>NC_142507.1:13128333-13749166 GCF_057876585.1 Rhinolophus sinicus | reverse complement strand
GCATGCAGATGTAGGTGGCTCTCATATCTGTGTCTCCGTCAAACTGGCTAATACCATTCACCCCCACCCTGGTGATTCCTTGTGGTTCCACCTCACCCAACTTTCAGGACCATCCAAGTGGTTTCCAGTGGCTTTTCCATACAAATGGGTTGTCTTGGTTCATGCTGTGGACTTTCCTAAAATCTCAAAGGTTTACAAACCCCAAACAAGCAGCATCTGATCAGCATGCCCCATTTCTAGGTGTTTGGAAATGTCTTTAGACTCTTAGTTTCTAGGGATGAGTGCACGGGTTCTCAAAGTGTGGTCCCAACCATCAGCCATGATCATCTGGATACTTGTTAAAAATATAATGTCTTGCTGACACATGCAAAAAATGAAACTGGACCACCTCCTTTGCCATATATGAGAACAAATTCAAAACAGATTAAAGACTTAAATGTAAGACCCGAAACCATAAAACTCCTAAAAGAAAATATAGGGAGTAAATTTGCAGACATTACCCTGAGTAATATTTTTACTGATATATCCCCTCGGGCAAGGGAAGCAAAAGGAAAAAATAAACATATGGGATTACATCAAACTTAAAAGTTTTTTCACAGCAAAGGAAACCATCAGTAAAACAAAAAGGCAGCCTACTGAATGGGAGAAGATATCTGTCAATGATACCAGATAAGGAGTTAATATCCAAAATTTATAAAACACGCATTCAACTCAACACCAAAAAAACAAACAACCCAATTAAAAAATAGGCAAAGGACACAAAGAGGCATTTCTCTAAAGAGAACATACAGGTGGGCAACAGACATGAAAAAATGCTCAACCTCACTAATCATTAGAGAAATGCAAATAACCACAATGAGATACCACCTCACTCTGTTCAGAATGGCTACCATCAATAAATCAACAAACAACAAGTGCTGGCGAGACTGTGGAGAAACTGGAACCCTGGTATACTATTGGTGGGATTGCAGATTGCTGCAGCCACTATGGAAAACAGTATGGAGGTATCTCAAAAAACTGGAAATCGGAACTAGCAATTCCACTAGTGACCCAGCAATTCCACTCTTAGGTATCTATCCAGAAAAATCCAAAACGCTAATTCGAAAAAATTTATGCACCCCTGTTTATTGCAGCGCTATTCACAATAGCCAGGACATGGAAACGACCGGTAGACGACTGGATTAAGAAATTGTGGCACATTTATACAATGGAGTACTACTCGGCCATAAAGAATGAAATCTTACTATTCACAATGATATGGATGGACCTAGAGAACATTGTTAAGTGAAAGAAGTCAGACGGAGAAAGACAAATACCATATGATCTCACTCATATGTGGAATCTAAAGAACAGAATAAATGAGCAAACTAATCAGAAACAGTCTCAGAACTATAGAGAAAAAACTGAGGGTTGCTAGATGGGGGGGGGGTCTTGCTTATGAATGTTTTCCTCACCAGAATTCTATAAAATAATCTATGTTTTCTTCTAGAATGTTTACAGAATTCTTTAGCTGCCATTCCTTCCGTCATCTGGAGTTTATTTTGTATACGGTATGAAGGTCATTATTTCATGTCACACCTTCCCTATGAGCTGGATGGATATCCCAGCTCTTCCCAAAGCATCGGTTAGAATCAGTACTGGTAACACTATTCTTTCATGTATCTGGACTGTTTCCAGGTTTCCCACTCAGTTCCACCGATACGTCTATTCTTGTGCTGGTACCATGCTGTCTTAATTATTGTACTATCATAATAAATTCTGGTAACTTGTAGAATAATTTCTCACTTATGAATTTTATTTTTCAAAAACCTTAAACTGTTTTTTTACAATTGCTCTAATGGATCTATTTAGACTAAACATAAAAGAATTCGACTGGCATTTTAACTGGACCTCCATTAAATTCATGGATTGATCTGGAATATGACATAATGGGCACTCAATAAACTCGTCTGGAACAAATAAACACATATACTACACTCATAAAAATCTATATTTATATCTATATCTGTATCTATATCTATATCTATATCTATATCTATATCTATATCTATATCTATATCTATCTATATCATCTATCTCTATATCTTTATCTATATATAAATGTCTTGGTCTCCTTCGCCAGGGCCCTAGAACCAGAAACTTGAGGGTGGGGCCAGCAATCTGTGTTTTCACAAGCCCTTCAGACAATCGGACGTTCTGCTGTGAAGTCTGGGAACCTCTGGCCTCAGCAATGGTTCTCATACCTTTCTGTGCTGCAGAATCCCTTGGAGGGGTTGTGCACCCTAACGCAGGTCCTGAGATTCAGTGGCAGTAAATCCAGACAGCTTTGTGGGAATAAACATGAATTAAAAAAAAAAAAAAAAGCAATGTGGGTGTTTCTGGTATATGTGGTCTTGCAGACCACAGTTTGAGAAATTTTGGCTGTGTTGACAAAATTAATATTTTTCCCCATAAAATTCCCCTCCAAAACTGAGCAGAAACTTTTGAACTCTGACTCCCAAATACCTATAACTTTCATTTAGCTGGAAGAATGAAGCTATTCCTTCAACTCACTGCCAGAGGGAACTTTTCCACAGGTGTGTGGCAGTTTCATTCCAGAAACCTATAGCAAAGGAGAAGCAGTGCCGTCCATACATCAGCAGAATGGACAGGATTAAGTACAGGCTCAGCCAAGATAAAACACAAGTGAGGATTCAGCTGTTTTTTATTTTTTACTTTTATTTTTTTTATGAGATGATAGCTAGAGAAAGATCACTTTAGGTGATAGGGAGTTCCATCCTTGCATAGTCTGCTGTAAGAATACTCTGTTCCAAGCAAGGTGACCTTTAAAGGAAGTTTGCGGAACTAGTTAATCCATGGACACTACTGAAAATATTAATGAAAGTAGGGAAATTGTTGGTTCATTTTATGCTGCTTCTAATGATGCTCTGCTTGCTGTCTAGGTCTGTGCACTTTGTATGGTAGAAAGAATACGGTAATGAACATTTTTGGATACCAAATAAATAAAAAGCAAGGTGCATGCTGTTTATTGGCCTTGCATATGCTGTTTAGCTAGTTATGATATACAAATGTATATCTATAATAATTCTGTTTCAACTGAGAAAGAATTGATAGTCATCCATTATATTTACAAGTATATTCCTTTCCACATTTCTGTGTTTTATTTTCTACATGATTAGATTTTTTCATAGCAAAGTAAAAATGCTTATTAAAGAGGTCAGATACTTCAGAGATGTCCCACATTTGCCTCCAATTTTATCTCCTAAGTATATATATTTTAAACAGTCTCTTTTTTTCTTAATTTAAGAACAATACATGTGCATTCTAAAACATTTAGAAAAGGCAGGCAAGCAAAAGATGTGAATCACACTTTTGATGTGGTCTCCTATTCCGATGTATAGGAAACTACATCAGACTACTGTTAGTATTTTAGGTATCTTTCAAATTTTTCCCAGTATGTGTCTTTATTAAAAATGGTACCTACTTTATTGCAACTTATTTTTTTTGTTCACTAATATCTTGTGGTCATTTTTCTACATCATTCACATGAAAAACCTTGTATTTCCTAAAGCAAGATAAGCCACAGTTTATGAGTGAGATGATTTTTTTGGGTGGTACATGAACACATTTTAAACATTTTTAATGGTGACACTTTTTGGTGTGAGTAATTAAAAAATGTAACGAGTACATTCACCTATAGTTTTATAGTTATTGTTGCTTGTAAAAAGGCTAATTGACTTTATGAAGAACATGTGAATTACAGTGAGATCCTTAGTCGAGCCTGTGACTGTCTCGTATACAATAGCTTCCTGGAATTGCTGAGTGGTGTTCAAGCCTATGAGACTCAGTGTTCCCATTTAATGATGAAATTTAAACTCCCCTTATGCAATCCTGAAATGAGAGTCATTGGTAGCCTACCAACCATGTACATAATTTAATAAAAATAAACATAATGCCCTACCTTGGACACAAAGGAGAAACAAAAGAATATAATTTGTGTAAAAGAATACACATTTCGGTGAGTTAAATGCTTGGGTTTGACTACCAGCGGGAGATTCGCTGAGAGTGCGAAGCTGCAAGTGCAGACGGATACAGATGAGTTTCAGGGTGACTCAAACACCACCAGCAGCAAGGCCGTGGGTGATGTTGTTTTTCCAAAATTTTGAACAACTGTTGGTCAAGTTCTGAACAAAATAAAGTATGATTTTCCCTGATGTACGAAGCAGCTGCATTTCTGGGGAAATTGGCATATATCAAAGCTATGTAAAAATGTTGCATTTACATGTTAAATGGATTTAGGTCTGGCTTAAAGAATTACAAATTATGAATAACATTTAGGTCTGGCTCAGCATGTTTTTCACCAATTTGGATTTTCTGTAAGACATTTAGAGTCACTTGGAATCACCAGTCAGTTCCTGGTCATGTGGGGCCATGCCTGGCATCACTGGCTGGCTGACACTGCTGGCCCCTGCCCCACAAAGCCAGTGGTACTGCGAACCGCCAATTAGTGCAACACCCAAAAACACCAACCAATGTCTAAATCTCCCTAGGCAGTACACAATTCCTGAGAACTATTAGTGAAAATCACAGAGGGTTAGTATGAATTTTCCTATATGAACTGTCCATACAACAGCTATGCTCTTCTCTGAGGTACAGCAAAGGGTCACTTTTGGAAGTTGATAATTATTTAGTATACAAGATATGTATAAATGCATAGAACTGAGATTTGGAATAACACACATATTTCTTCGCCTTATTGAAACTGTTGTACAAGTTTGGACAATTAAGTTCGCGAATTTATCCTAGAAAAAGTGCTACACACCTCATTGCTGAATATCACTACGGTCACCTTCGAAGTACTCCCCTTGGGAAGCTATGCACTGATGCCAGCACCTAGTCCACCCTTCAAAGCAATTTTGGAACTCTTTTTCTGGAATGGCCATCAGAGTTTTCGTCGTATTACCCTTGATGTCCTGAATGTCATCAAAAAGTCTTCCTTTCACTATTTCCTTTATCTTCAGGTAAAGAAAGTAGATATTGGGGGCCAGATCAGGTGAGTAAGGAGTGTGTTCCAATACAGTTATTTGTTTACTGGCTAAAAACTCCCTCACAGACAGTGCCGTGTGAGCTGGTGCATTGTCGTGATGCAAGAGCCGTGAATTGTTGGTGAAAAGTTCAGGTCATCTAACTTTATCACACAGCCTTTTCAGCACTTCCAAATAGTAAACTAGGTTAACTGTTTGTCTAGTTGGTACAAATTCATCATGAATAATCCCTCTGATATCAAAAAAAGTTAGCAACATCATTGCAACAAATTCGCGAACTTCATTGTCAGACCTCGTATATCAGTGGTTTTAAAAAAAGAGATTTTTAATGCAGAAAGGTGAAGTTTGTGAGAGAAATTATGATTTGATTAAATCAGTCCAGTTTTTGTGCAGGTACTCTGCACCAAATCGAAGCATTAATAGCATTACTTTGTTTTCTTTATATTTGTTTTTATTGTTATCTGACATTTAAGGTAATTATACCGTATTTCCACTTACGTATATACCTTTAAATCCTCTGATTTTAGTCAATGTGGGAGTTAGCTTAAAGGAAAATGTTAAGTAGATATTAGTGCAGATAGCAATATTCCAAAGATGGCACATGCCTGATTAAATTTTGGAAAATCTCATCTTGCATGAGTTAATCATAATCCATTTAACACTCTTCTAATGTTGAGCTTTTAACTTGTTTTCTATTATAAACAATGCTTCCAAGAGCCTCTTGTGGCTAAATATTGTTCATATCCATGATGATTCCCTTAGGAGAATCCACAGACGTGGAATTGTCAGGTGGAAGGGCAATGATTACAATATTTCAAAGTTTGAAAGTAGTGTTCATTAACCATATCTCCAAGTTTTTATGACGACATTTAGGAGGTCAGTAAAGCAGTACGTATGACCCATGGGAATAATTTCTTCTCCGTTACTCAAAGGATTGCTTAATGTAATTGCCTTCAAGTGTGTTCTGGGACCAAATGACAATTCCTCCCATCCCGGGGAAGCCCTGTGGTGGGGAAAATAGCTCGGTT
Organism: Rhinolophus sinicus; assembly: GCF_057876585.1. Classification (NCBI taxonomy): domain Eukaryota; kingdom Metazoa; phylum Chordata; class Mammalia; order Chiroptera; family Rhinolophidae; genus Rhinolophus; species Rhinolophus sinicus. The sequence continues at coordinate 13,743,093 of NC_142507.1, read as the reverse complement.
GGGAGATCTGATTTGTAGTTTAATGTTACTCTTTCCACTTAATGAGCTTTCTGATCATGTGCAAGTCACAACCTCTCTAAGCTGTAATTTTCTCACACATAAAATTGTACTAAAAATAAAACAGTTTACCTCACTGAGCTGTGATGATTAAATGAAATGATATATGTAAATACAGCTTGTAAATGCTACAGCATGATATAAAATGTTGGTTGTGGTATTATAAAAGTCCAATTTATTTTCCCCTCCTGAGAGATTCCCGTGAGCGCCATTCCCTGGTTTGATAGATACAAGTCATCTCATGCAATGCAGGTAATTTTTTAATACCCTATCAGGGCAGTGAAAAGTGAAGGGTACTAAGAAAGAACTAAATTCTAGTGAGAATATTTCTTTACTGATCATTCCTTCCCATTCCCTCCTCAACAAATACTAAAACCTGACACGGCATCGCAGCCAACACTCATCCTGGGCTTTCCAGCTTTGTTCCTTATCGTGAAATCTCATTGAAAACATTGTTTACTCAAAAGTCACATTACTTGTTAATCTAGAATTGTCTGGTGGCTCAGGATTCCTGAGTTAAGGCCCCCACCAGAGTTGGCTTATTCCTGGCACCTACAGATTGTTGGAAAAACTAATGATCTTCACTGAGACTGTTCTTGTCCCATAATGCAAATTATCTGAATGGTCTCTTGATGTGGGTGGATTCAGGTACAAACCATCTCATGAGCTGTCTACCAGAAGACGTGATATTGACAAAATCCAGAGAGTGGAGCTCAGTGTGAGTGTAGTGTGTTCAAGAAGGGCTCTGGGTTTTAGGTTTAATTCTCCCACTTAACTACCTGGGGCCTCAATTTCCTCACCGGTAAATTAAGGGAGTTAGTTAGAATCTAGTTACTGGGTCTCCAAGATCATTGCCCACAGTAAGAGTCTGTAATTCTGTGGGTCAGTTTAGAAATTAGGAGGTTGACCTTCCCAACCTCCCACCGCGAGCAGGAAAGGAAGTGCTGCAGCCAGAGGGTCTCCTGGGCCTTTTGGAGGAGCAGGGATCCTACTCTGTGACATCACAATACTCAGCGCTCGCTCAGCCTGGCTACTGAGTAGGGGAAGGTAACAGGAGGTTCAGTTACTGCTGTATTAGAGGTGGGACACTACCTGACAGAGTTAGAAGCAATCAGCCAGCCATGCCTGCAGTTCAGGTACGTGCCATTCGCTAAGCTCAGAACGGAATAGCTGGTGTCTAAACAGAAGGAGAGGCTCACTAAACAAGTGTCTCCAGACTTAGGAATAAGCAGAGACTATGTGCCAGGTATTTTAGGGAAACGTAGAGGTTCCAAATAAGCAGAGCAAAGGTCAAAGGCAGTCACACCAGAAGGACAAGTGGGGCACGTCCTCCCAACAGCCAGCCTTACTGTAAGGAAGCCAGACGACAAGGACACTTCCAAGACTGGTAGCCCCAACCACTGGGAAAATGCAAACGGCACCAGTACTTCAAGAGCTCAGTTGTAAAATTACTTTCTAAAGTAGTTTGTATTTGTTCCCCAGTGATGTTTATTCTTTTATCTACATGTTTTTCTTTTAATAACGTCTTCCCAGAATGACAGAGAAGAATAAACTAAACTAAATATACGTTAACTGAAAGAAGTAGTTTAATAGAATAGACTAGGACAAAAATACAAACAAAAGTAATAAAAGGAGGAAACAAAAGTTATTATGGGTTAGCAACCATGATTGATTCTAAAGTCTGGTTTTGAAATTTCCAGGCTTCAAAGGCAAAAGGCCACCCCCTATAAACAGTGAAAGAGAAGGGCCTTCTGGGTGGGAAGTAAAACAGTTCAGCTGGAACCATCTCCAGCTCCTCCTCTAAGGAACTCAGGCCAGTGAAATCATCGCTGGGGATGCAGTTTTGTTTTCTTTACCTTGCCTTGGGGTTTTGGCTCAGAAAGTATTTGTTTCTTCCTGAAGTCTTGGGGCCCCGAGAGGCTCCGAGTGATGGCAAATAGCTGCTCTGTTTACGAGCGGAGCGAAACGCGGGGTGGGTGCCAGGCCCTGACTCAGCTGCACTGGCCTGGGTCTCAGCAGTGCGACCCCAGAGCCAGTGCGTCCTGCTCAGGCAGCACGCTGAGCTTCGCCTGCCAGATCCCAGTTTATTGCCACGTCCCTCAGAGGAAGCTGCATTCCAGTGCTCTGACCAGTAGATTAGTTACCCACGGGGGACCCCAGCAGCACTAGACAAGGGGAGGAGAGACCCCATCTCTATCCACAGGACACAGTTTCAGCACCTTTTGGCCTCTAGCACATCAGGAATAAATACATCTCAGGAGTATGCTCACACTGTAAAAGTAGTAATAACCCAAAGCATGTAGATAAGCCCAGAGGTCAGGCTAAAAATAAAATGTACTCACACATTAACCCTAGCATATATTCATTCTCCATCTAGAAAAGCCTCTATGGTTTTCATAATTAGATCAAGATCCAACCGCTTACATCCTTGAAAACTGAAACTTCATTGGTCCAGTTTTTAGACTTTGTTCATTTTATAGTCAATGAAAACTAAGTTGAGGTTTACCCTAAAATAATAAAACACAGAATGTCCTAAGTCTTCTACATGTATATTTATTGACTGCAATGTTCTCTGACCATTGTGTTAGTCACAAACCACAGAAGTTCAGAGGTGGAGGGGAACTAAGAGATCATCCATTCTAACGTCCTCATTTCCAGAAGAGGAACCAGCACAGAGAGGGTTAGTGTGCTGTCCGGTCATTGAGCGGTCAGTGCGGGCTTGGGGACTAAAGTAAGTCCTCTCACTCTCAGTCTAGTGGTCTCTCCAGTACTTCCGTCCCCTAACTCACGCTGAATGAAGTTATCGGTTCATATCTGAGCTCTTTTAACTTCCAAGTTAGAATATTCTGAGATGAGGAAATCTCACTTTGTCACCTTGATGTGGTTATTGATAAATTTAGATACTCTATGTAAGCACTCTTAGCTTTCACAGCTACAAACAAAACAAACTTTGGTCAAGGTCAAGAAAAAGCACTCAAAAACCCTATCCAAAAGGCCGAAATAACCATGAAAATAAATTCAGGAAAATTGACAGGCTATTATGACTTGAGGCCTGAACAGAAGTAGTCTATTGGAAACAAAGAAGCATTTATACAATTAACAAGCTTTTGCTTTATAATAAATATACAGGCTTCCTTTAGCCTTACCTTTTTCAGTTTAGGTAGATCACTTTGTTGATGTGTATGTGTGTGTATAATCTGTGATACGTAAATGGAAACACTTCATCTGGCAGGTGTGGGGCTATTACATACCATCTACGGTCATTGAACTAAGCTTGTTACCTAATATGTCTCCTATATAAGCCTTTCCTGACTTATCCCACGAATTAATGTTTCACTTGGAATTATCTTGATATTTTAGGAGCTGCCTTAGATTTCTCCAGGTTTGTTTTGTGTAGAGCTATACATGTCTTGCATCTCCAATTAACCTGTAAGTTTGAGCTCAGGCACTCCCTAGCTACGGATACTCAGAGCCTTTTTTGATTGGATTCATTGCAAATATATTAACATTTTCACTGTGACGTTCATCTACAGTTGAATGATATTTCCATGCCGCTGACTGCGGCATTTGACTTTACCTCACGAGTTCAGTATTCCAGAAAGGAAGTTTAGGAAAGCAGATGTACATTTTTCTATATTTTTGTGTTTTTCAAGAATGAATAACAATAGGAAATTTTTATACTTCAAAGGAATCATTTATTTTTTTTAAAAATGTAGCACCTTAACTGTATTTACTTAAAAATATAAATACGGTAATTATTTTATGTGGATTTTGGAGAACAAACTTGAAATCAATTAATGCAGTGAAAAGGTTAATATCAGCCTAAAGTCCCCAGATCTGAAAGAAAATGAAATGAAGAGTTGTTGAATCTAAGCATAGATCTTATTTTCATATCCGTCAGCTCTAACATTCTGGTGAATATATTTTAGGCCACTAGATTATGTTTTAACCAACTGAAAACTGTATATTCTGTAAGGTTCTTCCATATGTTTCTGGTTTTCTACACCAATTGTCTTTAATAAAGGAGAATTATGAAATGTTTACCAACAGGACAGAACATTCCAGCATGGCAGAGGGTTTAAACAGGACTGTGGCAATATCTTTCAGCTTCCATATTAATTTCAAAAGTTGTGTAATATATTGAGTAATTTTGCACATACAACCTAAAACTGCAGGAGAAAGCCGATTGTGAAAAACGGAGTGGTAAAAGGAGATTTAGTTTCAGATTCTTCATTGTGGGTTTTGAATTCTCAAATCTCTCCAGTAAACTGAAACACAGGTATGCAAGTGAACTTTGAAATGCTTTTCTGTCAAATTACCCTATCAGAGGCATCCTGACAAGTCTTATTTAAGACGTTTGAAAGAAAAAAAAAGTAAAAGAAAGTGACCTCGCTACACATCCTGAGCCATTTGATTCTTGCTGCCACCACGTAGGACATCTTGGCCTCTGGCCACACCTGGGTCTGACATACTCAGGACACTCCCCTTCATCCCAGCCCCGCCCCCATGCCCAGTCTCCTAAGAATTGCGCAATGAGGCCTTTGTAACCCTAGGCCTGTAAAGTCTGGAAAGGAATGTGACCCAAAACCAACATGCTACCAGGGCTGAGAAGGAGCTCTCCTGCTGTTTACCCCGTGCCTGGGGAACCTCAGAAGGGGGAGAGGTATGCTTACAAAGGAGCAGGAACCCAGCACTTGGCAGGATTGGGAAGCCTTTTCCTTTTGTCTTTGCCAACCTCCAGAGGCATGCTTCATGCTGCTCCCGAGAACAGAGGCGCATCCACTTTTGAGCCACTTCCTCTCCTACTCCTAACTGCACCCCCTTTTGAAAGCTGAGTCATAAGTCACATTCTTCTAGTGCGCCCGTACAGGGTGAAGGGTGATCCTAATGAGGGGGTGGGGATCCCATATTAAATAGCGACGTTGATGGTAGAGTGCCAGAAACTGGTGGCAGGGCAGCTGGAGGGATCTTTGCCGTCATAAGCCTATTGGTTCTTGTCAACTGACAACGCAAACCAGCTTGCTTCCTTTTCGCCTCCCCCCGCCCCCCCTCCCCAACATCATGTCAAGGGCACAATCCGGCCGCTGCTAAAACTCAGGTTGTCCCCCCTCTTCTGCCCAGGGAATTATTCCATGAGCAGAGTCATGAATACCGTTCTTTTAAGTGGCCCAAACATCACGATGGCCACAAAAGTGGACCTTTAACTAAAAGAAAATGAAAGACTGAGCCTTGCCATTTGAGCACTATTTAGTACAACTGAGTATAATTAACTGTAAATGACCAGCTCTTTATCTTATTTTATCAGTATTTCTTATAAACAAAAGGTGGTCCCAGGAAAACAGACTTTTAGCCAGTTGAGAAAACAACTCACTTCACAATGAGATCATCAGTATTAGCCTCGTCCTTTTAAGCATATTTAAAATGCAAAATCATTATTATTAGAACAAGGGGAAAGCACTCTTTTATGTTAGGGTATGTTCCTTTGTGTGTTAGTAACTGATACCGGCTCACTTCTCTAACCAACATACGACCTCTTGTACCCTGTCCTCTCAAGGAGGTTATTGTCCTTTCTCTTGTGTCCCCCAAATGAATCCAGTGTTGGTTCCAATCCAATCTGTATTTTTTGAAAACGTAATACGTACTAAGCATTATGGCAATAACAAAATGAAATGTCTGGCATAAATTGGGCCCTGTAAGTATTCAGACTTTAGTCAGGAAGATAAGGTATACACCTGTGAAGAATTCAAAAGCACAGAAAGATGGCACATGTGAAAAATGTTTGCACTGGATTTCAGTGTCCCAGAGGCTGAGTGCAGGGCAGAGGGCATTTGGGTTGCTCACCATGGCGGTGCTGGGGCTCAAGAGGAATCTTGAAGGAAGAGAAACAGAGCAGTGACTGACACCAGCTTGGGGAGAAAAACAACTTTCTAGTGCAAATTTTGGGCCCGGTCTTTTCCCACTCACAGACCTTATCTCCACTCTCCCGGTCCTTTTACAACTCCTTTGCATGCAAGGCAGGCAATTCCCATGGTTTGGCTGGGACATGGAAATCAGGAGTCATGGAAACATGCCGCACCAGGAAGAATGAAACAGTTGGTTTCTGTGAAAGGCCCTGCGTGCCGTCACCAGGGCTGTGTCTGATTTTAATTATGGACATGAGCTTCCTGACCTGCCACTATCAAGTCAACGTGTTCCACACCTAATTCATTATCTTCCTCCAAACCTGCTTCCTTTTTGCAATTCCCATCTCAGCCAATGACTCACCATATTCCAGTTATTCTGGCTACTAGCGTGAGTCCTCTCTGATTCCCAGGTTTCTCCTCTGCATTTGGTCATCAAGCCCAGGAGGTCGTATCTCCATCTCTCTTTTGAATCCATTGCTTTCTGCCTGCTGCTGCCCTGGGCCAGGCTCTCATCATCTTTCCCTAAGATCACTCATCTCCCCAATTTCACTCCACATCTTTCTAAAATAAAGACTAGAGATTGTCACTCGCCAATGTAAAAACAGTTCAAGTTTTCCCATTGTTTGAAGAAAGAGGACTGAGCCCCTTAGCTTGGCTTTTGAGGTCTTTCACCCTCCTGGCGTCGCGTGGCCACTCCTCTCCCTGCTGCCACACTTTCTTCCAGCCCTCCCTGCACTTACGCACCAGAAGGATCCCCGCACTTTCCACTCTCCCGCCTGCCCCCACTGTGTTGCCTCCATGGTCTTACTCCCGCAGTGCTGTTCTCACTATGGAACTCCTGCATAATTCCTCCTCAAAGGGGAGACTGCTTCCTTCCTGCATTATTTATGATTTTCTCGTGACATACTTATTATTTATAACCCTTTATGCTGAAGTACTGAGCCAGGTGGGACTGGAAGACAAGGGACAAGGAAGTAGAAGAATGTTTTAAGATGGAATAGCACAAGCAAAGACTCAGAGGGAAGAGAGAATGGTGTGTTGAAGGAACCGAATGATGTACAGTAGTTGGGGGAAACTGAGTCTGAGTGGAGAGGGAGGAATTGGGAAGAAATGGCACTAGAGAAAGAGGCAGAGGCTTGCCCAGCAAAGGGGTTGCAATTTTAGGTTAAGATCAGTAGGCAGCTTTCTAAAGGGTTAGAAGCAGGGGAGCTATGGGATACTATTTGCATTTTAAGAGAACATAGTGTATGGAAAACAGACGGCAGTGGAGAAAGACCTGAGAAAGAACCATCCGTTAGGAGGCTGGCAGGATGAACCAAGAAGATGATGAAATTGGTCTAAGATGGTGACAGTGGGAAGAAAGGATGGGGGTGGACTTCAGAGAGCTTTGAAAGGAGAGCTGATTCGGCCTGGGTGGGCGATCCACATGGATCAAGCAGAGGAGAGATGAAGAAAGACAGCCAGATTCCTGGCTGGGTCCGGAAGTACAATATCACTTCTCACTAATACCTAACTAAGGAAACTGGACTTTGACCTGTAGGAAACAGGAGGCAGCTAGGATTTCTTGGCTTAGGTAAACGTAATTTTCGAAAGAGAAAATGGAGGATGGCCGGAAAGGGATGGCTGGCCGCAGATGGCATGCAAGGCCATAGAGGTGGGTGTTCAATGCTGACAGGGCACAGCTGCTCATGGCAGTGGGCCCCTCTGAGCACTGTGGATCCTGTCCCAAACATAGCTTAATGAAAACAAGTGTTTTAATTGAAAAGTTCTATGTGCACATAGTTTTTTTAAAAAAGGATAAAAAGGTATGCTATGAGAAACAGTTCTCTGTCCCATCCCGGTCTCTGTTCTTTTCCTCCGTGATCTGCAGTGAATATAAACCTACCACTACCCATCTCACCAGCCCCTAGTGATGACTGTTGAAGTCAAACATGGTTTGAAAGCGTGCTTGCCTGTCCTTATTCTGGCCCCCCATCCACAGCTCCTGAGGTGCCTGCAGCTTTAAACCACGCACGGTCTCCTCTCACCCTGGGTCACTTTCTCCTTCCGCCTTTCACACAGATCTCTTTTCAGATCAGAAGTAAGAGCCCTCTCTCTGCAGCCACATGGATGTAACGCATCCTACCACTTTTCTCCCTCTCCTGAGTCTCTGCGACGGTAGCGTCAATTTGGCTTATTGGATTCATATTCCTTGAGCAACAAATCAACCAATCTTTTCTCTAAATTTGTGAAATGTGCTTTGAAAGTCCTGTACTTCTCCTGCCACAGTAAGGGTGTTATAAACTGTAAAATCTCACAGCCCCACTGCCAATCAGGGACTACTTCTTTGTGAGTCAAAACTAAGCTCAGAGTAACAGAGATTTTCCTTCCTTCTTAGAGATGAAATTTCCAACAAGGCCGATCAAGAGCTTCTCAGAAACTTTGCTTTTAGAGGACACTTCAGTTGACACGGGGCTGGATCTCACTCATTTGTTAAGGTCCCAGGATACCGAGGTGTCCAATAAACCTTGGTAAATAGACATACGTGCCTACAAGTATTGTTCCTGATAGCCTTCCTACTATGTCTTTCTATGACTTGTTGGGCATTGTATCCTCTGTTGCCTTTTATAGTATAAGCTGTAATTGGGCCCTTTTTTCCTCCCCAACTCGGGTTTTAGTTGAAAGCTGTGATTAGGGACAAATTTCCTGCCTCCAGGTCACTGATGGTTCTCAAAGGCTTCATGGCATTCCTTGCAGGGTGTCTATTGTCTGGTAGCCAAGGTCATCACAGAAAACCAAATCGTGTCCTTTGACACCGTCCCAAGCTAGCTGACTGCTTCCTTCATTCTCCTTTCTCAAAACCATGGCCCGTACAAGAAGAGAGAAAATGTTCCCTAGAGCCCTATGTCCTTTTCCCCACCTGGAACAAAGTCGTGGAACATATAGTTTCTTCTGACTGCATCTTTCCTTTCCTTATGAATCATTTTGAGACCCCCCCCCCTCCCCGGCCATCAGGAAACAGCACATCTCCAGACTGACCAGCCAAGGCAGATATGCCCTGCCCCCCTGCCACCACTGCTCTCCTGCCCGTGACTGGGGGAGGTATGCTTTATGTAAGTGCCCTCTCTGATGTTCCCACAACGAGGAAATCGCCTAATGACTCATTTTTCAGAATGTATCCCCGTTGTTAAGTGGCACATGGCCATACTTGTAGAAAGGTCAGCATTTTGTTTCATTCGGGCCCTCAACTGATTGGGTGGGGCCCACCCACTTGGGGAGGGCAATCTGCTTTACTCAGTCCTCTGATTCAGATGTTAATCTCTTCCAGAAACACCCTCATAGACACATCCAGAATAATGTTTGACCAAATATTTAAGTACTCCATGCCCAGTCAAGTCGACACATAAAATTAGCAATTGTACCTACTATGTCAGCAGTAGGCTTAGTAATTATCTCATTTAATTGCCACAAAGACCCATGTGGAAAGCAGTCTTATTCCCATTTGCTCAATAGATATTTATTTAACAAATGTCTGTATATTTTAGAGATGAAGAAACTGAGGTTCAGAGAGTCGAAGTAACTTGTCTAAGGCAGTACAGCTAGTAAAGGGCAGAGCCAGGATTCTAATCTAGATCTACATGACTTCGACCTAGTACTCTTGTACCTAGTACCTAGTACTCTGGTGCTCTTGACTGTGTGATCACTGCCTCCCAGGACTGGTACTGCATTCCCACAGGCCCTGAGACTCTGGCCTTGGGGTGGGACAGGTCTGAAGGCATTAGCTGTTGGTCAAAGCTTAAGGGCAGCAGTGGGGAGGAGAGGTCATTTCTGTCTTCACGTGTCTGAACACATGGGACTTGAGTGCGACTTGGAGTTGGTAGGAGGGCTTTGCTGTGCTGCTGTGCTGTGCCTCTGAGGAAATCCACAGAACGTGGATAGTCCTACCCTTTATTGAAAACTACGTGCTTTCGCTTTGTGGGGAGAATATCACGTAATGTTCACAAAGACTCTGTGTTCTTCCCACTGTCGCCAGAGGCTCCCGGGGAATAACTGGGACAGGACTCCACCCGGAGCCGTGGTGACTGGCTTCTTGTCTCTGCACAAGAAGGAATTCAAGAGCGGGACAGATGCAGGAAAATGAAAGTGATTTATTGGAAACGAAAGTACACACTGGAGCGGAAAGTGAGGCAAACTCGGAGAATGAGCTGCACTGAGGAAGTCCAAGCATGGGTATTTATACGTCCCGGAGAGGGAATTGGTGACATCCCATTGATGTAGTTCATTCACCTCCTCGCCCTGGGTGGGACCCTCTGTCTCCCGCTTTTTGTTCCTTGTTGGGTTCCTCCAGAACTGTCATGGAGTCAGATGCATGATGGGAGTCATAGTAACCGCAATGCAAGTGACACTACAATTCACTAAAGGTCAGATCCCCGTCATAGGGATCAGTCTCGCTGCATGAAACTGGTTCTCATTTCTCTCCAGCTGCAGGTGCTGGGTACAGCCACTTGTTATTGTGTAGCCAGTGAGGCCCCTCAGTTGTACCCTGGAGGGGGTTGTCAGCGTCCTAGGCTGTCTATCCTGCCTCATCATCCCTCTCTGTCGTGGGAGGGAGAGGATGACAGGGACACCGGAAGCTGCCACAGGTGGGAACTGAGATATCTCTCTTAAAGCACTGTCTTCAGAGCCACCAAGAGCGCCCCACATTGCTTTAAATGTCCCCCTGGGCCAGTCCAGTCTTGTTCCACCCCTCCCCCAAATCTTCTCATAAATCCAGCTTAAAACGTGCATGAATCAATAATTCTGCAGGTGTGTGCTGTCTGCTGATTCACCCATGGAACAGGCCTGGGCTTTCCCCTCCTTTCTTTCGGTCCTCATGCCTGACATGCCTTACTTTCCATCTCCACCAGCACTTGCAGGAAACGTTGTCCAGTGGCAAACCTACTGTAAACCCCTTGATCGGTTTTGTTCAAAGGAGACTCCTCTGCGCCTCTCCCTGAAGCACTCTCTGTGTCGCTCCCCTGGAGCTTTCTTGTCTTGACAGTAAGAGGTCTGACAATTATGTATGCGAACTTGCCACCGTGTGCTCACATTGGCAGCACTGTACAAACAGCTCAGTAACGTTTTATAAACTGCGTATACCAGTGTCTCACAGCTGTGTTCGTGTCAACATGTGGTGGTGTCTTGCTGAGTGGAATTCATTATTGTTATTGTGTGTTTTGTGTGCTGTCATGAGAATATCTGAGCTTGAATTAGAGCAATGAACAAACATTCAATTTCTTGTTAAACTTGGCAAGAGTGGAAGTGAAATCAGGGACATGTTAGTCCAAGTTTATGGGGATAAGGCCATGAAGAAAACGGTAGTGTACAAATGGATTAAACATTTCTCTGAGGGGAGAGAACGCATCACTGATGAAGAGAGGTCAGGGCGTCTAGTAACAAGCAGAACTGACAAAAACATTGAAAAACTTGTCGAATTGTGCATCAAAATCGTCAGCTAACTGTGAGAAGCATAGCAGACCAAGTTAACATCGATAATAGAAATAGGAAGATCTTAACTGAAAATCTTGGCATGAGAAAGGTATGTGCAAAAATGGTGCTGAAAGAGCTCACAGATGAACAAAAGCCAAGGAGAGTCTAAGTTTGCCAAGACCTTCTGGAGAGGCAAGACGATGTTTTGGGTCATGTTAGTACCAGCGATAAAACATGGGTGTAACAATACAACCCTGAACCAAAGCATCAAAGTGCATAATGTAAGTCGGCCAATTCTCCACAACCAAAAATATTCCGTCAGTCCTAATCAAGAATCAAGATGATGTGGCTAAACTTTTTTGATATCAGAGGGATTATTCATTATGAATTTGTACCAACTGGACACAGTTAACCAAGTTTACTATTTGGAAGTGCTGAAAAGGCTGCATGAAAAAGTTAGACGACCTGAACTTTTCGCCAACAATTCATGGCTCTTGCATCACGACAAAGCAACAGCTCACAGGGCACTGTCTGTGAGGGAGTTTTTAGCCAGTAAACAAATAACTGTATTGGAACACCCTCCTTACTCACCTGATCTGGCCCCCAATGTCTTCTTTCTTTACCCGAAGATAAAGGAAATATTGAAAGGAAGACATTTTGATGACCTTCAGGACATCAAGGGTAATACGACAGCTCTGATGTCCATTCCAGAAAAAGAGTTCCAAAATTGCTTTGAAGGGTGGACTAGGCACGGGCGTCAGTGTATAGCTTCCCAAGGGGAATACTTTGAAGGTGACCATAGTGATATTTAGCAATGAACTATGTAGCACTTTGTCTAGGATGAGTTCATGAACCTACTTGTCAGACCTCATATAAGCAGTCTTTCCAGTGTTGCCGTGTTTAGCTTCGGCCATAGCAAGCCTCTTGTCTTGAAGAGGAGGAATCTGACACACAGGAAGGCATGTGACCTACTCAAGTTCACAGTTAGAAGCCAAGTCATCTGTCTTCCAATCCGTGCTTCCGGGGTACACATAGATATCAATTCTGGTGGGGTGCGCATGGGGCAGCCTCCAGCCTGGCCCAGTGGAGGCGGGCTGCAGAGCAGCACTTCCCCAAGGCAGCGTCTGAGGGGCAGACTGCACCGGGAGACAAGGGAGGTCAGCACCTTGTTCACACGGCTGCCCCATGTACAGTGATGGACAGTGATGTCTGCAGCACAGACAAAGCCACATAGTACAGAGAACCCGGGGTGGGAGGTCCTTTTGTATTAACAGAAGCAGGTTCTCTTTGGTCTACATGCTTCGCTGGAAGGCCCAAGAAAGAGCTGAGGTTCCTATGTGTCTGGAATTGCAGCGAGTCACTCACGATGGCCTCCAACCCCGAAGGACGTAGCTTTGGCTTGTACCATGTACTTATAGAACTTCAGCTTCCTGTGAGTCCGCGGGGATCCACTCCGGGATTCACCATGGCACCTTCAGGCTTCAGGGATGATGTTTCTAGATTAGACCCCTGGGCTGGCTCCCTCCATCTCCTCTTTGGCATTGTTTCAAGAGCCTGTGAACCAGGTGACAGGAGCTGAGGACAAGCAGGCTTTTTTGCAGCCACGGCTCTGAGAACACTGTATCAGATCAACATTTACACAAGGAAACAATCCTTGGTGGTAACTTTCAAAAGGAAGGAAAATCAAACTGCTTACTGCTTTCAAGAGCATTCTACTTTTTAATTTTTCAAATATAAAGGGTAAATGGACTTCAGGTGCTTTGAGAGCAATAGAGCCATTGTTGAGAAGGCAGCACACTTTAGAGTTGCATAAAGAATTTGGACGGTACCCAGAGAGCCAGGGGCTCGTCCTGGCTGCCAAGCACTCACCGGCGCCCTTGAATGTCATCCACTTCACTGCTTGACCTGAGATTCTTGGAACTGGAAGATCTGTGCTCCTACCCAGGCTCTGTTAATAACTGTCTGATGCTGACATGAAACTTCTCTGAGCCTCAGTTTCTTGAGTTGTAAAATGGGCATAAAAATATTTTTCCTTGCCACTTGTCTCAGTTGTTGTGTAGGTGAAACAAACTTACGTGAAAATGCATTGCTAACAATACTCTATATTTTTCCTGTGATATACAACAGACTGTCTTTTGCTGGAAGTGAGGCATGAGATTGGAGGAGAGTGGTGGAAAATGGTAAAGGACTAGGGTCCCCCTGGGACACACAGAAGAGTGCGACGCAGAGCTGCAGCTGGCATTGGAGACCTTGGGTCTGTGATGGCAACATCTGCCTCAGCAGTGGATGCACAACTGAGTGTCGGCTGGGGTGATGGAAGGAATTAGGGGTATTGACAAGGGAACAGTTGCAATGGTGATGCTGGAGTAGAAGCTGTGCAGGGAAAGGGTTGAAAGGGACACAGCTGATAGATTTGGGGGGCTGGGAAGTGTCAGTGCGGTGTAAGTGCCACGTGTCCAGGGGAGTTAGCTGGCGAGGTGGGCAATGGTGGGCAGAGAGCACAAGGCCGGAGTTAAAGGCCTGAGAGCTGTAGGACGTCTAGGTAACCGAGTAGGGCAAGGAGCTGTGAGTGAGGGTGCCGGCTGGGAGGAGCTCATGGGAGCTGAAGGGTCCCAGGTCGGTGACAGGACTCGGGGTACAGGGAGAGAGAGAGCCAAGCGTGAGGGCCCTTAGAGAAAATGGGTGAGTTGTCAGACCTGGCAATGGCCATGGAAGGACAAGGAACCTGTGGATGGTAGGGAATCCAAGGCGGGGGGAGAGTGTCGGGGAGGAGAAAGCTGCTGATGCTGCTTTAGGATGGGGAGGCCCAGGAACCAGAATGGTGTGGAGGCAAGCTCACGGTTAACATTTGATATGAACTATATACAAATAGATCACTTTACATATAGATAAGCAAAAGTTGTAGGGGCATCTCGGCCTCAGTACGCAAAGGACAGTTAAGTTTGAGGTCGGACCATTAAGTTTGCGAACTTGTTGTACACCTGTTGCTAAATGCTTTTGATATCAGACGGATTATTCATGATGAATTTGTACCAACTGGACAGTTACCAAGTTTACTATTTGGAAGTGCTGAAAAGGCTGTGGGAGAAAGTTAGATGACCTGAACTTTTCGCCAACAATTCACGGCTCTTGCATCACGACAATGCACCAGCTCACACGGCACTGTCTGTGAGGGAGTTTTTAGTCAGTAAACAAATAACTGTATTGGAACACCCTCCCTACTCACCTGATCTGGCCCCCATTGACTTCTTTCTTTACCCGAAGATAAAGGAAATATTGAAAGGAAGACATTTTGATGACATTCAGGACATCAAGGGTAATATGATGACAGCTCTGATGTCCATTCCAGAAAAAGAGTTCCAAAATGTCTTTGAAGGGTGGACTAGGCACTGGCGTTGGTGCATAGCTTCGAAGGTGACCGTAGTGATATTCAGCAATGAGGTATGTAGCACTGTTTCTAGGATGAGTTTGCGAACTTAATGGTCAGACCTTGCTTTAACAAATTATAATGGATGATTCCTTTTAGCCATTGACATTTTTTTAATATAATAAACCCAATGGAACGTTGGAGCCAATTAGTTACCAGTGTATGAGGACCACACATTGTTAATTTTTGTGCTATTTCTCAAGCTAGGTGTCATGTCGGTAGCTTGAAATAGGCCTAGGAGGGAATACTTACAGCACAAAAATCTGAAAACACTATAAACTAGGGCTTTTCCTCCCTCTGGAAATCTGGTTATCAAACATTTCCCAAAAGCCCATTGAATAGTCCTAAATATCCAAACCTCCAAATCTGCCCAACAGTACAGTCCTGTTGTTGTGGTTTAATTGTGTCACTAAAAGAGATATGTCCTGACTTCCAGTACCTGTGAATGGGACTTATTTGGAAGTGGGGTCTTTGCAGATGTAATTAAGATGTTAAGATGAGGTTGTGGTGGAGCAGCGTGGGCCCTAATCCAACAGGGCTGGTATCTTTCTAAGAAGAGCAAACACAGACAGACACACAGAAAGAGAAGAACGCCCTGTGAAGACCCAGACATGGGAGAACGCCATGGTAATGGAGGCAGAGCCGGGCACCCAAGCATCGCCGGCAACACCAGAAGCTAAGAGGAAGTCTCTCCCTCAGAAACAGACTCTCCCTCGGAGCTGCCGGAAGGAACCCACCCTACCACACCGGGATTTCAGACGTCAACCACCAGACTGTGGAGAATACCTTCTGTTGTTCGAAGTCATCCAGTCTGTGCTAACTTGTCACAGCAGCTGTAGGAAACTGAGACACCTGTCCCGTCCCCGTCAAGTGTGGGCCTGAGGCAAGTGGCAGTTCCTCGGTGGGAACCGCAAAGGGAATGTCCCTGTTCCTGCACTGTGGCTCCCAGGGAACCTTCCCTCCTACCTCCCCCAGCACGTACTTTTTGTACCATCATCTCGTCCTTCCTGTTGGCTGCCTTGTATCGTGGGTTATGCTTTCAAGTGTACACACGTTGCCTCCTCTTCTAGGTGGTGTTAACCAGAGGTGGTAAACTCAGCTGCCTCATGGGGCAAAGTTGCTGAGTGTGACGCCAGGGGAACCATTTCAGACAGGAATGTTTCAGCCTTTAACTAAAACACTTACCCCACCCTGCTGGCCAAGGAAAACCCGACTGAAGCTTCTCATGGTGGGACCTCTGCACGGTGGCCAGAAGGAGGGAATGTCTCCGGCCTTGGCCTGCCCCCAGCAGCAGCCAGCAACCATTTACTCACTGTTGGTGAATATATGGCCTCCAGTCGGCTGGTCTTCTGTCCTGCCAGCTCATGAGTACACGAGCCTGAGACCTCAGAAGTTCAATAACTGCCCCAACATTTCTCCCTGTAGACATAAGCTTCCAAACAGATTCTTGTAAGGTTATAATTTAAATCCCCCAACTGACTAAACTACTCGACCCAATTGCAAAACTTCAGCTTCAGAAGAATGTAACAGAAGGGCGGTGCCCCCTCTAGGCTTGGCTTGCCCCACCCTGATGTTTTAGTGAGTGTTTTTCTTGTCAGTTCTCAGAATCTCAGGTGGCTGAGGGAGAGACGCATCAGGGATACTGAAAGTCAGGGTGATTCGGGGTGAGGAATATTTTAGTTGAAACTCCTGTTTACAGTTAATTTCTTTATGAACACCAGAGGGCGATACAGTCATACTGAATAGCCAGTCTACCTTGCTCTAAAATGGAAATCCTGGGAACCAATAAGTTTTCTTTTTTTAACATGAGAAAAAAAATGCTGAATTGAATATTTGTTCATTTGACTATGTATTTTGCTCAGGCCCCTAAGAAAGTTACAGAGAAGGCTTCTGAAGCCACTTGCTGGCTGTCCAAGCCCCGGGTCTGGGACTGGGAGATTGACAGAGGTTGCTGGGCAGGGCTGCAGCTTTTCCTGAGGGGTAGCGCTTGTCACTCACCCTCCCACCCCATCCTGAGACTGTCTAGTTCTGGTCAGCTCTGTGGGAAGGTCTGGACTGTGTCCCAGATTAAAGCTACCTTGTGTAGGGACCCAGCTGGATACTTCCAGGGCCAATCATTGTAAACTGGTTCCATGAGATTGTTCTACTCAGTATCTGGAAGCGAGGCCTGGCCCAGAGCAGACGGAGAGGCTGAGAGATTGCAGAGGGCCTACTGAGGCACTGGTGACAGCAACCAGCTGACCAGTCTGTGTCTGGTCTTGGACCCACTCCCGCTGATGCCTTCTGACAGTGAGGATGATCTCCCAGAATGTTCATGGTTTCTGGAGCAAAACTGTGTATGGCTCATGGAAGAGCCTGGAAGGAGCAGGGGTGGAACAGTTGGGAACATCTATGGGAGACCTGACAGCGGCAAGGAGGCCCCTGGGGAGGAGAGAGTGGCTGACATCCAGGGGAGGGCTCGGCTTTGGAGTTCTGAGTCCTGTGGACAGGGGCCTGCCTAGGTGGGCAGCAGGGAGGAGACACCTCAGGAGACGTATCAGAGCTTATGTATTCTTGTATATCTGGAACCCATGGATGAGTGTGTGCAGTTGTAGAAGAATCTGCACCTAATTACTCATTCAGAAAGGGGCCTGTCCACCGTCACCCCCTGGGAGAGGCAGCTCAGCTTTAGCCCTCAGTTCTAGGCTCCGTCCAACGGCACTCAGCACTGAGCAAGACTGTTCTTAGTGATGGCGAGTTGTCAATAGCAAAGCCCACTTACTGCACAAAATAGAAGGCCCTGCAGAACAAACGCTCTGCTAATGGGCTGACTGTAACTTAATGGGCCCTCTCTGTTTATCTGAAAGTGAAAAACGACAAAATGAGGGAGAATGCATGTCTGTAATAGATGGCACAGGTCATTGTCATTCTCCTGACAAGTAAGTTGAAACGTACCACTGAGAAGACCCACGTGGACACTAGAAATTGGTGCAGAACCATGATCTCCTTGGCGTGGTGGGCCCAGAAGGCAGACAGAGGACGGCCGGCTTCCCAGGCCTATGACATTGTGGGGGCCATCTGGCCACGTGCACCAATAAGAAAGGATGCTCTATGGCTCCATCAGCCTTGCTATTTAACAAGGATATAAAAGAATAAGATTTGGAAGCAGAGCACTTACACTGGATTCCAGTTCCAGCTTTTTGCCCCTCATTACTGGCAGTCAAGCTTGGGGTAAGTCACATGACCACACTCAGCTAGCTTTCTCTTTCTCAGAATGGGCATTGAATATCAAACAATGTATATGACATGCGAAACACTTAGGAAATTACTAAGTGTGATATAAATGCAGTTCTTAATCTCCAGAGGGGAATCCTTAGCATTGCCTTCTCTTTCAAGTATTTGTTATCTGGGCTGGATGGAGTTCATTTGAAAAGGGGCTTAACTAGAGTTAAGACAAAGATAAATTTTCAGTCCAATCCTACTACCACTTAAAAGCCAAACAAATAGAAATGAAAACTATTTTGATTTCTGTGCACTCTATTGGTTTTGTATGCTGTTTAGCAACATTCAGACTTTTGCCTTGAGCAAAAGTTTTTGTCTTTTTTGTCTTATCTTTTTTAGCTACTTAACATAGGAGATTTCTTGGACTAATGTGAAAAGGGAACAACTGTTGGCAAAATCAGGCATCCAGGTTCTGTTTATAGACATTTTGTCAAATAAACACTTCTGCTGGCCCTGAGGCCTCCTTGGTTTATTACAGCAATTGCTTACCGTTAAGTATACGACAAAGTGTTTCAACTTCACACCTGTGGGATACATATATGTTGCCTAGCAGGGGACAAGACTCAATGACACAGGTCTCGGATTCAGAGCTTTACTTCACCGAATAGCTATTGTCCTTGACAGTGACCTACATGTTGGACCTCATTAATGAGTGTGCTTATTGGTAGTGCCTTGTTTAAAGCTATTACTCTCTCTCTTTTTTTTTTTTCCGTGAGTTTTAACACAGACATCATCTGGCTTAGTCACAGATTGATAAGCAAAGGACTAGAGCAGGGGGGAGTTCCTTGGAATTAGACTTAAACTCCTGAAGCAAAGCTCTCCAGTGAGTTAGAGCTTGATTCCAAAGCCTGGATGCACTGCTTACTGGCTGCTGGGCTTGGGCAATTCATTTAACCAACCTTATATTCCTCCTCTGTAAACTAAGGATATGAAAATACCCAATGAGATGAGGATTTCAATGAGATAATCTGTTCAACACGTTAGCTACTATTATTACCATCATTATCACCTCTGAATCCCTCATACCCCCCAGTGTAGTGCCTTGCACTATATAATAGGGGAGCAATTAACATTCACTGATGAATTATAAATTTGGGATGAAATCTACAAGAATTGCACTTTCAAATTCTTGAGGCACTTCTAGCATACTCTGGATTTGGGTGGAAGGGGCACAGAGAGAGTAACCGCTTAACCAATGTTCAAACCCCAACCCTAGAAAACAATCATTAGATCTGTGTTTATAAAAGTTCCTAGTATCATTCTTGGCACACTGTACGAGACAAAGGGTCTGATAGATAAAAAAGGATTTCTATTTTATTACCGTTTCACAGAGAAAACACAGGCCTACAGTGACTTCCTCAGAGTCTTAGAAACAGGCATGTTGTTTTGGTGTTCCTTCTTGAGTTAAACTATGCGAAGCCAAGTTTTATTTTGTGTTTAATCACATGGACGCCACTGTCTTCAGGAAATGTTTCCTGAGGTGACTCAGGCAATGGACAATTCATCCAGAGAGCTGCTTAGTCAGCAGGTTATTTTCCATATTACTTAACTGAAGAGCTTTTTGCTCCTCAGATCCGGGGAATAAGGGAAGTGATCCACAGTGGCTCTCAATCTGGGCAGCTCTTTAGAACCACCCAGAGCCCTAAAAGTGCTGGAGTCTGGCCCCACTCCGCAAAATTTTGCTTTGGGATAATCTGGCGGGGGGGGGGGGGGCAGTTATCAAAATTCTGAAAATCTTCCCCAGTGATTCTACAAAGGGTTCCCATCTAGTTCTCTCTTAGCTTTCTAATGGCTTTTCACTTTCTTGTTATTTACAGATTTAAACACATTAAAATTCTACTCCTTTGTAACCTTCCTTAAAAGGGACATTTTTTTTAACTTTGGAAAATTATGAAATATAGTAGGAATTAACCAATTTGCTCTTCTGAAATATAAACACTTCATTTTACAGAACTATCAGAATTATTCTGTAGTTACTTCTGAGATGCCGGTGGAGTGGCAGCCAACAGCCTCTTTATTTCACAATCAAAGTAATCACATGTCTTTTTCCTTTCTAAAGTCGCGTAGCAGAATGAGGCTTGCCCAGATGATGGCCTGAATTCCATATATTGTAATAATAGTAATATAAACAATGTAGAGGGGTAACAAAACCAGTAACAATGACAGCAGTGAGTCTTCGCTCACTGCATTGGGCTGTGTAAGTTAGGATCTATCTGCTGGGGCTCTGTACCCTTGCCCATCACATGTTCATAAGAAGTGGTGCTTATACCTGCTGACACACACAGTGTAAATGAAAGACTATGTCCCCTAGCGTTTATGATTGTTAGATTATGTTGGTTGAATATTCAAATTCATCTAGTACTTGCTGCATATTCTCTGCTGATGGACTAGTCATTTCCTATGAGAACCCTCACCCTATGCGTAAGAGAGAGAGTGATATAAAAGGTCTCTAAGAACAACTAAGGGAATAGTGAAGACCCCATAAATAGAATACACAGGGAAAATTCCCATGTAACCACCCCCACCCCCGCCAACACACACACACACACACACACACACACACACACACACACACACACATTTTCTCTTCAATTTTCTACCTCACAGAAAGGCCACTTTGTTTTAATCTTGTAATATCTTCTAAGTTATCCTTTTCAAACTTGAATGATTTAATTGGCAAAGCTTTTACAATATATTTAGTGCACTTTGTATCGGGGAATTATTTATGTGTTTACCATGAGTTATTTCCTTCTGCGAACATCATGGAAGCTCACCACTTACAGAAAGCCTCCCCTGTTTAAGTGGGATATGATCCCATTCATCTCCGGCTTTATATTTAGAGGATATATCAGAAGTCATATATGCGCAGGCATTTGCTGACATACTACGAGTATATACTACATATGTATGAGAGCACACATCAGCAGGTCTCTTTTATTTCTCTAATTTAAGCGCCAAGGGCATTGGACATGCTCTTTTACCTGCCTAGAATATTCCTTCTACCAGCCGCCCCTTCATCAACTTTTCAGATACCTGATTGGTTATTTTTGTTCAGGGAAGCTGTCTTTCATCTCCTCCTATTCTATTAATTTACAGGGTCTTGTAGCATCTTTCCAAAGTCTCATTTTTATACTTTGAGTAATCATTTGATTATCTGTTTCTCTTGGTAGGCTACAACTCTGTGACCCACAAACCTGGTCTCTGTGTTTGGTTTTGTTTTCCAGTATATTTCTAGTCCAGTGTTTGGATCGAGCAGGTGACTCATTGTTGAGTGACTAGATGAATTAGAAACCATGTTTTCTCTTCGAAACACAGCTACAGTTCTACTTCACCTAAGACTTTTGCAATACTTAAAAAAATTCAAAACTCATGGTTTAGTCAATATTTAAAAAAATTAAAAAGTAATGATTTAAAAAGAGTGGTTAATTGTACAAAAATAACGAATTTTACTAACTGTACTTATTAAACTGAATTTGAAACATAAACTAATGTTTTTTAAAAGTCACCCATAATTTCATCATATTGATATACAAATGATTTTTATTTCATCAAAGGACACTGTCCTTAAGCTGAAGCGATGCTGGAAGTTGGGTACTGAGTTCTAAATGTCTTGAGTTTCCTCCCTGCCCCCTATTTCTCTGCATGATGATGGCCTGCTTCCTAAACTCTGGCTGGAAGTCAGGATCTTTGAAAAATAGCCTTTTATTTCTTTATATTTAAAAAACAAACAAAAAAAAAACCAATGCCATCTAAAGACCAGAGTGCTCTGAAATAGTCACACAAAATAGCCCGAGGCTTTGCTACCATCCGCTAAGCAGCACACTTGCACTCTGCCTTTCGCCTCAGGAGTCTGACCCCATTGCACTAAATTCAGGAATAACACCTGTCTCATTTGATTGAAACCTTTTTCAGTCTATAGGTTCTTAACTTGAAATCACAGAAACTATTCTCTTAGGTGAACTTATACTGTATATGAGAGTTTGCACATTGTTTTAACAACAGATTCCTTAATTGTTGAAACAACTTCTGTCACCACTGGCTCAGTGCTTCTTGACTAAGATTAGGGTAAATTGTGCAGATATAAAAATAGTTGAATTTTGTAGTGAGCGATCAGTTGCCCCTTTATTAATGTTACATGGTCTTTCCAGTAATTTTAAAGCAATGATTAGTACTAGCTTTAGACCTAAAGAAAATAAAATTTAAAAGGACCCACTTTGACCCCAAATAGCCAGAGCAATCTTGGAAAAGAGAAATAAAGCTGGAAGCATCATGTGCCTTGATTTAAAACCATATTACAAAGCTACATTAATCAAAACAGTATGGTATTGGCATTAAAAACCAGACACAGATCAATGGAACAGAATAGAGAGCACAGGAATAAAGCCACACTTGTATAGCCAATTAATTTATAACAAAGGAGCCAGGAATGTACAATGTAATGTGGAAAGGACAGTCTCTTCAATAAATGGTGGTGGGAAAACTGGACAGCCATATGTGAAAGAATGAAAATGGATCCTTACCTTACACCAGACACAAAAATCAACTCAAAATGAATTAAAGACTTGAACGTAAGATCTGAAACCATAAAACTCCTAGAAGAAAACATAAGTGGTAAGCTCCTTGACATTGGCCTTGGCAATGATATTTTGGATTTGACACCAAAAGGAAAGACAACTAAAGCAAAAATAAACAAGTAGAAGGATTACATCAAACTGAAAAGATTCTGCACAACAAAGAGAAACCACCAACAAAATGAAAATGCAACAAACCAAATGGAAGAAAATATCTGCAAATCATATATCTGATAAAGGATTAATATCCTCCCTTAAATAAAGAACTTATACAACCCAATAGCAAAAAAACAAAACAAAAAACAAAACAATCTGATTAAAAAATGGGCAGAGGATCTGAATAAACATTTTTTCTGAAGAAGACACACAGATGGCCAACAGGTACATGAACACACGCTCAACATCACTAATCATCAGGGAAATACCAGTCAAAACCACAATGAAATATCACCTCACATCTGTTACAAATGGCTGTTATCAAAAAGATAAGGAATAACAAGTGTTGGTGAGGATGTAGAGAAAACGGAACTCTTGTGCACTGTTGGTGGGATTGAAAATTGGTGCAGCAACTATGAAAACCTGTATGGAGTTTCCTTAATTAAAAGCAGAATTACCATATGACCCAGCAATTCCACTATTGGATATTTATCCAAAGAAAATGATAATAGTAATTCAAAAAGATAGATGCACTCCCATGTTTATTGCAGCATTATTTACAATAGCCAAGATACAGGAACAACCTACATATCCATCAATGGATGAATAGATAAAGAAAAATGTAATATATATATATATATATATATATATATATATATATATATATATATAATGGAATATCATTTAGCCATAAAAAAGAAGGAAATCTTGCCATTTATGACAACATGGATAGACCTTGAGGGCGTTATGCTGAGTGATGCCACTCAGAGAAAGACAAATACCATATAATCTCTTTTATACGTAGAATAATTTTAAAAACGGGGTGCTCATAGATACAGAGAACAGATTGGTGGCTGCCAGAGATGTGGGGCTGCGGGGAGCAAATGGGTCAAGGAAGCCAAAAGGTCCAAACTTCCACTTATAAAACAAGCAACTCATGGGGATGTAATGTACAGCCTGGTGACTATAGTTAATAACACTGTCTTGCGTACTTGAAAGTTGCTAAGAGAGTAGACCTTAAAAGTTCTCATCACAAGAAAAAAATTTGCAGTGATGTACTGTGATGGATATTAACCAGATTTATGGTGCTGATCATTGAGCAATACATACAAGTATCAATAATTATGTTGTGCATCTGAAACTAATATGTTTTGTCAATTATACCTCAATAAAAAATGAAAAGAATTCACTCTGCATGTCAGGAGATTAGCATATTTTCCTAATTGGAAGTTGTGGTGGAAACCTGGAGGCAGTTCCAAAACAACGTTTGGTTAAGCCAAGCACCAGTTGACTGATGAACAAATTAGATGTAGCATGTATTTTGGTATTACTGGATGCCTTGCAGTGGCAACCCCTATCGTCATGCATGTTTTATTCTCTTTGTTATGTTTTCCAGCGGGATAAGCAATTGGCTGATAGAGTAACAAATGAAAAGTAATTTGACTCCATTGACCTGCTTAACTCCATATGGGAGCGATGGGAAGAAGGAGCCGTTTGCTTTGAAACAGTGCAACAGGTATGGAACAGCTCCTTTCATTGTTGCCTTCCTTTATTTCTTTGCACCTTTATTTCCAGACCAGTTAAAATCGGCAAGTTGTTCCTGACTAAGAACACAGAAGCGGACTTACAGGAACAGGTACTGTGAGTTATTTGTAACATTTCCAAGTTGCCCGTCTTCAGGTTGCTGTTTATGTAAGTACCAGGGCAATTAAGAGATAACTATTTTTTCAAATAAGTAATCATGCTAGGAAGAATTATTACTTTAAAACATCGAATTAACATATTGGATTTGTTTAGCTTTAAGATACAACACTATTTGAATAAGGAGATTTTGCTGCAGTAAACTGATTCCTATGAAGGCATTACAGAAGTAACAACAAAATGGCAAAGCATGTTGGTTTCCCCAACCCCAGCTATCAAAAGTGTTTTTGCTGTGTTTCATGATCTAAATTCTCCCCTGCCCATATTCCTTTTCTCAGCCATGAAGGGACCCTGCCAAGAAAGGCATAGTTTGAATTTTTCCATTTTTCAGAATTCACATAATAAATATAGATGAAGCTTCTTTGGCTTTGAAAGGAACATTTCATGCCAACATGAAAAATTTAGAATGGCTTTTGTAGGACTCCTGGAATTAGAACCTGTAAAGTATGTGTTTATTTTGAATCGGATACCCATCATCATCAGAGTGCCGACCCTTCTTTCAACTACATCTATTATCTAGAGACAGGTGAGCCATATGTGGTTTGGTAGTGACTGTATAGTGTGATCAGTGCTTTAAGAAAATATGATATTAATGGATTGTAATGCAGCTAGAAAGCAATTTAGGTCAGAAGATTAAGTATCACGTACTACATGATCAAAATTAAATTACTTAATAATTTTGCACGACAACATTTTTTTCTCCATTGGATAGCTTATAGATGAGGGACTATGAATAAATAATACAGACTTGAATTTTGCATAGGAAATTTGAATTCAAAGGCTACAGAAAAATACATAAAAATTATATTCTATATAAGGAATTAAATAAGGGTATGACTCAATTATTTAAGATTATTGAAGGAGAATTTTTAGGAGATGTTTTTACTATTACTCTGTAGTTAGTTTGTTCTCAGGGCATAGTATCTTTATTTTTATACATTGAAACAACTAAGGGTTTCAATGTAATTCTCTATTGAATTTGAAACTAAATGTTTTCTACATCAATAATATATGAAGAGTCTGGTTTCTAGCTCAGCAAGGACACAGAAAAGTAGCAGGTTGTTGCTGCTTGATGCACAGATAGAAACCTTGCAGGCTTTTGGTTCCTTTATGTTTCAGTTTGTAGAGTCAGCCAACTATTAATCACATTGACCAACTCTTTATCTCATGTTCTAATACTGATGATGTAAATGGGTGCTGGTTTTTCTTTTTCTTTTTTGTTTTTGTTTTTCAGTACCTTAATTAGGAGAGACGATATATGTCTGAAAGGAAATCTTCGGGGAATAGGGCAAAGAAGGGGAAACAGATAATAAACAATTTCCAAACTCTCTATAAGAACCCATTCTGAATATTGTTCAATCCACACCATAAAGCAAGCCAGCTATCAGATTTCACTTAGCAGGTGCAGTTACAGTGTGATTAGATTTATAAGTGAAGAGATGATTTGAAAAAGTACGTCAACCACAGGAATAGCCAGTTACCATGTCTTCTTGGGTATGAGTTTCTAGGTATGTATGAAGTTATTTGAGAAATGGACTCTGCCTTCCTTTTTCCCACTGGGAAGCAAAGTGTGTAGGAGGACGGCCATGGGACAGGGAAGGATGAAGCCCCGGCTGCTTCCAGTCCTAGTCTCTGCAAGGAGCTGGGGGTAGCCCCCAATGGGCCCCATCTCTCTTGTTGCCCACCTAGGATAACTTAAAGGAGGCAGACCTGAAAAAAAAAGTCCCAGACAAACTGTCAAAACGTCCTCCTCCTCTTCCAGCCCCGGGACCCAGAAGTCCTCTGTCACGTTGATACATGCAAACAGATGGTCAAGAGACTCACTGGCTCCACGTCCATGCAGACCCAGGTTTAGGCCTAGATGAAAGGGCCACAATAGAAAGATGTGCCAAGTTCTACAGAAACAAGTGGTAGTATTATTATCAGCGCACATTTCATCTTTTCTGTGAAGTTCTCTCTAACAGTCCCATTCAAGTTCACCACTTGTTTTTTATTTAGTTATTCAACAGACATTTGCCATGTAGCTAATATGTGCCGGGCACAATGCTAGGCCTCTGACGGCACAAAGCTGAATGCTTGTCCTCCAGAAGATTCCTTCTTGTTCTGTTGGACCTCTCTACTCAGTACTTGTTTAACCCCTGAACACAGTTTTGTATGCCACATTAGTCTGCAATCTCCCTGAAGACTGGCCTACGTTGCAGGCTTTGAATAAATGACTGAATTGTCCGCTGTGAGTGTTACCATAATCTGTTTAGCAGATTATCTCTAGTAACCTGTAAGTCTTTTTCCTGGAGCAGTAACAGCAAGACCCGTGTAAGAATCAAAGTTGGTCATGGAGCATGATGCTCCCGACAGTGGAAACTGTGCCTTGTTAAGACTGATTTTAGGACTATCTGTTGATTTATGGGAACCACGACCTCTGTCTTAGTTCATGAGGCAGATGATGAAGAGTGAATACATTTTTTCCTCTCAAATTGAAACTGTTTCTTTTGAATGATGAATAGAGAGAAAAATAAAGCAAAGCGAACCATTTGTCATACTTTTATTTCTTCTTAGTTCTCTTGTAGAGTTCTCTATAGAGTTTCTTTATGAAAGCATCCTGACCCAGGTTTATCACTGCCTCTTTTATCCATACTAGCAGCGTCTACACAATACATCTGAATCTGTTTGGTTTGAATCTCTTAGTATATATTGTTATTTTCCTGAAGTATTCATTCCCAAGTACCTGGAAGCCACATTCAATTTAAATGAAGAGTAGCTGCTATGATTCAAGAAAAATCCACAATAGAATGTTAGTCTGGCTTGGAGGTGTTCAGCAAACCACTGCTGGTGTTTAATTGAGGGAGCATGTGACACTAAGGAGTTTTGGTTGACAGTGGCCAAAATCTAGCTAACGTATGTATGCTCAAAAGAAAAAAAAATTGTGTAAATTTGTGTATGGGGAGGAATTTTACTGGTTCAATCCTAGGAAGGGCTGATTGACAAACTGGGAGGGGAAGAGCTGCAAAGTGCACCCAGAAGCCCCTGGATCTAGGGGACTGAACCCCCATAGGGCTCTCTCTCCCTCTCTTGCCGTTGCTCCTCTTCTGTGAGTCAGTCTCAAACTCTTTCATTTCAGGCCAGCTGACCATGCCCAAATTTCACATTTTACAGGTTTTATCCTCTGAGAGGTTGTTCAATAGCAGCAGAAAAAAAAAAAAATCCTAGGGAAGGGCTCGGATTCGTCTGGGTTGGGTCAGGTACCCGTTCCTGGTCTACTCAACTGAGATCAGGTAAGACTGAGGCAGGTCTCAGGAAAAGCACGTTGCAGTGGGGACCTAAGGATTCCCCAGCTAAGGAGCAGCTAATAGGCTAAGAGTAAAGTTGTTTACTACAATGATCTCTGGCCAGAAAGCCCCAAAAGGCATTTGTTAAGTTGGCTTAGATGACCTCTAATTCCATATTTTATAGCCCTAGGATTTGAATTCGTATGCTGATATATTCTTAGTGACTTTGGGGAGCTTGCTATCAAGCCAGACCTTAAAATCTCAGAGACGAGCATGATGCCTGGGGCCCTATTCCTGGTCCACCACGCCACACAGAAACCCCCACTTTCTGAGCCCCATTCATTCCTGGCATAGAGTGTGACGTGTGAGAAGCCAGCTGGTTGCCTCCACTTCTGGGAACTGTTAGGTTCCCAGAGCCTCCATCCTGAGCCTATATGTGTGTGGTGGCAGCAGGAGAGAGGACAGGAAAGGAAGTAGAGAGGGTGTCCGTTACTCAGGCCATTTGCCTTCAGTTGTGAGGAGTCAGCTGGGCTGTGGTGAAATGATGGACTGGAACACAGGGAAGAATGATACAGCCCCACGCCGTGAACTGCTCACTCCTAGGGAAATTGTGGTTGGTCAGTAAGAAAGGTAGGTAGGTAAGGTAGAGCAGTAATGAACATAGGTGCTATAATTTACTTAGTGGCTGGCCAGTCAGTACGGACACTTGTAGATTTTGCTTTGCAGCAGGCAAAGTCAGAAGTTTTTCTCCTCTCGTCTCCTTGTGTGAACCAGGGGTTTGGGACTAGGGCCCCTCTGGCCTCCAGGGGCCCCATATCCAGGGTCAGCTGAGTAGAGGAGGATGCAGCCACGCCAGTCACACCGTCAGGGAGGCCATGTTTGTCCTCAGCACCTTCAGGGCTGCAGGTTTTTTGCCTGGGGTCTGACTTTCTTCAGTCCTGTCTTCCTTTGCTCCCCTTGAGAAACTAAAAGCTCACAACAACATTTGGAAGGTCTTCAGGTTGTTGTTCTTAATCGAATTGCTTAGGACTACACGCACGCACTGTACAATATTGGGATCTGAGGGGCCTCTGAGACCACCTGACCCACCAGGCGACATTCGGCAGGCTCTGCATTGGTTTGGTCATTAGCCTGGCGGGAGCAGAGCTGGGAAGTGGGCTCTGACTGAGCCCTCCCGACACGAGGACATGCCCCTTGGGCTCTGCTGCTGCCACCGTTGTCTCTGGAGGTTCCTTATGTTGCACACGAAGGTCTCCGCAGCCCAAAACCCTCCTGGGCCCTGGTATAGTCACTCTTTCACATTCATTCTCTCACAGCACGTGCTACACAAGACCCAAAGCTAAGAGATGGACAACAATATTTAAGGAACTTATGGTCTGAGGAGCTGGCACTCTAGGTAGTTCTTTTTTTTCTTGTTTTGCTTTTGTGATAAAATATAGCATAAAATTTACCATTTAAACTATTTTTAAGTGTACAATTCAGTGGCACTGAGTACAATCACTGTGACATCTCACCAACACCACTATTTCCACAACTTTTTCAACATCTCAAACAGAAACTCCGTCCCCATTAAACAATAACTGCCTATTCCCCATTCCTCCCAGCGCCGGTTAACCTCTATTCTGTTTTCTGTCTCTCTGAATTTGCCTACTCAAGGCACCTCATATAAGGGGAATCATACAATATTTGTCCTTTTGTGACTGGCTTCTCTCACTTAGTATGTTTTCAAGGTGCATCCATATTGTAGCATGTGTCAGAATTCCGTATCTTTCAATGGCTGAAAAACATTCCATTGTATGTACATACCACATTTTCATTCCTGTGTTGATAGACATCTGGGTTGTTGCCAAACTTTTTGGCTTCTATGAATAATGCTGCTCTGAACAATGGTGGTCATTTTGTTGGGTTTTTGTTGTTGTTGTTGTTGTTGTTGTTTTTTGTTGTTGTTCTGGCAGAACTCTTCCTTTCCTTTTTTTTTTTTTTTTTTTCAGTTTATTGGGGTGACAATTGTTAGTAAAATTACATAGATTTCAGGGGTACAATTCTGTATTACATCATCTATAAATCCCATTGTTCACCACCCAGAGTCAGTTCTCCTTCCATCACCATATATTTGATCCATTTTGTTTTTTTAATATATTAACACACTTAATTCTGACAACAGCTACGTGTGCTTAGGCGTGTTTTTGTCTCCAAAATGATAGGGAAGTCAGAGCAAGGCCGATATTCCAATCCCAAGGGTCTGACTACAGTGAACTGTGAATTATATACTGTGCCACCTTTAAAAAAATGGTTCTTTTCCTTTGAACTTACTAAGTCCCAGTTACATCATATGCATTATTTCTAAATCCTTAAGATATCCTGATGATGTGGGTTTTATTATTTTTATATTATAGGTGAAGACGGTTAGGCTTAGCGAGGTTAAGTAGTGGATATAGGAAGGCCCACAGGTGTGCTTGCTACTCTTGACACCTGCTCCTAGAGCCAGAATGCAGTGGGGACTGGGGATAGCACAGCTCCTTCTGGACGGAGCGCAGGGAAAGCAGCTCTCTCAGATGCAGCACCCAGGGGCAGTGTGGGGCCCCTGGTATCGCACAGCTGCAGAGAAATTCTCACCTCACCCCCAGATGAGACCAGGGTTTGTTCCTTGGTACTTACAGAAAGCTGTTTTCATTTTTTAAAAACTCCCGCTCTAACAATGGCTAGGCCAATAAAGTGAAGGTAAAATGGAAGACTTGTTCCATTGCTGGCTAGCTTTAGAAAACAGACAAAAAAGGAGTTATACAAATTCTGGCAAAAAGAAATCGACCTATGCCTGACCTATGAGAGTTGTTTCTCCATACTTCTGAATTAGCTGAGTATTTAGATAACATTTTGCTTCTATTTAACCATACGGACAAAGCCATATTCCATTTGCATGGCTGCTTGTGGCCTTAATACCCTAGCTTGAAGCTGTCTGTACTCTCAGCAATCCTAACCCTTTTATCCCCTCCTTTTGCAGCTGGCACAAAAATGTACTTCAGACTGTCATTTTACAAAAGGTCAGAAATGCACTATCTTCCTGTTTAGAGAGTGGGATCCAGTATGCATAACCTTCATGGCTATTCCCCCCCCTTTGGTTTTGCAGCCTGAGAAAATGGCATGTAACATACCTAACCAAAGACAGCGGACTATGTCAACATCTGGAGAAGCTCTATATGAAATTCTTGGTCTGCATAAGGGAGCATCAAATGAAGAAATTAAGAAAACCTACAGGTACAGAGGCAGTTCAATGATGACATTTCCTGTACTACTAGTGATAGTTATTTTGTGATTGGCAAGTGCCTCCAATTAAAGACAGAAGATTACTGCTAAGACCAGGTAATCAGACTTTTGGAACTCATGTTCCCTGTTCTATAACATAGGCAGTTAGGGATAGATTTTAAGGTCTGTCTTGTGGTGCTGGATCTTCAGAAAGGGTAGTCTGTATTCTAGGCAGATAGATAGATAGATAGATAGATAGATAGATAGATAGATAGATAGATAGATAGATAGATAGATAGATAGATAGATAGACAGATAACTGTGAACAACCAGAGGTTGTGAGTTAACCCATATCATATAGTGTCACAGAATTTGGTAGCGGGATTTAAAAAAATGGGGGCTTGTGGCAGTTGCTGTATGTATGCTACAGTTTTTAAGTCTTCAGTTTTGTTCTTTCTTATCTGATGTAGTTCCTAGTTAGCTGTTTTGGGGAAAAATGGAAATACATTTGTCCTTTAAAGCTCCAAGGAATTTTAAAAAAAGGATTAAGTACAAAAATAATTTACTTATTATAGAAAACTTGGAAATTACTAAAAATGGAAATATTTATCCATAATTCTACCTCTAATGATAATTATCATTGATATTTTTTCCTTCTAGTCTTTTTTCTATCTATATAAGACATTTTAAAATCAAATTGGATTCATCTCTATTCTCTTTCACTTTAAAAAGGTCCTATCATGAAAATATCTCAGTGTTATTGAATATTATGATTTTTAATGCCTGCAGCCTATGGCTATTCTCTCATTTACTTTGTGAGCTATTTTTTAAAATGTAAGTTTTCCCTATACTGAATGTCCTTTTATATAAATCATGATGCATATTTCCAATTATTTCATTAATTATTGAGGAATAAAATTGTGCCTTTAAAAGGAAAATGAAACAAAATGTAAATAAAAGTTTATTTTTAATCAGTCACTTCTTGATTTGGCCTTGAATTAGGTGTTTAA
The DNA here is from genome assembly GCF_057876585.1 of Rhinolophus sinicus. Lineage (NCBI taxonomy): Eukaryota > Metazoa > Chordata > Mammalia > Chiroptera > Rhinolophidae > Rhinolophus > Rhinolophus sinicus. The sequence continues at coordinate 13,711,050 of NC_142507.1, read as the reverse complement.
AATGTATGTGGTTTTGTTTTGGGGTTTGTTTTTTGACATATTGGAAGCTTAGAATTTTTAAGTAGGCAAATGCGTTAGTCATTTCCTTTATGGCTTTTGCTTCATTTGTTATGGTTAAAAAGTCTCTCCTGATCACAATATTATAAAAATATTAACCCATATCTTCTAGTACATTTATGATTTTACATTTCTATATTAAATCTTTGATCAATTTGGGATTTACTTTGGCATGGGGAATAAAGGTAGGATTCCACATTTATTTTTTCCTAAATCACTAGCCCACCAACATTTACTGAATTCTCCATTTTTATCTACTGATAGAAAATTCTTTGTTTTTGGATTGGAAACTTCACCATGTGGTAAACTGTGGCACCCAGAATGCTTTCAAGAAGCATGTGTTAAAGAATAAATGACAGTGGTGAAAATTGCCATTTGGATCCAAATAGTTCTGTGAAAATGGTAGAATTTGATCAAATTCAATATCAATCTTCTAGTTTATATTCTACTTAAAGTGCTGGGGAGAAAAAGAGTCTTTCCTGTTTTATTGTGCCCTAGAACTATCTGGAGTGTGCCTGGGACCTGCTCAGCCCCTGTGGGTGGACACCCTTCACTGAGGGTGACTAAACTTACCTCTTAAGGTTTTGGTTTGAGACACTGTGCTCGGGATGGGGGTGGGGAATCAAAGTAATTGCACTGTAAGCCTAATATCTACAAAGATACTCCCCAAAATGAGAAAAAAAATTGATAGCTAACTAGCTTGTAAGTTTTAAAACCCACTTTACAAATGTGACTTTTAATTGTCTTTATTAATTTTTTTAAGCTAAAATTTCAGGTCAGATCTTAATTAGGGCACTAATTATGCCAAGTTGTTTGCAAGTTAAATAATTACAGCATGAAGGCTTTTCATGTAATCAGTGTCTTGCTATTAATTTTGTTTTAATGTCATACAAATATTATTTTTTCAGCTGATTAGGGTACTAGTATGCTGCCCAAAGCATCTACTTCTATCTAAATTACACATTTGTATTCTGCAAGTTATTCAAAGGGTATGAGCAGGCTGAAAATCCACTGAGAATATTATTCTTATATTCAGGGATCTGGATCAAAGCCGTCAAAATACAGTGAAATTAAAAGTCAGTGGAATTTAATAAAATTACCAATTGTTGCATCCATACGCTGCTTGACCTCCGTGGTAATCCTTGGTTGTGCTCTTGAAAACAAGGCTGAGTTAGAAGACTTGTTTCTTTTTTTGTACTTTATTTTTATTTCGGAATAGATAGTATATTCACCTAATTAAAATGAGATCATACAAACAAGTATCCGGAAAAAAAAAAAGTCTCCCTCTGACCTTGTATCCACCAAGTTTCCTCCCTAGGGAAAGCAATTCTTCGTGTACCCTTCCAGAGAGAACTTATGCCTATATAAGCACATGTACAGACCCGCTGGTCTGGGCAAGATGGTATAGGCTTGTCGTTCTCTGGTCCTCCCTGCTAAGTGTGACTAAAAGCCTTGGAAATAATTCAAGAGACAACTAAAAGAGAACGCTGAAAGGTAGAAAGAGGAGCTGAACTGGTTAGTGACCATAGGACCAAGGGAATAACACAGTGGCAGGGCAACTTATGACTCCCCACCCAAGAGAAGATAATCCAGCCTGGCCTTTCCTGACACCCATTGTAGCAACGGAAGGCAGACAGATAGTCAGTCTCCTTCTTGCTCCAAACTGAACAGGAGTCTTGCTGACAACTCTAGATAAGCCCAGCAGAAACAGAAAAGGGGACCGACTGAACGCCCCCCTAACAATAATCAGCCAGAGGACTTTCCCACTAGCCTGAGACACTCCTCTCTCACCCAGAGACCCTACTTGACAGGGGATATTAAAAGGTAGATTCTGCCATGAGAAACACCCAGCCTAGGAAGTGCTTTTTGTCCCTGCAGCCTGGAGATTCCCTTCCCACACCAGACAACCCAGCCCAGGGATGCTCCTTTCACTTCCTCAATGAGTACCACCAACAAGTGCCAGTGGAAGCCCCAGAGGCAGGAGACATACCAAGCAGACCAAAATGGCATCATACAGGCTCTGAAAATTAGATTGTCACTGGAACCACAGCCCACAAAAGCTGCATGCTACACCCAAACAGAGTGGCTGCCTGTTAAAATAAAAATCTATAAACAGGACCAAGAGTCTCCTAACACAATAGCCAAAATGTCCAGAAGAAAACCACTCATTGTACAAAGAACCAAGAAAATCACAACTTGCATGAGAAAAGATAATCATCTGACTCCCACACTGAGATGAACCAGATATTAGATTTATCTGGTAAGTATTTTCAAGTAACTATCATAAAAAAAGATTCAACAAACAATTATAAATTCTCTTGGAACAAGTGAAAAAATAGAAATAGCATCAAAGAAATAGAAGTTACTAAATGAGAACCAAATGGAAATTATAGAATTGAAAAATAACAGAAATACTGTAACGAGCTGGGTGAACTCTGTAGTAGAGTGGAGATGACCGAGGCTAGAATCAGTGAAGTTGAGGACCGATCAATCCAATTTACCGAGTCTGAACAACAGAGAGAAAATAAACTGAAAACAAACAGAGCCTCGGGAACCTGTGAAGCTATAATGAAAATCCAATAGCTACAGCATTGGCGTCCTAGAAGGGAAGGAGAAAGAGTGGGACTGAAAGAATATTCGAAGAAGTAATGACTAAACATTCCCCAAATTTGTCAAAATCTATAAACCTACAGATCCAGAAGCTGAATGAATAACAAATAGGATAAATCTAAAGAAATCCATGTCAAGACAAATCACAATTAAACTTCTGAAAACTGAAAGCAAGCAAACAAAAAAATATCTTGAAAGCAGACGGAGAAACAACACATTATCTACATGGGAACAACCAATTCAAATGACAGCAGATTTTTCATCTGAAACAAGAGAAGCCAGAAAGAAGTGACACAACATTTTTCAAGTGCTAGAAGAAAAGAACTAAGAACCGTCAATTGTGAATTCTCTGGTGAAATTACACTTCATGAATTAAGGGGAAGATGAAGGAAAACAAAAAGAATTCATCACTAGCAGATCTACTCTTCAAGACTGGCTAAAGAATATTCTTCAAAAGAGAAAATGATAAGGAAAAGAATTTTGGATCATCAGGGAGGGAGAAAGAACAGTGAAGCATGCAGAATTATGGGTAAACACAATGTATTATCCTCCTCGTGAGTTTTCTAAATTACATGATGATTAGTATAAAATTATAGCATCATCTGATACTCAAGACAATTATATTTAAAAGTGGGGAGGATAATGGGACCTAAGTGGGAGTCATGTTTCTGCACTTTACTCAAATTGGCAAAACATTGATATCATGTATATCCTTTGCATCTATTTACTCTTACAATATATACCAGGGTGACAAAAAATGTACACACATTTTAACAGATGTTAACACTTTGGTCAACATTGCTCAACAGTAGTTCGCCATAATCAGAAGTGTCTGGACGCTGATGGTAACCACTCTGAGCATCTCTTGTAATTGCAGAAGTCAAATGGGACTTGTATGCATTCATCTTTTGTTATCGGTATATATTAATGCAGTTTTCTTCCTTTCTTAAAATGTGTGTATATTATTTTGGCACCTCTCTCTATATATCCAGCCACTAAGAAGACTATACAAAGTAATACACACCAAAATACTACAAGTAAATCAAGATGGAATCCTTAAAAATGTTCAAATAACCCACAGGAAGACAAAAGAGGGGAAATAGAGGAGTGAGAAACAGAGGAAATGGAAAACAAATAATAAAATGATAGACTTAAACCCTAAAATAATGACCATGTTAAATGTAAATGGTCTAAGCATATGTTATATTTTTCCTGTCTTGTTATACAAATGGTGCTGTACTATCACTCCTATACTGTACTTTGCATTCACCTCTTACAATATATTGTGGAGATCATTCTCACAAATGATCAGTTTATAAAAAGTTTCATTCTTTTCACACTGTGGCATGGTATTCCATGACATAGATGTCCCATGATTTAGTCAGTTCCTGTTGATAAATATTTAGGTTGTTTTCCACTAAGGCTGCCTTTTTGAACCAACTCAGAGCTTCTCAGGAAAACCCCTGGTCCCAGAAAGGTAGACAGAGGTGAGGAGAGGGAAATAATCTTGGTTCCTGTCCACTTTCCAGTTTTAGCTGTGCCCTGATTCCCAATTCCTCGAGCAAGGATCGACAAACCCAGCTGAGTCAGACGTTCACCTAAGTCTAGCTGGCTCTGACTAGAGACCTGGAATCACAAATCCCCACTACCTGAGTTAGCAAGGACCATGGGACCCAACTGTATGGGAAGGAAAGGGGGCAATGTTCTCTAATGGGGGTACAGAGTCGGGCAGGAAATTATCAGTACCTTTAGCTCTTTCTTCCTTTAAAGAACCACCATAAATGGCAGCCTCACAGACTTACGCCAGCCCCTTCCTATGTCTATTTATAAATCTTTATCATCAAACCTTTCTGTGAATAAAGCATCCTTTTTCCGGCATCACCATTTTCCAACAATAGTGTAACCATACTTCATTAGTCAGCTGATAAACTGGAGTCCGCAGCTACCTCAAAGGACAGCAGGGAGGAATGACAAGAGGAAGCTTCTATTGTGTCCATCTATCATGTACTGAAGCTCTTGTCTCACTGGGATTTTGTAAAGAGAAATGAGATCATTTTCTTCAGTGTGGAGCCCTTTGTGGAAAAGCACAATGAAAATACAAGGTACTATCATGAATGGATAGATACCCTCGTCATCCTTAAACGTCTAAAATTATCCTGCCATTTGCTGCTACAGTTCAAAAACCATTTATCCAGCACAAATTGCAGTTTTGCTCCATGTCAAAAGTGCCATATCATAGGGTGAGATTGGTGGTATGAGCCTCCGCCTGGGCCTTCACTATGGAGTTAACTCTGCCTTTCACATCACAGAACAGAGTTGTACTAAGGAGCTTGAAGTCTAAGGCCCATTCAGTCCTATTTTCTCAGTGCTGGGTCACGTGACTTAGCCCTAACAGGGTTTGCATAAGATAAGCAAATATTTTTCCCTATTCTCCCACGGACTAAAAGTCTTGACTCCCGCTTTTCATGCTGTCTGAAGGAGACTCATTTGAGTTAATCAAATACACCTGGAATGGCTAAGCGGCTGCCCATCTTGCACAGGTTTGCGTAACTTTAAAATGGCATGTTTTCCCCTCTCACCTAAGTTATGTAGTTTCGCTGAGCCAACAGGAATTTGAGTTAAGAAGCTGGGGAAGAGGGAGAGGAGGAGAGAGACACTAGTGAATGGTGCGACAATTGGGGAGATAGTCAGTTGTTGAAATAAGAGACTCAGAAATTGTTCTCTATATAACCCCCAGTACTGGGCTTTGGCACCTTTCCAGTTGTCACGATTTTCCTCGGTTCTTGTCTTCTTGAAAGAAAGGGTTCAGTCAAGAGGCAGGAGTCAAGCAAGCAGCAGACAGCAAAGTTGACTGCAAAGCAAGTACGCTCCGAGCATGGAGCGGGCTGACCTGAGGGGGGTAGCAGCCCAGAGTCTCAAGGACCCTGATCTTATATCCTATAGTGTGGGTTCCCCTCCTCCCTTGTACTGTTTTTCTCCTCATTCTGCATGCCTCCTCCATCCTAGTGTGTTGGCACCAGCCCAGGTCCTTGTTCTGGCCACTCGCTTCTGCGGCTCTGTCACAGGATGGTGATGACGCCACTGGGTTACCCGTGGGGGCCTGCTAGCTCCTCTCCTCCTGCTTATGGCTGCCTTCCTACCTACTCTATTAAAGTGACTCATGGACTCAGGTTCCTGCAAAGTCGTCACCACCCAGGTCCTTCACCCTGTTGCTCCACCCTGTTGATGCCATCTGCTTTCCAGCCACCCCGTGGGCATGTCCATGGTCACAGCCAGGCACAACTGGGCATCTAGGCACTGCTGCTGCAGCTCCGCTGCTTCTCGGCTGGGTCTAGTTGCTCTGCTGCTTTTCTGTGTCACCCTCCCAGGCCTGGCAGGCACAACAGGTGCTCTTGTTAAATACTCGGTGCCCAAGTCTTCTGGTTACTCCTCCAGGCCAAGAAACCACCTCTGCTATTTATCTTGAGACTTGAGGGAATCACCAATGCCTGCCGGGCTGTGCCCCTGGGAAGTGGAAGGCTGAGTGTAGAAAATGCCTCCATCCCTTTTGTGACACCCTCTGTTAGAGCCCCCAATGAGGGTCAAAGTTTGGTAGCAAAGCTCCTTCCATCTTTTCTTGAAGATCTCTTTCTATAGGACCCAGACATGTGTTTAAGGGTGAGTCAGAGACTGGCAGTAATGACATTCTACTTAGACTCTCCATCCTCTCTGGCAGATAAAGCTGTGCTCCTGGGTCAAGCTCCTCACGCCTGGCTCTTTCTTCCCTAAAGGCATTCTTTTCGAGAAGATTCTGTAGTCCCTATGCCATCCCCAGCTAGGCTTGTCAGGCTGTCCCACTGGTTCATCAGACTTACTCAGCTGTGACTGCCCAGCAGCGTATACGGCTTGGATTTCTTTCTGGAAGGCTCTTCAGGCCTGACAGACTTCTTGGAGGCCACCTCCAGGCTTCCAAGCCGCTCTGATGTGCTCAGACTCCCATGCGTGAACAGTAGGCTGCGATGGCTCAAAGATGCATCCCTAGCATAGCCCTACAACCAGCAAGGCTACCTAGTCGGTATTATCTTTAGTAACTTGAATGAGGTAAATGGAGTTTGCCATTATACTGCTGCTCAGCAAGCACTTCAAGTGTGCGATTAGATCCTTTTCTTGATACTGACTGGCACATCAACTCCTTCACCCCAAAGTCAGTAGGTTGTTGAGCTGCTCTTACTGCTGCCTCATTGCGGCGGAAGCCGGGAAGGCTGATCAGAGCACCGAGCAGCCACTAGTGTGTCTAGAGTCTTCCATATCTTCATGGCTTCCTAGCAGCAAGTGCTGTCCATTATTTGACAAGTATTTATTGAGCACCTACTATGTGTTGGGCAAACAGACAAAATCCCTGTCCTCCTGAAGCCTATATTCTGGGCTGGGGGAGCAGGGAGGCTTAATAATAAATAAGTAAGTAAAACAACAGTCTGTCAGATGTTGTGAGAGCTGTGGAGAAAAGCAAAGCAGGCAGGAGGGCTGGGGTGCTAGGAGTGGTGCTGGGAGTTACGCATTCTCTTGGAGGTGTTCCACAACGATTTTAACACTAAAACCCCTTGTTTACAGTGAGTTCTAAGGATAAAGTAGCAGTTAAGAGCACAGGGTATGAAGTCAGAAAAACCTGGATCCAAACCCTCGTCTTAGCCTCATGTTGTTCATAAGTAAAATGCAGACAGTGATACTGACCTCAGAGGGTTGCTGAAGATTAAATGAGATGATACATGTGAAGCGTTTCACCCAGGTCTGGCACACGGATACTGGGTGCCACAGAGGATACAGGAAAAGTCATAGCAATAGCCCTATAGAATGGCCTTCTTCAAACTAGTTAGGGCATGGGATCAAGGAGACGCTTCAAGGAGTGTGTGTTTGTGTGTGTGTGGGGGGGTTGTATTTAGATTCCGTGATATTTCAAATCGATCACATACATTTAAAAGACAGTTAAAACTTTTATTTCAACATGGCAGTGTTTGTATTATGTTGAAAAATGTATATTCTTTGCATCTCTTTACTCTCATAAAAATTTTAGATACCAAGTTTAGAATGCAGAAGGAACAATCTCTCAAAATTTTAAGGGGCATATAAGCAAAAAGTTAGAATCTAAGAGAGAGAGAGAGAGAGATTCAAACATCATACCCAAAATTATTACCAGGAGCCACTGAGGTGTGTTTGGGGGAAGGAGACCTGTGGGGGGCCTTCCGTGAGGCCCTCTATATGTTCCATGGCCCATGGTGCTGTCCCATCAGAACATGAAACCCCCACAGGTTGTAATTCCCTCTTTTCTTTTCTGCCTCTCCCACTCCATCAGTTCCCTAAGGGCGGCACTGTGCTTAGTCTTCCATCGCACATCCAGTGCTAGCACCATGCTAATATTTACCAAATACAATAATGAATTGGTCAGCAAATAGACTTTGCCTCTGGGTTTTCTCCTGGATTATATTAATAATTTCTTCAGGACCATTCTGAAATGTCTGGCCACCTCGCTGAAAGGGGAGTCATTTACTGACCCAGTAAATAGAAGGAAGCAGATCAGCAAGGAAAGACCAGTTTCAGTTTGGGACCTGACACATTTTGTGCGGCTGTGGGACCTTCAGGAGAGAAGTAGGGGATAAGGAAGGGAAAACTGTAGAAAATAGAGCCCATTATACAATTTAAGAGTGTGAGTTTTGAGTACTCAAAATCTCTTATGTAACGTAAATGTTAGTGTTCATTTACACTGATATGTACATTTTTGAAGTTAGATAAAAACAAGATGAAGATGCCCAAAAAGGAGGCTGACTGATTTCTCTGGTGTTCTTGATGCAAGAAATTAACAAAATGCTTGCCTACTTACTGCATGAGAAGTCAGACAAAGATCTAGCTCTTCCTTAGCATGTCGGAGAACTGCAAAACTAGAGCGTACAGCTAGTGTTGTACTTCAGCACCTGGGTCTGTGCCTCATGGATGAGCTTAATTTCTCCTCGTTGACAAGGTACCAAATATCCTGGTTCACAGAGCAGCAGGGATTCAATTGAGTTTTCTACGTAATTCAGTTTCCCATGGAACTTTCTGGAAATCATCTTCCATCCCTGAAGAGGTGAGTTGCCTCAGAGTAGACCAAAGTGAGGCAAAAGCTGTCTTCGCAAGGAGCAGGAAGAAGTGTCATTTCCATAGTGATCTGTGGCAACCCCACTCTGGGGTGCTTTTACCCATCATTATTAGCAATTAGAGGTTATAACAGAGGCTACTGATGAATAAAGTGCAAATGTCAGGGGAATGCATAGCTAATAGAAGAATTGTAAATATTTACAAGGCAAAGTGATGATTCAAGCTTACAAAACAAGTTGAAATTAATATCTATCAAGCACTAATTTGTTTCTTGAATTCTAAAACCTTCCACTAAAAAGAAGAGATTATCAGGCTATGTCAGAGGCATCTTCTAGGTCAGCTGCATAGCCTCCCTTCTCCCGTGGCAAATTTTCCACTCGAGCCCCTTATTTCTTCACGTAACTTCAACTTTAGTCATTCACAGGCCTTAGAATCATTATGAGCAATGACTTTTTTTCAGTCACTCATTCACTCAATACCGACTGGCACTTGGGTTGCCTTACTCCAGCGCTCACTGCTCTTACCCATCACTTCTCTGATTTTAGAACAGCTACCCTAAGCCAAAGGATTTTCCAAGGCCAGAATCTGAGTGATGGGCTATAATGGAAGACAAAGGTCAAGTCTGAGAAGGAAGGCTGAGGATGAAATTCAGGTTCTTAGTCCCAGGCTGACATGTAGGCAGAGCGTGGGATCCAGAATGAGGACAGAGCGTTAGGTTCCAGACACTGTGAGGAGTCGGTGAACTATCAGCTCACCTAGCAGATGAATGCACATACCCGGTCATGTAACATCTGTCCTTGCATTAGCTTTTGGTATTTACTAGCAAAGTTCATATTATACACCTGAGAGTTAAAACAGTAAGATCTGCAAGGGAGTCCTTATAGGTCATAAAGTAATGTAACGTTACCTCTTTCTGACAATACTAACTGTTAAGTCCAATTGCTTCTTAAGTCATCTGATGACAAAGTAAAATCAGGGCATCATTCAGCGTGTTACCTGCCCTATACCCTGTACTTATTGCTACACCTGATGAACTAGGTGCTTAATAAATAGTTGGTGAATAAACACAAGTATGAAAGCATAAATGAATAAATCAGTGAGAAAAAGTAATGCTTCCTGGGTGCTTTAGCAATGGGTATCAATCCAAATAATCTAATACAGTAATTGAAAGAAACTATCTGAACATCAATTTAAATGCAAGAATATGAAGATACAACACTGTTTGATCTCAGTGAACATTGTTACCTCTGTTAGGTACCAAAATGTTCCTTAAGTCTGCTTTATGCCTATCAATATTCTTAAAACAAAAGCATAAATAATAAAAGTATACTTTCAAAAGGATATGTTTTCTATAAACTTAAATACATTTTACTGAAATTGGTATAGATATTAAAATTATTGATAGGAAATGATATCAGTGAAATGGTGGAGTAGGGAACTCTAAAAGTCTGATCCTCCATGAAAGCAACTAAAATTCTGAAAAACGCTGTCAGAATAAAAGTTTTGGAATTTGGAAACTAACCAACTACCGTGTTTTCTCGAAAATAAGACCTAGCCGGACCATCAGCCTCAATGCATCTTTTGGAGCAAAAATTAATGTAAGATCGGGTATTATATTATATTAGACCCGGTCTTCTATTATATTAAAAGAAGACCGGTTAGATCTTATTTTTGGGGAAACACAGTATAAGACATTGTTGAGAGAAACTGAAGAAGACACAAATAAATGGAAAGCTATTCCATGCTCATTAATTGAAAGAATTAACGTTGTTAAAATGTCCATATTGCCAAAAGCAATCTACAGATTCAGTGCAATCCCTATCAAAATTCCAATAACATTTTTCACAAAAATAGAACACAGAATCCTAAAATAGTATGAAACCACAAAAGACCCCAAATCAATCTCGAGAAAGAACAACAAAGCTGGAGACAACACACTTCCTGATTTCAAACCCTATTACAAAACTATAGTAATCAAAACAGTATGGTATTGGCAGAAATGCAGACACATAGATCAATGGAACAGAACAGAGAGCCCAGAAAAAAAAAATCCATATATATATATACAACTCAATTAACTTATGACAAAGGATCCAGGAATGTACAATGGGGAGAGGACAGTTTCTTTAATAAATGGTGTTGGGAAAACTGGTCGGCCACATGCAAAAGAACAAAACTGGACCCCTACCTTACACCAGACACAAAAATCAACTTAAAATGGACTAAAGACTTGAATGTAAGATTTGAAACCATAAAATTCCAAGAAGAAAACAGGTGGTAGGCTCCTTGACGTCTCTCTTGGCAATGATTTTTCCGAATTTTTTGAAAATGAAAGGCAACTAAAGCAAAAGTAAATAAGTGAGATTACATCAAACTCAAAGTTTCTGCACAGCAAAAGTAAACCAGCAACACAATGAAAAGGCAACATACCAAATGGAAGAAAATATTTGCAAATCATGTATCTGATAAGGGTTTAATACCCAAAAATATATAAAGAATTATATAACTCAATAGCCAAAAAAAACAAAATCTGATTTAAAAATGGGCAGAGGATGTGAATAGACATTTTTCCAAGGAAGACATACAGATGGTAAATAAAAAGGTGATCAATATCAGTAATCCTCAGGGAGAGCATCAGAGCGAGTAACTACTGAGCGCTTTGACTAGTCCAGTGGTTGAGAGCTGCTGTTGGAAGCAGGAGACAGGTTTGTACAGCCATTTCTCCTACATTCCAGTCTCGTTCTCCCTTGATGTTCGGCATTCAATAGAGATTACTGGCTTGAAAAAAACACACAAAACAATAAGAGTGCAAAATTCTGCCCTCCCCCGTGGAAATGTAATAATGTTAGAGACCCAGAAACTTTTGTTGGGATGCTGAGCCAGATACAAAGAGCTTGAATTACATGCAGCTCTCAGATTATGGGTTAGGTGTGAGTTGGGGAGGAAAAGGATTAAAATGTAGCAAAGGTCTTAGTGGCCTGTGGAAGACGGTCAGTGGCCTACTGGTGTCAGAACTGAAGTAGGACTTTTCCCTGAAGAAGTACTTTTATGATTGCTGTGAACAAATACTTCTAATATTGGACACATTTTATCTACTGTGCTTGCACAAATATTCTAGTCTATTCCACCTTATTAGGGAAGGCAAAGAGCTAGCTCTTAAACTAGCCATTGGAAAGAATTATAGTGACCAGAAAACTGTCTAAAACAAAGCTCTATCAATTGGCATTTGAACTTTTCAAAAGTTTAAGTATTTGTAACTCGTATGTTAAAAACATACTCCGGCATAATGCGTTATGAAGTCAAGTTATTACACATTCTAGTAAAAATTTGGGAAGGCTATTTGCCAAGGAAATCACTGAGATGTAGTGGTATCACTGACGCCACTAGAGGTCAGCACTTGACTCTCATTGTGGTTCTACAGGAGGGAAAAGACCAGTTCTCTGAAACAGGTCATCATTTACGGTTCTTATTGCTGTCTCATGCAATCTGGTTTGAATAATGAATGTGACTGTGGATCCTAGAAAATATCCTAACAATTTCTGGGGTGAGCTGCTCAGATATTCTATGTGTAAATGGAAGGAAATCGCAGGGCTGCGTAACGCTATGGCCTTCAGAGGTCCTTGGACGGGGCCTTGGTGGTTAAATTACTTGCATCATACATTGTAGTATTAGGTTGGTGCAAAAGCAATTGTGGTTTAAAAGGTTAAAAATAATTGCAAAAACTGCAATTACTTTTGCACCAACCTAATGGCAGATGTTCAGAAATAATTTTATAGCAGAGGTAGTATTGGCAACATTATTTGCAATTTGAACTCCAATTTCGTGCCCTGAGCTTGCATTTCTGTCCCTTGACTCTGTACTAATCCTGGCCCAGTGGCTCCTGCTTCCTTGAACCTCAGTAACACTCTCGGCTTCCGTTTTCTCCAGCAGCATACTATATTAAAGCTTCTTGTGGGGAAGGAAACTGTACTGGGTACAAATACACAAAAAGGTGATAGGGGGTTTGAGAGATTTGGGGGTTGATCCAGGGAAAGCACATGACCAAGAGACCCAGGAACTCACAACATGCTTTACTGGGCTTGGACCGGATTACATGCGAGGGCAACTCCCTCACATGAGACCATCCAGAGACCCAGGGCATGGGCTACCCTCAGAAGGGGAGGGGGGCTAAGTCGCTCCCAGAGGAGGGGGAGATTTGAAAGGGGGTTATTATCTAGGTGACATCACTGAGGAGCGCAGTGAGGAGTCTGCATCAGAGAGCTCCAAAGGCCATTGGAGCGTGGCGTCCTATAACCGCAGGGCTGTACCTTATCAATGGCCAGCACATGGGGGGGAGGTCTTGCAGATAGGGAAAGCAGGCAGGCTCTACATAGCTAACAACTTGCTTGTTTGGGTTATTTTGAAATTAACTGAATGTATAAAATTTTTAGTTTGGCTCCATTGGGCTTTTGAGCTAATCGGTCTCAGCCCGCAGTTAAGAAATAAACGTAGGGGTTAACACAGAAGCAATCTTTGGCTCATTTATATAATAGTGGTATAAAGCTATTTGTGGAATTACTATATATTTGAAAGAAGAAAACGTAAACATTAAAGGTAACAAGGAGTTTCCAAATCAGGAGTTTCTGGTTATCCCTGGGTAGCTAATTTGTACCAGTTCTCCCTTCTGCTGAGAACAACCAGAAAAACTAAAAGGAAAGTTATATTTTAAAATATACATCTTAAAAGCATTTGCGTGTAAAGAATTACGGCTGACTAGGTCACGACATGGGAGAAGCTGAAAGACTGAGCAGGTCTCTACAAAGAAGGGGGAAACAATCTGGATTCTGGCCCAACCAGAACAAGAGTCCTGCCATTCCATTTAGACTCTAAAATGCTGCAGCCCAAGAGAAAGGGCAGACTGGAATTAAACCATCTGTGGCTGATAAACTTTGGTGGTCCTCCATAAGCCATTGTCCCCTGGCATCCATGTCCTTGTGCAGACCTCTTGAATCTGGCTGGCTCTCTGACCTGATTTCACCTGATTTAGAATGTGGCAGAAGTGATGAATTACCTAAATCTTTAAAAGGCCTCGTAGCTTCTACTTTTGCAATCTGGTTTAAGCTAGCCACCACTGGAGAGGAGAAATATGACTACCCTGAGACCATCTTGTTGTGAGGCACCTCGCCTAGCTATGCAGAGAAGCGAGATGGAGAGAGTCTTCAGCCCACAGCCCCAGCTGAGCTCCCAGCCACAGGTAGTACCAACTTACCAGCAGGTCAGTGAAGCCATCTTGGAAGCAGACCCTTCAGCTCCACTTGAGCCATCCCAGCCAAAGCCAGATAGAGCAAGAAAAACTACCCCACCAAATCCTACCCAATTACAAGGTTGTAGGCAAATAAATAAAATGCTTGTTCTTTTAAGCTACTAAATTGTTCTGCAGCTTGTTACACATAAATAGATAATGGAAACACCAGTCTTGTATGGACTGTAACTGAGTTTTGAGCCATCTGGGTGACCGAGAAAAATCTCAATCCCTAATATTGAATTAAGAGAATCCCAGTTTTACTAGTGCCTCCAGACATCTGAAACTAGAAAATAAAAATGCTCTCTGGTATAAGATAATATCTTCTTAGTTCTCCAATTATTTCTTTACAAGTTTTAAAAATACAATAACTGATGCACAGAGATGACCAAGGGCACAAGTCAAGACAATATGAATAAGAATCAGCAGAAATGAGAAAAAAGAAACAACTGTAGAAATCTCAGGTATTAAAATTGTCAGATACAGATTGGAAAGAAAAACTGTCACAATCAAGAAGATAAATTACAAGATTAAGAATTTGCACAGAGAATTGCAAATTAGGAAAAGGGATATTTCAGAGTTTTAAAATAAACAGATAAATTTCACAACTAAAAAATACAACAACCAAACTCAAGGATGCTAAGGTAGGGTTTAACAGCTTAGAGAGCTGACTGTAAGATACCAGCAGAAAATAGCCAGGAAGGACTATAAAAGGACAGAAAACAACGCAAGAAGATAAAATACACATGGAGTCTGAAAGGAGAGTAGAAGGAGAAAGCTATTTGAAAATATAACGTATGTGAATTTTCCAGGTTCATGAATGATATCAACCCCTACATACCAAAAGCCCAATAAAAGCTGAGCAGAATAATAAAAATAAGTCTACATCCAAACATCACAGAAAAACTGCTGAAAAACAAAGATGGAAAACCTTTATGGCAACCAGAGAAAAAATACAGACTACCTTCAAAGGACAACAATTAGACTTACAGTAAATTTTTCAATGGAGACAATGAAAGCCAGAAGATATGGACTGAAATCTTCAATGTGATGAAATAAAATAATTGATAGCCTACAATTCTATATGCAGGAAAAATATCCTTCGAAAATGAAGTAAAATAAAGATATTTTTAAGCTAAACAAAAAAATGTAAGAATGAATTATCAGTAGACCTACACTAACAGAGATAATAAAGAGTGTTTATAGGCAGAAGGAAAAATATCACAGATGGATGGTCAGAGATGCAGGAAATAATGGCAACAAAATAGGAAAATATGTGAATAAGTGTACACAAATACTCACTGTATAAAGCATCATTAAATACTAATTGTATTAATAAAAATTCTTGAGGGCTTAAAAGATTTAGAGAATGCTCCCAATAACACTTAAGTTGGGAGGAGAGTAACAGTGTTAGTGTTCTAAGATTTTTATATTTTCTTTGAAGAAGACAAAAATACAGACATTATTTGATAGGTCAAGAATTTTGTAATCCCTAAAGGAGTAAGAAAGAATGTGTAATTTCCAAAGTAGCAGAGGGAAAAAGTAGAACAATGAAAAAGAGTCACTCTATAATAAAAGAAGGCGAAATAGGAGAGGAAAGCAAATATATTTTAAATGGGACAAAAAATTTAATGAAGTAGTAGATTTAACCTAAAATATAGCAATAATTATATTATAAATAGACATCAACTAAATGTTTCAGTTAAAATAAAAAGATTGTCATTGCGGATTTAAAAACCAAAACTATGTGGTGTTTACAAAAGACATATTTAATATATAAGGATACAGAAAATTAAAAAAAAAAAGAAATGCATTCTATGTAGATGTCCACCCAAAGAAGGCTGGTGTAGCTTGATTAATATCAAAGAAAAGACAAAAAGTATTATTAAAGATAAAGAGGTATATTTCATAGTGATGAAAGTTCAATTCACCAGGAATGTATAACAGTGTGAATTTATATGCTTTTTAAAGAACACGACCTGTCGGTACTAGAGTAGTCGGGGGATCACTTTGTAAATTATATAAATGTCTAACTACTATGCCATATGCCTGAAACTAATATAAAATAACATTGAATATTAACTGTAACTGAAAAGTTAAAAACGGTGGGATGGAGATGAAGAGGAATAAGACATCAAATTTCCATGTATAAAACAAATAAGTATGGGGATGTAACATACAGCATAGAGAATATAGTCAATAATATTGTGACAGCACGGTAAGGTATCAGATGGTTGCTGGACTTATCATGGTGATCACTTCTTTAGGTATATAAATGCTGAATAGATATTGTGTACACCTGAAAGTAATGTAATATTGTATGCTAACTATATTTTAATAAAAATCTTGTAAAAGGAAAACAAATAGACACCAAGAAGTCCAAAAAAAAAAAAAAAAAAAAAAGAAAAGAAAGTAAGTAAAAGAACAGGGCCTAAAATATACAAGAAAAAAGTGACAAAGTTATAAGGAGAAACATACAAACCTGTAGTCATAGTGGGAGATCTTAATACACCTTGCTTGATAGATCAGTAAAACAGCTAAGTATATAAAGAATTTGAACAAAAATTTGCAAAACAAAATTTAACACTCTTATATAAGAACAAAGCACCCAACAGCTACAGAATACATACTCTTTAAAGTATACATGGAACATTTATAAAAATTGAACACATAATTAGACATAAATCAAGTCTCAAATTTTGAAGGACTTAAATAATATATGAGGCCTGACAATTAAGTTCACGAACTTGTTGCAATGATGTTGCTAACCTTTTTTTGATATCAAAGAGATTATTCTTATGAATTTGTACCAACTGGACAAACGTTTACTATTTGGAAGTGCTGAAAAGGCTGTGTGAAAAAGTGAGACGACCTGAACTTTTCACCAACAATTCATGGCTCTTGCATCACGACAATGCACCAGCTTACACGGCACTGTCTGTGAGGGAGTTTTTAGCCAGTAAACAACTGTATTGGAACATCCTCCCTACTCACCTGATCTGGCCCCCAATTACTTCTTTCTTTACCCGAAGATAAAGGAAATATTGAAAGGAAGACATTTTGATGACATTCAGGACATCAAGGGTAATAGGACGATAGCTCTGATGGCTATTCCAGAAAAAGAGTTCCAAAATTGCTTTGAAGGGTGGACTAGGCGCTGGTGTCGGTGCATAGCTTCCCAAGGGGAGTGCTTCGAAGGTGACTGTAGTGATATTCAGCAATGAGGTATGGAGCACTTTTCCTAGGATGAGTTTGCGAACTGAATTGTCAGACCTTGTATACATACACACACTGTGTGTGTGTGTGTGTGTGTGTGTGTGTGTGTGTGTGTGTAAATTGACAAGCTAATTCTAAAATTTATGTGGAAATTCATAGGGCTCAGAATAGCCACAGAACTCATGAAGAACAACAATATGGAAGAATTTCCTCTTTAAGATACTAAGACATATTTGAAAGGTACCATATTTAAGACTGTCATTGACCCAGAAACAGCCCAATAGACCAATGGAGCAGAATAGAGCACTTAGAAATATAGGAAAATAATTTTATTTTTTCAATAAATGGTGCTAGGACAATTGGATATCCATTTTTAAAGATGAAACTGGATGCCTACCTTCCACCACGTTAAAAAATCAGCAATAAATGGATCATTGCCTTCCATGTGAAAGGTAAATTTATAAAGATTTTAGAATTTTAGAGTTTATAGGACAATATCTTCCGGAATTCAGGAAAAGATTAATTTAACTAAATTAAGGATTCCTGTTCATCGAAAGATTCCATAAAAAAACTAACAACAACAACCTAAAATGGCCCCAGAAATGGAGACTATATATGCAACACATATAATTGACAAAGGATTCATGTACAGAATATGTAGTTTTTTAAATCCTACAAATGAATCTTAAACATTAAACTAAAAACTGGTAAAACACTAACTTAAATAGAGGATATCCAAAATTAGGAAATGCAAATTAAAGTGCAAAGGGATGGAGATATCTATATTATATATATATATATATATATATATATATATATATATATATAGATATATATAGATATAGATATAGATATAGATATAGATATAGATATAGATATAGATATAGATATTATATATATAGCTATATATATTATATATATAATATACTCTATATATAATATATATAATATCTACCTATAATATATATGTGTATATATATATATGTATATAATATCTATCATCTGATTGTTAAACATTAAAATGTCTGTCAATACTACATGTCAGAGAGATGGGCACTGGAACTCATATATTGGTTTCTTATATTTTCACTTGGGTGTTGCCTGAGTCCGAGAGGGCACAGGAGTTCCAGTGAACCTCCAGTGTTATGATATACTATGAGGTTCCATAATTACAGAATTTGCTATACACCTAGGGTTACTAATCTAGGGCTTGATTTCACCTGCAAACTCTGGGTTATAGGAGTTTATTTTCCTGTCTACCATCAGTCTCCTTCCCATTGTAGCCATTCTTTCCCTAGAAAGAATAGTGTATATCTAATTTTGCTTTCTTTTGCTACCTTTGCAGTAGATGCTGGCTCTGCCATGAGGGTAGTTTTAAAGGTTCAAGGATATAGGAAGATATCAATGCTTCACCCTCCCTCTTCTAACTCTTTTGTCTTAGGCAGCAGGTGGTTTTCTTTTGGGATACTAGAGGGGCAATAAACTTTGTGGCTGAGGTATTTTAGCAGGAAGTCACAGAGCAGTAAGGAAAGCTTTGAAAAAGGAAGCAACTGACAGCAATTGGAGAAAGCAGCTGAATATGTGTAAGTGGGGAAAGGCAGCTATAGACATAGCCATGCCATGGTGGACCTGAATTTCCTGAGGCTCAGAGGCCAGCCTTCCCAACAAAGAAGATCTCCTCTGACATTTCAACCCCATCAAGATAGAGTTGTACTAGAGTTGGGGCAACATGGTCAGAATCAGTTCTTAGGTGACTCAGAAACTGGTAGAGAGTAGAAAGTAGATCTCACCTGAGTGTTAGATGGTGCAAGGAAGAGAACTGGGCAGAACCTTACAATTCTTAGAATTATTACACTGCCTCAAAATAGGTAGATCTTAGGAGACTTAGGTAGTTACAACTGTAAACCCAATGTTTATCTTATCTGCCACTTACTGAAATCCCTATGTGATGAGGCAGAAAAAGAGTTAATGATGGTGGGCGCAGGGGAGACTGCCCAGGCCTGTGTCCCCTCCCCAGGGACCACCCACACTCAGCCCTAGAGACAAATCTTCCTGTTGAAAATATCCTCAGCAAAAGGAGATAAGGCCCAACCAGAAAAATCTGGTTTTTGATGCCTGTGCAGACTGCTGGGGCCTGCCCCAGAGTGAACTCCAGCCTCATTATAATACAATTAGAATAAAATGAACATTAAGGCTTGCCCCCACCGTGGGTTTTTCTGTATGCATTATGGGTAAGAGCATGTGCAGAAAGAAACTAGTTACATAACCTGCACATGTCAATCAAATGACCTCAGAGGGAGTCACAGCTCCTGCTGTAAGAAAATTCACCTCCCCTTTTCTATATAAGAAAAAGCTGGCCTAGAGCACAGGCAGCTGTCCTCTCTAGACACTGCCACTCGTTTCCTCTCTCCTGACTTTAATAAAACCTCTCCGTGCTTTCTTACTTTTCCGAGTCTTGCGAATTCTTTCACACTTTGCAAAAGACCAAGGGTATCTGAAGACAATACACTGTGCATTTCAATTGAGAGCTGTCACTGGATTTTGAAGTGGAAATTAGAGGCATTGTTGCTATTTCTAATATTAGTTATAACAGATTAACAGGTGACTAAAAGCAGAAAGAGATTTAAAATTAAAGGCTCACATCTGGTTGAGTATTAAGTCACCTTTAAATGTAAAATAAGAAATTATAAGAAAGATCTTTAAAGCAAATAGGTGAGTAAACGCACATTTAAATGCACTCCAAGCACTTCCTTTCACCCTAAATCCCATACATGTTTTCTTGCTCTATAGACAATTCCCAAGAGGGTGGGTCATTGATCAACTACCTCTGAGCAGCTGTGTAATTTCGGCAGCTGCCTCTGCTAGCCATATTTCCCAAGGATTCCGAGAGCCAAGAGTATCTGCCTAGAGGAGTCAAAATGCTGCTGACAACTAGGAATTGGATTTGTTACAAATGGAGGTGCTCCAGCCTCTGAATTTGCCAACTCCATTGTTAGAGGACTGTGATAAATGGTTGAGTACATCTGCCCTTGTGAGATGACAAAGATCCAAGCAGCTTAAAATATGACAAGAAGCCAGGCTCTCTGGCTAAGGCTTGGGCAGTGTGTATCACTGCACAATGGAACAGTAGAAACAAAGTAATTATGTAAAGAGCCATTTTCCAGGGATTTCTTTCTTTCAACGCAGAAGTAACAGACCTTGCATTTGGTTGGCCTGGACATGATCTCTGGAACTACCGTGTTTCCCCGAAAAGAAGACCTAGCCAGACAGTCACCTCTAATGCGTGTTTTTTGAGCAAAAATTAATATAAGACTGGGTCTTATATTAATTTTTGCTCCAAAAGATGCATTAGAGCTGACTGTCCGGCTAGGTCGTATTTTCAGGGAAACAGTAGTAGGGAAAATGCTGCAATTGTATTCCAGGGCATGGGGTGAGAATTCCAGGAACACCGAGCCATTAAAATTAATGTACATAAAGAATCCACTTGAAGCTTTTTGATGATGAATGTTGTATCATTAAAGTTTGAGGATTTCTTTCTTTCTTCCTCCCCCTCTTCCCCCTTATTTGCAGTAGGTCATTTAAGGGAACAAACCTAAACTTGCAGCTATTGAAAGAGCACAAAATTTGCAACAGGAGCTTAAAAATGCTTAGGGAAGGAAACCACACAAGTAATATGCATACATATTTTTTTATGACAAGCAAAAACAAAACAAAGAATCACCTATAATCCCAATGTGCACCTATAAGCACATTTAATTGTGCCTTTTCCTCTTTTTTCTCTATTCATTTTCTGTTTTATTTTCCCCTCTACAAAGACATATATTCAACTGTCTGGTGTGTGTGTGTGCGCACACGCATGCACGCATGTGTGAAGGTCACGAAAGATTTCTTTGTCACTAACCCAGTGATCAGTTCTTAGTTCTCATCGTACAAGACCTGTCAATGGCATTTGACACTGGTGACCACTATCCTCCTTAAAATACTTTGTTCACTTGGATCCTAAGACCCCACATTCTCTGGATTTTTCCTTCTACATCATTTGTCTTTCTTTCTTCCTCTCCTTTGCTCAGTCTTTGGACTTCTCTTGGACCCACTTGCTTGAGAATGTTTTCCAGGTCCATGGCTCTAAATACAATCTACCTGCTGAGAACATCCAAACGTACACGTTCCATAGTACACCTGAGCTCCAGGTTCATAGATCTCTCTACCTCCATCTCCACTTGGAAGTCTAATAGGCATCTCAAAGGTGTCCAAAATAGAACTCCAAATCCTAACAAACCATTTCCTACTACCCAAAAATCTCTTGCCAACTTAGACCGTAACTCCAAATTTCCCCTTGCTGAAGCCAAAACTTTGGTGCCATCCCTGATTCCTCTTTTTCTCTCACGTATCACATCCAATCCAGCTAGTCCTCAAAGCATATTCAGACTCTAACCACTTCTTACTACTCCTCCACTGCCACACTGATCTGAACCACTATAAACTTCTCCTACGGTAGAAGAGACTCCCTGCTCTCGCCTTTATCCTCTCCTAAAACTAAGGTCATAGCATAACCCTCTCCTTCTCAAAACGTTCCAATGGCTTCTTCCCACGTCACCTAGACCCAGGGCCTAAGTCCTTACAATGGCCCACTAACATTCTGTATGCCTTAATTTTTAAATTTAAAAATATATAGGAGGCAGCAGTGGTGGTTAAGAGCATGTGCTCAGGGTCAGAGTACTATGTTCAAAGCCTGGCTCTAATGGTTAGTTGTGTGACGTTGGGCAAATTACTGAACTTCTTGGTGGTTAAATTTCCCCATCTGTAAAATAGAATCATTAGAATACCTATCTCATAGAGTTGTAGTGAAGACTAATGAATTAATATTTATAACCTCCTTACAATAGTAAGGATAGCATATAAAAAACATTATAAAAGCTTTAAAAAATGACAAAATAGGCATTTTGTGCTATTAGTACAAGATTTCATCATAAATTCTGCACATAAAAAAATGTCTCTAATGGTCAAATCTATAAGAATTTATAGATACCCTAAACATCTCTCAAAAAGAAGGGTAAAAAATGTTTTCATTAAACAAATTTAAAATGAACCTTCATTGTTTTATTCTTTTTGTTTATTCTGAGTTGAGAGAATAGATTATATACCATGATTTATACTTTTAAATATTTTGGTACTTTTTAAGCATCCTGATGCTGAGCCGCTTAATTATTCACTTACTTCTGAACCAGTAATACTTTAATTCCTAAAATAGATGTGATTTTTTCCCAATTTATTGTAAAAACTAGCTATAATTTATAAGACATACTTTACTTTTCTGCTCTACTTATGCCTTTATTATTGCATTAAAATAAAACACTTTAAACTGATAAACAAAAGCTTAAGGTATATTCCTGTATATACCTATCTATGACGGGCACAGTAGGGAGAATAAGCCATGTGAAATTTCCAGTTAGAAAGTCATAAAATTAATTGACTTTGTAGTGGGAAAAAATACTGCAGATTCAATTTTGTACATAGCTTTAATCATTATTTAAATCTGAGCGTAGAGGGCCACCAGCCAGAAACTGACTCGCATAGCTCAGTTCTTACATCCATTTTACAGGTTTTTTTATACTTCACTATAACTGAAGAATAAAGAATAGCCCCAAATAACTCCCCCTAACACACACACATACGCAATGCAACACAATGCATACCCACACCCTTCAGGAACTGCTTTATTATTGTCTGCAGAGGAGAGAGGAGCCTTGTACTCAAAGGAAATTTCTACAGATTATTTAAAGTGAAAAGACCTATTTGAAAAGTGGTAAAATATACATTTGAATACAAGGGAAGTCACAGTATTTGTTCAGAAAAACAAAGGGAGTTAGAATTTGTGGAAGATTTGTGAAGGGGTTATAAATTAGGATTTTTTTTATAATTGAGTTAAACTTTTAGAATATGTGGTGTGAAGTTTTGTTAATTCTGGAAAATTCTTCCAGTTCTAAATGAAATTTTGGTGTAAACTGGTCCTGTCTCCAGAACTCTTAAAGTTCCTTGCATGTTGCATGTTGAGGTGAGGTACTGATCAGCTTCTAGGTAAAAATAACCTTCATATGTACCAGCAGCAAAATGTCTCAGACTCAACAACTATACAGTTGAGAATTTCTTTGAGGATGTGAGGGGAGAAACAATACTATTGTGCCTGCACGTTAGAAACAAGAGACAACATTTAATGAAAATTTGCTCAGTTAAATCAATATTCGTGTGTAACTTATCATTTCACAGTATTTACATACACAAAGGATGCACAAATGAATAGTGCCCTTTGAAAATATCGTTATAATTCTTGTCAAGTAACACTGTTCCTCACTTTTTTTTTTTTAAGAAAATTGGCCCTGAAACACCATCCAGACAAGAATCCAGATGATCCAACCGCTGCTGAAAAGTTTAAAGAAATCAACAATGCCCACGCAATACTTACTGACACGTCAAAGAGAAACATATATGACAAGTACGGATCTCTGGGACTCTATGTGGCCGAGCAATTTGGAGATGAAAATGTTAATACCTACTTTATGCTGTCAAGCTGGTGGGCAAAGGTGAATCAAATTTTTATCCTTCAAAAACAATTTCCTGTTAGATCATTATATTATTTACTCCTTTAGAATCGATCTCGAAGAAAGCCTAACCTTACCATATTATTAAACTCTTGTAAATAAAAGGAGACATCGCTTCAATGGAAAGCTGTTATTTGAGGATCGTTTTTGCTTTAGCTCCTCAAATAATTATAAAATACAGCCTGACTTGATACTTCCAGACATTAATTATATTTGAATTTGAAGCTTCGGGTTAATTCTGACTGCACTCTCTCTCCCCGTAGTGACTAATTAAGAACTGACTCATTGCTCAAAACCAAAAATAATTTATTAGTGTGACGACTGTTTAATAAATTATTATAGGACAAATTTAGTCATGTACTTGACTATTTATAGCATAGGCTACATCAGCAAACACAATACTGGGGAGAATGCGTGGTAATTATGTCGTAGGCTCATATGGAGCCTGCTGTGAGGTAGTGGAGGAGGAAATGGGAGGGAAAAGGTGAGAATTAAGTAATGAAGGACAGGGAGTCGGAGAGGAAGAAAAAGCAAAAAAGGATGTCTGGTCAAGAAAAAGGCAACATTTTTAAGGACTTAGTGCAACCAGAACTGACTTTTGACAATACATTTTGTGAGGTTTCTTAGGAATCCCTAGTATGTTTATTTAGTGATGGCTTTATATTTGTTTATGAGTTTTAATAGCATTCTTTTCTAATAAAAATAGATTTACATATGAACCATACATATAGCCCATCAGCTTATTTTTTGGACTGTTCATACACAAGTGAACAGTTCACACAAATTTGTGAAATCATATGCACTCACATTCCTATGAGTTGTAATTAATAATTTAAAAAGTTGCAGACTTCCAAAAAGGCAGGTTTCATGTTCTGTAGTATTCTGATTACTATTTTTTCCACTGAAAATAAATTTTGCTAAATTTAAGACTTTGATATATGCAGGGAGAGAGAGAATATGTGTTTATACATAAGCATGGAGAGAGAGTCTGCAACCTAAGGCCTCACTTGCCTTCTGCAGTCCCCAGAGTTCTTTTTCTTGGGGATAACTAGGATTCCCACTGAAACTCACTTTCTCTATTGTTGAGGACTTGGGAGGGAGACAAGTCCTTGCCAAGCGGATGTGGAACGTGGAATAAGACTGTACATACTGACAAGGTCATTTATGATAATAGATTGAACATTCATTTCAAAATATGGTCCTTTGTGGGCTTGCCTGGGAAGCTGACCTCCATATATGACACTTTTTCCACAGGGAGGTACTTCTGGAGTTCTAGATTCTTTGCACACTGGCACCTGCCTGCATATCGGGGCCTCCTACATAAAAATGAGAATAGCATTTCTTGCCCAGGAAGTTGACAAAATTGATCAAAATTCATAGATAAGCAGAAGCAGTCCAGTAGTTGAAGGGAGATTTATAATAATTCCTGATGTGGCTCTTTAAAAATAGGCTACAAAACCTTCCACCTTCCCTTGCTGCTTGTGCCAAAGCCTAATTGCACAGAGCCCATTAGAGTGGACGACACACAGTGAGCATGTACTAAGTATTTAGTGAGCACGTGTCGTATGATGAATCAGTATACCATTGAAAACGTGTATTTAAAGAAATACCGACACCTACTTGTGCCTAGTACTGTGCTAAGCAATGAAAGGGGTAAGGTAAGGTTATTTCTGCCATCGACAGACAATCTACTTGCAATAACTAAAGAGCAAAACAGTATATGCACTGAAGGACATTTTCAGAGAAGAGAAAAACATGGGAATTGCAGAGTTAAAAAAAAAAAGGACAAAAGTAGGTAAGAAAGGAGGAGGTTGCTGGGGCAACGGCACAGGAATGCAGCATAGGAAGGTCTCGGAGGCCGGTGGTGAGGAGAAGAGTGCTGCAGGTTTGTTTTCAGACTAATGTACCCAGGTCTAGGAAAACGCAGAGTATCCACAGCAAAAAGATTAAAGGTGTGAGGGTGTGAGTAAAGCTTCCTCAGGCTAAGCCACCCGTAGGCCTCCCCCCACAACTCGGGCCAGAGTCCCATAGATTCAGTCCTGGAAGCCTGGAAGCCGAACGGACAGGTGAGGTTCGTGGATGTAGCAGATTTCACCTTAAGTTACTGAAATCCTGCAGACGCACACGGTGATCTTTATCCCCTTTGCTCCCTTTACTAAATAAAATCTGAATTCTGATTCTAAGATGTATAAACCAATGTCTTTCTATTTCAAATAACATAGTTTTAATAAAATCATACATTTATTTTGCTTAATTAACATAAATGGGCTTGCTTTAAATTCAAATTGGGGGTTTAGGAGAGTTTAGCTGTGGCAAACTTAGTGAACAAACCTTTGATATGCTTGTGGGGAAATCCGGGCACTGTTCGCCAGGAGGAACAAATCATTTGTTTATCTATTACTTTGTACATTCATTTATTCAGTAGATATTTATTAAGTGTCTACCGCATGCCAGGTACTAAATCCTTTGGTAGGAGGGATTCTAAGATGACAAACACAAAGCTCTAGCCTTCAGGAAGCTCACAGTCTAAGATTAGACAGACCGACACACCAGTCAAGGTCCTAAAGTGTCAACCAAAGCAGTACCAGGGTACGCAGTTCATGTGGAGTAGAGCTGGGGCACCAAGGAGGGAAGTGGGGCTCGGGGGTCAGAAAAGCTGTCAGGGAGAGGATCGTTGAGATGAATATTACACATGGAGTGGGTTTTCTGAGATGACCCGGGAATGGGAGGGGCGTGTCTAGGCAGATGAATCCACAGGGAGAGCAAAAATAATGCAGATGCGGCAGGCACGGGGCTGGCTGGTGCAGGGGAAGGGTTGGCAGAGGCCAAAAGCCCCTAATAAGGAGCTCCAGCCTGGTCTAAGAGGCAAGTGTTTCATGTTCCAGCAGCAATGCGCAGGTGGATGAGGACTCAGGAGTGGAGGCAGGGAGGCCAGAGTGGAGGCTACTAAAGAGTCCAGAACTGAGACTGCGGGGTCTGTTCTAAAGTCCTACCAGCCAGGACAGATGGGAGTGGGAGGGCACAAGGCATCTGGAGGACCCAGACTCCACAGGACGTGGAGACTCTGACAGCAGTGCGGGGGAGGAGGAGCGAGCCACAGCTCCTCTGGTGAGAATCCTTCGGTGCCCTTGGTCAGATCCGGAGACCTGTAAAGGTTTTCTTGGTTGGTTCGTTGGTTTGTTACTTTGTTTGCTTCCCTCTTAATAAGGATCACCATAGCTTAAGAATAAAGAAGAAAATGCCGTACGTCATTGCTGTAGCTACAAGTCATTTCCTCTGGGTTTAACTTGTTAGACAAAACTCTGTGCAATTTGTTTCCAGGGAAACTAAAGAGTTGTTGCATGGAATAAGGATGAGGACGAGTGTGGTCTGCAGGGTGAACTGTGCTGTCTTCAGGTCTCTGGGGGTCTGTGGCTACACACCAGATTTCTGGGGTTCTCCCTGACCCCACCTCTCCTCACCCCTGTTTTGCTCTGCTCCATTTTCCGTAGACCCTGTTTGTCATCATTGGCCTCTTGACTGGCTGCTATTTTTGCTGCTGCCTGTGCTGCTGCTGCAATTGCTGCTGTGGACGCTGCCGGCCCAAGTCATCGGTGCCAGAAGAGGACTTCTACGTGTCCCCAGAGGACCTCGAGGAGCAGATCAAGACCGACATGGAAAGAGGTGGAGTAAGAGGAGAGCAGAGGGAGTGGGTGTCCCTGCATAGGCCTGGCCGAGGGCCATGTCCCATGGTGATGGTTATCACTGATGTGAGAGATCCAACAACAAATGGGGGGAGTCCCACAGACTGTCAGCCTTGGTACCACTTTTGCAGAAGATGAAAGGACAGATACTTGCACCAGCCAAAGAGAAAAGCAGAACCTGACACATTAGAAAGAATCATGAAATATGCTTTGATTACAAAACAAAGCTAGTGCAATTCATGGTCTCATTACAAGACAGCGTGCTCTGGGTTCCGGGAGCTTTGGGTAGGATAAAGGGGTAGGAGAACCAAGGTAGAACCAAGGTAGAATTTCTCCCAGGAAAAGTAGTTTCAGCCTGTTATTTCAGGATCTCTATTCAAATAGAAGGGAATGGACATCAAGAAAAGTCAGCAATCCTTCACTTTTCTTCTTTTTGACTATTTGATAATGAGTTTGGGGGAGCACTGGGGAGAGGGTAGTCAATCTTCCCTGGAAATGCAGCTTCCTTCCAAACCGACACATTCAGTGCCAGCCTCAAAGCAGCAACACGAATATTGTCCTGTGTAAACGGGCCCATTTGCTTTGCTAAACCACCCCACACGTCCACCTACGTGTGTGTATGCATGGTATGATATATTACTTCATTCTTCAAGTTCATTCTGCCGAGAAATGTAAAAGAAAAAATGTAACACATGATAAAATCTCACAGAATTCACAACACCAGGACTACTTCACGTTCTCTGCAAAATGCCTTTGTTGAAACAAGCTGGAGTCAAACCTGCCACTGTCCTCTCTGTCTTGCTGTCATTTTCTCCTGTAGAATGCACCATAATGCTGGGTTACAGACTTGATCACTAAATCACAAAAAACCTTGGACAGCAAAATAAGAGAATTACCTGATAATTCAGACCATGGCCCAGTGTGGTCAGAACTGCTGAAATCGGGAATGGGCACTTCTCTGGACTGTACCATACTCTGACTCTTTGGATCACAATGAAACAGAAATTCCAGCCATCAAGCAGCAGAGACCGCTTAAAGGTTTCCACAGACCTTTTGTTCCCAATCAAATGTGATGCTAAGTAGCATCCAGTTATTACCCATCCTGACTCCAGCTTAAAGGAAGGAATCTTCAATCATGTCAATCATACTTAGTCTCAGGCCATTTTAGGATTGGGGGGGGGGGGTTCAGAGAGGACAAAAGGGATTTTCCTGCAACCTGTGACCCCTTCCAATGGGGACTATCGGGGTGGTCAGTCTAGCAAATGGGGTGTCACTCTTATAATTTTTTATTGCTGCCCCTGGAGCAAAATTGTGGGCCCATGGTGACATACAATTACAAGTTTCTTCTGCATTATTTGGGATAGAAAAGGGCAAGTCTTTTATGGGGGCATAAATAACAAAAAGAGCAGTCAAGCAGTATTACTCCTAAATGAGTTAAAAAGAGATACATAAATGTACACTCCTTTTCAGGGAAGGGCCAGTGACCTTGGCATAACTTGCTGAAGAATGATGCGCTCGTGTATTAATCCCATCTGCTCTTGTGAGGGAGATAAACTGTTATGCGATCATGTCAGGGGGCCCTGGCCGCTGCCTACAGGATCCCATAACATCCATCAATCCTGTCCGGTTCTCAGTCACTGACAGAGGACAGGAATGGACACTGAGATCGGACAGTACTGTCATCGGCATCCACTGTGGCAGCCTTATCTTAACTGGTCCTTTCTAGCGCGGAAACCAAAACTAGGTGAATTGAACCTAGATATCCCACGTCCAGTGTTTCACATTTCTCTGAAACGCCTCAGAGTCTTTCCTCTTTTAAAGTAGATAAAAGCTCCACCAGATCATTTCAGCAGACCTTTTCAGATTTCTTTTCTGGAACAGAAATTCATCTTCGGTGCCAAGTTCCACCCAGGTTTCCTTCCTGCAGGGTGACTGGTGATAAATCTATGTGCCTTTCACCGTTCTCAGTTCTGACCCCCCAGAGCTACCAATTCCATTGCAGAGGTCAGATTCTAGACTAAGTAAATCATGATCCTATTTGACTATGTTACTAAGAATTCTTAACCAAAAGGAAAAGCTTTCCCTTACTCCTAAATATTTAAAAGCTCCTATGCAGAGCTGATCCACGTTTTGTGAGGCCTGAAACTTACGCAATTTGGGCAGTCCTCTTTAAGGAAAACAACACAAAATTACAAATACAAAATTGGATCTGAAAGTATTGATTTAGAATGAGAAGAAGAAATCACAACAAATTGCAAAGCTTAAAAAGTGACAAACACCACAAATATCACAAAATCTAGAAAAACAGCAGTAATTTAATTAACTTCCTGGCACACCTCTATAATACTTTTATCCTATGCTTTCTGGGGGCATATTCTTTGCCTCCTTATTTAACAATAATTTTATAGTATCGTTTCCTGTAGAAAGAATAAAAAAAATAGTTCTCTCTTTCCTCTAGCATGTTTGGTCAAAATTTGTTTTTTATGATTGGTAGATTAGAATAGTCTCAGTTTTACAACTCATTATTGATAACGTTGTCTAAATTTTTAGGGAATGTTGCCAAATTTGTGAAAACTCCTTTTGAGTTTATTTCACATATAATATGTAAAATTTGTAAGAATTTTTCCACACACCATTGTTTGATTCTGCACATTTCAAATGTTGTTGCCCCTCCATCTTCCAGGATGAGAGCCCACTGTACATATTTGTATTGTGTGCACCACCTGTGGTATGGCTCTTTGTGCCCCCTCAGCAAGTGAACTGGTAGAGTGAGATACAGGAGTATCCCTAAAGCCATTCCTATGCCAATATGGCCACCAATAATTATACACAGAACTGCTGCAAACCACAAAAACATTACCCACTAAACTCAAACCAAATCTATCCTCAATGCTATTTCTCCTTAACCAAATCCCCCAAATGTCTATAGCTTCTCTGCCGTTACTCATCAAGAAGAAAAGCATGATGGAGGGAAAGTCAAAGTAGAAAGAGACAGTGTTTGGTTATGGTTAAAATATCTCTCTTTTGTAATCTACAGAAATGTAAACATATTTCTAGGGTCCCACAAGGCCTTTGGAAGGGTCTCTATGGATAAAGTTCCCTGAAGCTTAAATTTCATTAATTGCACAGTAAATTCACCACTGCTAACATTTCACTATGATAATTTATGCCTTATTTTCAGTTAGATGCATTAGTTTGGGATTTTTACTCCACTAATTTAGAGACTTAACATAGTTTGCTGGTAAAATTAATGCAAGTAATGGCTTGTAACAAGGATGAAAAAGCAGATTCCATGAGAAAACTATGCTTTCTGGCCTCTGATCCAATTAATGGACTGTGGTCTCTTCTGTTCTGCAAATAAAGGAAACCCACTTACAACTGTTTAAGAAAATACACTTGAAAGTGGCTACTAGTCACTTGGACATCAGGTTATTCATGGCAAATGATAAGCAGCGTACGAGGCACTTGTGACACACTGGAGCTTTGAGTATTTTATTTTGGTGATTCAGAAATTAAATTAAATAGTGCAAATATTTTCTTACTTAGGGAATTTTGATTATATTATGTTGGATCTAATCATAAAAGCCTAGGATTTTAGAGTTGGAAGGAACCCGTGGAATCAACCCTCACCTCCCCACAGCTTTTCTAGCAGACTGCTGCCCAGTCTCATTTAAAAGCTACCAGTGGTGGGGAGGTTTGGGACCTTGGATAAAAGTAAGAGATATTCATAAAAATTCAATCACCACAGGAGGGTATAGAGTCAAAGGCAAGTTTACACCAACCTCCGGGCACCAACTCCCCAAGAATGACAACTTTTAAAATTTTTGTGTAAATATTTATGAGGTTTTGTTTGTTTTACAAAAATGTTATCATACCTACATATATATTTTTGTAAGTACTAATATATTATGGCATAAAGTAGTATTTTATACATTAACTCAATTTAATAGTAAAAACATTTTATGTACACATATTTTTTTTTGCTGCTACTTTGCAGAGCAAAAATTTTGATGAAAAATTTTCAAATTTTTTAATGGATTATACTTTTGATGTCATAGCTAAGAACTCTTACCCTAAGCCTATGTTATGAAGATTTTCTCCAATGTTTTCTAAAACTTTTATGTTTAACTTTTAGATCTATACCATTTTGGGTTCCTTTTTGTATAAGGTGTGGGGTTAGGTGGAGACTTTTATTTTTGCATTTAGAGTTTAACTGTTTCAACACCATTTGCTGAATGGATTATCCTTTCTCCATTGAATTGTCTTTGCACCTTTGTCAAAAATGAATTGGCCATATTTCTATGGATCTATTTATGGACTCTCTATTCTGTTCCATTGATCTATGTGTATATCTTTTCACCAATAACACACTTTCCACAGCTTTATAATAAGTCTTAGAAGAGCTTGTGTGATTTCTCCAACTTTATTCATTTTCAAAATTGTTTTGGCTATTTTAGTTTCTTTGTCTTTCCATATACATTTTAGTTCCAGGTTTCTAAATTAATAGAAAAATACTGCTGATTTTTTTTATTGGTATTACATTAAATTTGTAGATTAGCTTAGAAAGAACTGACATCTTTACTATGTTGAGTCTTCCAATCCACCAACATGGTATGTCTCATCTGATTTCTTTTATGAGCATTTTATAGTTTTCAGTATACAGAACTGGTACATGTTTTATGAGGTTGGTACTTTAAGTATTTCATTTTGGAGGGAGCTATAGTAAGTGGAATTTGTTTTAAATTTTGATTTTCAATTATTCAAGTATTTACAATTATTTTTGTGTGTTGACTTTAATCCTGTGTTCTTGTTAAGCTCACTTATTAATTTTTATTGGTGTGTGTGTGTGTGTGTATGTGAATTCCTTGAGATTTTATATATAAACAATCATGTCACCAGCAAGTAGAGAGTCTTATTTCTTCCATCCCAATCTGTATGCCCTTTATTTCTTTTCTAGCCTTATTACACTAAGATTTCCAACACTTGGTTTATTGCTGTGCTGTCACCATCTTGAAATTCTTAGATTTTGAATCAGGTATACTACATTTTCACTTTGCACTGGGTTTTGCAAATTATGTAGGCAGTATTGTTAGAATATTTCACTGTATGGGCTATAAATCTGGATTTCAAGCTTGATACTTCCTGGCAAAGAATAGGAAAAACTGTCTCCAGAGCATAACACTCTGCTTTTAGGGAAAAGGGAAGCTCATTGGGGGATAGAGTGGGGTGGGGAAGAGTGGGTGGAGCAAGGATTTTACAATGATTATCCATCTAAATGCTATGCTACAGATTATACTGTGTTTAGAGATTTGGCTAGTATATGAAATTACAACTAGAAATTTATTTCTCATGTAGGAGTATTGAGTTCTAAAGAAGTGTGGTTAGCATTTATTTCTTATATGCTTCCCTGTGGTTTTGCAGAAATGCCAAGATATAAAGTATAATAAAACTAATAAGATATAATCCTCTCCCCCGAATAAAAGTTATATCTACTTACTACTTTACTGTCTCCTTATGCCTAACTAGGCTAATAAAGAAGAGGAAAGACTAGGCGCTAACCAGAGAAATACATTTCTGATTTAAATTTGGTGACATCTCAAATTTCACTTTTAAGAACATGTTATTGGACATTGTAGGTATTTCTTAATTTATGAAAATTCAAATTTGAAATATCAAACTGTTTGTTTACCCAACTGACATATAAAAAAACCATTAGAAATGTTTGTCATCTGCCTGGAGATAGTTTAATAATTCTAGTTTTATATCTAAAGCTCATGATTTTTCTTGGCTATTTCTTTTTATGTGTGCATTTCAAACATGCTTACTCCTTGACACTAGCTAAAGTCTAAGATACTTTTTGATGCTGTAACATGGTACCAGTCTCTGTTCGAGAGTAGTGGTACAGAGTGGGATTTGGTAGTAGAGAGATTTGCTTAGGCTATTGTGTCTCTTTCAACTGTGTAAAAGAGTATAATCCAGCTTCTACCCTTAATAAATAAAGGGGGAAATGTTCAAAACAGTGGCATCTTCCAGTCACTGGAAACTATAGAACTTGTAAACTGATTCCCATCTCTTTCTCAAAATAAAAATGTACTCCCAGTGAATCCTGGGAACACAGGGGAACTCTATTATTCTTATGACTCAATCAGGAACAAATACAAGAGAGACAGTGTGTTGGGGGAGCCCATCCCCCCTTTTTGGACATTTGAAAGACAGAGGTAATGGATACCAGGTGACTTCTCTTCCTTTCAAACGTTCACAAATTAGAAGTTCCGTTTTGTGAAATTTTGAGATTATATTGAAAAAAAGCTCATTTAGACCCTACATTCCTCTGTTAGCTAAACGCCACAATAAAACCAGAGTTCTCCTAGCCAAAAGGGTTTTCGAGACCATCTTGAGATAGAATCCCATTCCCTGGGACAGTGTGTGTGTGTGTGTGTGTGTGTGTGTGTATGTGTGTGTAGAGAGAGAGAGAGAGAGAGAGAGAGAGAGAGAGAGAGAGAGAGAGAGAGAGCGCGAGCAGAGGCAAGAACATAAATGGGAACTAGTTATGTCTGAATACGCTGTCAGAGCAAACCCAAAATGCAAGAGAGAAATTCTTTTTTCTTTTTTCTAAGCTGAAGGCAGTGGATCAAAAACTCCTCTTGTGGAGTCACGATTCCCCCTCCCCATTATTTTTTTTTTTTTGAAAAAGAGAGAATAAAGTATCTAAAGGAGAAAATTTTATAGTGTTGACCTTGGATCCAGAAATGTGAGATTCAGTGCATAGAAAAATCTGTTGATTGCTTAACTGTTCCTGCTACTCACCTGGATGAAACCCAAATAAATTCACAGCCACTGAGCTGAAGAGGCCATATGGCTTCTAATTAGACTCTTGCTCTCAGCCAAGCTATTGAGACACTTACTACATTTGCTGTTACGCATTCATCACACTTTACTGCCCAGGAAAAGGGCACCAAGGAAGAGATGAAATTAATCCTTCAATTTCTCTAACCCTCACTCAATCTTCTTCCTACTCTTTTCCCCCCAATCAGAAAGAATCAATTTCTAAGTGATTTATGGAAAATAATTCTTGCAAAGCCCTTTATTGCTTCTTTATATGAAAATTTCAAGCAAGCATCATTGAGGCCCTGGGCCAGCGGAGCAGGACAAGCGAGTCAGCTCAAACCACCCCAGAAGCAGCTCAGAGTGGATCCAAGGTTTCTGCGATTTTTGTTGCCAAGATTCAGTGAGCAAATTTACTAGACAGGTTTATCAAGATAGTCTTTCAAAAGCACACATTAATTGAGCACTTAATATTTGCCTGACACTGTGTTAGGGGCTAGAGAAAAGAATCCAGCAGAGGCGATTGGGAGACAAATATTAAACAAACACTCACACAGAGTTAGTTCATGTACAGGTGGAATAAGCCTGCCAAAGGAGAAGCACGGGGGCAGTGAGAGAGAACGGTCGGGGGCCTGACTTGGATGCAGGTGAGGACAGCTTCCCTGAAGAAGTGCCATTTAAAGCTGAAGACTTAAGAATGAGGAAGAGTTAAGGGGTAGGAGATTATGGGGATGGAGAACCCTAAAACGGATGAATCTCGATACCAGCAAAGCACTTGGCACAATATCCCCTGTATCCTGTGGATAAGATGGCAAATGGTGCTCCAGATGCCAGGCAAAGCAGGCACAGTCATCCTGGGCTGTTCTACTGAACAGTTTTAACAGGGAATTGAACGAAGCTGAAGGTGTGCAGAGATCATACTTGCAGATAACCCCAAACTGAAATATGCTCAGACAAAGGCTCATACCATCAAAGTGAAGTGTGACAGGTGGAAAACAGCTGGAATCCTGGACAGTTTGCTGGAGAAGAGCAAGAGCAGTAGGATTTAACTAGGGAGGAGGTAAAGGAGTTAAGAGAAACCCAGGAGGTTCTGAGGAGGAAAGTGCAAAAAAAAGAAAAAAAAAATAGAGGAGCTGAAATATTATTCAGCCATAAAAAGGAAAAACGTACTGAAACACGCTACGTTGTGCTAAGTGAAAGAAGAAGCCAGACACAGGAGAACAGCTATTGTATGATTCCTTTGGGGGAAAGGAAGGAACAGAGAGCAACTGCCTAATGGGTTCTGGGTTTCCTGTTGGGGAAATATTTTGCAACTAGATAGAGGTAATAAGTTCTACATTTAGTACATTCTGGATGTACTAAATGCTACTAAATTGTTCCCTTTAAAAATGGTTAATTTTGTTCTGTGACTCTCACCTCGGTTTAAAAGTGTGTAAGTAGAGGAGACCAAGTAGCCCAAGATTTGACTAGAGAATCTAAACACGCTTCCTGCAGAAGAGGGTTCTTTGTTCCCTGAAAATTCACCCGTGGCAGGAAGTGATGATACCACAGGCCTAAACAAAGCATCGAGACTCACAGTGTGGGGAAATGGGAAAGCTGATTATCAGCCTCGTATGCCACCTCCCTGAGAGCAGTACTCAAACCCATTTCAAGCCCCGATAGTTACTGGTTGGGGTTTTGGGGGTAATTCATTTACCTACTTTATCTGTCATTGTTTCTATTAAACATTTAATACATACAAAGATTATGATCTGACTTTCTACATTTCAGAAAAAGAATATTGCCATTATCTTTTAAGTTCTTTGCTTTTCCCTCTTCAGAGGTAACTGCTATCTTAAATCATTTGTAATTGTTTTCTTGTTTTCTTTCAGTTTTATTGAGGTACTTAATTCAGTTCTATAACTGTTATAAGCTTAAGGTGTTCAGCATCATGACTTGACTACATATATTGTTACAAAATTACCACTATTTTTAGGTAACATCCATCATCTCATATAGATACCGAAAGAAAAAAAAAGAAAAAGAATTCTCCTTGTGATGAGAACTTTTAAGATTTACTGTCTTTGCAACTTACAAATATACCATATAGCAGTGTTAACTATGCTGTCATATTGTACATTACACCCACTGTACTTATGTGTCTTATAACTGAAAGTTTGTACCTTTTAACCACCTTAATCCAATTTCACCTCTTCCCTCTCCCCGCCTTTGGTAACCGCTAATCAGATAATGTTTTCTAGGAGTTTGGATTTTATTTTGCTTTCAGATCCCCATATAAGTGAGATCATACAGTATTCATCTTTCTCTGACTTATTTCACTTAGTATAATGCATTTCCTTATTTTTTATGGATGAACAATATTGCATCGTGTATATACACCACATTTTCATTATTTATGTATCCATCCATGCACACTTACTTTATTTCTATCCATGTCTTGGCTATTGTAATGCAATCACTTTCTTATTTTTCTTTTTAGTATTATAACTATATATGTTTATGTTTCTAATCAGTGTGTTGCTTGGTTTTGCCTATTTTTGAACTTAAATGAATGGACTTATACTCAATAATTATCCTTCTTAATTGCCTTTTTTTTTTTTTCACTGAACATCACATTTCTGAGATTCATTCATTCACATTGTAGCTGTATTCATTCATTTTCACTGTTGTATAACACTCTTCTGTGAGAATATCTCATCATTTATTTATCTGTTCTACTGCTAATGGATATTTGGGCAGTTTCCACTTTTTCTTTTGCCACTACAAACAATGCTGTTAATGAACATTCTTGTACATCTCTCCTGGTGCATGTGTGCTAGAGTTTTCCAAGTATATATGTAGGAGTAGGATACCTTAGTCAAAGAGTATGCACATCTACAACTTATTTACAAAACTTACTGTTTTGTAAAACTGTTGCAGTAATTTCCACTCCCACAGTTAACGGGAGTTCCTGTTGCTCCACGTCCTTACCAAGACTTGACATCACCTGACTATAAATTTGTCCCAGCCTGGTGGGTGGGAAATGGTATACCATTGTGGTGCTAATTTTTATCTCCTTGATTAGTAGGAAAGTTGGACATCTTTTCATATGTTTATTGGTCATTTGGGTTAACCTTTTACAAAATGTCTATTCAAATTATTTGCAGGTTTTTTATTAAAACATCTGCCTGTTTCTTACTGATTTTTAAAAAATATATTTGGGTACTATATTGATTGTTTGTTTAAAATACATTCTCAGTTTATACTTGGTGTTCCACTTTTTATGGTGCCTTTTGATGAGCCCAAGTTCTTAATTTTAATGTAGTCAAAATGTCAATCTTTGCTTGTTTGTATGTTTAGTAATTTTTGTGTTTTGATTAAGACATCTTTCCCTATGTCTATACCGTCTTCTCACAGTTTTATAATTTTCCTTTTCTCATTTCCATGTTTAATTATCTGGAATTAATTTTTGTATGTGGTATGATGTAGGGTTCCAATTTCATTTCTTTTCCATACAGGAAACAACTGTTCCAGCACACGGATTTCTAGTCTTGGTTTTGGCATATATTTTCAATGGATGTATGGAGCTGTTTCTTGGCTCTCTGTTCTTGTTCATTGGTTATTTTGGGAGAACTTGTCTAAACAGTATTAGGAATTGCAGTAAATGATCCTAATATTGCATTTATTACAATTCTTAATACTGTTTAGACAAGTTCTCCCAACTTGTTCTTCAGGCAAGTTTCACATATCTTTGGCCTTTTGCTTTTCCATATAAATTTTAGAAGCAGCTTTGTCAAGTTCTTTAACAAAAGTTTTTTAAACAAAACCTTTGGGATCTTGGTTAGAATTGTAGTGACAATGTAGATCAATTAGGTAGAATTGACATCTTTAAGAATGTGAGTCTTCTAATATGTGGCGTGGTATATTTCTCCATTTATTTAGGTCTTCTTTACTGGCTTTCAGTAAACATATGTTATATATCTTTGGTTACATTTATTCCTGAATACTTTATCCATTTTTATATAATTATAAAT
Organism: Rhinolophus sinicus; assembly: GCF_057876585.1. Classification (NCBI taxonomy): domain Eukaryota; kingdom Metazoa; phylum Chordata; class Mammalia; order Chiroptera; family Rhinolophidae; genus Rhinolophus; species Rhinolophus sinicus. Next base: position 13,672,658 of record NC_142507.1, on the reverse strand, counting down.
GAAATTGCATATATATTAGCTTTCTACTTTTTTGGTATATAGAATTGTACTTTTTAAATATTGATTTTGAATCCAAGAAATTAAACTCTATTTCTAATTATTTATCTGTAATTCTTTATGGTTTCTACACAACTGTTTATATCATTTGTGAATAGTGAGAGCTTTGATTCTTCCTTCCCATCCCTTATCATTTCTTTTTCTTTTTCTTGGCTTTTTGTGTTTGCTGAGACTCCTAGTAAAATATTAAATAAAAGATGCTTTCGAGATTTCATCATAGTTATGAAGTTTGCTGTAGGTTTTTGATCAGGTTAAGAAAAAATTGTCTTCTAATCCTATTTTGTTAGAATTTGATCTGATGGGTCTGAAATTCTATGAAATACTTTTTCTTCATCAATTGAGATAGTCATGGTTTTCTATTTTAATATGTTCACATGAAGAATTATATGAATTGGTGTTCCAACATGAAGACTGTCTTGTATTCCTGAGATAAAACCAATATGTTTTATTGGGTTTATTTTTCTCTATAGGATTTTGTAGAACCTTCTGGGCTGTGAGACTGTAGAAGGTTTAAATTATTGATTCAATGTATTTAACATTTATAGGCCATTTGTTTTCTTTCTTTTTTATTGAAAACTTAGTTCTTCAAAATTGCGTATTTTTAGGCATCTATAGGGTCTGCATTATTGTCCCATTTTCCATTCCTTATGTTGGTTATTTCTGCTTTCTTTTTTTTAGTCATTCTCACCAGATATTTGAAAATTTTATTCTTCTCAAATAAATAATTTTTGGTTTTACTGATTCTCATGTATATGTTTCTACATAATTAATTTCTTTTCTTTATTGCTTCTCTTAATTGATTCTGTTAATTTTCTGACTTCTTAATTTGTACACTTCTTAATTTTTAGCCCTTCTTCTATTAAGCTAGTAAGGCTATAAGTTTTTCTAGAAATACCAGTTTAGCTTCACACAGACACACACACACATTCTTAAAGTGTTCTTATAATCTGAGTACTAAATATTTTCCAACTTCTATTACAATTTTTTCTTTGATCTATAAGTTAGGCCTATATGTGTCTTGATTTGTAAATCTTGGGGTTTTCCAGGTTCTTTCTTGTTGTTTGTGTCTAAATTAACTGTGCTCTGATCAGAGAATGGGGACAGCATTATACAATACTTTGAACTGTCTTGAGGATTGCTTTACAGCCTAGAACTTAATTTTTATAAATTTTCCACACTGCTTCAAAACAATACATTCTGCTTTTATTAGGTTCACTATTCCATATATGACTATTTAAATAAAGGTAGTTTATTACACATATTACTTTGCTAGAGCTGCCATAACAAAGTACTACAGACTGAGTGGCTTTAACAACAGAAATTTATTCTCTCACAATTCTGGAGGTTAGAAGTCAAAGATTAAAGTGTCGCACGGTTGGTTTCCTCTGAGGCCTCAATTCTTGGCATGTAAATGGACATTTTTCCCTCGTGTCTTCACGTTGTCTTTCCTCTGTGTGTCAGTGTCTTAATGTCCTCTTCTTACAAGGACACCTGTAATCTATATTGGATTGAGGTCCACCCAGAGGACTTCATTTGACTTAACTGCCTCTTTAAAGAAGCTCTCTCCAAATATGGTCACATTCTGAGGTACTGAGGATTAGGATTTCGACATACAAACTTTTTGGGGGGCTAAGAGGGCAGACACAATTCAGTCCACAACATCACACTTTTCAAATTCTTTATATCCTTAAAGATATTCTTGCTTGCTTCATCAGTTACTGAGAGAAGCATTCAAATCTTCCACTGTGATGATGGATTTTTCTATTTCTAAAGTTCTGTCAATTTTTGCTTCATATACTTTGAAGATACATTAATAGTATATGTGTTTAGAATTTTTATAGCTACTTGGTGACTTGAACATTTATTATGTCACTACCTTCTAGCTCTAGCAATGCTTTTTGTTTTTTATTTTGTCTGCTAAACTATAGTTACTTTAGCTTTCTTTTTGTTGATATTTGTGTGGTAAATGTTTCCATCCTTTTATTCTCACCTTTGTTTTTTGTCCTTATGTTTTTTGATGTGTCTTTTGTAAACATCATATAGCTGGAGGGATTTATTCAGCCTGACAATATTTTTCTTTTAAATAAAAGAGTATTAATTCCACTGTACTTATTATAATTAATAATATATTTCAATTTTTAATACTAATTTACTCTTTTGTGAGAGATAGTATAGTGTTCTCTTTAAGAGAACAAATTCTAAGACATACTGCCTAGGTTTGACTACCAGTTCTATTACTACCTGTGTAACTCAGGCTGAATACTTAAAATTCTCTGTGCCTCAGTTTCCTTTACTGCAAAATGGCTGTAATAATAGCTTGTAGAACTATTATTAAGTGAGTCAACATATGTAGTACATAGTGCTGAGAACAGTGCTAGGCCTGTATATATTACATACATGTTTTCTATTAATATTTCATTCTTATAATTATCACTTTAAATGGACTATTTTTTCTGTTTCTCTCTTTACTTTTTTTCTTTCTTTTGTATTGATAGAATATGTTTTTCATATTCCATTTCTTTTCCTCCTCCAGTTTGGAAATTATATTCTCGGTCCTATTCTTTTAAGGATACCCTAGAAATTTATCAAGTATACTCAAGTTATTAAAGTTTAAAGTTAATTCTTATCTTTACTCCTCCTAAACAATACCAGAACTTCATAACACTTTAACTCTGATCACCTCCATTCTGCTTTATACACTATCATTGTATTCTAATGTTATCTTAATTTTAAGCCTCAAAAATTATTATTATTGCTTTATATAGTCAATAATCATTTAGTTTTACTCATATATCTATCATCTCCTTTACTAATCATTGCTTTTTACAGCACAAAATTTCCATCTGGTAACACTTTCTTTCTGCCTGAATTACATCTTTTAAATTGAGACCTCTGGTGGCACTATTCCGTTTTTATTGTCTGAAAATACCTGTATATCATGCTTTAAAAAAAAAAAGTAACAATAAGAGAGTTTGCCAATAAATTTAGGTTGATAGATACCTTCTTTTAGCATTTTGAAAATATAACTCCTTAGTCTTTTGTAGCTTCCATATTTGCTATTATAGAAAAGTAAGACTGCTTACAAAACCATTGTCTTTGATGTTCCTCAATATTACTAAGATATTTTAAATATGAGTTTCTCTTTAATTTATCTTGGCTGGTTCTTAAATCTATGGATTGGTATCTTTAATCAGTTCTAGGAAATTCTCAGCCGTTAAATCTTCAAATATTGCCTCTGCTCTCATTTCTTTATGAAAGTCTTACTAGATATGTTAGACCTTATCATTGTGTTCCATTCATCAAGTTTTTAAAATTTCAGATGTTTTAATCTCTAGACATTCTTTTTTTATTAAGTTCAAAATTCATTTGGTCATTTAAGAAAACAACTCTTTTTTTTCTTTTAATTCTGTGCCTGGTAAGTGTAGCGTTTGAAGTCTTTCTGGGTCTGATTGGGCCTTCTGTTGTTTCTACTGGCTCTCACTCAGTATGCATTGTTTGTATGTGTAATGTTTCCTTTCCTCCTCCTCAATCAATCTCTCTCCTCTCTCTCTCTCTCTCTCTCTCTCTCTCTCTCTCTCTCTCTCTCTCTCTCTCTCCTCCTATCTCCTATCTCTCCTATTTGTTTTTACTATGAATTCATGTTTTTTGCAAATTTTTAGTGATTGAGGCCTGGGTGGACAGGCCATTCACATCGGCTAATGCTTAGGAGCACGTCTTGTACTGGACCCTTTTAAACGAAATTACCAGCTTAAGCTTTTTTAGAACACACAGGTATTAGAAATTTGGTCTGGCAATTAGTGTGCTGACTGGCTTGACATTAAACATTTTTAGGGGAGCCCTTTCCTCCCTCAACTCAGCATCAAAACTGAAGAATAACAAATGTCTTTGCAGATTTAGAGGTATATTGATTTAGAGAGCACATAACCATTTTGGGTACCAGCTTTATGTGGACAGCTTCCTATTAGACTCTTCACCTAAGCAAGCTCTGGGTTTTGACCTCTCTCCCAACCAGGAGCACATATATAATTGTGTACTGCACAATTCTAGGCGGCATTTTTCATATAGATAGACACTATAGTCTATATGATGTACGTAATGGGCCTGTCTTCATTCCCACAGGATGGTAAAAACTAAAGTTCAAGTTCACTAAGTTTAGCAATTGCTTCAAAGTGAAAGCTGGGTTCAGTTGCTTTGGTTTTATAATTCTATAACTGAGAGACCTTAAACGAAGAGTAAAGATAGTGTCTCCTCTCTTCTGAAGTCCCATGAAGGGTAGGTATCCTCAATAGCTTACAAATAGAATTGATTTGCCAATCATGATTTCAACAAAAATATCCACCACTTGCCCCATTAAAGGAGACATAGCATAAGAGGATGTTCATTGCTTTTCTTTGTTTATTTTTAGATGTGGACTTTCCTGTTGTTCTCCAGCCTACAAATGCAAACGAGAAAACACAGCTAATCAGAGAAGGACCTCGAAGTTATTGCACAGACTCTTAATATTGAGCCCACTGAGGGTTCACAGTGCCTGCTCTTGGTTCAGCCATGTCTCCAGGTGGTCATGGGGGGAAGGTAGGGGCCATGAAATGCTGTGAACTTTTCCATATTTGTATTTTATTTTTAAGTATGGACAGATAATTGCTACATAACTTCCTCAGTATGCACATTCACTCTTTGAGTAGAATTCCTAATGAAACACATTCCATTTTAATGAATAACCGCCTAAAGAGTTGATTTATGTTCCTTTCATGAGGTAAGACAGTGGCACTGGACAGGCTTTATAAGCCTGCCCTTCATGTGAGCCAGACCTCATTCCTTACAGACTAAAGTAGCATTCCAAAACAGAGCATTCCAAAACACTTTTCATCTATTTAGCTAAATGCAATATTCGTATCTGCCATAAATATCATCAGTAAAATATACATGAGAATTTAGGAGAAAATTTCCAGGTGTGTGGAGATCTTTCCCTGTCAATATTCAATATGGTTACAGAAACTTCAAGAGGCAGGAAGAAATTATTAGGTTAAAAAAAGGCAAATCATATTATTTTAAAGTATATTTTTGAAAGATTAAAAATTATCTTTCACTGAAAACTGACCAGTAAAACCAGGAAGAACAGGTTTTGTGTGTACTTTTAAATTGGCAACAAAAGCAAAACTTCAACCTGGTTAAATGTTATAAATGATCCAGAAAATCATTCTGAGCTCAAACCAGCCCCAAACAATGTGTTGACCATTTTTAAGTAAAAATAATTTCTGTACAGCTGGCCTAGATTAGCCAGATTAAAGAAAAGAAACCACATGAAGAGTAGAATTCTAAATTCTATAGCCTAAATTTAGATTTAAAGGCATATCACTTACCTCATTTTCGGTGGGATTAATTACATTCACCAGAAAATGCTCAGCTCTGTTCATGTGGAACATTTAAGCTTAGAGCTCATCTCTGCATTTACTTGTTTGATCCTCATATTCATTATATAGAAGAAGGTTTCTACATAGGTAGAAACCATGTGCTTTTTCCAAAATAGTACAGCAGCAAAAGTGTTTGTTTTTCTAGGCCTTTCTTAGATCTTTATATAACATTACATTTTTCAAGATCTTGTTATGTTTTTATATACTAATATTAGATGTCATTTTCATTTTTCTTTGTTTCTTATTCCCTCTATCACTAAATTACAATTAACTGAGGTTAAATACACATTGTGAGAATTGGTGTGATAGTTCTGACAGTTCTGATGTCATTAAAACTCTGGCTCTAACTCTTGAGTTATTGGAATATTTTTTTCATCAACATAATCAAGTAGAAAGAGCCCTGGTTTGAAAGTTAAGAAACCTGGTTCTAATCTAAGTTTTATTAGCAATTTGTTCACTAAGTTCAAACTAGCCACTTGATCGAGTGAGATGAGAATAGCATGGCTAATCTCCCTATGACTTTTTTCATATTTGCTGTTGCCTTCTGAGTTGCTGTGAGATCAGATGAAATAGTTGAGGTGAAAGAACTCTGAAAAGTCAAGTGTTTAACAATACAAGGTGGTCTTACACCAATTTGTATATGTGGAGACTCACAGACAAATGCGATGTGACTTCTTATGTCACATTACTCTCAACCAACAAGACCCACAAAGATTCCTAATACCAACAGCTAGTGACCAGCAAATGCTCAGAACTCTATATTCAACGAACAAATGCTGCTTTCCATTTGAAGGGAACAATAAGATAAATAGCCCCACCTGTGAATCATTTGCACCACTACGTTTGCTTCCTAAGGACTCTAAGCAAAAGTCAGGCCTATTTTTGAATAGCAACCTGCACATTGCAAAGCTCATTTCTCCTTCTCTCCCAGACCTCATTTTCTCTCTCACACAGATTTTATTAATTCCATTCCCAGCTTGACCAGAGAACTGGTACAAGATGAGAACAGGGCATGAGGCAGAATCAGAATCAGATGGTGGAATTAAATTCCTGGAGGGTTTCTGGTGAATATTTCCCACAAAGGGCTAGTTTCTGGTTACAGTGATGTGTGGCAAATGCAAGCACAGGGATGCCTAAGAAAGAGGGAATGAATTCCACAGGACGCTCCTTTCACTACCTCCATAGAAACAAAGATGAACTCTTCACCTGAGGAGGGGCCGCTTGACAGTCCTGTGGCTGTCAACAGGAGCTGCCATCTGGAATCACTGCAGTTATTCTGAATCCACAAGCATCTCATCAGAGAAGCATCAAGGAAAGCAGGGACATACTGATCATAAGCCTCAGCACAGTTGCATGGCCCTGGTTCAGGCAAAGTCAAATGAACCGCCCACTTCAGTGGCTCACACGTAATCCTGGCCTCCAAGGCTACCAGAGGAAGAGCTTTCATATAAAGCTCCATAGGTCATCCATTTATTATTCTTTTTGCTGTCTTATTTTAGAACATAATTTCAATAATATGCATTTTTCTTTACCAGAATACATATATCTTAATTATTTGAGAATAAACGACATTCTATTTCCACATTTCACATGGTATGTAGGCTAACACACATTTGACATGGCCTAGCTTGGAAATACACTTACCTGGTAATGCACTGCCCGATCTTCTGACCTACAGAGAGGGTTCCAGTTAAGGCTACATGATCTCTGTGGTAGGTAAAATAATGGCCCCCTAAGATGTGTATGTCCTACTTCCCAGAACCCGTGAATATATCATCTCTCATGGCAAAAGGGACTTTGTAGATGTGATTAGTAAGGACCTTGACATAGGGAGAAGATCCTGGATTACGTGAGTGGGCCCAAGCTAATGAAGAACCTTTCCTGGCTATGGAGAGGGAAAGATGGAACTACAGAAGAATGGTCAGAGAGATGACCTGAAGATCAGAGAGTGGTCGGAGATATGACTTAAAGATAGAAGAGGAAAGGGGGCTGTGAGACAAGGTATGTAGGCAGCCTCTAAAAGTTGAAAAAGTCAAGGAAATGGATTCTCCTCTAGGGCTTCGGGAAAGAAACACAGCCCTGCCACCATCTTGATTTTCACTCAGTGACATCAGTGTCAAACTTCTGACCTACAGAACTGTATGAGTTTAACATTATTTCTTCATACGCCTTATCCTATGTTTCTTTTTATTCACTGACTCATCCTGAGTCTTTTAACTTCCTTCTTCTCCTTTGTCCCTTCTCTTCCCTATTGTTCGGTACTCTATCCCTTTCTCTGTCTTCCTCCCTTCTCCCACTTCCACCTTTCTCCCATTTGATCCTCATTTCTCTGTTTTAGTCTCCTAATCGCTCTGCTCACTACTGTCAAGTCTCTACCTTAACATTTACTGGTCTTTTTGATAAACTGAACTACTATGAATCTATTCCAGCCAGTGGGGAAGGAGAGAGATTGAAAATAGTCTGGGTAACAGAACATTCTTAAATAAATATCTCCCCCATCCCAATTTCAAGCACAAATAATCACAATGCTAACAGGTGAAGGGGAAACAAAGTATTTTTCAAACAATTCTCCAAGTGTGGGCAGGCCCGGTGGCTCAGGTGGTTGGAGCTCTGTGCTCCTAATGCCGAAGGCTGCCGGTTTGATTCCCACATGGGTCAGTGGGCTCTCAACCACAAGGTTGCCAGTTCGACTCCCACAAGGGATGGTGGGCTCTGCCCCCTGCAACTAACAACTGGCAACTGGACCTGGAGCTGAGCTGCGCCCTCCACAACTAAGATTGAAAGGACAACAACTTGACTTGGAAAAGTCCTGGAAGTACACACTGTTCCCCAATAAAGTCCTGTTCCCTTTTCCTAATAAAATCTTTTAAGAAAACAATTCTCCAAGTGTACTGACAAACAGAAATAATTTATAGTGACCACAATCATTGTTTGAATGTATGGCAGGTAATTTATCGAGATATTAATTCTGTTTTGTCCTTAGTGCTTTAGGGAACTCAAAGGAATGAGGGCTTTCCTACTGAACTTCATCTTACTCTTGCTACCATTGCCTCAGCGGTTAAAAACAAAGGTAGTCAAACACCTGGAAAACAACTACCCAGGCTTTTGTTTGGGAGCTTCAGCTGTTAGAATGGTCGTTAGAAAGATGTGTAATGAAATTTAAGGAAAAGAAGAACCCCCATCATGAGTGGCCTCTAGACTAAAGATGGGATTGGAAGTTTTGGGGGGAGTTCCCAGAATAGCCCAGACTTGTGTCTCTACAGGAAAGAATCTCTATGATGAGATAACACTTGGATGCCTAGGTGACAAAATTAAGTCATGGCTTTGTAGCCGTAATACAAGATTCCTGTGCCCACATTGGTTCCTGAAAGGAACCATGCAGGGCCGGACACTGAGACCTCAGGAACAACCGGGCTAGAGCAAGACTAAATGCTCGAAACTCACTCACGTGGAGGACAAAGACATAACCCCTGCAGGCCCCTTACAGCCCTAGAAAGTGGAGGAAGACTCAAAACCTGGCTGCGATACATTTCTTGCTGGCCGGTTAACAGCAGCTCTGAGAGTCAAATTAATTTAGAACAGATAATGCACTCGGAGCATCAGGAGACTTCTACATCTTTTCTCAAATATCACTTCTCCATAGGCTTTCTGAGACCACCCTGCCTAGAACAGGAACCGCGCCCTTCAAGCCATTCTCTACTTTTTCTCCTTAGTACCTTTCACTAACATCCTTTCTTTCTTGATTATTATCTGCCTTCCATACCACAGGGCAAAGTTTTCTTGATCTGTTTTTGTGTCCTGTTGAATCCTTAGTGCTTAAAACAGTGCCTGACACGTACTACATAATCGGGGAGAATCTGTTAAATGAGTAAATTAACCTGTGTCATAGAATAGAGAAATCCCTACTGCTAGAAACACAAAAACTGCTGGAATCCTTATTTTTAGGGAAGCTTAGCATTAAATTAATACAAAAATTAATATGTTAGCTTGGCACTCAATAGCTTCTCACCCAATTACAGAGTTTTGTTTTGTTTTTGTTTTTCTTAATTTCCCCAGCCTGCCCTCCCTTCCTGCTCACTGATATACAGACAGCCATTTCCAGGGCTTCTCCAAGCAGAGAAAACCTTTATTCAAGAAACAAGGATCCTCCTCTCCAAACCCCCCTTTTTCCAGCCCGCAGCCCTCCTAATCCCCAAGGTCACATCTTCATACTATTTCTGAGCAGTTCTAGACTAGAAAGGGCCAGGAATTTAGATTAAGTCACGTATAACCAGTTTCTGTAAAACAAATCCATTTCCAAATTGTAGATGGCTCAAAGGAGCAGTGATACCCAGAACTACATTGTAGTCAGAGTTTACTCTGTATTGTGCACACTGCTAAAAACAAAGTAGGAAACCAATAAATACCTGTTGCTTAATTGATTAATGCTCAAATATATGCCATTTTTAAGAAAAGCGTTTCTCCAAAGGAGACTTAAACATGCTCAGTGCCAAATGAACAGATAAGTGTCCCCAAAAAGCAAAACTAAATTCCTAGAATCAAATCAGCAGCTCCAGGACAGCTGTTAACACATTCTGTTCACCAGTGGGCAGCCAACAGAGCTTTCTAATAGCCAGTTATCAGCTTCTCCAAAGCCTCAGAATCCCCCCCCCCCCCCCCCCCCCCCCCGGTCCCGTCCCCTACACACCTTTGTTCCCAGGTCCAGGAAAAGGGGATCTTACCTCGTAAGGGTTTTTTCCTTTCACTTCTGGGTAGTCTGCTCTGGTAGCCAAGTATCTCCACTCCTGAGATGTTCAAACTCATTTCTTCTCAAAGTTTCATCATCACTTTCTTTCCTGGTGAATAATAATTGGGGAAAATTTTTTAGTGCAGATTTTCACTTTGGGAATGAAATTCCATCATTTTCTTATTTTTTAGAATGTTCTATTTGGACATGTATACATTAAGTATTTACTAAACTGGCATTTTTCAGGATTTATTATAATTGCAAAAGCAATATTTAAAAATTAACCTAGGTTTAAAGATAACAAAGGAAAGCCATCAGGGAATGAAAAATATTAAGCCTATACCTTGCTTAACTTATTAGCGTAACAATTTTATATAAAATGCCTTAATTTCAAAAGTTTTTGTTGTATTTAGCCTGGAATTTATTTTTTAAACACATCATATAGCACACTAGGAAATTAATCTTTAGTCACAAAAAAATTTTACCTGAAAGATATACATTATTCTAAGAGGATAAAGTTTTAATACAGAAGAAAAATGATTTATTTCCCTGCTTATCTTATCCTTTTCTTAGTTCTTTCTTACCTCTTTTCAACATATCCCCTCTCCCAACTAAAGAACTTGAAAGGAGGTGGGAAGTGGTGGCTTTTATTATCACAGATGCACTTATATTTGAAAAAGATGATTCATTCGTTCATAAATTAAATGTCAAATGAACAATAATAACCAATAGTTATAGTGCTTCGTACCTGACGTTGCCCTAAGAAATTTATATTAGCTTTATATAGTCATTTAATACAACAACTTATGGGACAAGTTCTATCAGCATTATCATTCCCCATTTTTCAGACTAAGAACCTAAAACACAGGAAGGTTTAGTAGCTTGGCCAAGGTCACCCAGTTAGTAAGGGGTAGAGCAGGCTGGTTCTAAAGTCCACGATATTAACAGCTGTACTATATTGTCTCTCCATGGTGATCCGCTATTTCCAACTACATTTGTCCTTAGAAATGAACCCTCTCCATAGCCTTGCCCAACTCCTACCCAGGGTTCTCTTATTTTCAAAAGAATACTCACTCTTGTCACTCCTTTTATTATCTACCTTCCTCTTCAACTGTCCTTTGCAGCTCAAGAAGATTCCTCTAAGGAATTGCCCTTAAAAGCAAATCCTCAGAGACTCAAAATTCCTCAAAAACAAATCCTTAAAGTCTCAAAATTCCCCAAGACTTCTTCTGTCTCCTCTTCCTCCATCTCTTCTTCCTCCAGCTCCTTGCAACCCCTCCTTACTCGAGAAGCTAGTGTGGCTTTGGTACCTACATCTGCCACTTTCTCTTGGCTGACCAATAACTACAATATTAACCAAGTGAGTGATAAATTGGACTTTCTTTTTCAATTTTAAAAGTGATTCTTGAGTACTTATATTAGTAAATAATTGTGACTTTAAATATTCTGATAAAATTCTAAGTGCTAAGAAAACTCAAAATTTATTTTAAATAGCAAACATTCATGGTGCTTACTCTGTGCTAGAGTGCTTAATATAGATTAATTTATTTAATTCTCACAGCAACTCTATGAAGTAGGTACTATTGTTTCCCATTTCACAGATGGGAAAATTGGAGCCATTAATTAACCCATGCTGTTAATAGGAAGACCAGCATTTGGACTCAGGGAGTCTAGCTCTAGAATCTGTCTGCTTAACTACTCACCACCCTAGCACCCTAAGACATACCTGAATTTGGTAAAGTCAGATATAACTACTTATTTAATGTCAAAACAGTATTTACACTCAGTATATTCTAATTTGTCCCTCCCCTACTAAAATAGCTCTATAAACCCAAATTAATACATTCTGTTCCATTATTCTGATTCCGTAAGATTGGGAGGTGAACATTTGCTATTACATAAATATAATAACAAATTACAAAAATAAAGTATTTCAATACCACTCACACATTGAGATGTGTAATCTTATGACATTAAATGTTATCCATAATAAAAGTGGTTATATTTAAGTTCTGCAATGTACAAAATAAAGTACCAATTGTGAAGGTTCTATAATCTACATTACTTAGGTCAAACTATTAAATTAGTTATCCTTTCTTATTTCTTCATAGTACAAAGGAAATACAACTTGGCAAACTTGAACTTTCTCGAAAGGAACTTTATCTACCACCATTTAAAATAAGTGTGCAAGCATGCATGTGTGTTGTATGTGTGTTTATATATTCTGTAGCAATTTATTTTGCTTCTGGTACTCTCTGCCAGCTTGCCGTTGTGAAAAGCACAGTATCTTCCACACTCTGGATCTATCTGTGCTTTATTTTCCCCTTTATCACTCACTACTTTGAGCCTACTATATATGGTATTTATTGCCAACTATTGTCTTGTCTGCCCCTTCAAAATGTGTGCTCATCAAAGGATTTCTGTCTGTTTTCCCCACCACTAGAGTAGTGCCTAACACATAGCAGAGCCTAAGTAAATATTTATTAAAGGAATAAACATAAATCTCTGAAGAAAATCTCTCTGCAACATCCTTCCCCAGCTCTCCAAACCATATTTGGGGAAAGATACTGTATGAATAAGATGATAGTCCCACTTCCCTGAGTGTGAAAGACTGCAAGTGAGTTTGCAGGGCCTCTAGGATGGCTGGGTCTTGCTATGTCCCTATAGTACAAATGGCTCGTTACCCTCTTTAATGGAGGGAGGGGGGGATTGGAGGTTGGTTTCATTAATATCTTTTGATGTAGTGATTTGGCATTTAATTCACGATTTCTATGGCTTAATAATAGTTAATCCTCAATATTCACAGATTTCATACTTGCAAATTTGCCTACTTGCTAAAATTTATTTCGTGGCCATTCAGACATACACAGAATGACAAGAAATTTGAGTTTCCCAGCTGAGGTTGAATAAGGCAATGTTTTGCCTTCTTGTTTCAGCTCGTACTGAAAACAAGTGCCACATGTTTTACATTTTTGTGCTTTTTGCTGGTGATTTCACCATTTAAAATGTTTAAAAGCACAGTGCTGAAGTGCTGTCTAGTGTTCCTAAGTGCAAGAGGTTATAATGTACCTTCTGGAGAAAATATGTATATTTATTAGATAAGCTTCTTTCAGACATGAGCAATAGTACTGCTGGCTGTGAGTGCAATGTTAATGAACCAATAATATATATTAAATAAGGTGTCTAAGCAGAAACACACATAAAACAAGGTTATGCATTGATCACTTACTAAAAATGTTGTGAATAGAGGCTCACAGGAACTTAACCCTGTGTTTCCCCTAGGAACAATATAGTTCAGTATTCACTAAATCAGTGTTTATGATGCCTTTATAGAGCCTACATATAACAAGAAGCAACTGTATCTCCCCTGGAGTTCTCCAGAGTGGCCTCTTTTTGATCTTGGAAACATTATCTTTTGGTTTCTCACCTTCTTGGAGATAGTATTAGGTTGGTGCAAAAGTAATCATGGCTTAAAAAGTTAAAAATGAAAAAATTGCAATTACTTTTGCACCAACCTAATACATATCTACAGGAAGCAGTGGATAAGGAATCAGTAAACCTGAGCTCAGTCCTGCTTTCCCCGATCTGGAGGTTCATCATGAAGAAATTTTTTAAACTTTCTTGAAGGAGCTTCCTGATCTGTAGAATGGTTTCCTCAAAGGAAGGACTTGGTATTTTTCAAGTTGAACAATGGCTTTTTCCTTCAGGTCTCAGGGTATTTTGACCTAACTTTTGTGGCGCACCACTGTGGACAAATTTTAGGGATTTGATCTTTGGGTTCTAGAAGTAAGAAGAGAGTTCCTTTTGCTAAATGGAACACTCTGTTACTCCCAGAATGTCTTGGTCATCGTCTGACCTAGCCTGACTTCGGAAGCCACCTTTCAACCTTCTTTCTCCCAGGAAGCAGTCAAGGAGTCTAGTCTTTCTAATTCAAGTATCCAGGAGGGGACAGAGAGGCCAATTAGTGCAAAAGAACAGAGTCCTGGCTGAAGACTCGGGAGATCTGAGATCTTGTCTGCCATTGTACAACTTTGTTACTGAAGGCAAGTCATTTCATATCTTTGGGTATCAGTTCCTTCATTTGTAATCAATTTTTATTAAATGCTATCTATATGAGATGACAATTAAGGGACTGTCTGCCCCACACATATAAATTGTATATAAATAAACAAAACTACAAATAATACCAAAGAATGCAGAAAAGAAAGAAAATTTCTCTTTTCTCACCATCCCCGTACCGTGTTTCCCCTAAAATAAGACCTAGCTGGACAAGCGGCTCTAATGCGTCTTTTGGAGCAGAAATTCATATAAGACCCGGTCTTATATTATATAAGACCGGGTCCTATATTATAGTAAAATAAGACTGGGTCTTAAATTAATTTTTGCTCCGAAAGATGCATTAGAGATGATTGTCCGGCTAGGTCTTATTTTCGGGGAAACACGGTATTAGTTTGCTAGGGCCACCACCACAGACAGGGTGGCTTAAACATCAGAAATTTATTTTCTCACAGTTGTGAGGCTAGAAGTCCAAGATCAAGGTGTTGGCAGGGTTGCTTTCTTCTGAGGCCTCTCTCCTTTGCTTGCAGATGGCCATCTTTTAGCAATGTGTCCACATGGTCATCTATGTGTGCACATGTCTAGTGTCTCTCCCTGTGTCCTAATCTCTTCTCACAAGGACACTAGTCATACTGATAGGGGGCCCACCCTAATGACTCCATTTTAATTACCTCTTTAAAGGTCCATAGCATAGTCATATTATGAGGTACTGGGGGTTAGAGCTTCAATATAGAATTTGGGGGAAGAAAAACACAAGGGAGCCCATAACACATGCCATCAAGTTCTCAAAATTATGCCTGATTTCAGTTAGCTTTATATTTGGACTATGAGTTCTTTATAAAGATTTTTTTTTTTTTTAAATAAATTCCTAACTATCTTTTGCTTTTGAAGAAAGTGATATGCCTTTATCATACCTGTAAGGTCTTCCTGATCCTGAATCACATTACTATCATGGAAGAATCCACTTTCTTCTTGAAAAAACATCTTCCTACAGCCCTTTGACCTTTTTTTGTTTTTCCTAATTTGTCCTGATTGCTTTATGACTTATTGCATCACTGTCAACTTGGGATTTATTTTGAGTTCCTTGGTTGGTTCCCTTTTTTCTTAAATCCTGTGTGTTCCTCTTTCTTGGATTCTTTTGTTTTGCTGAAGTATGTCTGTGGCAACCACCGAGATTTGGGGCTAGCTTGCCTTTCAAGAAACGACTCACTGTCCAGTTGCCAGAATGGTTAACTGAGAGTCTCCAGGTGTTAACTCCTTCAGGGTCCGAGGTTATCAGCCTCTGGCCAGTGACTGAACAAGGTGGTTGTACAAGGGCCTAGGCATTTCGGCCCAACTCATGACTCCTCTAAAGCGAAATACATTTGCTCTGCAGCTAACAAGGAGGCTGGCAGAGGCTGGCAGGTCTTCATTAATAGCTACCCCTACCTAATCTTGTGCCATCTCCTTTTCCATTCACAGATGTTACTCCCCAGTAAAACTTTGTACTTTCGTTGTGTGTCAGTTTCTGCTTCCTGGAGAATCTAATTAGGATAACATTCTCAAGTAATATTCACTTTTCATTTGTTTCCGAAAGGAATCATGGCATTTAAACTTCGTAAGACCTTGCAAGTGTGAATTATCTATTTGTCCTCGTATGTGATTGCCACTTTGGTTATACAATTCTAGGTTCAAAATTATTTCCCCACAGAACTTTGAAGGTCTTGCTCTACTGTCTTCTAGAATCCAGTATTGCTGATGAGAAGTCTGATCATAATCTGATTCTCATCCTTTGTAGCTAACCTGTTTTTTGTTTGTTTGTTTTGTCCTCATCTCTGGAAGCTTTTAGGGTGTATTCTTAAAGCTTTAAAACTTCACTAGGCTGTGTCCAGGCAGAGTTGTTTTTCATTCATCCTGCATAGAAGGCCCTTTCGATCTGATGACTAATGTCTTTCTTCCATTCCTTTCCCTGCATTGTCTCTGCTTTCTTTTTTTTGGAACTCTGACTAGATAGCCATTGTATCTTCTGGGTCTACCCTCCATGCTTTGCTTTTATATTTTCTGTTCTCTATATTCTGGTGTCCTAGGAGACCGTTTCCATTCTATGTTCTATAACTCCAAATTTGATCTTCAGCCATGACCAGTATATTATTTTTCAACTGAGCCATCAACACTTTAGTTTTTAGGAACTCAATTATTCTCTTGTTGCTCCTTTTAATAACACCTTATTCTGTTTTTTATTGCTGTAACATCCTCTTAGATATCTCTGAGAATACCAATTAACATTTTAAAAAACAGTTCTGTACTATTCCTTAAATTATCTTTGCTTCCTCCAGGGTCAGTTATTTCGTTTGTTCATCTTGGAATTTCCCTTCTTAAGTCGTTTCTTCTCCAAGGTCTGGTAGACATTTGTTCATATTCATGAATAAAGGACTATATTGATTTATATCTGCAAAATGGCTGCATCCTGGGGACAAACACACTTTTCCACTTATGGTGCATTGAAAACAGCCATATGGGCCAAGGCCCCCCAAACTGCCAACTCAAGGAGGAAGTAACTCTTGAGTGGAGTGGGGTGGCCTTTCTTTCTCTCCATGTCTACTATAATTAGGCTCTACACTGTCTCTCTCCCCAGCCCTATGCTCACCCCACGGGCTCTCCCCAGGTAAAAATACTCTGCTTAAGCAGTTCTCAAGGCAGCTCCAGCTGAGGACAAATGCTGCAGCAGCTATACAATGTTGTGGGCTTCTGACCTTTGTGCTGCTGCCTCTGTGCCTGGAGCCTCTTGAGAGCTCCATGGGGAGATGTTTCTGTCTCTACATATTTCAGGCATGTGTATTCTGAGCTGTGGTTTTCTCCATTCTGGGCTATGTATCTACACAATCTCATCTGCTTTCCACAGCCCAGAAATTAAAATCTCAGGTTTGCTGATTGTACCTTCTGTTGTTTTCCATGCTGTAATAGACTTTTTTCTAAATCTCTTTATCATCTTTTCCTTGGGATCCTAGGAAGGAGGGGGTGCAATCATGTGTGCCCAACGATTAGGCTACAGGTGAGCCAGCCCTGAATGGCTGCATGTAATCCTGACTCCTAGACACATTTTGGAGGTTAAGGGTAAGCATCTAACTGAGGCCAAAACAATGAAGAGTTTTACAGTACAGACTGAGACAGAAGTGAGTCTCTGGTTGATAGATGTCTTCGTCTGTTTGAGTTGCTGTAACAAAATAGACACCACAGACTGGGTGGCTTATAAACAATAGAAATTTATTTCTCACAATTCTGGAGGCTGGAAGTCCACTATCAGGGTACTGGCATGGTCAGGTCCTGGTGAAGACCTTCTTCTGGGTTACAGACTTCTGAACTTCTCAATGTGTCCTCACATAGTGGAAGAGAGGAGGAATCTCCTTTTATAAGGACACTAATACTGTTCATAAGGGCTCTGTCCTCTTGACCTAATCACCTCCCACATGCCCTACCTTCTAATACCATCAACTGGGCATTAGATTTTCAACACATGAATTTGAGGGAACACAAACATTCAATCAACAGCAACAGCCTATGAGGAATAAAGGTCAGGTACTTCCAGGTGGGGGCGGCAGCACCATGTTTTCAACTATATGCACTAAAGCAGCGTACAGAAAAGCTGAGGCACTGAGAGAAAAACCATAAGAAGGTCCAGTTATATTTCATCCTTGGTTTCCCTGGGACATCCTGTATCTCTATAATAAATGTTTCTCTTGCTTACATACCTCTATGTGAATTTCTGTCACAAGTAAGAGAGCCAGAAATCTTGCACCATCTTCACCCTCTTGGACCATGTTACTGTGGTCTGGCTGGCTGATGGGGAAGAGGGAGCAGCAAGAAAGGATGGGTTTCTGCCACAGTGCAATGATGGCCATGACAGTGACCTCTGCAGATAATAAATGCCTTACTTGCCACCATTGTAAAATGACAAGGTACAAATAAGATGGAAGCTCTTTCCTCTTAGCCTAATTTACAAGGTTCTATCCATAAACATGAGGGGAGGGGTGCAACATATCTCCCCAACTTCCCACGGAGGTAATGAATATCTTTTTAACTCAGACACTATAACTTTAAAGATAAATGAGCTTGTTCTATGAAGAAAATGCCAAAATGTTCTTTAGGAAACAAAAATAAAACACACAATCATTTTGTTCCAATCATCTGTGATTGCTCCCCCACCCTCTACATTTTTAGTTTTTTAAACCATATTTGTGTAGCCTTAAGGAAGCCACTTTCTCACTTAAAAACCAGCCATTTTTCCTAGCTTCACATTTTCTCTTTATCTCTTCCCAAACTTCACATTTAAGCTTTTACTTCTAGGAGTTGTTATCTTACTTAGGGAGTGTCATGTGGGGGACCCTGCTCGCTGCGCCATTTGTCGTGTGGGAGACCCTGCTCGCTGCGCCATTTGTCGTGCGGGGCGGCCTGCGGGGTCCCTGCTCCCGCTCCCCACATAAGAACGCAGGACATGGTGAGGCCAAAAAGGAACACCCACGGAGCCATAGGTAGGGGAGTCATACCACTATATTCTCTCTGGCGTCACTATACTCTCACTGGAGGCTGGATCCACACTGTCCGCAAACCGCCATCCGCGCTTGCCAGCCCAGCCGCCATCTTCTTACCAGCCCCCATTCTCTTCTCTTTCTGCTAGCGTAGCCACAGCAGTTATATTAGTGGCCATTGGCTCACTGGTTACAGCTGACGGCCAACTAGCCACAGCTGATGGCCATGCAATCACAGTTGATGGCCATTTACTACCTGAGCCAGCACCTGTTTATGTGAGGCCGAGAGCCTGGAAACTACTTTCTGGGGCTCTGCCCCCACAGGGAGTTTAAAGAAATAATTCTAAACTCTCCACAAATAAGATTAATATAACTTCACAATAAAGACTGCTCAAACCAACATTATGCTCTTTTGATTAAAAGACCACTGAAGGCGCAGCCCATGTTATTCAATGGTTTTCATGCTCTGCTTACAACCGAGGAGCTCAGTACCTTTGTTAAAATGAAATAGAGCGGGACCCTGGCCAAAAAGTCATTGTAAATAACCTTAACTTATTGCCCTCTGCACCGTCGGGGGCGTTTACATACACAGTGACTGTAACGTCTTCAAGCACCTTACAAGATGCAAGGACTTACACTGTGGAAACAGCCCTGGACTTGGAACCAGTTTTGTCACGGGAAGTTGCGGGGCCTCACTTGGCAGCTCTGCCACCCCGCTTCCTACCTAGAGCCCGAGAACGGCCCTGTCCTTGGCTTCCCGCCGCCGCACCCTCCAGACGGCCTGGCCCTCGGCGGGCCGCCCATCCGCTCAGTGTTCTCACTGTGTTCGAACCTCTCACGATCTCGAAAATTCGACAGTGGGACCTTGGTTCTGCAAGCGAGCTCGAAGTGCCGTGAATTACTCTTGGCATTTGTGTGTGACTTGGAGAACCCAGAGGAAGCGATACTCTCTAGTTTTAAAACCCTGAGGTGACAAAAGACTCGAGCCAGGCAGGAGTCGAACCTACAATCTTCTGATCCGTAGTCAGACGCGTTATCCATTGCGCCACTGGCCCCTCACGCCAGAGCAAAATGAGGGGTACACAGACCACAGAACAATGAGGCCATACTAAACAATCCCCCCCGAACATGTGATACTACAGGAAAAGCGCGACAGGAACGCAGTGGTGTCCAGAGTCCCTGAATCTCGGCACCACAACTTTAAATACACGAGTAGGTAGATTTTTACCGGGTCAGTAACTCCCCCGAGTCAGAGCCCGGTCGCCGATCTGCGCGCGCAGCCAACAGCGCGGGCACGCCCCGCCCCGCTCTAGGCTTGCGCATGCTCAAATCAATCTAGCTGACGCCCGGGCGCCTTGGTTGGTGTGTGTTGAATTTTAGGAGGCGAACCTAGTGCCTTTGTCCCTTCGATAGCTCAGCTGGTAGAGCGGAGGACTGTAGCTGACTTCCCGGCAAGATATCCTTAGGTCGCTGGTTCGATTCCGGCTCGAAGGAGACAAGCTCGTTTTTTCCCCTCCAATTTTCCATGAGTTGGGCCCTTTCCATGGGTATCCGTCTCCAATACACGTTACATTCCAACGAATAGTTGGAAACCCTCGCACTTTCGCTCCAGTTTTGGTCTATGGCGCCATCCCTCGTTTGAAGTCTTGCGAATCCCGGAAGCGGGGCATTGCCTTCCAAGTTCAAAGCGCGGCAATGAGTCTGCGCTCGGTGTAGCGGCTGCCGGGCCACGACCTTCTGCTCGTTTTTAAGCCGTCTTTGGCGGTTCGGGAGCCCCTGAGTCACGCAGAGAAAGCCAAGGCGCCCCCGCCGCCTTTGGGGCCAGCCGCGGGCTCCCCGGGGCCTCCGACTTCTCCGATCCCCGGGCAGGTCCAGAGACGCGAGCGCTCTCTCCGGCTGCCCTGAGGCGGTGGGAAGTCCCCTGGGAAGATCTTCTACTCAAGGGACCTGGGAATCAGGAAAGAAACCCAGCAGAAAACACATGCAGCGAAGAAATGTCTAAAAGTTATGAAGAAGAGTTGACATCCCAGGATGCGCTCCCTTCGATAGCTCAGCTGGTAGAGCGGAGGACTGTAGATTCGAGTTTGGTCATCCTTAGGTCGCTGGTTCGATTCCGGCTCGAAGGAAAGGGCATATTTTTCTTACTTTGGCCTTAATTATGAGGAAGGTCAGGAATGTACGGTAGTCTAGATTATTTCTTCACGTCTAAATGCCCTAACCTCTCTCTAGGGGAAGACATTAGCAGCCGTGCCCAGCAACGGGGGATTAGCTCAAATGGTAGAGCGCTCGCTTAGCATGCGAGAGGTAGCGGGATCGATGCCCGCATCCTCCAGTTTTTCCCTTCGTTCTGTATACTTATTTTTCTTTCGATTCTCCACTCAACTCGGAAGGAAGCTGCAAGTCAGCCATCCGGCAATTGAGGGATACAGCGAGTTTGAAGTTACCCCTCTGTAAAACTTCCAGACACGGGATAATGGATGCTGGCAGTTTATCCTTCAAATTTTAAAAGTTTAGACCCACTTATTTTGAGAAGTTGACGAGACTGGTTCTTTTTCTCCCCAAAAATGGCGACAAATTGCAGTGAAACATTTTGTCATTTCGACTCCTTTGTGGTTTCTCATTGATGGCTGCACTTCCAGGGATTCATCAGGGACAAAGCTGCCGATACTTAGAGTAGCTGACAGTTGGGAAAACAAAACTAAACAACGAACAGAGAACTTAGAAAAGTACGCTGACTACTTTAAACTTATGTTGAGCCGAGGAAGCACGGACAGTCTGCTCCATCTCAACTGCATAGAGTGGGGGTGCCCCGCTCTGGGCAAATCGGAGGCCTCTGGTAACTGAGCAGAGGTGATTTAATTGGAGAAAGGCCCTGGAGCCAGGGCTTTGTGATGGAGGAAGGTTCTAATGCTATTTTCCTCCTGCGAAATAATTAGGAGAGTTAACGAGAGACCAGAATTTAGGGAATTGAGTGGAGGAAAGTTCTCTTCCAGTTTAGGGCTGCCCTTGAGTGTAGTCAGTCTATTTTGTTCATCAAAGACAAGACACACACAAAACACACACACACACCACACACACAGCTTCAGAGCTTGAGCAGAACACACACAAAGGTTTTTCTGACAATAAATTCTCCCTATTCTAATTTTCTAGAATACAGCCACAAAAAAGCTGTTGAAACCATACTGCCATTCGAAACATAAAACATAAAACATAAATTTTCCAGACAAAGGCACAGACAGATGTTACCTTTTAGAGGATTACAAGTAATAAATGATAATTCTTTAATCCCATGTCCATTTTAGGGTTCTAGGCAACTTGTGCATTTTTGTTACTAATGTATAACCCACTGTGTTTTATTGGTATATCTTTGTAAATTTTTAGGGCTGTATCCATTTTTATCTGTTTAATCTTTTCAATAAAATCTTTTAATTGACTGCATCATGATTTGTTTAAAATATATCCTCATCATTTTTTTGTGAAAGCAAATTTACAAAGTAGGGAAATAATCCTTTTATCAGATAATATGTCCCAATTTCCAGCTGGGATTATGGGTGTTACATAGCTGGCTGGCAGGAAGAGCTCCAGTGAAACTATAAATGGCTGAAAAAGCAAGAAATGTGTAATAAGTGGAAAGAATAGGAAGGAATATACCCAATATCCAGGTGAAGAACACATGTTTAGGGCAGGTGAGATGGGCAAGAACTCAAACAAAATTGCAGGATCAGCAACTCAGGTGTGGAATGGAATTCATATAAAAAGTCTAAAGGTATAAGCTGAGAGACACTTTTGCATAGTCATATGATCTGTGAAATCTGATGCTCCTTCTTGGCTTTGCCATTCCCTAGTTGGGTGTCCTTGAGAAAGTTGCTTGACATCTTAGTGCTTCAGTTTCTTCATTTGTAAAATAGGGATGATGATAATAATGGTATCTACTTTTAATTAAGGTACAGCATGTAAAGCCCTTATTACAGTGCTTGACACATAATAAACACACAATAAACATTAGCTATTATCAGTGTATGTTGTCAGCACACCATAGATGGAAGGCCTGGAGGGAATATTCTGAGGGTTTGTATATGTGTTTATATAAATATATATAGAAGTACAGGAAAGAGATGCTTGAATCTACTATGCAGGGAGAGTAAAACAATTTTAAATTACAAACAAATGGTTAAATAAATTATGGTATGACCGTATAATGGAATGTGTATATCCATTAAAATTATATTTATTAAGAACTTCTATTGACACTCAAAGTGTTAATAATCAAATACTAAGTGAATAAAATAGGTTCAGAGCAATATAAGCAATAACAATATAAACAAGTAGAAATTATCTGTAGAAAAGTGGAGAATGCATTAAATGTTAACAGTAGTGATCTTGGTAGTAGGATTACTGTAATATTTTCTTAAGATTTTAAAATATTTTATAAGTTTTCTACAATAAACATTATTTTTTCATCTTTTGTTATCAGTATATATATACATTTTTTAAATTAGTTTCAGGTATACAAAACAATGTAATAGTTAGACATTTATACCTCTCACTAAGTGATAACCCCCCCAATCTACTACCCCTCTGACATCATATGTTGCTGTTAAAATTCCACTGACTCTATTCCCTATGCTGTACACCACATCCTGTGACTATATATAATAAACATTATTTTTAATTGAAATTACAGGTAATATAATATCTCTTTCCTGTACTTTTATATTTTAAAAATTAACAGCTAACATTTATTCAGTACTTCATACAAGCCAAGCACCGTCTTAGTTATATTACACATATTAATACTTATTTCTCTCATAAGAAAAACACCAGACCCTGATGGCTTCAGTGGTGAATTCTACCAAACATTTAAGGAAGAAATAATACCAATTATAAACAAATTTTCAGAAAATTGAAGAAGAGGGAATACTTTCCAACTTATTTTATGAAACCAACATTACCCTGTTCCCAAAACCAGGCAAAGACATTACAAGAAAACTACAGACCATATTCTTCCTGAACATAGATGCAAAAATTTTAAGCAAAATTTAGCCAAGTAAATCCAACAATATATAAAAAGGGAACTACATCATAACCAAGTGGGATATATTCCAAGAATATAAGACTGCTTCAACATTTAAAAGCCAATGTTAATTCATCATAGTAAACAAACTGAAGAAGAAAAAACACATGATCATTTCAGTAGTTGCGAAAAAGTGTTTGACAAAATTCAACATCCATTCCTGATTTTTAAAACTGTCAGCAGACTTGGAAGGGAAGGGAACCTCTTCAAACTGATAAAGAGCATCCATGAAAAACACAAAGCTAACATTATACTTAATAGCATGAATTCTTTCCTCCTAAGATCAGGAACAAAGCAAAGATGTCCAGAGGTTTCTAGCCAGTGCAATAAGGAAAAAAAGAAAAAAAAGAAAAAAAAGGTAGAAGACTGCCAGATTGCAAAGGAAAAAGTAAAACTATATTTATAGATATCTAATTTTAAAAAAATATTGATTACATTTCGAAATGATACTAGATTATATGTTTGGGGGCTAAATAAAATATATTAATGAAATTACTTACATTTGTTTCTGATTTTCAATGTGGCTACTAAAAATTTAAAATCACATACACGGCTCATATATGTCACTTACATCTTATTTCTGTCAGACAGTTAGGTCAGAGAGATAGGTAAGGGCCAGATCATGTCAGGCCTTAGGGACCACAGTGAGAATTAATGTTGTTATCCTAGGGGTAATATGACCACTAATGGGATGTAAATAGGGAGTGACACATGAAAAATATATTGCAGAAGGCAAGAGTGAATTCAGAGAAAACAATTAGGAGGCTGGGGTGGAGTGGGGTCGGGGGGATTGTGTGTGCTGAGGGCCTGGCGCCAAGGTAAGGAGTGCAGACATGGCCACTGGGAAGGCCTTAGCTAAATGAAGTATTTGCTACTTATTGGATTATCATTGTTTATTTCTGGCATGAGAATTATACCAAGGTATGTTCAGAGGAAAGTACAACATGTTAGTTTTCTAACATTTCCTTAGAGATATTTATGATGAAGTAAAATTTATAAACAACAGATTTGGAAAAGAAGTAATTATCAAGATGAAAAAAAGGCTTTCAGCCAGAAGTTTGCAAACTATCTAATGAAAGAAATGCCATAGTGTTGGCTTCTGTTAAGTACTTTACAAGTTGGTTCATTTCTCTTTGATTTTAGATTTTGTAAATTTTTTTCTCATTAAGAATTTAAAAATCACATATCCAAACTGCCTATTGACAGGTAGACAGTTAAACTGAAAAGACTGACAACAGAGGAAAATGTTAAATATTTTAAAGATGTCAAGTCCTTGTTGTGAGGAGATTCTTCTTATTTTCTCTTCCACCATAGCTGCGCTCTATCTTCCTCACTGCTTTGCTTCAAACTGTATCTATTTTTCATTTCCCTTTATCTCTATCCTCCATCTGACCATAAACCCTCTGTTTTCTTTGATGAATGACTAGCATTTTGAGCTAAACCTGGGTTATTTTCAAGTACCTACCTGGATTTGCAACTATCTGTGTTAAAGAGACAAAGAGAACATGGGTAAATGAAATTCTCAGGATGTTCTTGAAACGTCAAGCTTTCCTGACACTGATTCCCTGGGACTTATCCAATACCTCCAGTTCCCAGAATGCTCTGTCTCGTTCTGCAAATTGGGATGAAGAGTTGATGTTGCTCTCCTAACTATTCTGGGGTTAGAGGAGTTCCACATCACCTTAACCAGGAAGTACAAAATCCACCAAAAAAGAGGACCCAGTTCCTGCTGAAAAATCCTTTATATACATCCCAAGTTTCCTCCAAGAATTTTTTATACTATGTATATATATATATATATATATATATATATATATATATATCTTATGTATATATATATATATGTATCTTATGTGTATATATATATATCTTATGTGTGTGTGTGTATATATATATATATATATATATATATAGAGAGAGAGAGAGAGAGAGAGAGAGAGAGAGAGAGAGCTTATTATTAGTTAATGGAGATTTTCAGATTCTCAATAAGCTCTCAGTGTACACAGCATTAAGACCACACATAACCAGTCACACCGACCTACTCTCTATGATAATTAAGTGCACACTGGGAATATATCAGCAAAATGTGTTCATTGAAGATTTTAAAATCAAGGAGAAATGAAGCTGCAAATTCATCACATAAAAAAGACATGTATTTCTGTTTCATTTTTGATCTGATTTTGTTTTCTCATAAAATATGTATTGATGAAATAGTTGTTTCACAACATCCTGGCAAATATCAGAGTTGATACTTATGACTCAAGAGCAGACCAAAAATCAATTTGGAGGATGCGGCAAATGCAATGGGGTGCGGGTATTTCAGACCAGATACAAAAACAGGTATGGAAGCAGGACTACATTTTCACTTCAGTTGGCAATTGCACTGTTATCTGTCACCCATTACATGTCAAAATGAAATGGTCTGTTACCCTACGTGCCAGTTACTACCGTGTTTCCCCGAAAATAAAACCTAACTGGGCAATCAGCTCTAATGCGTCTTTTGGAGCAAAAATTTATATAAGACCCGGCCTTATTTTAACTATAAGACTGGGTAATATAATATAATATAATATAATATAATATAATATAATATGATACCATGTCTTCTATTAATTTTTGCTCCAAAAGACGCATTAGAGCTGATTGTCCAGCTAGGTCTTATTTTCAGGGAAACACGGTACCTCATTACTGATAGCTGTTGCAAAGTAAATTTAACCTTTTAAAGATTGTCCAATTTTCTTTGTGTTTTGGGGTATGTGTAGGGGTGGGAGCAGGGGGAAAGGATGGAAGAGGGAAAACTACGTAAAAAAGAAAAGAGCATACTAGAGTTTTATTATACAACTTTTAAAAAATAACTGAATCATCTACTGGTGTTTGGAATTTTTTTATTTTGTGGACATTTTTATGGTGAAAAGATTTGAAATTAGTTTTTAATTTGGAATTTCCCCCCTACCACAACCCTTGCAAAGGTGAAATATTTAACATTAGTCAAATCTTTTTAGATGATTATCCCAGGATAATGATTTTCAAAATACGTTTTGTTTTCACCTACGACATGTAATCATGCTACTTTAGGTGGCTCATTTCCTGAACTCTCAAGACGGAAATGGCATCCATCCTACAGTTAGACTCTTGGGCTGTGTTCTCCTGGTCCTGGAGAAACCCAGCACCGCGTTCTTACTGAGCGCTCACAGAGGGCAGGGCTCATGACTCCGTGGCAAGAACATACGCATTTGTTGATGACAACTGTCAGCTTCGACCTCCTTCTCCTCACAACCCCGTCTAAATGGGGTTTATAATCTTCCTTCCCACCCACTCTCTTCACTCCCTCAGGCAGGAATGTTGGCTCCTGCTCTCTGTCACCTGTCAGAATCCATCCTCCTGTCACTGGCTTATATGGACAAGAAAGCCCACTGTCACGTGACTCACGGCTGCTAAAAACAGCACCGGCTCCCACTCTGAACTTGGGCCTGAAACAATGTCCTCCACCAAAAGAAACGTGAAGGGCACTCAATCACACAATCCTTGGAAATATTTCTAGGAACCACTTGTAGGAACCATTCGAAGCACCCTTTCCCTGGCAGTGACACGGGGACGGCCAGGAGATGAGCGCATCTTTGAATTACAAGTCTTTTTCCAAAGAGCAGCAGACCATGGATAACTTGGAGAAACAACTCATCTGTCCTATCTGCTTAGAGATGTTCACAAAGCCTGTGGTCATTCTCCCCTGTCAGCATAACCTGTGTAGGAAATGCGCCAGTGATATTTTCCAGGTAAGTTTGTCTGGAATGTAGGGGGTGGAAAAGATTCTCCTCTGAATCAAGTGCTTAACTTTGATGTGAATTCCTTTAGAAAACTTTAAAAGGCTGCATTCATTGCCAAGAAAATTTTTTTTTTTAAATTTTTTTAATGATTTGCTTTGTGCTTTGCTGTCAATCTTCTCCTTATTTCCAAATCTAATTTTATTTCAATAGTAAGAATCACATTTGTTTTAATAAATGGAATTTGTTTCAAAGTTGTAAATGAATTACTACCCAAGGCATCAATGTTAGGCTTTCTGGCTGGAACTTTTGTTATGAAAACACTGGATGGAAAAGTACTTCGTGATGAAAATGGTACATTGCCACTGACTGTGGCTAAGGGCTGGCCCTGCGTTTCAGGACCTCTTGCTGAGAGGCCCTAAGGGAGTATCTTATGACGAACTCACAGCGGAAGTTGATGTTGTTTTGTAGAAGCAGAGAGTGAGAAAAAGTCTCAGAAAGGCTACTGTGGCATTACTCAATTCCTTTTTTCTTGCTTGGCAAGAACAGGCCTCTAATCCGTACTTGCCCACGAGAGGAGGCACCACCGTGGCATCAGGGGGCCGATTCCGCTGCCCATCCTGTAGACACGAAGTGGTTCTGGACAGACATGGGATATACGGACTTCAGAGGAACCTGCTGGTGGAAAACATCATTGACATCTACAAGCAGGAGTCCACCAGGTATGGTTCTTGCTTCCATCAACCCCATTTGAAGCTTGTTTTGGTTTATTTGTTTATTTTAGTGGGTTGTGACTCTGAATGCTTGTTTACCAATCACAGGCTAATTGTTTTACAGGAAGACATTTTTCCAAGTCAGTTCTTCCCCATGGAAGCGACAGTTGCTCATGGGAGGAGAGAAGGGAGCTGGTGCCCACGCTTTTATCAATTTAACAATGAAGTTAACTCAACGCTAATGCAATCCAGATGGTGCTATTGAAAGAGGCATAATGCTGTCTCCCCCCCAGGCCATGTATTACACACAGTGTAGACATTTCTGCACTTCACAGGTCCTTTGTAGTCCAGATTCTACATAGCAGAAAAATTACAGTATAAAACTTTATAGAAAATGAACAGGAGTGGCACGTTTCAAAATAGTCCATTTCTAATTTAGATAGTCTTGCTTTAAGATTATCTAGATGATAACAAAGAAAACCCTAAATTCTCTAACATGTCATGGTCTGTTGCAAAGCAAGGCACAGTCCTGGCCTTTAGCAACTTAAAAGTTTAGAGACGTGAGAGGGAAAAAAAAGATGGCGTTCAGGTTACGTTTCCCTGTTCTGTAGGTTGTCTCTACTGCATACTCTCAGCATCCAGCTGCTGATTGATGGATATGCAGTATATACATCCAATCTTTAAAAAAAGGCGAGGAGGTTGCTTCTTACTCATCGAATCACATTGGATGTAGAGTTCCTTTCCTAGAGACAACACTGCAGGAGCTTCCTTCCTAGAAGGCATGGTGTGAAGAGCCCTTTTTCAGTTGTACACAGGTTAGTCGAGGTTCACAAAGCTTGGTAGCAGAACTGAGACCATGTAGAAATGACCTCATTGTGATTTTTATGAGGAGGCATGTATTTGTGGAACAGCTGCAGGGCTCTAAGAGCCTTGCGCTCTTGGAAAGCTGTTCTATAAATCTAACATGATTATTGTAATCACTATGGCTATTAGTTTCTGCTTAAGATTCAAAACTAAATTAGATAAGTGCCAGGATGTAGGTAGAACTGGGGGAAAAGAATGATTGCTGATCACATTGCAGAGATACGGAGTTGGCTATTTCCCTTGTTTCCAAAGTCTCTTGAGAAGAAGGAAAGTACTATTGTTGCTATTGCCTCACAGTCTTGATTTCATTATTCTTCATTACTTTAAAATGCAAATACATACACTGTCTCTTAAAAAAGTAAACATCCAATTAACAACCAATCAATTAGCAAGTGAGTTTATATAACAACTGATTCAGTGCCTAGCACCGTGTCTTGCACAGAATAATTTCCCCAGAACTGCAGGCTGACCATGCAACACCACAAATCTTCTTACATGCTCTGTTATTGAAATAATCTTCTGTTTTGTTACTTGCCATAGTGAGAGCTTGAAACATGTGAAATAATAACAATACTTGTTATGACATCCAGGGAAGAGGAGATGTTAAAACTTGTAGCATTAGTAAAACTACAAGATACCTCCTTCCGTGAACTATAAAGTCTGTGTGCTGCATAAACCCGGTGCCAAGGTGAGCAAATTATAGAAAAGCAATGAACCAAATTTCGAACAATGAGGTTAACAGCTGAGTACACTAGTGGTGTTTTTGCGATTATCAAATTCTTCTTATGCTGCTGTTTCTTGAACTTGAGACTTGCCTTTGGGACATTTTTACTTGGTAGCAAAACCACAGGTTGCACAGAGGGCTTGGCACATGTTTGGGCAATAAACCCAGTTGTTCCCTGGAGAATGGCAACCTTACCAGCCCAGAACCCTCAGCCTCAGGGTACATTAGGTGACTCTGGAATAACTTGGGCTATACAGAGTGAGATGAACCCAGCTCTGACCCCTAGGCTTCAGGTTTGGGGGCAGAAAGGGGAGGAGATGCTCAACTTTGACCTCCCACAGAAAGGTTAGAAATCGGAGGTCTCGTCAAACTTGGCCTTCTTATCTAGAATTCTGCATGGTGCTGAACTAGCCACAGTTTGGGGGAGGATGACAAGAGAAGGACCGAATTTTGCTGATATTAATAATGAACATACTAATTAACTTTAAAATATAGTAAGTAAAACTAATATGTGCTGAGTATGTGTCAGCCACTGTTCAGGGCGCTTACACATAAATAATGTTATTCTTGAATTCTCACAACAATCCTGTGAGGTTGTGACTATTATTATTATTAACTTAGTGAAAGTTTTTAATATTTTATTCAAAGTAATTCATACAGATATAATTTTAAACATTCAAATAGTACTCCAAAGCGTCTTATTTTAGTGGAATTTCAACAGGAAACATAAATAAATGCATGTGTTTATTTAAATTCTGCCATATTTAATTAGAAGATCCTTAGTCCAATTTTTAGATATGAGTAAAAGCTGAGCCTGAAAGAGATTAAGTAACTTGCCTAAGGCCACACAGCCACCACATGGAGAAGCTGAACTAGAATTAAGCTATAAGATCAGTTTGACTCTAAAGGTGCTTCCTAAAATGCTTCTTGAAGACCAGATATCCACCCTTCAGAAAACTCTAGGGTGATCCCAGCAACCTCAGAGTCCGGAGACCAACGTGTAGGTCCCAGCAGCCTACAGACTTCCTTGAATCTAGCTTCACTGAGCGGCTAAGGCCACTGCCAGCATTTGGCACTGGGCCCTAAGCCACAGCTGTGAGCTTGGCCGCCCTCACCTCATGAAAGGGTGTTTACACCTTTATTCTACACGCCATGTTTGTCCCAAGGCTGTTATGTCTTTTAAGTGGCCTAGAAGTTTTCATTATATGCTCATTTGTAAGTGGGGGTGCCTCTGGGCCTATGTTGCCACCTAAACAATAAAAGCTTCTCAGGAATATAGGAAGTAGTTCTCAGTCTGATTGCATTATGAAAACATGAATGGTCACAATCAAAAACTAAACATACAGCCTCATGGCTCTTCCCGCATTTTCCGTGTTGGCATATACTGCATATACCTGAGTTCTAGAACATGTCTGGTCAGAGCTGTTGACATCAGAACAGCACAAGGGACATGGGCTGCCTTCAGGAAATGCCTAGGAAGATGAGCCACAGTAGCATCGACTGCACCATTTTCCAGAAAATGTGCTCCAAACACTTGCTTGATAATGACTAGTAGGTTTTAGAGGTAAAGAAGCCTTTGACAAAAGGAAGACCAATTCGCCACTCCTAACCTCTAGATGAGCATCAGAGGGCTTTGTCATTTATAAATGGAGTTTTCAGGCCATTGTCTGGCCTCTTCCTTTGCCACTCATAGGTGCCCAGTGACTCCGGGCTTTCCCTCTTCTCCAGATGAAGGGTTTGATGTTACAGCACAGGGAGTCCTGTCCATTAATCTGGCAAATTCTCTTTCAATTCTCACTCATTTATTCAACAAATATATACTGAGCACCCACTCTATGCAAGACATTGCTCTGGGCACTGGGGATCCAGCAAAAACAAAAACAAAAGAGACCATGGCCCGGCCCTCATAGAGCTCACATGCCAGTGGAGGAAACAGACAGAGCTGGAAGGGGCATAATTTTCTCAGCTATGGAGTGTCCTTTCCTCAGTTAGCTTCCGGCATATGGCAGAAATCAAGTCAGGAGCTCACAGACGTCACGGAAAACGGGTTATCCTTAGTACAATGACTTGTCACCCGCTCTCATGGTTTCAGTTCTTCATTGCTTGCTCCTTGTGTCACTAGCACATACAAACCCAATGTTCCCTTATTCCCAGCGCTCTGCTAAGTTTTGGTTGGTGCTGGAAAAGCACCTGGGGACTGTCTGTGGGATTTGCACTTCCAAGGTACCACCCTGTCCTGGAACAATATGTTGCGTTGTTCTTATTGCCTGTTCAGTGTAATTGTTCCCATTCACTGAGCACACACAACCCACTCTTCACCACTGCCAACTCCTCAGAAAGTTACTTACATTTCATTTTCTGTGCTAATGGCAGGAGGTCTCTTGAGAAACTAGTGGGCTGTGGAGACAGTGCTAGTGCCGCTCCTAACGCAAAGCCCAGCGTTAACTTTCAGGGGTTGAACAAGTTACCTTCAGGAAGTTGAAATCAGCCATGCTGGGAATACTCACACCACGGAAGTTGGCAAATGCCACAGTCCAGAGTCTCGACGTCCCCACCCCGACCCCAGGCTGATTGTTGAAGATTTGTCTGCACGTCGCTGCCATATCATAGCGAAACTGGGGGCCCTCGGGAATGGGGTTGCCGGGGAGGCGAGGGGCTCGCGGGGGTTTGCTGCTCACCCTTCCGCGCTCGGCCTCCATGGGAGCTGACACATCCATCTGCTACCTCCCCCCAGACCAGAAAAGAAGTCCGACCAGCCCCGGTGTGAGGAACACGAAGACGAGCACATCAATATCTACTGTCTGAATTGCGAGGTGCCCACCTGCTCTCTGTGCAAGGTGTTCGGGGCGCACAAGGACTGCCAGGTGGCCCCCCTCACGCACGTGTTCCAGACACAGAAGGTAACAGAGCCCCTCCCACCCTACCCCGCAGCCACTCTGATTGGCTCCCTGCCACGGAGGGCGGACCTGAGCCCCGCGAGCCACCAGGCCACGGACTGACTGACGTGTGGGACGGGGTGCTGCACGCACGTGGCCACCGCTGGATTCTTTGGGGAGTGGTGGGAAAGGTCAGAGAAGGGAGGGATGGTTAAGAGAGGGTCAAGAAGAGGTTTGGAGGGTAAGCGTCGCTGGTTTTATCCCCTTTGGAGGTTGCTGAAGATGAGCAATGTTATGGGACTTGGTCTGAACTCAAACATTACTTGACGTTCAGACTTTTTAAAAGAAAAGATAAGAAAAGCATGACTTTTTAATTCAGTGACAGAATATGTTTCTTCATCACCACGGAAAGGTTCTTTTTGCCCCTCCTCCCCTGCCTTTCCTCCCTGACTCCTGATGGGGAAGAGATAAGATGAATGGCATTTCTTTAACAACTTGAAGACATTGTCTCATGCTGTCGCTCCAGGCGAGGCGAACCCGCCGCCTGGCCTCTCAGCCAGGCCCCGGCTCAGTGCCCCCACCCCAGCGCCTCAGCCTCAGTTCCCTCATTCTGACCAAATGCAGCATCTCCCCCAACTGATCACTAACCTCCCAATATGGCTCACCCACGGCCAAGTAGGAACTTCTCCACTGGATACAAATAAATACAAGGTCATGAGCCCAAATAACGCAGCCACTCCAGGCACCTAGAATTCCAGCAGCTCCACCTCTCAAATTCCTCCTGTTAGAATCATAGTTTCCACATTTGGTCAGTGTTTGACTGTGAGGACCAGAGTTGGAATCAAATTTGGAAGCCAAACTTTTGGGCAACACCAGTTACCTCCGGTGAGAACTAACAGCTAAAGAAACAGGATTTAGTAAGACACCTATAACATTTATTTATTTTTTAATCCACTCGTGACTTATTGCCCCTTTTGCTTCCACCATCCTCCCGCCCCAAGTCATAGTGTGTTAGAACGAAACAGAACCAATTTCACTGCTTCCCTCAGAGCCCTGGAGACTCATGTGGGATGGACAGAAGGGCAGACGGCAGGACTTCCACCCCATTCCTCTTTGGCCAAAGCAGCTTCACTTCCATCTGTTGGGATATAGTATTCGCTTCCATTTGAAGAGAGGGTTCTGAAGCTTTGAAATGTTTTATAACCACTGTTCTGGTCCAGTCTTCTCACTCAATATGTGAGAAAATTAGATTGCACATTTTGCCCAACATCACAGAGAAGTTAAAGGC
The DNA here is from genome assembly GCF_057876585.1 of Rhinolophus sinicus. NCBI lineage: Eukaryota > Metazoa > Chordata > Mammalia > Chiroptera > Rhinolophidae > Rhinolophus > Rhinolophus sinicus. The sequence goes on along the minus strand of NC_142507.1, from coordinate 13,638,603 downwards.
AGAGTAGGACCAAGCCCCACTCAGTGCCCTAATGCCCCACTCAGTGTCCTAATGCCCCACTCAGTGCCCTAATGCCCCAGTCAGACCCCTAATGCCCCACTCAGTGCCCTAATGCCCCATTCAGTGCCCTAATGCCCCACTCAGTGTCCTAATGCCCCACTCAGTGCCCTAATGCCCCACTCAGTGCCCTAATGCCCCAGTCAGACCCCTAATGCCCCACTCAGTGTCCTAATGCCCAACTCATTGCCCTAATGCCCCAGTCAGAGCCCTAATGCCACACTTAGTGTCCTAATGCCCCACTCAGCACCCTAATTCCCCCATGAGGGCCCTAATGTGCTCCCTGGTGCTCCTTAGGCCAACCTCGGAGAGGGGGTAAGTACGAACAATGGAATCTCTTTGGGTCAAAAGAGCCTGAGAGGTATTTCAAATTGAAATTTCCCCCCTAGAACCAGCTGAATGTTATACTTTGTTATAGTTTGTAGTGACTTATTCGAGGATGTGAGTATGTGTACACCTAGCATACAGAAGGTACATAATAAGTATATATTGAATAAGTGAATATTCACTATATACATTTCCCTAGTAAAACCGAGTCTCAGCTATACGAAGCAAAGAATTCATTTGGGTTCCTGATGTCATCTATTGGACCATTGAATTTATACACAATACTTAGAATTCTTTAGCTTAAATATGCTATTCTCTGTCTGTGGGCTATAATTCAGCATTCTTAATGTTTTTAGCAGGGTCATAGCCTCTGTTAAGAATTTGATGACAAATAGGAAACCTTTTTCTTCTCCCACAAATGCATTTCTAGAAATATCCATACAAAATTTTAGTTACAAGATTAGGAGGTTCACGGGCCTCCCAAGCCTCGCTGTCACTCCTTAGGGTTCCATGGACCCTAGATTAAGAACCCATGGGGACAATACTATGATTAGTCCACATGCAGTGCTCGCTAAAAAACCCCTAAGGTCTTGTGCCCCTCTTTTCTCTTCATTAGTCTGAGCTCAGTGACGGCATTGCTGTCCTCGTGGGAAGCAATGATCGTGTCCAGGGCGTGATCAGCCAGCTGGAGGACACCTGTAAAACTATTGAGGTAAGTCAAGACTCCAGGGGAGTGCCACCAAGCCTGAGCACCCGGAGCTTGTGGCTTCCTGAACACCAACCTAGGAATCCCCGTTGCAACTTGTCAGTCTTTTTTTTTTGTCTTTTTTCAGTCTTTCCTTATAGAACAACCTCCTTCCTGATATGTCTCTAAAATATTCACCTTCTGGCACAGGAAGAGAAGTTACCACAACAAGGCAGATTTTACCACATTTACTCGGGTTCTATTACACGTGTTGTTCTTTCTGGGTCAAAATCCCTTTGGAAAGATTAGCTACAAGAAAAATAATTTCCAGAAATGGAAATGAGTGTTGTTTGCCATTATGGCACGGTTTCCTTGTGGAAATCCAAATAGTCTTAAGAAATGGTCTTTAGTATGTTAGGAATTCATGGACAGTTTTGGGCTACATCTGGGCTCTAACAGTGGAGCTGTAAAGGGCCAGCAAGAGGAGAAAGACGGGCCTGACTGTGGTTAGAGAATGGTTCAGTATCTGGGAGCTCATAGAGGCCAAGTTCTGGCTCGTTCAACTCTGCCTGCCTTCTGCCTGGCTCGGTACCCGGCACATAAACGCTCAATGAAAACCTGATGAACAAATGGATGAATGGCTGGTTATTTAGCTCACACTTATGTTGGCATATAAGAAATACTACAAATCCCCTTTTTCTCAGGATCAAATATAAACTGTCTAAGTGCTGAAGGTTTGGCTCTGTAGCAAATATCTTTTCAAGACTTGAAGATTCAGACTAGTTACGCCATGCTGCAGAGGAGGCAGGCAAGACATCAGGGTCTCAGGCTCTGTACCCTGGAATCGTTTATTACTCTCTCCCTGCTCCAAGCTTTGGGGTGATTTGTTCTTTATTTGGACCTCAGGTGCAAAGAGTGGAGGCACTATACTGCTCAGTTCATGGCTTATTGTCTTCATGTCTGTGGGCAAGGCCCCTTCTGTTATCTGTTTATATCCTTTTATCCCCATTCCCTGCTTCTGTTCTCTCCTCTGTCAATAACCACTCTAACATGTTTGATGTTCTATTTACCTGTATTCTTATAAAATGTGTATTGTTTTTATATGCATATCTTTTAATTTGATAAATGGTATTGTGTTGTCTTTCTCATTCTGCTTCCTACTTTTTTAAAAAACTAAGCATTATGTTATTAAGAACTATTCACACGTACATTCAATCTTTCAGGTTTCTGCTCTGTAACACTGGAGCGATCATAGTGCCCACTTTATAGTTACTGTGAGGAGTTGCATAAGCAAAATGCTTAGCCCAGTGCCTGGCATATGGTGGGTGCCCCATAAGCGCCTGTTCTTATTACTTTATCATTAGGAAGACACCATCTGTCAAAAGCCAGTTCCTAGATGATGACAACCTTCTTCACATTGGCTGTAATCATCTCATTTTAGAATTTCACGTCATTTAAAGTCAGTCTCCTTTCTTCTCCATACTCAGATCCCTGAAAAGATCCATGATAAATCTGGGATCCATTTATAGAAGGAAAATTTCCTCTTGATGAAAAGCCCAAAGAGATTCCAAAGTGGACAATATAACCTTTTACTTATTTACAGTAAAGGCCACACACAACTTAATCATCAAGCCGTGAATCAGCTCTCCCGTGTACGACCACATTGAGTCTTGAGTGTATAAATAGGAGGGTGTTGCTTGTAGGCCAGTGAGGTCATCTCTATACTCTTGTCTGGTGGGGCCTTCATCAGAGACCTCTGCCAGGGGAACAGGCTCTCTGTGTAGGCTGGGGACACATACAGGAGAAGAGTTCTGTGAGTCACAGTTGGCCCTGAGCAAATGTAGCCAGCATCAGAGGACTCTGTGAGGGCGAGGAGAAACCTGGCAACTGGCTTTGTTCTTGGAGGCCGGTCAGGGGTGCAACAGGAAGCAGCTGTTTTTAACTTCCACTGAGAATGAGACCAGAAGGAACAGACTTGAAGTTAAGTCAACAGAAGGGATTCAGCAGCGATATCAGGAAGAACTTTATGGCAGCGACGATCAGATCAGGATTATCACCCCTACTATTACTGATAAAAATATTCGTCGAACATGATGCACTTTTATAAGTGTTACTGGTGGAGGGTGTGTGATTGTCGCCTGCAAGCAAGCCTTCAAGATGAGACCGCAGATTGGAAGGAGTCTTAAAAGGGATCATCTTTTTACCTGTTTATTTCACTTTGGGGATTTTTCCTTAAGGAAATAAGATGCAAAAGCAGTATAGAAAAGATGATGGAATGTATATATTCATAAATAACCCCATATACATTCACAGGAGGAAAAAATCTTCAGAAATCATAAGATTAAAAGCAGTGAATAGTGGAACTACAGGTGATTTTCAACGCCTTCCTTATATATCCCTGTGTTTCACATTTTTATCTAGTGAGACTAACATTTTTAATAATCAATAAAATAACGAATGAATGACTGTGGCTCAATAAGCACAGTTCTTTCAGATGAGTTTAGTGGCTTATATAGAAATGGAGGAATTGGCTCAGAGCCACCGTGGAGGTCTCTCGTTTTACGATTCCTGCTTGATGCCAATATCCTCCATTCGCAGAGGCCCTGAGGACAGAGCTACCACAAAAGGCCACGCTGTGTGCACCTATCTATAATCAGTGGGTGATCTCCTTACAGCCAGGGTCTTCTCTGTGGGTAAAGCACCAGAGGCACACTTTGTGCCCACCTGCAGGCAGCACAGAGAGAAGCACACAGGTCCTTGGCTCAGAGTGAAATGGCCCTGCCTTTCCAAACAGGTGAATTCTGTATCTGGGGGCAGGGTCTCAGAGCTCCTGGGTCTCCTGTCCTGCCTGGGGTTATGGCTCTGCTCACCGCCTGCCTGGAAACGTTTCCTGAGAAGCCCGTGGTGGCTGCCGATCAGGGGGTGGGAAGCTCTCGTTAAAGAATTCTCCTTCTGATTGGTGGGGAACCCCTGAGGGATGGGAAATCGAGTAGCCCCTGGGGTGGGCTCTCTCCTTCCTTAGTTACTTCTCCTCTCCTCACATGGGCCCTGACACCTGCCCTTTGGTAGTAGTGCCTGTTCCCTGCAATGTCTAATTTTGTCCCCAATCATGCACCGTCTTCCAGGGCAGGCCTGGGCAGGCAGCCCACCCACCACTGGCCCTGGAAAGCTACTGAGCTTAGGGAAAATCACACTGTGGACTCTGTGTTATTTAAAAATACTATGTGCAGTTGATGTGAGTGTACAGTGATGATGAGTGGCTTTGAGAAGGACTGTGGTCACAAAAGGGCAGTCTGAACCGTGTCAGACGGGGAGAGGCATTTTCCCTTGGTGCTGTGGGCTGATGGTGGATGAAGGAGCCCCTGGTCCTTTTAGCCCTCCTGGCTGAATGTGGCTCGGCCGGAGACATTCCCAGCGCTCTGGATTGCAGGGCATTGGAGGGCCTTCTGGGCTGTTGAGACGAGCTAGCATGGTCGGTCTGGGGCTGCGTTTGCCTTTCCAGGCCTGGAGATGTCCTGGGACGGGCTGGGCCTGAGAAGTGTACTGTCTCGGGAACTCTATGCTTCCAGCAAAATGTGCTTCACTTTCATTCTTCATCCCTAGAAAATGTAACCTCCTCCGTACAGTCTTTACAAAGGGCGCTTATCCTGTGTCACTGGACCCCAGGACAGCAGGCCATGAATACTGGCTCTCCCCAGGCAGGCAGGCAGGCTAGAAATAATCCTGTTTTGTGCGGATGCCTGTCTAGCGGAAAGAGCTACCGATTGAATAATAAATATTTGATCTTGAGCATTTCCAGTATCTGAAAATGACAACTTTAAGGAAATCCTCCAAAGATTTTGCAGTGAGAACAAATCCACTGTGTTTCCAAACAGCTTTGAGATACTGTCCATGCAGTTACAAATATGAAGTACGAAAATAGTAAGAATCATGTTAATGGGCATGCCCACATTTTTAAGGCAATATTCTTAAGGCAACATAACATGTGCTTAAAAGAACAGGTATCAGGGTTTGAATTTTAGCTCTGCCATTTACTTATACGGCCTTGGGCAAATTACTTCAGCTCTCTGTGCCTTTACTTCTTTAACAATACAGTGGGGATAATAACAACCTTCTTCACAGTGTTGTGACCACGAAGTTGGGGTCAGAGGCACATGCCAGGGGCTCAATAAGTGTCACCTTGTATCATCCTCAGAGTCAGCTTGCAAAGAGCGCACTTATTCTAATGATGCTAATGGTCTTTTAGCCACCGGAGCATGTGTAGCATCTTTTAAATGGTGTCAGAATAAGCCTGTCAGGGTCTTGGTCAATTAGGATGGCAGTGTGAAGCAACACCCTGCAAAGGGAAAAACCAAAAATGAAAGAAGTAGATATTCGCTCTATCTTTATCTAAGAGGCTTAGTGGTAACTTGAACTGTTGGCAGCCAAGGGAGGCTGAGCTCTTCTGGGAAGCAAGCTGACTGTCCACAGGAGGTAGGAGTCTGTTAAACAGCTGCTCAGCTTGCCTGGTCTTGTGGCCTTCACTGAACCGTGGGGCTCCAGTGGAGATGGGCTCACCTGGCCTTCAGCCTTCAGGGGGTTTCTCACGGAGCTGCTTCTAAATGACCTAGACTAGCGCAGAAAACCCCTAATGCCAAGAACCCCAGGAGTGAACATTAGAATTCCCATCAATTATAATGTGATTATGTTTCTAATATTAAGTGGGTGACAATACAATATAGTAGAAAAACGCATGCGTGTGGGAGTCCCGAGGCCCAAGGCCACCGAACAGAGTTGTTCCTCTGAGCACCGTGTGGAGACGCCCTGCGGCTGAATCCAGCCTAGGTGCCTGGAGGGACAGTATTTTTCTAAGTTCTCTGTCCCTTTTCTAGTGCAGCCTGGCAGAGACCTGGGTTCTCATCCCAGCCTGCACTCGTGAGACTTCTTCCAAGGGCTTGTAATGGACCTTCATGAGTGAAAGGTTGGGCTTGATTTTCTCGGGAGAATCTTCCTACCTGAATGTAGTTCTTTCTTTAGTATTACTAATCTGCTATCTACTTTCCCCCCCTTTTTTTGGGAGGGGGGTTGCTGCGAAGAGGCTTAATGAAGGGAATTTTGAAGTACTCAAATGAAGCTCAGTGGGCACTTCCAGACCCAGAGCTGCAGCTCCAAACAAGTGTGTCTGAAATGGAGGAATGTGGTAGAGATGAATGAGCCGGGTAGAGCCAGTTGCTCATTGACAAGTGGTGGGGCTAAGAGCTTATCTTCAGCTCTATTTTGGTCACAAAGCCATGTTCCTTACATGGTAAGAGCAGTGCTCACAATTGTCTCAGGATTTTCCTGTCGTGGCCACGGCACATTGCCAAGCTGGACTGACATTGTAGGGCTAGGACATGGAATTTATGTCTTAGTGCTGTAGATTACTACTCTGAAATTAGCTAGGAGTTGAAAGAGGCATTTTATATAAAAAGAGGTACTTCATAGCTTGAAGATTGTGAACTATCTCCACATTTACCTGAATTCATAGAGACCTGGACTCAGAAGGGACCTTAGCAATCATCCAGTCCCATCCCTTAATGTACAGATAAAAACTGTCCTGAGGCTAAATGGCTTCCCTAAGGTTACATAGCTATTTCTTGCCATTTTCTTTTGAGCACTGAATAAAGCAGAGGCTTGAGGTATCCAGTTAAATCCCTATTTCTTTGGAACACAACAAAATAGAAACTTTTGAGTGAGGGCTGACCATTCCTAGATAAAAGTCATATTTCTTTCATTCATTCATTCATTCATTCATTCATTCATTCATTCATTCAGTTATTTAAGCCATATTTCTCATGTCAGCATCATGTGCCATATTCTGCACACATCATGTGGAGAAATAGTGATGTACTAAACAGAAAAGGTTCCTGCTTCTCAGGAAGGTTTTATTCTAGTAAAGGAGGTAGATGATGAAACAAAGGAACAACAAGATCATTTCAGACAATAATAAGTGCCTTGGGAAAAATGAGTGACTGAAAATCTAGCCATTAAAAATGGTGGTATGTATAATAGTACCATTTGCTTAGCAGCCTATCTACTTTTTTAGTATAATATCATCTATTGTTGATTTTTTCCCCACATGAATAGCTTCTTTTTACAGTGGTGTATTTTGTTTTATCTTATTACCACTAAAATATAAAGGTGGCTAAAAATTAGTCAGTGAATTTTAACATACCTATGAAGGCTACAGCTAACCAGTGGTTTTTAGATAAACATGAAAGGTTATCTAAAACAAAATGGAAAGGAAACTTCTAAGGAAACAACAAAATGGCTGCTTGATTTTTTTTTTCTTTTTATCCAGACAGCGTGGCATTGGTTAGAAACAAATATTCCCCCTGTCCTTATTTAACTATTTCATTATGGGCAGAACAGTCTTTCCTGTTTTAGTATACCGCATCCGCAGTGGGCTGTCCCTTGAGATGGGATGCGTTTTATTTTCATTAATGTAATGCAGACAACTAAGAAGCCAATAAATATAACTGTCCTGGAAGACCTGGGAGGAAGGTCATGTTGCAGGTCATGTTTTGCATGTGAATATATTAGAGGCCAGCACTTAGGGCATTTATGATGGAAGTTACTTCCACTGCTAAACATGCTCACACACGCGCATACACGCTCACACACAGGACATAGAACCACAGGCATCAAAAGGAAGAACACAGAGAATATTTGCAAAAATAAAATTGGCAGTTCAAAAAGTATCTATCTTGATTCAATTACTATCCAGAGGAGTGGGGGGGAGGGAGGTATACAGGCTGGAATTGGGCTTAAAGATACATGCCCTTTTACTTAAATAAATGACAAGGCATATTAAATGCGAGGAGAAATCTTTGAGGTGAGGAAGTTTTTGTGAAAAAGAAATAAGCGTAGTTGCTATCATGCTTTGGCAGGTAACCATCATCTCTTGGACTGTGCTGTCTGCAGACATTTGGATTATATCAAAGTCCATATTTTTCCTATCTCATTTTTTAGGTTACTAGGAAGTCACTGTTGAAAACATTTCAGGTTCATCCTTGCAAAGGCACAGTAGGTACTGAAATTCAGAGTAATCACTACCGGAGCAAGGTGGCCTTTGACAGCATTTTGTTTTGTTTCATAGCACATACCTATTCCCTAGTCACCTTGGAGGGCAAGTTGATAAACTGAAGTATTTTTTTGTTGTTGACCAACTTTCACAGCATGTTGAAGGCCTTGTACCCAAGAAAGATTGAAAGCCTCTCATGTGTTGCTCCTACCTCAGAGAGTATGAAAATAATAAAAGAATTTCAGTTTCATGGAGAATTTCAATTTCTCATTTGAATCTGAATTCGATTAACCTGAACATCTTAAAGCGAATTTCTAAAGTTTGTAAGTACCAATTTCATAATTCCAAGGAAGAAGCATATATTTTCCTGTTTCAGAAACAAATCTATCTTTCAATCATGTTTTGCGTAGAATTATAAAAGCATATTGAGCAAGAGAAAAAAAGTGAGTGGACTTTTTTTAGATATTAGAAAATATAATAATTTTCCTACTATTCTCCTGAACACTGGAAAATTAAGGAGGTTTTTAGATCTTATAATGCCTGGTACATAGTAAGCATTTAGTTAATTTTGTTAAAGGAATGAGTTAATGAACATAATTCTGAAATAATTTGAAGTTTCTTATCTTTAAGGTCTTCCTTGCAACATAGGTTTGTTAAAAGACATGTATTCAGTTGATGAGCAGTTCACACACATTTTTTTTCAGGTTACTTTCAAGTACGTCCCTGCTGGGTATGGAGGGAGTAGCAATGACCCAGGAATTCAAAGGCCAGGCACCAGCAGTAAAGGGCAGACTGGCTTGAGAAAGGAACTTAACTCTGCTGGATTTTTATATCTACATGAGTGACATGATTAGTTTGGTGCAAGTTACTTCTGATATCCATGCAGCTTCAAAATTCCACAACTGAATAATTCAAATTAAGGAAAATTGTATCTAAACTTAATAAACATTCAAATTGTGACTACTATATGTGCCAAGTAATGTACTAAGTGCTTTACATAATATACAGTCATATAATAATAATAATTAAGCATATACTGTGCATGGGGCAGCATTTCCTGAACCGTAAAGTATAAGCAAATGATAGTTGCTATTAAAATGATAGTGATTTTACTAAAATTCAATGTATAGTATAAATCATTAAAAAAACAGAATAGAAATCAAATAATACTTGGAACTGAAAATAATATAATTACGTAGTTATTCCATTTAAGCCACTAACTAAAATTTACATGGCCAAAATAAGTGACCTAACCTTTATCTGACTTGAGCAAATATATTAGCCATGACACATGACTTTACACTAGTCTCACTGAAAAGAATTCAGCTTTCATAAACTTGAATGTTGTCACACATACTAAATCGTAGAGGAGAAAACTTTTACGAAACAAAGACACACTGCCAGTATTGCATCTTAATATAATATCCATTATTATACATGATTCATGTACACAATTCATTTGAGAAAAATAAGCTAGAAACCATCATCCTATGTTCACGATAAACAGTAGAGCGTCTGACCATCAAAGTCGTATTTCAGGAATGCAGCGAGCACATGGTTGCCTGTAAGCTTAGAATAGAAAGTAATGCAGTGAAAGAAAGTTTGGGAAGCTACTCATAGGCTTCATAGGCTTAATAATAGTCTAAATCTCAAGCTAAAGCTGGAAATGGATGGAAATTTGGCAAGCTCAGAAATTTCCATGTCTGGACATGCTGTGTGAGCCCTTATCCTACAACTGCGATAACTGTCAAGGCTCCATACATTTCATCCCCTCTACACACCACATCTGTTTCTGCTCATCCTTTATGGCCAAACTTGGGCACCACTTCCTCTAAGAAGCTTTTCCTGAACTAACATCGCCACCTCCCAGCCGTTCCCCTCAAATGTCCCCCACCCCATAAAGGGTTAGACTAAGGACCCACTTCTATGCCTCTATAAAACCTGGTATAAATCGCTAATGTATTTCCATTTTTCAGCCTCCGTGGTTGTATTACATTATTGGCCCATACTCTTTCTCATTCAGTAAACGGTGAGCATCTTGAGAACAGGAACTAGTTTTAAGTCATTGTTAGGTTCCCAGAGTCTCATACAATGCACGACACAAACGTCATGCTAAAGAACTGTTGTTAAATGAACGAAGAGATGGGTGGATGACAGCAACACTGGCACTTACTATTAAAATGGTTTGCACCATTGGATCTCCTTCATGTTAGAAACTTGATGAGAACTCACTGTGTTCCGAGGGAGGCAGTGAAGTGAGGAATATATTGCTTGCACATTTGTGGCATTATCTTCATAATTAACAATTTGCTTTAGGTCGTCGTTCCCCCTCTCCCCCTTAGTCAGAGAATAGTAGAGAAGCTGGGAGAAAATGAAACATAATTTTTAAAAATCTGTTCAATAGATATTTATTGAACAGCTGCTGTCCAAGGTGGTATGTGTCCTAGGCAGACCCAGATTCTAACCTAAAGGAGACTATAGTTTCAATATTTAAGAAACTCATGTAAAGGGAGATATAAAGTAACACATGATATCAAAGAGACCAACGCTTATTAAAATGAAAGGAGAGGCAACAAGGGTCATACAAAAGTCAGAGATGTCAGAGGTAAATTGGCTGGACCCACGGAGTGCCCGCTGGGCAGGAGGGTAAGGTGGGATCGGTGTGGCTCAAAACCTGCTCTCAGCTCTAAAGGGCCTCGCCCCAGAGTTGGTCAGGTCTAAGGAGACAGACATACACACACACCAAGCTTACTGGAGCTTGCAAAACCAAAAGGCCAATGACCAGGCCAACTGGAAAGATAATTATGATTTAAATATGGGCTCAGATTAAAGGGAGCTGGATAGCACTGAAGCTGTTTTAGTCACACAGTACAAATGGAGAAGCCTGACTTTCCATACAGACTTTCCCTCCAGGAATCAAAGGCGAGATTTAGTATTTTCCTCTCTTAGACTGTACTGAATAAATAGAGCACCTGGTGGATACAGGTAAAAAGCCATACATGGCAACTATTATGGAATTTCAGAAGATTAAAAGATGACATTCAGCCACAGAGATCAAGGAAAGCTTAATGGAAGAAGTGATATTTCAACATGTCCTTAAGGTTGCTTAGCGTTTTCAACTGTGAATTGGGGAAGAACATTCAAAACAGAGGGAGAACATGAGCAAAGAAAGTGAGTGGTTGGTTCATTTTTGCTGGACACATAGTATGTGATGGAGAAGCATAGACTGTTATGAAGGAAAGCTGGAACCGGGTCATGGAGGGATTTGAAAGCTAGTTACAAAATTTAAATGTTATTCTTTGGGCAATGGGAGTCATAAGAGAGAAAAAGCACTGCGGCCCAGGAAAATGTGCTCCAGGAAAATGAATTTGGCAGCAGTGTGTGAGTGGCTTGAAGGGGAGATACAGAGGCCACTGGATGCTTCAGAATCTACCTGGGGGACTGAAACTAAAATAGCAGCAGTATAGGCGGGACAGAGAGAGACTGAAGGTACAAACCAGGAAGTACCACAGTTTTTTCCTTAAACACACACATACTCATTCCAAAGCAAAATAGAAACCTATATACTATATAACCAACATAAATTGAAAACAAAACCTGTCCTAATTTATATGACATTCTCCATTTATAAAGAACAGATGACTGAAAAAGCAGTGCTCCATTTAGCCAATTTGATTGATTTCGGATTGTCAAAGTATCAAACTTGAGAAAAGTGGGATTTTCAAAGCACACATATGTAGGCCTAAGGGACAACCTGGGGTGGGGAGGAATCCTACATAAGTAAATTTTCTTGTCCCCCAAAAGGTCCACGTGATTTCTCCAAATAGACATTCTTTCAAACACTTGCTAACATTAGCTAACCCGACTAACAGGAATGCTGCAAAAAACAGAAACAGGACCTGTGTGAGAAGTTCGATTACCTATATGGTATCCTGGAGGAGAGGAAGAATGAGATGAGCCAAGTCATCACCCGCACCCAAGGGGAGAAGCTGGAGCACGTCCGTGCTCTGATCAAAAAGTATTCTGATCATTTGGAGAATGTATCCAAGTTGGTTGAGTCAGGAATTCAGTTCATGGATGAGCCAGAAATGGCCGTGTTTCTGCAGGTAAGTCTCCTTTTGGCACCAGATGAAACTAACCAAGAAGCAGTTGTCATCACCTTTTCGTTGTTTCATGTACATCTTATTCTGATCTATTTTATCAACTAAAATATAAGTCCATGATGTGCGTATAGCTCCATCTGTTTAAACAATTTCATGAGCATATATTTAAGGGACCATGGCAGTGCTTAACTATACGAGGCTTCTGGTATAAAGGAGCAGTTAGTTATGGCTTTTAGAAACTAAGCTGTGAGATTTTCAGAGTCAGCAAAGGAAAGAATTAAGTCTCAACAGCATCTTTGATGAAAATCATTTCAATAGGCCTGTCTTTTGTTTGCTTTCACAGAATGCCAAAACCCTGTTGCAAAAGTAAGTCATTTTCATTTTATGGAAAGATGCGTGCTTTTCATGTTTACCCAAAGCTATCAAACTGTAAACAGTGACACAAAGTGGCAACTTGTCTTTGTTGCAGAATTTCTGAAGCATCGAAGGCATTTCAGATGGAAAAAATAGAACACGGTTATGAGAACATGAACCAGTTCACAGTCAACCTCAATAGAGAAGAAAAAATAATACGTGAAATTGATTTTTACAGAGGTTTGTTCTTCTTGTGACCATTTGGCCAAAACTGCAGGTGTATGAAAGCTGCAGAAGAGTTTAGTGGGAGGAAAGGGAGATTCAGAATCACTTCCACAATGGATGGCGACAATTTTACAAGGCTAATAATCTAATGTGAAGCTCTATTTCATTACAGTCTACAGTTTATTGACAGTGTTTATCTAGCTTTGCATATCGCAGGACCTATTATAATGTCATTATTGGGCATTGGACTCTGGGTAGTCAAATAATAATTGATGGTGATGATGATATCACAATTTCAACCCTATCTCAATTTCAATGATATAAAATGTCATCAGGTACAAGGTTAAGGATGAGATAAAAATAACACCTAGGAGTCATTTGGGTGGACATCCAGCACATCCACTTAAACTTTTCAGGGCAAGAATAGTAACAAGCCACAGAATAAGTCACAACCTGGAAATCAAACTGGGTCTGTGTGACCAGATGTACTCCATGAGTTATAAACGCATTCCTACCATTTGGCCCATAAATTCCATTCCTGGAAATTTATTCTGCTGAACTCATTGAAAAGAGAAAAATAACCTTGGAGCTGGCCAACACTTTGATGGTCTTGATCCATCCTAGCCAATATTGTCTGAGGGAATATTAAGATCAATGGATTAGGAAAAGAGTCATGGTAGTAATTGTGGCAAGAGTCAGCATTCACAGAACAAAGGAGGTGAGAAATGAAAGCAAGACCAGAGTTTTGTGTTTTCTGAGATAGGAAGAGAGTTGCGTTTAATTTGACAGAGATAAATAAGTGACAATCCTAGCCCTTCGGGAGCCTGCAGATGTAACAGGCTCTGGGGGGTCAGGCGGATGGTGCACAGTGGTGGCGAGCTCTGCACATCACACTGTGGAGCGGAGCAAGGAGGACAGTGGTTTGCATTTCTGTCCACATTTAACTAGAAGCGAAAAGCCCTGCATGGGGTGTTTGGGCCAGTGTCAAATGCCTTGGAGAGGATTTCCCTAACCCTGACCTTAACCTGGGCTGTAAATACTGACTATTGTTTTCATGGCTGTGGAGGTCATTATAATGACTTCAAAAATATATTACCTTACCAGAAGAAGAAGAAGAAGAAGAAGGAGAAGCAGCAGAAGGAGGAGAAGCAGCAGAAGGAGGAGGAGGAGGAAGAGGAGGAGAAGGAGAAGAAGTAAAAGTGGAAGAGATAGAAGATGTTCACACAGAGTCACCAGGAGAAGACGAAAGTCTGCAGAAAGCCTTGGAGCCCTCTCAGCTGGCCTCGGAACCCCCGGCTGCCCCAGCGACACTTCCAACACTTCGGGTTTCCTCTCCAGAGCCACCTCCAGCCCTGCCTCCTGTGGATGTCCCAGTGACACAGGTAACCGTTAATGAGTTCTTACCTACAGGGCACGTAGATGTGCCTTCTTGCTGAATAGCCTAAACCGTTTATTCTACTTTAAGAAAAAGATAAGTACATGCCAGATATTTGTATGTGGAAGACAAAAGATTTCAGGACAGTCTCAATGTCAGGGAGAAAAGTCTTCTAGGTGACTCAACAGATTCGTCGTTGTTACAACTGGTTGGCAAGACTTAGGTTTCACACAATCTTTCCACCAATAGCACCCTCAAATTTGAGGCAATCTTTCTCTGGAAATTGTGTGTGTGTGATATATTCATAGAGAAATGATTATCATGAAGATTGAGTCCGCTCTGAATACAGACATAGGGCATAGGTTGAGAAATAAAAATGATACTATACTTTCAGAACTGTGCATTTTCTGCAGATAATAAAGTAAGTAAATAGAAAAGCCATGCTAGTTTATGTCCCTCGTGCTTACCCTGAAATACAGCTAGAAGCCTAGCTTTCTATGTATCTGTCATTTGATGGGATTATGTGTTGACAGAATTATTTTTCAAATTTCTATGGAAATGAGCTCATCCCAGGGGCTATACCTGATTGGCTGACATTATGTTTCTAAAATGTCGCTGTCCAGTTTTCAAGCCTTTGTACTGACCGCGTGACACCTTCAGCAGACAGGTCCCAACCTGCTGAATCTGTGGGCAATGCCGTCTCATCACAAAGGAGCCCTCATTTTGCACCTGTGTTCAAAGTGCATTGAAATTACCTGTCGTAACAAAACCTCAGAGGGAGAACTCAGAGATGGAAGTATATTCTGTGTTCTGTCTCCACAGGAAACCAAGCTAAAATAATTTTTATAGTTTATAGAATCTTGAAAATCTGGGTATACCAATCGCACTGAAATTGAAAGAGGTTTGGTAACTAAATGAGAGTGAGATCAATTTGGGGTTTTAGAAAAGAGGTTTTGGGGACTCACACACAGTGTCAAAAAATTTATTTTGGTCAATAGTTTGACCTTCCTCTCCTATCTGATATTTTATAAGCGACTTTCATTTTAGGATTCTGCTGTGTGCCTGGCCAGGCTGCCATCTAGGGAACGACAAGTCCAAGAGGGCATGAGCAGAGGCTACGACAAGGGTTGCTGTTAGCACGCCTTCCCTTAGCATTACAAACATGCATTAAATCAGGCACGACACACAGAGTTCACAGTTGTCAAACCCAAAGGGAACTAAAATCTACTGCTTTTTTTTTTCCTCTTTTTTTTTTTTTTTTTTTACTTTTGAATTTTTCTGTCCTGATCAAGGGGGAGGTTGTGCCCACTGGCTCTCAGCAGACCACAGAGTCTGAAACGCCAGTCCCGGCAGCAACGGACACTGCGGATCCCTTGTTTTACCCTAGTTGGTATAAAGGCCAAACCCGGAAAGCTACCACCAACCCACCTTCTACCCCAGGGAGCGAAGGTCTGGGGCACGTAGGGCCTCCAGGTTCTGAGGATTCGAATGTGCAGAAGGCAGAAGTGGCAGAAGCCGCAGCCAGTGAGAGGGCAGCAGTGAGTGGTAAGGAAACTAGTTCACCTGCAGCTACTTCTCAGGTTAGTGTTGACGCTCTCGTGTCTGAATGCTCCCCTGTGCTGCCCAGGGTCCTGCCAGAATTGCAGCAAGAAAGAAGGGCTTCCAAAGGGGCAGAGAGGAACTGTGGCCGTGGGACAAACACAGGAGCAGTTCAGCCCCGTGTGGCTAGTGGTTTAAGCCTTGTATTGATTTGTTTTTTTAAGCCTTTTATAAAACAAAAAACGAAAAAACAATTCAACTTCACCCTGATCACGAGTGGTGACCTCACATCTGGCTTCCCAGGGGAAGGGGCTCGAGAGAGACTGGCCCTTGGCATGCAGTTTGAAAGCGGCTTTGTCTGCAGTGACTGACTCGTGTCCCTGTTCCTCTTTGCAAGGCCACTTGCCTTTGCTCAGCCTTCTCTGTGTCCTCCTTGGGCTGTCAAAGACTAATCTCCTGCTTTTGTGTCGTTCCCAGCAAACCCCAAGGAGCATGTTTGAACTGAATTCTCAGTCTGCCCTGGAAAATAACCTGTGATTCACGGATTCTGGGAATGTGCTGGCTACAACTAGACAAAGATAGTCTGGGCTTGATGAAACCAGTGCTGCCTAAGCATGTGCTCGTGGGAGCAGCAAAGTACAGGTTTTCCTCCATTGGATTTTTAAAAAAGGGGCATTTCTTTACTTTTTCTTTTTTTTTTTTTCCTTTTCATAATGAAGGTTTGAAGTCCATGTCTTCTTCCTAACACTGGGTTAGATGTTTGCATGGCTCAAAGATTCCATAGAAGAAATCTCCTACAATTTCTTCACAAGGATGTTCATGGTTCCTCCAGACCTGTGAGCATTCTTAAACGATGTGTGGGTCTGAATGCTGCCCAGACAAGGGGCTGTCAAAGAAATACTCTCTAGTTCCGTATTCCTGGGTCATCAGTTGATTATGAATGACAAACAACATTATTTCAAAAATCAGAAAATTAACTTCTCATCTTGACTGTATCTGCTCAAGTGAACCTCAATTCCATGAGGTAATACGAGGAAATGATTTTTGGAAAATTAAAAGTAACATGCTTTTGTGACATATATTATTTTCTCAGGTGAAAATGACAAAAATGTTTCGTTGGAGGAAATCTTTTGAGGTGGATTTTAGGTTTAAAAAAATGGAGTAGGCTTTGATTATTTCTAGAAGTTTGTAGGAATTCTTACATTTTTAGTGGCAGTTGAGTGAAGAGGAGTTGTTTTTTGAAAAGACTAGTGCCGTATCCAGTGAGGAGCATGAAACAGGGCTCGAAGCAAAATGAAAAGCCCATCTGAATGATGCTGGAACAATTATTTGTGACAATATCAGTGAAGCTTTCTTCTTGTTTCCTCACAGGAGTTAGCAATCTGCCTAGCACTTTTGGCTTTTCTTATACTTCACTACATCTGGAGTCAGATTCAGTGCTTGATTTTTACTTTATTGGGTAGGAAATATTTTCTTTTCCCTTGACTAACATCTCATGTAGTTTCTTTCATCAGGTTCCTCTTCTGTAGGCCCAGAGATGAATTTCTCCCCACCTTGAGGCTCCGCCACCTAAAAAGAATCAAGTTCCTAGACAATACGGCGGCCTCAAGCTCCCACAATGCAATCACCTCCAGGCACCTTCCTGAGAATTGCTCCATTATCTAATCCTGCATGGAGGGGAACCCTGACTCGGAACAGTGACTCAGTGGGCAATTATTCAGTAATCCAGTAAGAAGGGATCCTCCAGAATGGCCATTAGGGGAGGCCATTTTCGGGATGCTGCAAGAATCGCTGCTCTTAAAATCGAGGGAAGAGCAGCAAAAGACTCGTTCAGGAATATGTAGGGTTTCCACAGATGAAGCAGCAGCATTTCATCTGCTTATACCAGAGGGGCCCGGGAGGGGGCCAGATGACTCTTGTTTGGGATATATGGGCAATTCTTGTACTGGTGAGCAGGTGGACGGGTGACTTCTCAGTTCCCTTTGAACCGTCAGACTCCACAGTATCTTTCCCGCCTGGGGAGGAAGGTGCCCTGAGACTACTTCATGGGGATTGCAGCCAGGTGAGATCAGAATGAATAAAGAGTCAGAGAGCTACGTTTATTTACCAGCCATAAAGAATTAGAACCAAAGAAAAGTCACAAAACTAACAAAGAGCATGCTCGTTTTGAGATGCCTTTCTTTCTCAGAGTCAAGCCTTTTCTTGATTACTATTCTGAGGTTGGCTTAGGGACCGACATCTTGCTTCCTTAATAGCCTTTTGAATGTGATCAGTTTAATTAATAATATGTAAAGATTCAAACCCTATGTACTTTTAGTAAATGACCCTGCTGGACCTGAGACACAGCTCCCTGTGCCTGTAGCTCAGAAGCAATTCAGGGTGACTGGCTCTGAAAGGCCTCAGCTATTTCTGGCTCCCTGACTTTTCCCTAGGTTGACATTCACTCTTCTGGAAGCTCCCATCATAAAGTTCCTTTCTGCCTCATTAGCTGTCTGAACGCAAAGGCAGTGGGATTTTTGCGGGTTCCTGTCATATCTGTAACAATGTGTGAGTGGAACCTGCCGCCAGTGTCTCACAGTCAGCCGTCAGCCAGAAACCTGTGCCCCTAGAATGTTCTGAAGGTCCTTACAGTCTGCTCAGGTACAGAACACCTCCTCCTGTCATTATTTATGTCGAAGAGCAGCAGGAGGAAGTATTGGCCATGGACTCAGTGGGGCAAATGGGGAGAGAGAAAACTCCATGTTTTATTGGAATATCCTAATTGTGGATCTGAATAATTGTCTGAAGAGTTCAGCTTACATTCTGAGAATTCAGGTGTTGGGTTTTGTTGCCGTACATCCTTGTAATGCTTCTCTGAGGCTGCAGGGGGAGAGTCATGCTTCTTTTCTGTCCACTGAGCCCATGTCATGTACGCTGACATTCACATGCCTGTCTGGTGAGATGAGGGTGAGGCAGGTGGCGACGGGGTGGGCTTGAGTGAATGGACATTCAGCATTGCAAAGAACCTTACTTGTGTAGTTCTTGGTGTTTGAGAAAGAGCCTTTCACGTAGAGAAGGAAACCTGTTTATGATGGAGTACCATTCTTTGATCTGTGAAAGGGAATACGGAGAGATCGTTTGAGATCTCACCATAGTTTCAGATTCCTGGCTTCTGTGAATTTTTTGTAGGCCTGATTCACCTTCACCACCTCAGAACCCAACTCACTACATAATATTTATCCAATGCAAGGTTAGCTGGTTGGAATTTCACACTTCATCATCAGTCTTTCCCTGAAGACTTGGGATATAACACAAAAGTTCTGCTTGATTCACTGGTGGTCCCTCTTAATGTATGGTCCCATGTCGGGGAATAAGGTTGCCTTAGAAACACCTCAGGCTCACTTGCTCATCTGTAAACTCACGCCAGCCCCCATCAGTGGAACTGCAAACCTTCCAAGACAGCCAATGCCCTGTTTTGAGGTGCTTTCCTTGTAGCCATTCACACAGTGAAACCTGCCCTTGCTTTGGCTGCCTGTGATTTCGGGTGCCATGTGATCTCTACTCTATCGTATACTTTCTCTCGTCACCTAATCACATAGGCAGAGTATGTGTTAGAAGATGGTCATGGCAAAAACCAGACATCAACTCACTCCACCAGGTGAACAGGGACTCAGAGAAGCAGGGCTGCCCACCCCGTCCTCATTCTCAAAGAAAAAACAATTTTTCCACCAGGTTTGAATTCAGCCCTATATCAAATTTGGATCTTATAGAAGGCCCTGGTTCCCATTTGTTCTTCTGCAGGATGCACTTTGAACCTGATCACACTGATTCCTCCCAGAAAGTCACACTGTGCAAAGCCTCTATGCACGGACTGGTCTTTAGCTACAAAATCGCCCTGTCAGTTTCCACCTTTCTAGGCCAGGCCTGCTGTACGCTCTGTCACTGCAAAGAGAAGTTGTTGGAAATGACAATGGACCTATGTCGTGTGTTAATTTTTTAATTTATTTTGAAAAAATTACACCAGGTCCTACCTAGTCAACCACAGATGACAGGGCAATAATGAGGAGGGAGAAGGACCCTGTGAGACAGGTCGGCTGCCCTTGGCAAGCCGTGTCCGCGAGTCTCACCTCCTGGGGGTGCCTCCTTGTGGCCGTTTCCTGGTCCAATCTGCTTCCACCCCTGCCCTTCCTCTCCCTACGTGACTTACATGCAAGTTACACCAGGGTGTTAACACAGGGACTGCCTCCCGACCCCCGTGAACAATTGGGTATTTTATTGGGAGTAGGAGTGGCAATTAGATTTTTGCAGAAGTGGGAGCAGCAATGAAAGCCCCTCTCTATTCTCCTTCCTCCCTTCCCAAGGAGGTTCTGTGGCCTTGTGTGGCAGACTCTGTCCGACCATTTAGGTGGAAGCTGTTCAGGGAACAGGGATTTCCAGAGAAATATCTCTCTATTTGGTGGATTAACTTAGCAGCTGCTCTAGCTGATACTCGAGCTGGACCACGGCAGCTGCCTCAAGGTCAGACGAGCCCCCCCATTCCCACCCCTTACACACACACACACACACACACACACACACACACACGCACTCTACAAAGAGCCAATTGCTTTGGAGATAGGAACTTTGATATTAAAATCTCCGCAATTTCTGCCTCTATAAAGAACCACAGTTCATGTACTTCACCAGAGCATGAACTTGTAGTTGTATAAGACCCTAAAAGCTTTACCATGTCATACCTGGTTATTGTTTCTAGAATAGAATATACACTTTTCACATTGCTTTCTTCAAGCTTGAAAACAGACGATCAAGTTGGGCAGAAATTCTGCTAAGGCATGGGGCACTGGAAAGATCAGTGAAATTAGGAGAAAGGACTTAGGGTCCAGTCCTGCAGCTTCTGCACCTGACTCTGGGTGTTTAATTTTTTTGAGCCTCAGTTTTCTCACCAAGAAAATGGAACAACTACTTAATGAAAAGATTCATCTATTTACACAGCATTAGAGGGTGAAAAATCTAGTATGAATAATTTTATATATTGTTTCAGGATGTTTTCATTGGGAGGGTTATGGAATAAGGACTGATGCAAATCATTCTGAGTGACAATAATGACAATAGATTCTCAGTGAAATGGAGAGTCTATTGCAGTTCTCAAGATACATTTCTTGCCTTGAAGCTCTTACAGAAGTCCTCATTTCCCAAACTGTTTTCCAAATGTCCTCCTAGGCACCCATTTAACCGAATGTTTACATAGCTGTTATTACCCCTTTAGATGCCATAAACTCCATAAAACCCATGATGGCTCAACTCTTGAGGTCCACCTAAAGGTACTTATAGAGCTCACTGCCCAGTAGAGCAAAGATAGAATGTACATATTACAGGCAGTCACAGAACAGTAGAGGAATGAAGAGAGGAAAGACACGTGATTTTTAAAATGCATCCATTTTAAGTGTACACACAGTTCAACAACTTTTTACAAATATGTAATATTTGTAGTAGCAGTGTACAGCCACTACCACAATTAAGATAGAGAATATTTCTGTCACTCCACAAAGTTCCCTCATGGGTCTTTGCAGTTATTCCCCTCCCAGCATCCCAGCTGACGTTTTGCTAGTCATTATAGCTTTGCCAGTTCTAGAAGGTTATATACATGAAAAGATCCATTCTGTAGACTTTTGTGACTGGCTTCTTTCACTGAGCATGTTACTTTTGAGATTCATTCATTTTGTTGCATGTATCAGTAGCCCATTTCATTTGATTCCTGAGTGGTAAGTATTCCATTGTGTGGGTATACCACAACATACCTATTTATCACTTGATGGATGGTTATGTTGTCAGCAGTTTTGGCAACTATACATAAAGCTACTATGAACATTCACATATCGGTCTGTGTGAATGTATGTTTTCATTTCTCTTGAGTAAATACCTAGGAGTGGGATTGTGGGATTGTGTAGTAAGTTCCTGGTTCATTTCATAAGAAACTGTCAAACTTTTCCGTAGTGGCTATTCAGTTTTGTGTTTCCACCAGCAATGTAAAAACCTTCTAATTATTCCACATCCTAGCCAGAACTTGCTACTGAGTCAATCTTTTACATTTTTGCCATTCTAATGGATGTGCGTGGTATCTTCTTGTAGTTTTGATTTGCATTTTCCAGATGACTAATGATGTTTAGCATCTTTTTCATGTACTTAGTCATTTTTATATTTACTTTGATGAAGTATCTGTTCTCATATTTTGCTGACTTTTTATTGGGTTATTTACCTCCTCAGAGAGTTGTAAACGTTTTTTATGTATTTTGGATAAAACTCCCTTATCACACATGTTTTGCAAATATGTTTTCCCAGTCTGTGGCTTGCCTTTTCATTTTTTCAACAGTATATTTTGAAGAGCAAACATTTTTTGCTTTAATGAAGTCCAGTTTGTCGTGTTTTTCCTTTATCACTTATACTTGTGTCCTATTTAAAAATCTTTGCTTAACTCAAAATTACAAAGATTTTCTCCTATATTTTCTTCTAGAATTTTTATAGTTTTAGCTCTTAAAGTAGAGCTACCTTGTTTCCCCAAAAATAAGACCTAGCCAGACCATCAGCTTTAATGAGTCTTTTGGAGCAAAAATTAATATAAGACCCAGTTTTATATGATTATATTATATTATATTATATTATATTATATTATATTATACCCAGTCTTATATTATACTAAAATAAGACCAGGTCTTATATTAATTTTTGCTCCAAAAGACACATTAAAACTGATGGTCTGGCTAGGTCTTATTTTCAGGGAAACATGGTAACATCATTTTAAGTTAATTCTTGTGTATATATGAGGTAAAAATAAAGGTTTTGGTTTTAGTTTATTTGTTTTCCATATAGATATTTGTTCCAGCAGTATTTTTTTTTTAAAGAGTATCCTTTCCCTCAGAGAATTACCTTGATGACTTTGTAGAAACTCAAAAGACCGTTTATGTGGGCCTTCTTCTGGACTCTCTATTTTGTACCATTGATCGGTATGTTTGTCCCTCTACCAATATCACACTGTCCTGATTATTATAACTTTGTAGAAATCTCCAAAACAGGTCATGTACGTCCTCTACTTTATTGGTTTTCTCTATTTTTTTTTTTTTTTGGCTATTTTCTATTTTATTCATTTTTGCTTTCTTTTCATTTTTATGCTTACTTTGGGTTTCATTTTCTCTTCTCTTTCTAGTTTCTTAGGGTTACAGTTTGGATTATTGATTTGAAATCTTTCTTCTTTTCTAATAGAAGAATTTAATGCTATACATTTTCTTCTACTCACTCACTGCTTAGCTACATCCCACAAGATTTGGTATGTTGTATTTTCATTTAATTCAAAATATTTTCTAACTTAACTTGTGGTTTCTTCCTTGGCCCATGGATTATTTAGATGAGTAGCATTTAATTTGTAGATATTGGGAAATTTTCTAGATAGCTTTCTGTTTGATTTCTGGTTTGATCCTGTTGTGGAGAGAGACTATTCTTTACCATATGAGTCCAGTCTTTTAAAATTTATTGAGATTTGTTTTATGGTCCAAAATATGATCTAACTTGGTGAATGTTCCATGTGTAACTGAAAACATTGTATTTTCTGTTGCTGCTGGGTGAAATGTTCTACAAATGTCAATTAGTTCAATTGATTTGTAGTGTTGTTCAAGTCTACTGTAGCCTTACTGATTTTCTGTTTACTTGTTTTACCAGTTGCAGAGAGAGGAATTTTGAGATCTCTGACTACAATTGTAGATCTGTGTATTTTTCCTTGGAGTCCTGTGAGTTTTGCCTCATGTATTTTGAAACTCTGTTTAGATGCATTCACATTCATCATTGTCATAGTTCTTGAAGAATTGTTAAGAATGGTTTAAAAAAAGACAGGCGAGGAGCTAGCAAAGATGATTTTCTCTTCTTGAAGCCCAGGGTTTATTTCCTAGGCTCTCAGAAACTCATACTTGTGTCCCCAGGCCTGAGATCTATTCAAATTTCTCATCATCCCAAGATTCAGTCCCCATGAAAATATTCATATTTTCCTAAATTGAGATGAATTATGGGCTGATATTCCAAGGAGAAGCAGCCTTGGGGAGCCCTGGGTCTCCACAAGGTGTCACATGCAAAAAGATAAAATCATTTTCATGCAAATGACCTTTGAGACCAAATCATTCATTCTGATTTCAAGGGTAAATATCAACTCCAGTTGCCACCAGAGACTGAGAGGTGAGAGATGCCTGAGGTTAGAGGTCTAGAAAGCTTCTTTTCTGAGCGAGATTAATCTCACAAGGTACTATAGAACATCTTAAAAAAAAAGCAGGAGACTAAGAACATGATTTCCCATGAGTGTGACAATAGGTCCTGTGTTCTTTGAAATAATCTATTTAATTTTCCAAAACAAACTGAAATGGATGAAAATTTAACTAAGTTCTCTAAATTTAATTGAGGATTCAAGGTGTCAAATTATTTTCAAATAGAAAACCACACTGAGAACGATTGCTATATATTACAAATTAGGAGAGTCAGGCTTACAAATCACTGGTATACCAGGTGCCCTGACTGTGCTGGAATTTCAGCTGGGTAAAATCAGAGAGAAAACTGATCAATGGTCAGGATTGGCCTGCAGTTACTGCACAACACTGTCCAGGACTTAATACCATGTTTCCCTGAAAACAAGACCTAGCTGGACAATCAGCTCTAATGCGTCTTTTGGAGTAAAAATTAATAAAGACCCGTTGTTATATTATATTATACTATGCTGTACTATATTATATTAGACCCAGTCTTTTTTATAGTAAAATAAGACCGAGTCATATTAATTTTTACTCCAAAAGATGCATTAGAGCTGATTGTCCGGCTAGGTCTTATTTTTGGGGAAACATGGTAATCCTGGAAATTATAACAATTTATAGTAATGAAATGAAGGCATTTTTACATTGAAAAAAATTTCAGGAGAGAGTAAGGTTTTTCTTAAACAAGTAAGTTTTAATGAGGCCATTACGTTAACATTGTAAATGTTTTATTATTTGCATCCTACAACTGTAATTTTCTTTTTCTGGGTTGTTTTTTTTTTCCCCTTGCTGGGAAAGTGATATCCTAATAACTGTCAATTTGAGGGCTCTCCTAAAAGGACAAAAAATCTATACTTAAACTGCAGACTATGTTTCTCAGGATCAAATAGCATTCTTAGTAAATGTCCCTTTAATAGGAAACTAAAATGGATGTATCCATTTTAAAGAGGGAAATATAATGTAAATCGTGTGTGAGCAATGTAATGAATTCATTTCCCCTGGCAACCTGTGCCTACAGCTCTACAATTCCATGAAAACAGTAACACAGCCCTGGGGAGAGCTCTCTGGGGAAGTTGTTATGACACAGCTAGTTGAGTTTTGCTTCCTGTGTTTTAAAATTATTTCTTATTCTGATTTAACCTCAGACCTTTGTCAGTTGTACATCCTGTGGATTTTTTCTGTCTTTTTAAACATTTCTCCACGATTTCCATGATGTGCCTTTTCCCCACCACAGCCCACAAAGTGGTGAATTAATCCACCACCTAATGCATCTAAAAAACCAAAGCCACATGGCAACGGCTGTAACTAACGTTAACAACTACACATTTCTTCCTCATTCACAAAGTCTTTCATAGAGATTCTTTCACTTAAACCCTGGACAGAAGGAATGGTTAAACGTCCTCCTTTCATAGTGGGGGATCTCAGACGTTGAGGACTTGCTTGGATCACAGAGCTGCTGGGAGCTTGGTCCCCAGTGACTCCTTGGCTTCCCCAATGGGACGTGCGCATGCAGTACAATGGAGGCCAAGCCCACATCTGGGGAAAGTGAGCAAATCCCCACTTTACCTGGGCTGATGTGAATGAAGCAAAAACAGTGGGGCCAAGGGTTCTCCTTGCTTTGATGCACCACTGATAACCCACTGGCATAGCCTCACAGGGCAGGTCGTTTCTCGGCCTCCACTGCTCGCAGGGGTATGGCGGTACATTGCAAATGAGAGCACGCCATGCTGCTGACCACCCTGCTTCTCTATCTGACTTCCAGGGTCAGAGTTGGCCCGTCTCCAGAGTCTCATATGCTCAACAGCACTGGCTGCCCCTTTTCTCTTTGGATTTGTGGCCAACTATTAACAAATCTCAGCATTTTATCCTTAGAGTGACTTGGAGCAAGTTCTTCAGACTTTCTGCTTCTGCATTTTCTCATCCGTAAACTGGGCATAATAGTGCTATCTACCTCCCATTGCTCTTGAGAACCTGTTTGGCCTATGTGCCCACCAGAGGCACAGAAGCCCTTGTCTGTGAGCATGAGTGATCTAATTAGCAGTTGTCTGTAATTCGGGTCTTGCAGAAAGGGTGAGAGCACACACATACAGTCTGTTGGGGACGCACATGGTGGGGTCCACAGCTGAGAAGAGAGCTGGCGTGGAGTTTTCGCCAGGCTGCGATATCAGCAGTTTACCTTCTCCTTCCTGCTCCCCACCTGACCCCCTCAATTCCTAGACACCACGTTTGAAACAAACCAAACAGAATACACCCTACATCTTCCTCTAGGTCAAGAAAAAGTGAGTGAATGAGTTTCTTTTTGTTTCACAGGCCTGAGGAAGTTACTTTTGTTTCTGATCTTCCCTTAGCAAGAAGGAAGCAGCTAATGGCAACAAAGCCCCCAAATCCACTCCCTTCACCCATCCCTTAAATCACTCAGTGTGTACAGCTCCAAATCCTCCCAAGGGGACAAAAAGGCTTTTTGGTGACTGTTTTCCTGCCAGAGCTCTTTCGGGGGGTTACCTGTTTTCTTCTTCCTCTAGCATTCATGGAGAGCGGGCTGTATGTTCACAGCTCTGTGCTTCGGTCCTAAGATGTCTTGGTTGCTCCACCACCAAGGAGAAATGTCTGCATTCTTAGGAAAGAAATGGCCATAATGGCAGACCTGCCTGACAGAGTTTCCAGGGCTTAGACCCTTGGCGGTGAGTCTTGGGCCTGTCTCAGTTACTTCTCAGGCTGATGACCGGCCCAGGCTCTTGGCTGTACTCTTTTCCAGTCTGGAATCCATAAAGCTTAAGCTATCCAAGGGCGTAAGTTTCAGGAATGGTAACTAGGGGAGTAGGCCAGTGCTTGGGTTTAATCTTTCCAAATAAACATCCTAGACATGACCTCAACATTCCTACCCACGCCTGTTTCTAGCATCTGGATTTGATTCCCTGACCCAGCCTAGCAGTTGCAGGGTAGACACAGGGCGGCTGCCCACTCGATTCTAGCCTCACCCCTCCTATCTACATTCCTTTAAGGCAAATGGATTCCATTATAGAAGGGCCTTCTGAATTGGCCTAGAAAGACTGGCATTTAACATGCGTTGGTAACCAGATGCTGCTGTCAGGTTGAATTTGTGATTGGTATTCACAGCAAGGGGGGGGGGGGCGGCACGTGTGGGAGCCTCACTGCCTCCAACATCCCCTTCATGCTGGCATAGGGACTAACATATTTGCAACAGTCACCTCTCAGGATACAGCATGGCCATTTCTGGGTAAAATGCTATCTGGCAGGAGTGTACATTAAGTTATTGTCTTCCATTATCTTACTTGCAATTCAGTTTATCAGATCAATTAGTGTCACTCGGATAATCCTGAGGGCATGGAACACAGGACAGGTAAATGCTACTGGATCAGGATCATGGGGGTGTAGAGGACGACCATTTGGGGAAAGGCTGAGGCCGGCACCCCCTGGAGCCCTAGGAAGCTTAGACGCAGCCTGATTCGTTGCTGGTCAAAATGGCCTGGCCGAGCGCACTCTTTTACTTCCGGTCAGCTAAAAACATAGCTTCCCTCCTACTGTGGCTACCCAGACCTGTGCCAGAATGAGTATCAGGAAAGCATCTGTTCAGCTTTGTTCAGTCAGTGAGT
Organism: Rhinolophus sinicus; assembly: GCF_057876585.1. Lineage (NCBI taxonomy): Eukaryota > Metazoa > Chordata > Mammalia > Chiroptera > Rhinolophidae > Rhinolophus > Rhinolophus sinicus. The sequence continues at coordinate 13,611,021 of NC_142507.1, read as the reverse complement.
CATGTGGTACAAGGTGCATTTAGGTCAAGGGGGCTGCTGGGATTGCCCCCCAAGCCAAAACAAGAGCACTTCCACCCAGTTACATCCCCTATGCTAAGTGCCCAGGGACACATCTGGCCTCAGTTGAACACTGAAGGCTGCATCACTGTCGCGTCCAGCGCAACATGGGCAGTGAGGGTGCGAGAAGGGGCAGCTTGGGTTAAGTTTTTAAGAAAGAAACAAAGGGAGACTTAATGCAGTTAAATCTCGCCGAGGGCCAGGGGTCTCTCGGTCTCAGAGGACTGGAGCCCAGAATAAGACGGACTGGAGGTTTTTATTGATAGGTATACAAATACAAGAAAGTAACATTGTTTCTTACATGGTCTGTGAGACTCATACATTATAACAGAAAAACGTTTATTCCAATCACCCTTTATCTATAAACAGCTGAAGGACAAGGTCCCATGATGTCTTACCCAAGGTATATACCCTCTCAGGGTCAAGTCTCTCGTATTGTAACAGTTCCGTTGAGATAAGTGGAGAAAACTGACCTTTATTGTCCTCATGACTTCTCTCACAAACAGGTGCCAGGGAAAAGCCAGAGCCAGCAATGGCTTTTCCCAGGCAGGGGGAAGGGGAGGCAAGGCCCCTTCCCATATTTTTCTAAGGCAGCTCATTGGGGGTCCCCACTCGGTTCCGCCTGGCGTAGGTTGTATCTCCTTTGAGATATCTTACCCGTCTTTGGCTGCAAACCATCTTTTGGGGACCAGACAAAGAGACGTAAGGTGTAAACACAAGGATGGAACAGAGTCCCAGAAAGGCACAGTCTCACAGACTCTTCTTTCCTTAAGGAAAGACACGGGGGACAGTTGGCTAGACTGTTGTGTGACTACACATCACAACTTGATTTTCAAGAATATTGCCACAAGAAGCATGTCGGCTTTTTTAAAAAAATTTATCACAATTAGCATAAAAATCAAGCCAAAGATTCCACTGAGCATTTTACGCTCTTTTCTTTGACACCTTCCTACTAAAAACTAGCCTTCTGTTAAGAGCGACAAGCTTGTGTGCTCTTAGAGACTAAGAAGGTAACATTAACGAAAAAGCAGGCCAGGTAAAAGAAAAGGTTGATAGAAGCATAAATACAAGATATAGTTTGCTTTCCTCTTTTACTCTGAGCACATAGCACCTGTACAAGCGCAATGGTAAGTGGCCACGGAAAGCAGCCGGCGGCAGGGGAGGCAAAGGGGGTGGTGAGCAGTGCGGGAGCAGGACAGCGCGTCTGCTGCCCGAAGGGGCCGCGCTCCCAGGCTCTCCTGGCAGGGGCTGGTCCTACATTTCCCCTTTGTCAAGAGAACCTGCAAATCCAGGTTTTAATGTGAAGTCTCCTAAATTACAAAGAAATTTTAATTGTGGTTAAACACACACACACACAAACACAACATAAAAATTATAATCCTAACAATTTCTGAGTTACAGTTCAGTGTTCAGTTATTCACATTGTTGTGCGACCCATCTCCAGGACATTTTCATTCTGCAAAACTGACCCTCTGACCCATTAAACAATTCCCGTTGCTCCCGGCCCCTAGCCACTGGCAACCACCTTTCCACTTTCTGTTTCTATGAACTTAACTGCTTTAGATACCTTATATCTGTTGAATCATACAGTATTTGTCTTTCCTGACAGTTTTATTTCACTGAGCATATTGTCCTCAAGACTCATCCAGGTTGTAGCATGTGTCAGAATTTCCTTCCTTTTTAAGGCTGAAAAATATTCCATCATCTGTAAAAATGCCACATTGGTTATCTATTCATCCACTGATGGACACTTGGGTTGCTTCTACCTCTTAGCCACTGTGAATAGGGCTGCTGGTTATCTGTGTAAGTCCCTATTTTCAATTAATTGGGGGTATATACCCAAAAATGGAATTGCTAGATTATGTGGTAATTTTATGTTCAGTTGTTTGAAGAACTGCCGTACTATTTTCTATAGCAGCTACACGATTTTACATTCCCACCAACAGTGCACAAGAGTTTCTATTTCTCTACATCCTTGCTCCTGAATGTTTCATGTTTGCAACTAATTCAAGTTTTTTTCAAAATACCATGTAGCCACATGGTTCAGCTGAGCAAACACTGTCCATACCTGCAACTGTCCTGCACACAGAGACAGATGTGCACAAGATGGCACGCTGAGGAGCAGGCAGAAAGCATGCATGCCCCATCAACAAGAAATGGTTCCAGGTGCCATAACCTGTCCAGGCGATGCCTGTACATCACACAGCTCTGGCTGGAGGCACCTCTCAACACCTTGCTCTTCTGTGCAGTGAAATGATACCCTAGGGCCATAATCTGACTTCAATTTCTTCCTCTCAAAGGACATTTGATAGTAACAGGAAAGAAATCAAAAGAAAAAAGATTGTGTCCTTCTGGTGACTCTGGTTCATTAATACCCAGGATTCCTGGTCAAACTCAGCTGAGAAAAACACTCTTTCCTCTAAGCAAAGGCACATCACTCCCTCCGGCTCGTCTTTTGTGGATCTTGACCAAATTGGGTGTCAGAGTTGAGACAGAGGGAAAATGCTGCCTCCCTATTACATTTTATGGTTTTTGTGATGAAAACTCATATTTCTCAAATTATCTGAAGCCCCATGTTGACAGATTACAATGTTAAATGATGGTTGTAAGTTTGTTCGTTTAGTTTGTCATCTGAGAAAAATGTGTAAAATTTAAAAATAACATGGAATTAACAATCCTTTCTTCAACTTTTTACCCTCCTCAAACTAAACTGGATGCAGGACAAACTCAAAAGCAGGTAAAGGAGAGCAGTACTTACCACTCTCTGTCCTTTGTTCATCATTATTCCCCCAAAATAGCACTTCCTGTGAAGGAAGACCGCCAGCCGTGGAAAAACTATTTAAAGAATACATATATACAGTTCCATTTGAGGGAAGGCTATAGAAAAAATATCTGCTTCTGATTTAATGGGCTGTGCTTATAAAAAGGAGGATTCTAAATCTTTTAACACATTCTTCCCTTATGAGAGAGCCATATATAACGTTGGGCTACTTGGGGATTCACTGGGGAAGGTGATGAATAACCACGATTACAACATGATAAGGGAATTAAATCAAATATTTCATTCTGGAAAGATGAGCATTGCAAATATAATTGTTTTTCCTTACTGGGGTGGGGTACGTATGGGTCATTGCTATTGTATATAGGTCCCCATAAACCGTCCTCAGGTGGTTCTACATGGCAGAGGAGCCTTGATACAAATGTAAAAAGAAGGAAGGAAGGAAGGAGAGAAGGGAGGGAAGGAGAGAAGGGAGGGAAGGAGAGAAGGAGGGAGAGAGAAATTAACATTTATAAAGCACTTAATATAAGTGAGGCATGTGCACAGTGAATACATTCATATATATATATATATATATATATATATATATATATATATATATATATTCTTTTTATTCAGTCCTCACTTCAACCTTATTAGATAGGATCTCATCTCTATTTTACAAGAGAAAACTAAGGCTCAGAGATGTTCAGTGACTTGTTTGTGTCATACAGTTAATAAGTAGTTACTCTGGGATTCAAAACCAGGGTAAGCCTCTTTGCATAAAATTTCTTTGCTGAGATAGTTGGTGGATCCTCAGGTTTACATAAACAAGACCAAGGAAATGGTGTAATCACCTAAAGACACTCAGGATAACCTCTGCTCTTGTTCCTACACCCCCCCACCTCCTCTGCCACTGGGCTTTCTTCTCTGAAAGATGGTTTATCTGAAAGATAAGGTCCATATTGTTTGGAGATAAATCTAATAATGACTGAGAAAGTGGGGTATGAAAGCAGCAAACCTTAACTGTTTAATACCAAGTTTTGAAGGCTGTAGGGTATTAACAGCTAAAACATTTTAATAGGAAGATAGATTTTAATCTCGAGTACAAAAAGCACAAAAATATATAGAAATTCCAAAAGCAGTCCCAAATGGTTTGTTAGCAAACCAGTAGTTTCACAAAGACTACATCCCTCTGCAGAAAATACCTTACCCAACTAGTTTCACTCTTCAGACATTTTAGAACAGCTGTCATGCAAGTTTATTCTACATTACAAATTGCCTTTAAGGAAAAGAGGCTACAGAATGGACCCTGATGGTCTGTTCTTCTAGGCAGAATTTACTATTCACTAATATAGATGGTTAGAAAAAAGTCTTACGTATCCATGATAGGCCCAGATCACTTGGGTTTGTTGTTGTTGTTGTTGTTGTTTTAGGATTTGTAAGAGTAAGGTGACTATGGTGGGGAGGAGAAGAATTTGAGGTCCATAAACAGGCACAGATTCTGTCAAGATGATGTTTATTCCACCTCAACTTCAAGGATATTGTGGTAGCTGTCCCATTATCCACAGACTCCAATAGCAGCCTTTCTGTAAAAGCCCAGTTGCACTTGATGTCTCAACTATTCCATCATAGAAAACTATTGTACATGCTTCCGTTTTAGGCTGTGGTCGCTAATAGGATTTCATGGCCTATTTTAACTTCCTTTCAGGGAGCAGCGTGGCCGTGGGAGGGATAACCCCAAAGCCATAAGGACTTGGGATCATTTTACTGAACTTGAAACACTACCCCAAAACATATGTTTAGGGTAAAATCTGATAAAATGCAGGACACTCATTTTTCACTCAAAAGTATTTTGAGCAGCAACAAAACTACATACTCATCAAAGTTCTGCTTTGCCTGTGCCATGTATTGTCCATTCATATAATATAGCCGCTTCATAAAGTCACCCGGGGCTTCTGAGTTGAATGCATGTGCTTTCATTGCTTTGAAATCACGGGCATTCTATCGGTGGGATAACTTTACAAGCGAAGTCATCAGATATGTTACCCTGTCTTCGGGAGTTCTCCTAGGAAGATCTGTGTTTGTCATGGTCCCTTTCAATGTAAAGGGTTGGAGTTTATCCATCAAACTGCATTTCAATAAGACTTTATGATGGTCTTTCATTCCATCAAGTTATCATGTTTTCAATTCAAAACAACATAAATTTCACTTAATGAGATTAGATTGATTGATTACTTCAAAATTACAACTTGTATCTGTCGGGTATCTCTAAAAGATAAATACATTTTATAGAGATAGCTCTATAAAAGAAAGATATCTCTTTAGAAATATTGATGTTATGAGACTTTTATGGCCTAAAAAAGAAAGTCCTTTCATTCAAGATTTGCTGAAAACAAAGCCTGCATTTTTTTGCAGAAATTATACTACACACACACACACACACACACACACACACACACACACACACACATTCACATCCTAGTTAGAAATTCTTACTTTAACAGTGGAGAGATTATATGTCCTGCGATATAGTAATAGCATTTAAAATAGGATTTTATTTGTTCTGCAGACTTTTCTAAATCCAAATTCCCATTATTTTCAATGCATCTTTCATCTCAGTAAACACTGCACAAGTAGACTTTTTTTAAAAAGTAGACTAGCCTCACTCTTTCCCAAGAACTCCCCTCCACTGCATGTGTTCCTGCTGCTCCTCTTTGGATCATGAGTGTGAATCACTTTCATGGCTCTTGACCGTGGCCAAGATAACGAGCTTGCTTCTCATCCCTAATAATAATTATGCCCCATATAATTATTATTATGATGATTGTTTCTCCTCAGTAGAAAAGGGATTGGACCAACCCCCTAAGGGACTAGCCTTTTCCTCCTCTGACTCAGATTTTCTCTGTTGCAGATTGGATTTGAGGACCCTCCCCTGCAGGGACAGGCTGCAGCTGCAGGGAGTGGGAATGGAGCTGATTCTGAGCCAGCTCGCCATGTCTTCTCTTTTTCCTGGTTGAACTCCCTGAAAGAATGATGTTCATTCCAACTGCTGCCCCTCTGTCTGCCTGGCTGAGATGCACAGAGGCAGCAGGGAACCTAGATGAGATTAATATTATGCAGATGAGAAAAGGGACCTCTGGACAGGATTTCTGCAAAAAAACCCCTCTAATTCCAGATGACTTATGAAACATATTAAGGAAAAACAATACTTTGAGAAAATAGTTGCAGAAAGCATTGGAAAAAAAGAAACTTGATTTTAGGCAAAACTCTTATTGTGTGGGAAACATTATGAATGAAGGATGTATAAGTGTGGTACATGCGTGCGTGCGTTAGTAGTAACTGGTGAAGGCAGAAAAAGTGGGCACTACGCTCTTGTCTCTGATAGGCACTGGCTTTGAATATCATAGCATAGTAGCTCTTAATCTCTTTCCTTTTTAACAATGCAGATGGTCAGTGAAATTCAGTGTTAATTCAGAAGTGACTGATTTCTCATTATATGGACAAAAGGTAAATCATTGACCAAAGGTATGAATTGTTTCACAAAGGTTTCCTCTTTTCCATAATACATATCGCTGGAGGTATATGTAGAAATGTTCTTTGACTCTGGTGACACTTTCATAGTCCAGAAGGTTGAAAGCTTAGGACATTTCTATAATCTTAGTTTTAAATATGCAGATATCTGGCACTTTAATGAAAAAAAAAAAAGCTTTTCAACAGGAACTATCTACTTTCTCATGTATCCACTAAGGCACCAACCTGCTAAACTACAGAACAACTGCATGTATTTAAACACACACACACACACACACACACACACAATACCCACACACACATATATGAGTGTGTGGGTATTGTGTGTGTGTCTATATCTATTTAAATCATGCTTTATTTGTCCCACCATAATGCTTCTTTTAGAATATAAGTATAACTTTACTCTGTATGAACTCTTAAATAAATGCTGTTTTTAACAACTTAGTCTTATAATGATTTATTCAGTGTTTTATATTATCTTATTAATCCTTTAGTCAAGTGTATTTAGAGGGTCCCAAGAGACGGAGCATTTTCACACATCCAAATTAATTTTGAAGTATTGAGCATTCAACTGAATTTTTTAAAAGTTATAACTAAACTACCAAAGGTGAATGCATTGTAAAACTAATTAGATGTGCTGTTTGATTTTAAAAGTGAATATAGTTTATATTTCTAAGGATGAAAGTGATTAGAGTTGGCATAGACATAAATGAGGAGGGTATTTGGGGAGTTTTTCAAGTTAAAATATTCTTTATAAAAATTTTTTCCCAAGTGTCATCTTATAGCAATAAAATTTCATTGCTTTAAGCGAAGAGGCTATCAAGTTTCTCCTATTAGAAGTAGGCATTGGGAAACAGCTTAGCAAAAATATTTTATGGTAGCAAAGTAATAGCTTGATAGTATGTGAATCTTTCTCATAGAAAAAAATGCAGCATTTTGGCCCTATAGTTTGGAGGCGAGCTCCCTCAACCATCTCCTCTTTTCCTTTCCTCTTTCCCCAACCCTCCCCAATTATTTTACATCTTATAGTTAATCAGGGTTATATGTTATTTTCACTATGAATCGATAGTTCACTTAGAGAATCACTAAGTCTTAGAGCTGGAAGCAACTTCCCAAATAACTTAACTCAATCTCAGGGGAGTAATCTAAGGTACAGAGACAAGCCCAAGATGACAGCGGGATCTAAGCCACAGATATGTTTGTATTTGTCGTAGACAAGAAAATGTAAGTGTTTTGGTTTTTCTCGCGCTGCAGTCAACTTGGAGGAAGCCAGGAGCTGACAGTATTTCCCCTACTAGCATTGAAGAGGATAAATAAACTCATGATTACCTTGGCAGCATTTATTAAAAATATAAATATTGAACATTCTCTTACACAATCAAATGGACCAAGGATTGGAAAGATGTTTTATTCCTGAAACATTTACAAGGAAAGTTGATTCAAAGAGCTTACAGATTTTGTCTCCCCCACCAAAAAGTATGACATTCTTTTCTGCTCAGACCACAACAAAGGCGGCTGGGTGACTTATGTCTGCTTCGTGAAAAGGTTTCCTCTTGGGTCTATAGGCTCTTTAAAACACCGTAAAAGACACCTGGAAATGGAAACTAAAAGTAGACAACACAAACAACGTTGCTGCTGTCACAGCACGCTGAGTACACGTGTGCATGCTGAGTATAGGCGCCCTTGTTGTACATCTTCTATGTTTCAAGCTATATAAAAATAAACAGATGGTATCAGAGCAACGCTATGGTACAGAATACTGTATTACTTTATTTTTTATTTATTTATTTTTTAAATTTTTGTGCTAAATGCAGAATTTGGGGCCAAACGCACTGTCTCATTTCCCAATAATCTCCATCAGTTTCCTGTTGCTGTGGGCTTGCTGCGCTAACTGCTCGGCCCTGGCCATTTCCAAGACTTCTCGGAGGAGGTGGAAGGTGAGATCCAGCGAGATGGGAGGTTCCTCGGATCGCCTCTCCCTCTCCGGTGCCTCCTGGCGGCCACCGAGGGCGCTCTCGGTGCCGCGCTCCGTGGGACCCGCCGAGCTGTCGAGCGGGCGCCGGAGCAACGCGCGGAAAAAGTTGGCGGTCACCTCGTCCGGAGAAAGGCGGCTGCCGCTGCTGCCGGCGAGAGGCAAGGAGGCAGGCGAGAGGGGAGCAGCAGGGCTCTTATTGAGGTTGCCCAGGCGGAGGAAGTATTCCTCCCCCATGCGGAGCAGGACTGGCCGAGCCTGCGGCTGCTGCGGCTGCTGGGGCTGCGGCGGCGGCTGGAAGAAATCCAGGGCTTGGGGGAGCTGTGGGGCCTGCCGGGCGCCCGGGACGGGCCCCCGGCTGAGGAGAGCCCTGCATGGCGGGCAGGGCAGGAGAGCTAGCAGCAGGACTCCCGCGGACACGAGCAGCGGCAGTCTCATGTTAGGGGCGCTAGCTGCGGCACGGAGGTGGGCAGAGGGCGAAACGAGAGAAGGAAAGAGAAAGAGTTGGTCAGAGTTTAGCTCAACTGGGAGGTGCGCTTGGCGGGGATCTTCCTACAGGACACCCATAGACGTGGCTCAGGGGCTCATGCGGGCGCTGTCCGCGGTTCTGAAGTTCCCGAACACGGACTTCAAGAGTTGGAGTGAGGGGGCGCAGGAAAAGGGACGCCTGCAGGGCTCCGCGCCAGAGCTCAGCTCCAAAGCTCAGCCCCTCCTCGCTAGGCTGGAGTGACCCCTCTGCTTTGGAGACCCCCGAAAGGACGGTCCCTGAATCCCTTTTCTAACTAGCCCCAAAACTGACTTCCTGAGCTCTAAAGATCTACAAATTTAAGATCTCAGCCGCTTTACCCCTCCCTCCTAACCCCATCTCTTTCCGGACATTTCAGCGTGTTCCTCCAAATTGAGAACTGCTGCTTCCTCCTCTTTATCCATCCCTGGCCCAGCATCCTTCTTTCGGGGCTCAGGATAGATGGGAGGCTCGTCTACACCGCCAGGGAGGGTGGAAAACTGGCAGTGAGGGTAGTGATGAGTAGCCGTCTAAGTTGGCTTTTGCCACATCCCAGCTACTATCGGAATCTTGAGACACAGTCAGCAAACACACACACACACACACACACACACACACACACACACACACACACGCAGGCACACACGCGTGGGGACCGCGGCAGCGGCTCCGCGGCGCCCACGGTGGCAGCTCAGGCGGTGCGAAATTGGACGCGCCTTTCCGTCTAGGCGCTCCCTACCTTCCGAGGCGCTTCTGCAGGTGAGCCGGGCGCTGCCGCCTCTCTGCAGAGGAACGTCTCCGGAGCTTTTTCAGGGATTTTCTTTCCTTTGCCTTTCTGTTCCCACTCTCTTATTCTTTCCCCCTCTCTTTCTCTTCAGTCTCTCCACGGACTTGAGCTCCGAGTTTCTCCACACCAGAGACTGGAGTGGGATTTTATAGCGTCGACCCTCTTCAGAAACCACGCAGCATTTGCCTAATAAGCTGACGTTCTCTTGACAGCTCGATTGCGTGCTGCCTCTGCTCCTGCATAAATCATAGGGCCCTGCCAGGGAACCAGGGGCAGAATTTATGCTATCTCAACACTGAATCTCACATCCAATTATATCAACAGATATTTATCGCCTCCTTGGTGACGTCAACCAGCCCTAAAATGGAAGGGCTTCTTATGACTTGTCCATTGACAAAAATTCTTGAATGAGATTTCCCAAGTGTGAAAACACACTGACCTCTTACTATGAAAGGCCAAATTGACGATCAGGACCGAGACGGTGAATGGGAGGGGAAGGGAGGTCTAACAGTCCTGGGGTGGAAGCAACAACCAGCTGTAGGGCGTGACTCTGGCTCCGGCTCTGGATCCTCCTCTCCCCCCCACCCCCCACTTCTTTGCCCAGTTGTCTTGGGCAACACCTCAGTATCTGAAAATATCTCTTTGCTAGAGACAAAATGTCCCACCACCTTCCTGCCTGGATAAGAGTGAAGATCAAAGAGATGGAAGCCCAGAGACACTCCGCTTTTAAGCCTCCTTCTGCTTTTTTATCCCAAGAACAGATACAGGAATTATGAGTCTACAGAGGCAAGACCAATGAGACGCTTGAAATGCAGCTCAAGTTTTTAAAATGATAGCAAGAGCTACTCCCATGATGCAGGGGCACACACGAGGGTCAGTCTGTGTTGCAGCAAAGATTTTAAGTTCTTCCAGAACTTCCTCTCTGTCCCTCCTCTCAGAATCTGAAATTAATTGTGGCCTTTTCTATTCCAAAATTAGAGAGAGAGAAAGGACCAGTGAAGTGCATGAATTAAACAATCTTTAGTCTACCCAATGCAAACTCAAGGAGAGTTTCCTATTTCTTATTGGAAAAAGCTTAAACTCCTTGATAACAGGACTGAATTCATCAGTTGCATTCATGCATTGATGTTTTCATTGATGAATATTGAGCCTGTAAAAAAGTAACCTCATTCATTTTACTTCCAAATACTATTAATAGCCATGATAGTATCCATATTAGGGGCACCCAGGTGTGTGCGTGTGTGTGTGAGCGATTTCTTTTTCCAAATTCAAATGTGCTCCATGGGAGGCTGAAAAATAAATAAATGTTCTCTGGCACTACCACAGCATGGAATGCTTGTAACACCACACTCAAATTTTGAATTAAACTGACATTATCATAGAGGTGGGAGGCAGTTACCTCTAATTCTGCAATTCAAAATGCAATTTCAAACTCTGTTGTCTATGATTCAATTCAGCTTCTAGATAACCATCAGAGCTGTTTATCAGAAATTTTCTGTTCCTCATTTCTGGTACCTCTGCTCTTTCCTTTGTACCTAACATGACAAATGATGTAATACATATTTCAACTCTTATTTCGGGTCTATACCAATCCACAACTGCTCTTAGAAACAACAGGAAGGTAGAAAAAGAAATACTGGCAATTTCCAGAGAAGTCATTGACCTGAGAAAACAGAGAAAGAGTCTTCTGAGAAAGATGTGAGTTGCTAATAGAAGATCATGATTATGGGAAATGGTTGAGCTTTTAGAGGAAAGCTGTGTTTTATGTTGGTAATGGGCATACAGAACCTTAGTTTTTGCTTTTGTGGGCTTTTTTTCCCTTTTAAGTTGGAATGAATCTTAATTTTTTTTATTTTTGGCTTACTTTCCTTTATGAACCGTCCTCATCCCCATTGGAAGTTATCAGCTTGGATGTCAATCTGGAGGTAGAATTGGTTTGGAAGGGGAAATCCAGGTAAAAGGACACTGAAGGAGAACTAGGAGAAGCATAAGGCCAGAGGTTTCATTGGGGAGGCCTGAGAGCTTCCTCCAGAGATGACCCAACATGTTTTGGCCTTATCCTATTGGGCCACATGGAAGATGCTGTTTTCGTATAACTCCCACATTGCTGTTGAATCCTCGCTGTAACATTTTCCTAGAGTAGGTAGTTGGTTAGGGGCAAAGTGACTCTGACTAAAGGTGAGCAACACAAGGGCTAGATCCCAGAGGAGCAGGGAATGTGCAGAGCAACCCCTACTCACAGTTTATCCAACAGTTAGATCTCATCAAATCACTGAATGTTCACATGAGAAATGACTTGAAGAGAGTATTTGGTTTCAATGAGAACCAGAGAGGTTAAGTGACTTACCTGAAGTCACTCAATTACTAGTTAGTGGTAGTTCTTTTGACTCCCAACGTATATTATTTCCCTATTATAACAACACCCTTTGAACTTCCTTTTCCAGCAGAGACACAGGAACAAAATGAAGCGAGAAGATGAATTTAGTTAAAGTGACACATTCACACACCAGTCCTGAGGTTCCTTTTCTTAGACTTTACTTATATTGATAAGTCTTATCACATATAAATCTCCTCAGGCATGAGAACACAGAGATCCTCTGTGCATGCTGATGCCCGGGCACCTGATTTTAGGTCTCTGTGTGCACACACTCAAATTTACCCTTCAGCTAAATCTTGCAATTATAACATGAGGTCTTTAAATGCATTGCCAACTTAAGATGCATTCATTTGATTTTCCACCTAGTTCACCTTGGAAAATAGAGATCTTTTGATAAAGTATAGAGTGATATGGTTCTCAAAATAATGATACAAATGTGTGCAGTACAGGAAATACCCGAGTCCATGAAAATCACCACTGACAGATTTGATCTTACATGTAGGAATGACTTCTTGAAAGGAGTCACTGGAGAACCAATTTAAATAAAACAGGGCACAGTTAAAATTAAAAACACACGGCACAGCAGTCCGATGAATAAAGAAATATCAGCAACAACAGGTAACTATTGAGCTTATTTCCGTCTTCGGCATATCCTTGCATTTTTTGAGGAGTATCCCAATGGGTGCTTCAATGAGCAGAGTTCCCGGCAAATCAAGTCTCCAAGTTTGCTAAGCAACATTTGTTGAAACAAATCTACCATCTCGAATAACAGCCTTTCAAAATGCCTGGGGTGAACAGGTGGTTTGGTACTTGTTTTTAGTGTGCTTTAGATTAGTAATAAACTACTTTCTGCATCGACAGGTAGGACTACAAAAAGGATCTCAAACAGCGCAAATATCTAACAGCGTCACTGGAAACAGTAACTTCTAGTAATCTCTTCTGATTATCAAAGCCATTCATCCTCCTTATAGACAATTTGGAAAAATTAGAAAAGTGTAAGGAAGAATACAAAACTCCTCAGATTCTAGAACCTAAAGATGATCTCAGTTAATAGTTTTTGTTTCCCTTGAGAATTTTTCCTGAGCTCATACATTTTCTGTAATTGAGATAATACTGTGTCCCTAATTGTGAATCTCTACTTAAATAACAAAAACAAAACCTTCTTATTTAAAATTTAAAAGTAATTGGTTGAAAGAATCTTTCCCAGCTTCCTAGATCAGGCTTATGACCTGTGCTCTGTATTCTCCTAGCATCATGAATGTCCTCCATGATAAAAGCTCACATTTTTTAAATCATCACTGGTACAATATGTGTCTTCCTTGATGGACTGTAAACTGTGTGACAGAGACTTGACTGTATTTATAAACTGCCATATTTATCACTCCAGCCCCTAGCACAGTGCCACAACATGGTAGGTATCCAATAAATCTTTTGAATGGATGAACTATAGACAATCTGTTGAATGAATGAAGTATTAAAAAGTCGTCAATAAGCCTATCATCCAGAAATAACTAGATAACATTTAATAACTAAAATTTTGTAATCTGCTTTTTTCCACTTAAAATTCTCTTTCAAACATTTTCCTATATGTAAATCCATTTTATTGACTGCATGGCACTACATCAAGAGATGTACCATAATTTTTAGTCATTCCTCACTGTTGATCGCTATCCTAATAACTGCTTTATACTAATTTCCCTTCTATATCTTACCCTTGCACCTTTAAGTAATACACCCACAGAATCATTTCCTGATCCTTCAAATATAAACACACCCTTCTCCACCTTGATCTCCCAAGCTCTGTCATTGGTATTTTTCTATATTGTCAGTGTTACTATTTTAATAACCATAGTTATGTCTTCTGCTTTGACTATAGATTTATCAAAGAGTTAAAAGTCAATATAGTTTTTAATCATTGATTATGTAAAAATTGTTCACTACAGAACAAAGTCATAGGTTCTAATTATATTTCCTTTCTTGTTTTTGTTTTATAATTAGCGATTTTTTTTAATAGTCACAGTTTATTTTAGAATTATTGTGTTAATTATGTCCCGAATCTTTTTCAGATTTTCCAGCATGACAAGTAATCTATCAAGCCCCCCCCCCACCCTTTTTGAGACCTCTTTTCTTGAGCACTCTAAACTGCTGCTTTCAGACTGGTCAATTTCTAAATCTGATGCACAGCTTCTTCCTGGGACTTCTCTTTTCTGTTTTTCTGAATTAAATTCACTGTCTGGAATCACATGATTTATTCTTTCTTGATGGCTGCATTTATTTTGCTAGAGCACATCCACGAATAACTTTCTAAGAGAGTATGTATGGTAGATAAATTTTCTGAGATCTTGCACTTCTGAAAGTGGTTTTATTTTTACCCAGATAATTGAGTGATACTTTAGCAAGGTATACAATTCCAGTCTGAACATAAGCTTCTTCCATAACTTTGGAAATATTGTCCTCTGTGTTTTATCATCCAGTGCTGCTATAAGGAATCCAGTGTCTTTGTGATTCTCATTTCTTTATGGGACCTGTTTTTTTTTTCCTCCTAATTTTCTCTTGAAGATTTTAGTATCTTCCCTTTGTTGTTGATGTTCTGACCTTTTACAATGTTTTTTGGGGTCTTTTTCATTTATCCATTTTAATTTGGAGACTCTTGCTCTTCAAGTGTGATAAAATCTCTTGCATTATTTCTATGATAACTTCCTCTATTTTCTCTGTTCTTTCTTTCCAGGACTTCTATTATAAGATATTCCCCCTGTGTGTTTATTATTTTTCTCCTCCTAGGACTCTTTGTTTTGGGTTCTACTTTCTGGGAGGGCTCCTAAATATCCTCCATCTCTTCCATTAGTTTGTTTTACAACCATATATTCAACTTCCAGGCTTTGAATTCTTTCTCCACTCTTTTTCCACAAATCCCATTTTTGCTTTATAGTGTAATATTTTCTCAAATTTCTTTAAGAATATTAACTAAAAAGTCTCTAAGCTTTCTTTCCCTGAATTATCTACTCTATTCATGGTCACTTAAAAATTTGTTTACCTTGGCTTCTCTATTTTATGTTGGGAAGACTATCTTTAAATCTCTTAAGGTAATTCTATATATGAATATTTGCACTCTTATTTAGGAATTAAGCAATGCAAAACTGACAGGGAACTCTTTGTGAAGGACAATGACCTTGTCCCTAAGCAGTCTTCCCTTTAGGGTGGTTATATGGTGAAACAGCCATTACTTTGGAGATATCCACAAATGGCACATTACAGAGAAATTTTCTCTGTGACTGTTCAATTTCAGTTAAAGAAAATATATGTATTAGTTTGTTAGAGCTGCCATAAGAAAGTGCCACAGACTGGGTGGTTTAAACAACAAAAATTTATTTTCTCACAACTCTGGAGGTTAGAAGTCCAAGATGAAGGTGTTAACAGGGATGATTTCTTCTGAGGCCTTTCTTCTTCGTTTGTACATGACTGTCTTCTCCGTCTGTCTTCACATGGTCTTTCGTTTGTCTGTGCTTGTGTCTTAATCTCCTTTTCTTATAAGGACACCAGTCATATTGGATTAGGGTCCTTAATTACCTGTTTAAAGGCTCTATCCAAATACAGTCACATTCTGAGGTACTGGGGGTTGAGACTTCAACATATCAAAGTTGGTGGGATACAATTCAACCAAAATCAGTATTTTTTGCAAATGTTTGTTTACTTACTTGATTTTTGCCTAACAGGTAGACATTTGAATGCTTGACATTCATCACGTGGGATGAGAAAGTTTGGTAGAGGGGTCAACTCTTCCATATGTAGACTTTCAAGGGGCCCTATTTTTGGCTGCTTTTCTTATTCCTGCCTTTGGTGACATTTGGAGTTTCCAAGCCCTGTCCTCCTCCTGAGTTTTGCGAGGGGGCTCCTTCCTCGGCTGCCTGCCCATTGTGTGCCTTCTGCAATGGCTTCCTTACCTTTTCCCTCAGTAACCACTCCATCGTGTCTGCTCTCCTTCCTCAGCTACCCCTTTGCAGACCTTTAAAGCTGCTTCCTCTGCCTTGCAGCTACTTTACAGCTGCTTCCTCTGTCCTCAGATACCATTTTATCTTCTTCTGTCCTTATTTCAGAAGTTTATTAAACCCTCTCACCTGCTTATGGTCCTTACCTTGTTCATTTCATCATTTTGGGTCTATACTATCACATCAATGGGGTCTCAGAGGGAGGGGAAGAAAACACACATGCATTTTGTAAAGATCTCTCTGAACGCACTGTGAAGAGTGCATTGGAGGGGCAAGGTGGCAGACAAATGAGTTATGGTCTTTGCGTCATTACCACTGGACCTCTATAGAAGAGCATCACATGCCAGTTTTGAATGGAGCTCTTTAAGACAAGGGCATGGTCTCCTGTGGATTGCTCCAGGAGCCCAGGACACTACCTGTGGACAGCCACACTCTTATTCAGGGCTTGGTGGGCCAGGGCTTCCTTTCAGTGCCCCATCAATCAATACATCTCTCAGTATCCAGAAATCATCATTGGGTGTCTTATATTCTGTCTTAGGAAAATGGCAAGGACTTTGTTACCTGTCCTTTTGTTTTTCCAGAAGTTAGGAAGTAACCTACCTTGGGGAGATGAGTCAGAGCATTAGAAAAGGGGCACAGTTCTGCTTCTCTAACAAGCCCTTGTCTGATAGACATGGTTGACCTTTCTATTTACATCATAATGCATCGAATTTTCTGTTTTGGGCTCCAGATAATGGATGGAGGGCAGTGTGAGGATGTGTGTGAACTTTCTGTCATGAAGGACAATTTGCAGGAACTAATCTTCTTACAATGGTTGGTCATGAGAAAGAAATCCATCAACCAAGCATCCTGAATAGATATTTATATTCATGAACATTTCTTGACTCTAAAGAAAGATTCCCAAGGAGCTCTCCTAGAAATGTTACTGGTGTTACAAAGGGGGGCGGACTGAAAGAGAGGTTAAACACATTTTTTTTTTACTGCAGAATTCCTAGTATGTTAAAATATTTGTCTGCAGTGTCAATCCCCCAATCGCCAGCATTTCCCAGACTTATCTGAGCACAGAGCATGTTTACTGTGGGATTAGTTGGGAAATACAACAAGCCAAGGAATCTTATGAAGAGTCCAGTGTACTTTCTTTCTTTCTTTGCCATCCATATTAGAGTCCGTGATTAGAACTACGGCACCATTTTCCACCCCTCCTAGGAAAAACTTTTAAAATGACACTTTTCCCCCTTCAAGAGAGGATTTCGGGGTACGGGGAGATGTGTATTTCTAGTGCTTCTGAGGATAACCCGGGAAGGGTCACCTCACAGCAAGCAGTTGCTGAGCTCTCCCTCACTACCCATGAAATGGTCAGGCCTGTCTGCACAGTTCCTAGTCAGGGGAAGGAGTTGGTTTCTACAGTAATGTAGCCCATTGGAAATCTGTGGGCCCGCCTTGCATAGGAGGACCTCCTTTGGGTGTGAAGAGGCAGAAGTGTCCTAGACAAAACTGACTGCGATGGGTGGCATTGGGTTGCTCATAAAGGAAATTCAGTTACTCAAGAGACAGCAGGCAATGCGGTCTGCTGGGTGGACAGAGACGCTGCGCAGCCAACGTCCAGGAGCCACGGCTTTCAAAGATGTTACTGGTGGTCGGTTCAGACCTTTCGTGGACCTTGATGCAAGCTCTGTTCATCCCCAAGGCTTCTGTCATCCACCTGTGGAAAATGTGATAGCGGCTTCCATTATGAGACTGGCCGTTAATTTTCATATGTGTGTGTGTTTTGTCGGCCTCCCAGCTTGTGAGCTTCTTCCCAGTACTTGGGAGTCTGCAACTCCTAGGACACTGCTTACACGTGATAAGTGTTTGTTGGTTGTTGGAGATTGACAATATACAGAGGCTGCCAAAAAAAAAAATGTATACACATTTTAAGAAAGGAAAAAACTGTATTAAAATTGTAATACTATATAACGATAACAAAGGATGAACACGAGTCATGTGTATACATTTTTTTTGGCACCTCCGGTATGTCAGACTTAAGAGAAAGACTACGTCAATTCAAAGTGCTCTCATATCTGTGAGTCAGTGAACTCTTGAAAGGATGGTTATATGAAACCTAGGTGTGGGAAAGAAAGGATCTGTCTGATTTGCCACGTTCACTGTTCTCTTTTGTGTAAATTGTAGAAGTGATCTAAGCAACAGTGTTCCCAAGATAATGGAAGAGATTTAAGGGCCTCAAGCTACAGTGAAGTTTAATGCTCCTATCATGCAAAGTTAAATATAGATACATATTTGAGCCTCACCTCATTTTCCAACTTGTTTTCTTTGCACTTTAATTCTTACAGCTGTAAAGTTCTGCCTTGTGCTTACGGTACTTTTCATCTTCCAGCAACAACAA
Source organism: Rhinolophus sinicus (assembly GCF_057876585.1). NCBI lineage: Eukaryota > Metazoa > Chordata > Mammalia > Chiroptera > Rhinolophidae > Rhinolophus > Rhinolophus sinicus. The sequence continues at coordinate 13,592,662 of NC_142507.1, read as the reverse complement.
TCATTGCAGTGAAGGGATTTTATTTGAATAGAGAAATACAATTACATAATCTAATAGATTTCTTCTGTAAAAAGAGTTATTCAGCTTTTTGAGGAAGAAAACCACATCTGATTCCTGTTTGTAATGGAATTTGTTCTAATGTCTTCATTTGCACATTTCTAGGCCCTAAATTCACTATCTCATCAAGTGAGATAGTGAATTTAGGGCCTAGAATATAAGAAGCATTCAATGAACTTTAGTCATTGTTATTGGCTAACAATAGGGTGGCTGTTACGGTTGAAGGTAGTGATTCTATCTCATCTCAGCTCCTCAGAGCCTAGCATTGTGCCCAGTGTTTATTAGGTTTAATACCTGTTTATTGATGAAATAACATAAGTGTAATGACTGTTTTTTCTTCTTCTAATACTGGAGGTTTTTCAGCTATCCAGCAGATCCTTTAAAAATTAAATTAATAGACTCCATTTCTTAAGAGCAGCCTTAGGTTTATAGAAAATTTGAGCAGGAAGTACAAAGAGTTCCCATGCAGTCTTTCTCCCCAGCTCACTCTCCTCCCTCCGTTTTCTCCTATTATTGTTATGACATCTTGCACTGGTGTGGTGCATGTGTGACAACTGATGAGCCTATGTTGATACATTATTATTAACGAAAGTCCACAGTTTTCATCAGGGTTCACTCTATGTTGCACGTTCTGTGTGTTTTGACAAAAGCATAATGTCATGTACCTACCCTGACAGTATCACACAGAATCCTTTCACAGGCCTGAAAATCCATGTTTTTCCTATTCATCTCTTCCCCCCTCCTTCTCAACCCCTGGCAACCACTGATCTTTTTACTGTCCCTATAGTTCTGCCTTTTCCAGAATGACTTATAGTCGGAAACATACAAATTGTAGCCTTTTCCGACTGGCTTCTATCACTTAGTAATATGCATTTCAAGTTCCTTCCTGTCTTCCTACACTTTTACTCAGGCATAGCATCCTTTTGACTTGGGAAATATCTGTTTGGCTGACGTCGCTCTACTTAATAAATGTCTGCTCAATTAAGGATCATTTCCGTGTTGAAACTTTTATTCTCAACCTAATCATTTATTGATTTAACCAAAAGTAGTTGCACTCAAAGGGCAATTTTGCATCTTAGGGAAGGTTTAAAAACAATAACATTCCTAATTAAAAATAAAATACAAGAATATATAGTCATCTTTTCTATTTCGAGATCAATAGCCCCTCACTTCCTGTGGGAGCTTCTGTTGCCCCACAGGCTGCTATGCATCTGTCAGATTCTCTAAACGTGACCTGGACAACCGCTTGCATCAAGCTGGCTGAGAATTCATTTTTTTCTCTACACTGTAAATGCTCTTAGACAATCTTACTATGGCTCCATTCTTAGTCTCTGCTCTAAGGTCAGGCAATAAAAAATAATAATTCACGATAAATTTAAAAAATTCCCTTTCACTCATCTTACCTGTCTCCCTGAATCAATGCTTGGAGGACCCCTTTCCAGCTGGAGGGAGACTGGAGGCAGCCCACCGTACACTGCCTGCCTCACGCCTTCCCAGGGGCCAGCAGGCCTCTTCCAGACTTTGTTTCCTTGGCAATCTCATGTTCATCCTGTTCCACAAGACACTGAGATATAGTTCCTTCTGCAGCCCTTCAGCTTCCTCTAACCTTAATGTTTGTACCTTTCAAGTACTTATAAACAGTATGTCGCTCCACTGGTCTAAATTTAGAAAATCTATAAATATATTTATTTGGCTCATTCTGTTTTTTTTGTTGAAAGCCATCTTCCTGGCTGCTTCAACTTTTCACAGGGCTTTTTGTGGGGGAGACGGAGAAAGAGTAGGCTTTTCTCCAAGAAGCTGAGTAATCTGGGTTTCTCTAAAAGATGTTTATGTTCCTCCTGTTTCCGTTCCTGTGTGACCACGGGGCAGCCCCTGACCACGGAACACGGTGCCACCGGGACCTCCATTCCCTTATACACGGGCAGACTCCTGGGTTCAGGTCCAAGGCAAAGAGACTGGTCGGAATGGCGCTGGGAGTACCGAGAGGGGACGGCTCCAAACAGGGCTCTGTGTCTAGCCAAGTGTCAGTCACATCCCCAAGCCAGGTCAGGGCCCCTTAACCACGTCACCCCTCGCCAACACTGAGCACCTTCTTTAGGACAAGGACATACTTAACTAAGAATCAAGAATAAGGCTCAGAATAAGCATAAGCAACGGATGGAAATTGGAGCGTTGGCATTTTGTTAGCATTTATCTTGTATTTTGATAAAATACAAGAATGCCACCCCATGTTTGTATCTGCTGGGATTTTATCAGAAATCTTCGGGGGGAACCTGAAGGAGGCTGAGCAGGTTCTCAGGAACTAGCCACTGGGACTTTCCCTCTGGGAACTTTGGGACACTGCAGCTTTCTCCCTTTTGGTCAAGAAAAGTGAAATCATGACTTGCCTTGTTCACACTCCTTCCAGAAGCCTTACTTCCCTTATCTCTAATCCTCACTGGAACTCTGCGAGATCCACATTCCACAGATGAAGAAGTGGCGGCCCAGAATGGGCAGGTAACGTGGCTGATGTCTCCCAGCTGACACGTGGAGGGGTGTGGGATTCCCAAAGAGTCCCTCCATTCTCTCTCTCTGTTCTTTCCCACTCAGGCCTCCCAGGAGCTCTGGGGAGGGGTGGGCAGTGTCACATGGCTCTGGGGGAACAGGCCCATATTTATCTTATGCTCCTGTGTTGTCTCTTCCCTCAGCACTAACCACAAGGTGTGATTGTGAGGAATATGACACTGCTTATGTTCACGTCACCCAAGAGAACTAACGAAAATGCCTGAGCTCAGTGGGAACCTCCCTGGAAACGTATCCAGGCCTTATCCACAGTCATTTGCGTTGGCTTTTGGCTTTTCCTCTTTTATTTTAATCCTCACACCTCTTCTGCATATACCACCCTGAACCTCCCCTTCCACCCATGCTTCACCGCCATTCCCAGGAGCAATGGGGACAACCTACTCACAAATGCGCTTACGCGTTTCCTCAAAATAGATTCCAACGCCCCCACGTCTCCAGGCCTTGAAACCTTGTGCACACTTTCTCATTCTATAATGGATGGTAGAAGTTGATGTTTATGCTTCACACCAGTTTCTAAATTAATATTTGCTATATGAAGCCCTACTAATTAATATGTACCTTTCCTGAAATTTCAAATCAGCTTTTTGAAATGGGAGGAAGGCAGAAAGCAACTTGCAAATTCTGTGCATAATGAAGTGAGAAACAAGCTCACATAATGAAGACAAACAATTATGCAACATTTGCATGATTCTTTTTTCTTACAACATGAGACATGAGACAAGACACTGGGAGCTGATTAGCTGCCTTTGCTGGGAGTCTTGCTTCTTCTTTCCCCATCATTCGGTAGGATTCTCAAATCCCAGAGGCGGTCACATTGTTTTGTCTAAGTTTTCTTTTCTTTTTCTTTTTCCTTTTTAAAAATTTTATTGGGGGACAGTGTGTTTCTCCAGGTCCCATCAGCTCCAAGTCATTGTCCTTCAATTTAGTTGTGGAGGGCGCAGCTCACCTCCAAGTCCAGTCGCTGTTTTCAATCTTTAGTTGCAGGGGGTGCAGCCCACCATCCCATGGAGGGAATTGAACCAACAATTTTGTTGTTAAGAACTCGCGCTCTAACCAACTGAGCCATCCAGCCGCGCTTGTCCAAGTTTTATTATATTATTCTAGAAACTGTCAGGCAGCCGAAATCACACTGCCAAATTCAACTTAACACAGGTGACTTCTGTTTCTGTGACTGTCCCTGGGGGTGTGTCCCTCAACTGATACACCTATGTCCAGAGTAAGGCCCCAATTCAGGTTCCAACCACTGAAATCACCTGGCCAGAGAGGACTGAAAACAATTGTTGCGAGTCCCCCAGTATTTGCCGAGCATCTACTATGCCCGAGCCTCTGTGTTAGATGCTAGAGATAAAAACGAACAAGTGAAAGCCCTGCTGCCTTTGAGGATTCACTGCCCACAAGGAAGACATGTTAACCACAATGGCATCTGTGGTGAGGGCTGTGTGGGCACAGAGAAGGGAATCCACTCAGACAGGGGAAAGGAGGGAGGGCTCAGGAAAAGCTGCACAGAGGGGGCAATACCTGGGGTGAGACTGAAAGGAAGAACAGGAATGGTCAGCAAGCAGAGGAAGGCTGGTCACTACAGACGGGAGAGAAGCAAAGCTGTGAGGAACCTCCCGGTGTTCCAGGAACTGCAGGTGGTTCCCTGTAGTGTGTGAAAATGTGCAAAGAGGAAAATGCTCGAAGGTGCAGCCAGAGAGGTCGACAAAGGCCAGCTCCTGAAGGACTCTGACCCTGGGCTGTTGGGGGTCCAGTGAGGCTTTAAGCAGGGAGATGACGAGGGAAGGCTAGATGGATAACACATAAGATGATGATTCTAATAAACACTTTTGGGGGCCTACTGTGGGTCAAGCACAATGCTGGAGAAAACAAGAACAGAGACAGCAGTCAGAAACCTTTAAATTGAGTCAGGTAAGTTGGGATTAGTCCCAGGCATTTGAGAAGCTGTCAAACAGCACGGTTAAGATCTGTCTTCCCCAATTCAAATCCCAGATCTGTGACTCACTAGTTGTGTGACTGGCTATGCCATGTAAACGTCTGTGCCCCAGTTTCTTCATCTGTGAAATGGGGATAATACAGGACTCACCTCATAGAGTTATTCTTGTGAGGATTAAATGAGTTCTAGGTAAAGCCCTTAGTATGGGTTCTGGAACAGAGTCTGTGCGCTGTAGGTGTTAGCTCTTATTATGGGAACTATGGCAGAGGTGGGAGATGCGAGCCACAGCCGCAGGGAATATTAAATGTGATAAAAGGCAGCATGTGGGGCAGAGGGGAAAATCCAAACCCATCTCATCGTTTGCCTAGAGCAATGGGGCAGATGGTGTACACAGCAGGAGAGCAGTTGGGCATGAGAAGATGCCGTGGAAATACTGAGACTGAAGAGCAGCGGGCATATTCAGGTAGAAATACCTCCCCCGAAGTTGTAAATAGGGATGCAAGCTCTGGGAGAAGTGTGGGCAGGGTTGGAAAATGGCATCCTCAGCCAGAGGTTGAAGCCATGGCTCAGAGTGACCTAGGAAGAGCAGGAGGAGGAGAGCGGGCCTGGGAAGGAGCTGAGGAAAGTGAGATTTCAGGCGGAGCTGGAGATCTCCTTCGAGAGTGAGAAGGAGAACCAAGAAAGAATGGCATCATGAGGCAGGGGGCAGGAGCGCTCTCGAAGGAGAGCGTAGTCAGGAAAGTAAAATGCTGCACAGAAGTGCCGTGATGCAGAGACTGAGAGATAACCGTTGGGTTTGGCAGCCTGGGTAGTTTGGGTGAGTGTATCCATCAGGGGCTAGTTAGCAAAAGAGAAACCACCTTAGTTATTTTAACAGAGAAAATTTAATATAAGGAATTGGGTAAACAGGGGTTAGAGAGCTGAAAGAGCAAAAGGGAACATTGAGAAAGCACAGAAAGTAACTACAAGAAGCAACTCCCTCCCCAAGGACCAGGGAGACAAAGGGCAAAGGTGGGAGCCACTGGAGACCTTTCTGGCCCTTGGAGGCCCTGTGGGCGGCTCTCACCTCTAAGGAGAGGATGCTGCTCAGCCAGAGCTGGTGCCTCTGCAGCTCAGAGAGGGCCTCAGGGAGCTGGGACTCGGGAGGGGTCCCGCGCAGCTGGAGCTGGTGCCTTAGAAGCTTGGAGGATGGACCCAGCAGAGCAGGGTCTGCAGCCCCTGTGGAGGGCAGCATACAGGTGGCTCTGGGGGTGCTGGCAGAAGCAGGACACTGGAACCAATGCCTATATCTGGAGTATGGGCTGATGCTGGGGAGATGCTGACCAAATCAACAAGCAAACAGGAAAGAGCAAACCCTGTCTGCGTCCTCCTGCCTGCCAAGCTCCCTCTGGTGTCCCCTCAGCAAGACCCAGTGGAAAGCAGATGACCAAGGAGAAACAGTTTGCTGACTCCTTGCCCCAGGATCCCAAAGCAAAACCTAGAATAGTGGTTTGAGGCTGAGTGACTGGCTTTTTCATCTACACAGTGACCCTCATGAGGGTAATTTTAATGGTTTGGTGGAAAGTCATGTAGCAATGGGTTGAGAAGCAGAAGTGAAGACAGCAGTAAATCAGGACCATTTTTCCAAAAAGTCTTGCTAGAAGAGAGAGAACAAAGTGGTAGGAAGAGGTAGATGCAACGTTCAGGAAGGACATATAACCATTTGTGAAGAAGGAAGCTCCTAAAGCAAGTTTCCACCCGAGACCACGGAAAGGGAAGTTCCCCACTGATGAGTAAAAGCAGCTGAAGGAGAGGGGAAAGATGGGACACAGAACAGAGGTAGGGGATTGGCTGAGACAGAAGCAGTGATTACTCTGATGAGAAGAAAGATGCTTCACAGAAACCAAAGACACCCACCTTGTAAGTGACGTGCTGAGTCTAGTACAGTCACCACATGGAGGCCTTTCCTCTCGCAGCTGAGGAAATCTCTCAGGTCTGCACACATCCTCGCTGACCACCCCATGTAACATTTTGAACCATTCTCCCCACTCACTTAAAAGCCCCTTTCTACTTGTCCCCTCTTAGCACTCATATTCTATCTTAGTGATCAGATTTACTGTTGCCTCTCCACAGAGGCAGAGATTTTTGTCTGTTTTGTAACCCAGAGTTAAAATAATGCTTGGCACAAAAGTAGGCGTTCGATAAATATTTGTTGAATATCTGAATGGATGAAACCCGCATGTAAGTACTATTGAAACAGAGAATGGGATACATGTATCAATCAACCAAGATTCCCATACTATCTGCTAGGTCCTATGGGGGACACTGAAAAAGAGTTGATCTGTCTTAGAATTTATAATGTTTGAAAAAATGAAACAAATTATCCTACACTGCAAGGAAAGAATGACTGAACCCTGCCCTCCTTCCCAGCTGTACTTTCCCTTGCAGACTGGTCTCCAATCATCTCTCCCTTTCTTGGATCCCTGGAGACTCACAGTCCACCACCACATTGTTCCTGCTTCCCAGCCCAGTGCCTTCAGCTGGTCATGTCATGGACTCCAAGAGTCAGAGCTCTTGGCCCTTCCTGGGAGTGGGAGTGGAGGGTCCAGGCCCATCCGTGCAGCTCTCTTGCACCTGACCTGGGTGTGTGTTGAAAGCTTCACCAGAGTTGACTGATGGGCCGCAGGCTCCCAGTGCTGTCAACCCAGACGGGCAGATGGGGACTAGGGTCAAATCACCATGCATCACGGTATTAGAAGAGACCTCAAAGTGCTTTGTGGGTACAAAGGATGAAGATCAGCAACTCTGAATGAGCGTGTGCTGTTCTCAGAGGAAGCACTGGATAACAGGGCTGTACTCTAGACTATTCCCGTAAAATCCTGTTTATTCCTTTTTCAGCAACCCCAAATTGAGTGCGCCCAATACATGTGCATGCGTACATATGCCACATAGAAATGCACAGACAACACACACACACACACACACACACACACACACACACACACACACACACCATTGCAAGCCTTGTTATCAGCCAGTTTGGGGAAATAACTAAAAGAACGAATGAATGAATGAATGAATGAATGAATGAAACTAATGTTTTATCTGTGATCATTTAATATAGGATGGAGCATAGCAGGCATCTACTCTGAACCCTCCCAGTTTTAAACAAAGTTATTTACTGATATTGGAGTTTAATTTCTTTTTAAAAGAAATTCAGAAGTTTGGGCTTAAGGGTTCCTCCCAAAGGCTTTGGCTGTTACTATGGTTTATTATTTTAAAAAATCCCAAAAATTGTTGGGGACTTTTTCCTTTAAAGAGAAGAAATCTTTCTGAACAGAAGGGCATGGGGAACCACCAGCCTGCAAGCAACCTCTTCTCCTGACACACACACACATACACACACACATCAAGGTCAGCCTATTTTCTGGTTTTAAAATATGATGGAACACCCAAAAATCATTGGACTTTTGAGGAAACTCTACAACACAAAGAGAGAGACCAAGGTAAATAAGTAGAATATGTAACTCTGAAAGAAACAGACATAATTTAGAAACACAATTTAACCTTTAAAAATTCTCTAACACTCCTAGAAAGAGTAAAAGGTATTGCGTTAACAAAATACAAAGAGCTAGCAAGGAAGAACTACTGTAAAATAAAAACATGACTCTGAAATTCAAATAAATTGTAGAGAAAGTCTACAAATACTAGAACAAAGATATGTGAAAAAAATAAGAGAAAAGGTAAGACATATAGAAAATAAATCCAAGAGGGCCTAGATCTAATAAATAGAGTGACAGAAGGGAAAATAAAGAGGAAGAAATCGTCTAAGGAATATCATAAAGGATTTTTCCAAGAGTCAAAGGACATGAGTGTACAAATTAAGATGCCGATCGAGTACCCAACGAGTTACCTAAGTCATGTACCTGCATGTACCTCTAGACCCAGCATCATAAAACTTAAATACATCAGTAACAAAGAGATGATACTGCAAAGCTTCAGCAAGAAAGAGAGAAATTTAAAAGGTACCTATAAAAACAAGAACTCTGACCGGCTTCAGACCTTTCATCAGCTACACCGGATCGGAGATGACAGTGGCACAAAAGCCTTCAAAGTTCTGAGTTAAAATGGTTGTCAACCTTGAATTCCATATTCTACCCAACAATCGAGGATAAGGGTGGAAAAGGCCATTTTCAGAGATGCGCAAACTGAACAATACTACATTTCACACTTGCAAGCAATAACACTTTGAGACTCCTGCCCCTTAGGGGTACTTGCCTTCAAGTTCTAAGTTCCCTCCAGGGCCTGGGTCTTAGCAGCGCTGGGTAGGATGAACCAAGCTCTCAGATCTGGTTCTTCGTGGGATCTGGTCTCCAGAAATGTCCTCTTTGCAATTTCCTAAGGCCTCCTCCAGAGCATGGGACTAACCAGGGCCAGGGGGACCCCCCTGGGGGGTACCCTAGCCTGGACCAGGATCCACGTGGGCCCCAGCCCCCTTTCTACCCCTTCCTAGTGCTCTCCTACCATCTACCCTGCACATGAGTTTGCCCAGATGCCCCAAGGAGTTCTGGACTCGTGTCATGGGGTTTCTTGAGGTCCTGCGTGGACCCTGGTTCCAGAAAGGCATCTTGGCAAGTGGACTCCTCCTGCTGCCCGGTGTTATATTTCTTTCATAGACTTGTGTGTGGCTGGGCTGCCAGAATGGCAGACATGATGATTTTAAGAGACTCTCAAACATCAAACACAGAATAAGTTCTAGGTTCCACACGTGGACCCTTGACTTGAGCTGCATGTGTGGACCCAGGTGTGAACACCTACCTGGCTTTGTGTGATGCTGCTGCCTCTGACTTTAGCCCTCAGAGCAACACAGGGCGGCAATCAGTCAGCCTGTATTCTGTGTGACCCCAAGTGATGCCCTATCCTGCCTCCTTTGACGTGAGGACGTGATGCTTTCCCAGGTCGGCTGAAGCCACGCCTGATAAGGGACAGACATTCCTTGTGCTATGAGGTCACTCTTCTCATGCTCCCTACAGTCCTCTCCAGGAGTGGCAGCGAATGGAAGGCGCGGTGCAGTTACCACGAAAATAATCACGTCCTAGGAATGTAGTGATCACCCCATAAAGAATTTAAGAGATGACAGAGTTAGAAGATGTATTGTTCTGTTTATGTTATAACATCCCAAGTGGTAAATTCAACACAAGCAGAAAACAAATTGTGATTCACATCTTCCCGTGTATTCCAATTAAGACTTGCATTTGTGGTCATCATCAAAGGAATACAGCAGGGCGTCACTGGAAGCCGATATTCACGAGTGGCATGATGGATGACGCAGCATCACAAGTAAAGACAGAACCAGCACCCAATAGGTGGTATTAGAGAATTGCAGAAACACAGATCTGCATTGTTTCCGTGCAAATAGGTCCCCAAGTGTTCAGCATGGTGAGGAATAACAGCATTGCTCCTTTTTTCTCAGGTCAGGCGCGAGCCAGGAATAGTGCACGAGACAATAAAGAACATAAGGAAGAAAGAAGAATCTTCACATACATTGATTGAATGTTAAATATGTAAGTATTTCATCTCTATCCAATATTCTAAATTAGGTCCAATAAAACATTATACTCTACATAGGCCCATGAATTTTGTAACATTTTTAATCAAATTACTTATGTAGAAAGAACCCCATAAACATTATTTGTGTGGTATCACATACCTAGGGGCTACATTGTTTTCAGGAAATTGTTTGAGGGTTTGCTTCAACTCATAAAGTACATTTAAAAAAACAAACAGAAGAGTTGGGATTCAGGAAACAAGATGTTCAACCCAGAAAAGCAAAGACAAGTCTAAAAATAACAAATATGAACGCAAATCTAGACGTCCACCAGAGTAGAATGGAAGGTTTCTGGGAAAAAAAGAGAATTTAAAGAATAGCTAACCTAACTTAAAATCTTTGAAATGAGCAAATGACAAAAGTAAAATGTGATAAAGAAAAAAAGTTCAATTAGAAACTCCTAGAAAAAACAAAATGCTGTACAGTGTGATCTCTGTCTTCGACCTGGCTCTGCAGTAAACAACATTTATTTAACCACACTTACGTAAATAGTTTACTGATTTTAAGCTTTTATAAACAACCCGTAAACAAGGCATGAGGCGCTTAATTATAATTATAAAACAAAATGTAAATGTCACCAACTTTAGCAATATAGACATAAAAATTCAAATGACAGGAACTGCGAAGTGGGAAGCAGTGAAGGGTGAAGGGAAGAGGGGGTGCCAATAGCCTCATGTTTCAAAGTGTGAAATCAAGAGTTATAGCCTCATGATACATTTAGAGATAAAATTGTTCATTTTTTGAAGTGACAAAATTATGCCATGAAGAAACTGAAAATAGTGACAAGACTATATTGACAGGATGGGTATAGAGAAGGGAGGTATGAAGAAGTAAATACTCATATATCAGAGCAACAGATAATGTCTAAAATTGAATTCATCAAGATAGCATCTTCTAGAGCGTGGGATCTGAGGAGCAGTGGGGGTAGGAAGCTGTTGTTCTCTATTATAAATATTTTATTTTAAACTATACGCAGGCATTTCTTTCAAAAGAGTTTTACATAACAATAAACTAAAGTATGTTTATTTATGGCTGGACAAGAAGATTTCTAAGCTTCCTCCCAAAGTTTTGCCCACTCATGAGGAACCTGGAATTTTTCCCTTTGGGAAAGTTAATTATCTGATCAAAAGCCAGTCCTTGCCACTGGGAATCTCACGAAGGTTATTTTGATAAATGTCAGATTTTCACTTCTGACCTTATTTTATCTTCTCTACAGCTCTATGAAGCAATTATTATAATCATCTGCATTTTAGAGATGAGATTCAATGAGACTCAATGACTTGAGCTTCAAATTACTAGACTACAATTGAATGCACAGCCTCATCGCTCTAAGTCCTTACCTTCCCCACCATCTTCTGCCTCTTCTTGGGAAGAAAGAACAAAGTAAGAAAAGTTCTGTGCCCCAGAGCCAATCCCGCAGTGAATGTTTATATACAAGCACTGCCCTGTGGTTACAGGTTCACCCCTTTGGGAATCCGATGGACAAGGCTGGCAGCCTACAGCCTGCTTCTCCACTGGGGCTCGTGAGCATCGGGGATCTGTCCGCACACGTCACGTCACCAAGGCTTCAAGGCTCGTCAAAGGACCTGGAAAGACTCCCCCCCACACACAAGTCACTGGCACCTACACCGGAAACCGCCGCCAAAGGGCATGGGCAGTGATCATTTGGACCCCCAACTGCACCCCTTTTCCTAATGTTTGACTCCCCCTCATTCTTGACATGTTTTGCGAGTCCTGAGTCGTAGGGAGACAGATACTCCTGCATTTCTTTCTCATGCTGCGAATGAGGAGACTGTTTCTAGGACAATGGCTGTCAGGAGTGGGGGACTCCAGGAGGATTCTGGGTGGGGTGCTGCTCACGCGTGTCAGAGAGAACTTCCAACGCCCGTCTTGCCAGGGAGCTGGCCACTCAAGTTGCCTGCGTCAGACTCCGGCTGTGCCACGCAGCAGAGGGCATGTTTTGTGTTAACGGACCAGAGTCCTTGACCAGCAGCATCCCCATGAGAAACTGGACAGCGCTTACGTACATTTCCACTGAAATATTACTTATTCCAAGTGGCTCTACCAAACTGGGAAACGCAGCCTCATAGCAACTTGTGGAGACACTGCTGCCCCTCGAGTCGCCCTACCTGATCTCTCCTTCCTTTTCTCCGTGTTCTCGTTTCCCCGCCCCCAACGCAGCCAGAGAAGGGATACGTGGTGCTCCCTCCATCTGGGCGAGAACCAAGCTGCCTCTCCAGAGCGCCTCCCCCGTCCCCCTTCTCTCCGGGGGCGCGTAGGACACAGGCCAGTTCCTGTGCTAACTAATGACGCCGGGTGTGATGCGTTGAGGTGTTGCTCCTCCCGTAACACGCTTGCCTTCTGCAGGAGGCCTTCAGGGCCTGCGGTGAGCGCCTGACAGACGTAGGAGCACGTGTGCGCCCCGTGGCAGGTATACACTTACAAGCAAATCACTCCGAACTCCTCAAATCTCCCCAAAGAGGCACCATCTGACGTCGTTCGTGCACAGTGCCAGAGCTGTCCTGGGCACACTGTAAATGACACAGGCTACTTACAAGTCCTGTTGTCAACTGTTCTTTAGTAATAAAGAACGTCTTTCTTTTGGCTACTCCATATTTCTTAATATTACATTTTAATATTATTTCTGTTTTATAGTTAGGTCTCCATGGCCACAGTAAGACCTAATTCACCAAAATAATATTATTCAGTGAAATAAACTCAGAGTATTGATAGTGGTCAACAGAAATAAGTGTACAACGTTTCCTTGACATTGTGGACTTACATTTTTTAATTCATGTTTTAAAAATATTAAAGAAGACTTAAAGGGAATACATTCAAAGGCTCAAAGTAAAGCTTAAGATAAACAAGAAATAAAAAGGTAGCGAAATAAGTATGAGGAAAAGAGCAATTGACATAAATATTATAGAATCATTGTTCATATTAGACTCATATATTCTAAGTGAAACAGGAATCAAATGTTTTAAAGAAACCCATAGTCTCTCTCCTTTAGTAGCTAGGATTCATAAACTTAGCCTAAATTTCTTGAATGGATATGCAATAAACTATTTATAACATTTTCTCTGTCCTACTTATGACTAAGCCTAAACAATTAGAGAATCAGATGGCTGAGTATTTAAGGAAGCAAACATCCCAAATAAACAGTGGGTCATTTCTACCTAAAGTCCAATGACCCACGCCCCTTTGGATACATGGCTATGGGGCCGCTACAGATGGAAGCCGCAAAAGGAATCCTACAGAATCCTGAAGTCTGAAAGTAAAGAAAACGAAAGGTGCCTGAAGATCTGGATAGCGTGGTCATCTGGTGGGGGCCAGGAGGGCTCCCCAGGCACCTCTAATAATTTCAAAAGTAATTTTCAGTTTTCCATATAGCTCATGAAATTCTACCATGTGGACCCTTCTCCTCAAATTCTGGGAAATAAAAACCTACACCCACTTCTGGTTTTTTACAATGGCAACATCACTAAAATCTCTCAACTCGTCCCCCCACTCCCATCCCCACCAAAAGAAATCTTTATAAAGCAAGCCTGGGTCTGCCCCCAAAGCCTATCATTTCACTAACACTTAAAAGTATTTTCTCAGCCTTCTCAAGCAGTGTTCAAAATCGGCCTGATATATATAGAGCCTCCTTTGTGGAATAACAAGATTATTTTTATCATTTTCTGATTCTCAAAACTCTGACCTGTCACCAAAGAACTTCTAAAAATATCAGAATGATAACGATAGCCTTCGTCATTTCCCTCCTAGCTTGTGGCTGCATTACTAGAGTTGGATTTTAATTTATTTTCTGAGGGTTTTCTCTCTGATCACAGCACTCATTATTTCATTGCTTCAAGATGTGGGACAGAATAGCTATCTTGGGGAGGTGGCTGATTTTTTTTCCACCTTTAAAGACAAGGTGTTTTTGCAAAACATTCAGTTCAATTCACTTTTTGCCTGTCTCTTAAATCACATTTTTGAGTTGGAAGTATGTTGGAATGGATCCTAGAAAACAAATGCTGACTGAGAAGAAGCATTTTGTTCTTTTACCATAGCCAATTCAATTCAGCAGCAGCATTTCCAAGGGCCTACTATGTGCCAGGAATACAAAGATGAATAAAATATTCTTTGCCTTCAAAGAGCTCACAGCTTACCGGGATAGACAGTCCCACTAACAAAATAGCATTAGTAGGCTGTGACAGAGCTATAAATCTTATTGTTGTTTGTATAAACATACAAGTATGAGAAACCAATAAGGAATAAGGGAGCAACAAACATTGTTTGGGGAAATCAGAAAGGAACTGTAATAGGAAACCAAACAATATTTTAGAGATAGACCCCCAAACTCTCTTTTTGCTAGGAGATTGTGTCTCCATCTTGATACATCTGGGGTTGAAAAAAAAAAATCCTGGTTCTAGAGTGTTGTTAGAAACACCTGCGTTTGGGGTTCAAAATACATCCTTGGGGGTAGGTCTTTTCCTGTTTGTTCTTGGTGATTCACTTTGGTCTTTTTTAGTCATGCATAGAAGCCCTGACCAGAAGGAATGTTCCACCTCTAGATGCCTCACACAGAGAATGGTCATTACTCCAACAATGACAAATTCTATCTTCAGATTGGACAAGATGCATCAATTATATATTGTGAACTATTATATTGCCTACGACATGGTTAACAGGTTTTCCCTTACTTTGACTGTAGGTCTAGGATGACAAGATACAGAGGACTCCCAACCGTGGAGAAGGGCAGGCCCTTGTTCCAGTGGCAGGAGGCAACGGCCAGAGGAGAGAGAACCTGGAATGATGATGGAATCTAGGAATAGTGATTTATGGTATCTTGTTTTAGGGTTTCCTTTCCTTTATCATAAAGTTTGTTAAACATCATTACCTCCTGTTGTGTTAGTAAGCACTGGAGAATGGACAGAAGTTTCTGTATCCATACTTTGGGGTAAAGTGGACTAAAAAAGGCTGTGGCAACAACAGAAAAATTCTTATGAGCTCACCAGAGGTGACTGTGGAAAAGAGAGGTGGGGCTTGGGTGGCCACCTGGCTGAGTGGCAAGGAGGAGACCTGGGGTCCCACTGCTCCTGTTGCAAACTCTCAACCAAGCCTCGGGCTTTCAGCCCTGCTCAGCCCCCCTGCCTTAGCGGTTCCAGGCATTTCCTATTCTAAGCCTTTCCGAGGTTCCACATCGAAATTGGCTTGCTTTCCTTTCATTCCTTCTTGTTGGCTTCTCCCCTGCACAGACATGCAGCTTTCAACTGTCCCTAATCTACTAAGCATGTTACCACCCCTTCCATTTGCTTTCCAGCTTACAAATTTCTGTTTTTCTCTCTTATCACCTCTCCCCTTCTCTTGTTCTTATATGTTCATGTGTTTTTAATTCCTTTACTGTGAGGTTTTGCACAGAAGTGGAGATGAATGCAAGTGCTCAATCTATGGTTTTCTCAGTTATATTTTATTTACCGATTCATTAATATTCCACCTAATTAAAAATAACGTGACACTGGGATCTCACTTGAATACTCAACCCCGGAAAGGGCTTATAAACTTGAGACCCTCAGGGTTGGAATGAACTGTAAAGGTCAAGTTGTCTAAGCTCTCATCAGATGTTTAATCCAAGAAACTCCTTAGCTTGCCTGATATAACTTGATTTTATTGAGTGAAAATGAATAGTTATGTTATTATCTTGCTTCTCATCATTCATTATATTTAATAACAATGGCAGCCACTTCCGATACACTCTCCCTGTGCTCCACCCTAAGGGGCATTCAGCTTCCCAACAATCCCATGAGGGAGGTGTCATGCTCCACTATGCCCTCCTGCCTCAGCCAGCACTGGAAGGCAGTCACAGGAAATGGTGGGGACACCATTTCCACACAGGGAAGGAATCTGAGTTTAGTAACTTCCCAGTTACTTCTAGCTTAGACATGGCAGGCAGAGCCTAGTTTCGAACCAGCTTTCTTAGATTCCAAAGCTTATCCTCCTAGCTGTGATGATTTCTGGATCTAGCACTGTATGTCTCTTAAGGAACTTAATAGTTTCTGCAGGGCAGCTAGTGTGTTTTCCACTTGTTTTCACTTGCAGTTTTAGTCAGTGATGTCGTGCTCGCATACTGCTGCCTTTGTTTGGGTCCTCAGGGTTATGACCCACAGCGGTTCCAGGCTGACTCTATCTGCTCTCCAGATGACTTTTTAAATGGATATGAGCCCAGGAAACAAAAAGTAATAATTTTAAAATTAGTTTGAACCAGACACTCAAGTTAAATCCGTTGTCCAAAAGATGTGTAATACATTTCCAGGTAGACTATAAATGGCACTGCATTTATCATCCATTACATCGAATCACTGTTGTTTATGTGTTAAGCACAGTTAAGTTAGAATGTTGACCAGATCAAAGATTTTGAGTTTGATGGATTCTTTTTGGCAAAATAACCACACATTTTTTCCTGTCAACAATTTCAGTGGTTGAGAGTATGTTATTAGAATAGGCAGGTGCAGTAGAAACTACCCAGAAGCCCAAATTAGAAGAGACAGCTCTGTGCCTCTGTGTATTTTGAATAATTCACCTAACTTCTCTGAACCACAATTTCGTGATCTGCTTTAAAGAGAACATAACACACACAACAGTATTTTGAATACAACTGAGAATATGTATGTGTAAGAAAGGGCTTGGCACAGAGTAGGTGCCTAATTAAAGCTCATGTATCAGCTTGTTTCAAGAGTCTCCGGCAAGTGTTGAAGAAATACTTGTTGAATAAACGAGGGAATGGGTGATACATGCACGCTGAGAATAGGTATCAGCAAATAGAAGAGCTTGTATATCTGAAACCTCACGTCTTTCTAAAACATCCCCAGGATTCCCAGAGATGGCCCCTCTAGTTCTGACAGCTGTACTAGTTAGTCATGGAGCTCGGCTCAAAACTCAGAACTGGCCGGTCACTAACTGTGCCGTGATCTGCCAGGCCGAGCAGTATTGGCTTGGCTTCCTTCTCCTCCACCGCTGTTAGCTGTAAACCCAGCCCGGCCAAACTCTGAGCAACTGCAGAGCAGAAGATAGCAGAATCTTCGCTTGCACTCGCTATGAATGTCTTGTGAGGATAAACAATGCCATGGAAAAGGCAATTTACCTAGGCGAACACTGCAGTCTCCTAATGTCCAAAGCCCACTAGACATAAATTTAAACCCCCGCAGAAAGTCTCTGAAAGGTCTGCCTCTGTCTTAGGTCTTCCAACGTCAGGACTTTAGGGAGAAAGGGAGACATTTTTACTCTCTTGGGTATTTGGGAATCATGACACAGACTTGGGGGTATTGGAGGGGTTCCATAAAGAACTGAAAGCCTTGGCTTAAGTAGAACAGCCCCATCTATAGATTCTCCCTAACACGCCCAGGGACCCTTACACCAGGAGTGGCTCAGCGGGGAGCCAACTCCCCCAGAGCCATGACAGATTGGAGTCGGCTCCTTAGCAGTCATTGGGGTTCAGTCCCAGCTCCACAATGGGGGCTCAAAACAGCTTGACACTCTGGATTTGTGGAGAAAAGAGGGCATCGGGGGAAAATGGATTCATTTTGTTTCTTTCCTCATTATTTCCCATATGGTTCTCATCTCAGAGACATGTACCTCTCAGCAAGAAGTCATTCTGACTCTAAAAGACACTTACAGCCAGCAGGTCATCGGAGTGGCACAGTAGGGTCCTCAGTGGGCTGGGGACAGTTGAGGTTGAACTGCAGTTCTAGCTCTGTGTCTGATGGAATACTTCAGGCAAGTTACTTAATCTCACTGGGCCTAATTTGTTTGTTGTTGTTTAATTAAAAAAAAAATTTGATGAGAACGTAGGACTGTATTATCTCTTTGAACCCTTCTAATTCTAAAATACCTCTGATATATCTATTAATCTCATAGGAGTGAGCTGTACTAATAGAATCGTATGACTAATAGGGAACATTCCATAGCTAATACTATATTACAGTCAAATATGTCTTGTTTCCTCTGCTGAGTGTTTGACGGAACTGTGAGTTATATAGGCTGGGGCTTCTGGATCCTGTCTGAGCTGACCAGACCAGAAACAAAGATGAGAGCTGTGGCCTTTAAGCTGAGAAATATGTCTCACAATCTAAGTAATTGTGACACTACTCACCACAACCCGACAATTAACTTTCTCTCCCTCTCTCTAAATTTCAAACAGTAGATATGCTACTTGAGAGCTAAACTATTCTGATGTGAAGACATCTCTTTTCTCTCATCAGAGCCTGAAAAGCTGCCAGTGCCAGTTTCCTTATTAGTAACCAACCTGCTTGCTCAGACGGTTCCTCACAGTTTCTACCCAATGAAAACGCTGCCCTCCGAGAACAGGGGAGCAGACACAGCTGAGGAGGGATTGAGCTGAGGTGGTTTGCAGAGGGACTCGGGAGCTGGAGTTAAACGTGCTGCTCACCTCACCAAGACAGGGAAGTGAAGTGCTGTTCAAACCACAGGGACACTTTCCCAGGCAGTGATTGCACACAGTGGCCCGGAGAACATTCTCTGTGGCTGCACTCAAGGAATCGCACGACTCAGGCCTTGGCCCCTCACTGCTTTTCCTTCCACTAGGCACTCTTTCGAATCAGCACAAATGACACCGTCTTCTCCCAAGGAGTTGCTGCCAACTTGCCAAAACAACCAATGAACCCCAATCCTTCCCTCCCATTGCATGGGAAACATGCCATGTACCGTATGCGTCCTAATCTGTGACTAGGGAGTCTGGAAGCTTTGGCTGCGTCCTCAAAGACTATAAGGCTCTGGAGCAAATTTGCCTCAAGGAAACCTGCTGAGGGGAGTTTGTCACAAAAGACCAAGACCCCCAAGACAGGTGGTCATTGGTTCCTGTGGGGGAAGTAAAACAAGGACACCCAAAGGAAAAAGAGATTTCACAGAATCCCATGCAGATATCCTGGGGAAGTAGGGCATGGGTAATGGAAGTGAGGGAAGGAGGTGGAGTGGAAACCGGGATCCTGGAAGACTCCGGCTAGAGAGAGCCCTGGATGTGAAGGGAAGGCAGGTGAATGGGGAATCCAGCAAAGCTCTTTCATCCGGCATTTCTGGCCCCTCCCGACTCCCTCTCCTCCTCAGCTGATGTAGCCAATGGTTCTCCTGCTCTGCAGGCTTGGGTCCCTTCAAAGTGATGAGGGAGCTGTTTTCTGCCTCCTAAGGTTCCTATATTCCTTGGACTCTCTCTTTCAGCAAGAACCAGAGTTAAGTGACCTTTTTTTTTGGAGGTTGAGGTGACAGTATCCATTTTACTCTACTAAAAATGAAAATAACTTGCTGAATTAAAACACATCACCAGGAAGGCCAGTAAAGCCAGCCATGTGATTATGAACATTGTACGTCTCAATGCGAGTTCTTATGTTCTCTAATAATGCGTACTCACCGTTTTCATAGCCTAGTGGTTGAGTGCAGGTACTTTATTTTTAATTTTTTGTACTGCAGCAAAATATACATCCAGAAAAGTGCACGTATCAGAAGTGTAGAGCCTCACAAACTAAATGTGCTCATGCAACCAGCACACAGACCGAGAAACAGGAAATCACCAGAAGCCCTTCCAGTCACTCTTCCTCCAAGGGTAACTATTATCTGGCCTACAACAGCATAGATTAGTTTTGCTGGGTCTGTACTTTATAAAACTGAAATCACACAGTATGTTCTTTTTGTATCTGTATTAGTTCCCTCACTATCATTTGTGAGATTCATCCATATTGTTGGGTGTAGCTATAGATTATTCTCATCACTATACAGTATAGTACCCCACTGCGAATGACCATATTGCATCCTTTCTGCTTTTGAGGCACTTTGGTAGCTGCCAGGTGGGGCTATTTCAAATAGTCCTGCTATGATAGCTGTTTTGGTAAACATACGCGTACATAGCAAGTCATATTTTTCAGTACTATTTAGCCTGACAGCAGATGGTCATGTATCTATCTGCTTTTCTAGGCCCCATTTCAGAGAGCTCAATAAGAAAATATGCTCTGAGTGTATTTAGAAATCTATTAGGAAAAAATAAGATGAATTGACAGTCACATCATCTCTCCACAATATTTTGGCAGTTTGTTCTCTAAAATCAAGCAGCAACAAGTAAGCTTACGCCACAGCCTTCATTCTTTCCTCTGTGGGCTCGTGGCTTTCTCGCCTGACAGACTTCCAGCCTCTTGGCAACGGCTCATCATGTCGTCTATTTTCAGCTCTATTATTTTGATTAAAAATTTAAAAAAATTTTTTTCAAAAATACTTTCTCCCAGTCTAATTATTTCTGCTTTAAAATTCTTTGGTGATTTTAAAATTAAAATTTAAAGATACACTAGTTTAGCCTAGTATCCCATCTTCAAAACGACATCAAACAAGTGTTTTCTTTGGTAGCAATGTGGGAGAGATTAACCTTTCTATTTCCTCAGAGGAGAGTCTATGTTCTGTATTATATGGAAATCAAAATGAGCAAATTCAGGCTGGGTGTGTGTGTGTGTGTGCCTGGGAGGAGTGGGGTGGGGGGGAACATGGCCCCCCAATTCTTTGACATTCCTCCCATGAAGAGGTAGAATCTGGGTGGATTATGACTGGTTTGGCCAGTTGAGTACGGAAGAAGTGATACTGTGTGACACCAGGGCTGGGTCATAAACGGCCATGCAGCTGCCATCTGGTTCTCTTGGCAGCTCTCAGTCATCCCAACTGTTATGGGGCTAAATTGTGTCTCCCCCAGAGATACGTTGAAGTCTAACCCCCAGTACCTCAGAATGTAACCTTATTTGGAAACAGATGTAATTAAAGATGAAGTTATACTGGAGTAGGGTGGGGCTTTCACATGTTCTTATCAGAGAGAACACATGTGTGCACACACAGACACACACCTGAAGACGGCCATGGGAAGACAGAGGCAGAGATGGAAGTCACTCCGCCACAAGCCAAGAAACACCTGGGAACTCCACATGCCAAACATGTGAGCGACAAAGCCTCTGTCATTCCAGCCCCCAGCCAATCAAGTTTTCCCAGCTGAGGACCCCAGTATTGTAGGACAGACAACATCCCCATTGCATTTTGAATAACTGTCCCACAGAAAATGTGAGCATAATAAAAAGGTTATTTTACACTTCTAAGTATTATTTTGTCACACAGTTACAATCCATGGAGCAGGAATCAGCAGAGTTTCAGACATGGCAGCCTGACGCCAAGTGCCTCAGTCTACACCACACAAAGGACTGACCAGTCATCTCTACTCTGAAAGTGTGCTGAGCACCCAAGGGGACCCTCAACAGAAAAGAGGAACTCAGCTGGGTGTCCTGTGGGAAGCGCAGGCATTGAGCCAGAACTGACGGGAACGATAAGCCATGAAAGATTTCACGTGGATTATCTATCTCATTCGATCCTCCCAACAGCCCAGAGAAGTAGGTCCTGTTATCAGGGCCATTTTTACAAATGAGAACCCTGAGGTACTACGAGGTTAAGAGACCGGCCCTGAGTCACACAGTTTGTACCAGGAAAGCACAGGCTTCACACTTAGGGCGACGGCACCGAGAGTCGGGAAGTTACTACAGTCAGTGGAAAGAATGGATGCGCTGCAGCTGATTTCCAGTGGAGAACAGTGGCCTGAATGCTTATTCGCTTATTTAAAGGACATTTATGAGTGCTGCTGTGTGCCAATGTGCCCCTGAGGGAAGCCACTGTCTCAGGGAAGATTCCAACATGTAAATAGATCCTTTTCTTTTTCATTCAATCCAAGACTGAATTATTTCAAAAGAAACTGTTGTGATTAGGAAAATGAAAGAAAATAAAGCAAACAAAAAAAGGAAACAATGGGGTTTCTTCACAGGAGCAGAGAGAAAGTTGAGTCAAAGACGGTTAAAGTTCTTAACTAGAAAACAGAATTTGGGGTAAATCAAGAAGCGGAATGTGAAATCCAGCTGTGACCCGTCCTATGAATCTAAGCAATACTCTCAGTGCCCCCACGGCATCTGATGCTAAGAGAGCCAGCGCAGTTGGGACAAACACATCCAGATGAGTTCGCTTTGGGGTTATGTTTTCCCCTCAATCAAAATGTCCCCTTTGAGGTCCCAAAGGAAATGAGAAAGGAGGGAAAGGCAGACATCACGTGTTCAGTGGGAGAAGGCGTTCTCTACTCCCCGCTGCTCACAACCTCCTGCCGACACGTCCCTCAGCAGGGTCACCCGGGCAGGTAGGAGGAGAAACAAATCCCAGACTCAGGGAGGGTACCTGTCATGGATCGCCTCGATTGTCATCCAACCACTCCAAGGGTAAGGCTGTTGCACTTTTCCCCAAACTGGCAGAAATAGGTCAATGAAGCCCCTGGAACCTTAGCTCATGCTGGATCTCTGCCCTCTCAGCCCAGTCACGACTACTTTAACCTTTTCTTCAAGTGGAATGTTCCTTCAACAACTTAAAATAGGTTCCAAAAATGTTTCACAGAAAAAAGGTCAAGGTTGGATGGAGCTGGCTCACCCATTTTGTGAGCAAAGATGAGCACTTTGATTTTTATTTCTGATATATTTTATTACTGCGTTAAAGGGGAAGAGAGAAAGGCATTTGGGGATGTTAGGTCAGGGAAGAAACGGCCTGGCACCAGTCCAGGACTTCTGCAGCCCCTCTATCAATCACACCCGGTACCCACTGTTGTCCATGAGGAATGGGGGAGGCTGAACCTCCTAAAAACCAAACAGCTTTCTTTACTTCTGTTCACCAGACAGCAATTCATTACCTACAGCTGCAGAGTGAGGGAGACCTATTTCTAACAGAACATACAATGTCTGCTTTTGAGGACCTTTTATTACCTCAGTTATCTTTATTGTGTCCAATGCACATGGAGCCAGGACCACCTCCAGAGCATGTACTTGGAAATGGTTTTAGAATTCTCCCAGTTCCCACTGAAGTATGCTCTAAAGTTCTTAATGATATCTGCCCTTTCTCCATATGAATTAACCTAATGAGGTAGAGAGGGACAGTCAGTAGAAGAGCCCCTGGGAGGAGACCTCTTTGAGTCTCTTTGTCGCATGCAACAGTGGGTGAAGAAACGATGGCTGAGGGCTGTTTCCCTCACGGGAGTGACTGTGGTGTGAGACGCAGGGAAGTTGGAGTCTTCTGGGCCAGACCGTGTGGGCTTGAGTTCAGGCTCTGCAGTTCACCGGTTGTGCAATTTCCAACAACGACTTAATCTCTCTGGGCCCCTTTTCCTCATCTATAAAATGAGGATAGTAATAGCATCTACCTCTTAGGGTAGTTGTAAGCAATAAATGAGCTACTATAGGAAAGACCTTTTAATAACTGTGCCATAATGTGTTTGCTATTATTGTATTCATGGAGGAGGGGGAGCTAAACAGTGGTGAGGCAACTGAGACCTTGAAAGATAGAAAGCTAGTCCCAGATTCTGGGTCCTCTTTCAGAAACCATTTTAACCATCAGCACCTATGGTAGTTCTCCCATCCGTGTGAAAAGCACATTCAGCAACAAGAAAGAACTCTTAATACTTGGTCTCAAATCACTTGAAACCCACAGGAAGTCGTAGAAAACCAAAGTGAGAACTCCTCCTTTTCATTCTGTATGTCTTGTTGACAAACTGCCCTATGGTATATAATTTGTAGAGCCAACTAATCAAGGATTACTTGAAAAACATTTCGGAAGGGAAAAAAAAATCAAGGGCTTGATAAGGTTGAGTGGATTTGCCTACTTGTCAAATGGTTTAATGCAGAAAAGTAGTGAGTGGGAAATGAATAAGAAGAGGTAAACCATAAGGGTTATGTTCTTTCCTATCCTATACCAGACTGGTCCTTAATGCACAATAAGTGTCTTTTCATGGGGATGCCTTAAGATCTCCTCTTTTAGCAGTGTGTATCCCTTAAAGTCTATAACCCTCCTTCTAGCACAATGCCTGACACACAACACTACTGCTTTTTAAAAAAGAATGGATGGATGATAGATGATAGATAGATAGATAGATAGATAGATAGATAGATAGATAGATAGATGATAGATAGATAGATATAGATAGCTATTTATACATATGTATAAATACATATGTATATATATGTGTATATATATATATATGTGTGTGTATACACACACACACACACACACACACACACACACACACATAAGCATCTAGTTTTTCACAAATCCCTAAGATCTTAATTATGGATATTTCTGGATTTCACCCCAATCAGTTTTCTGTACAGACATAGGCTTCTTGTGCATATCATTATACCACAAATTGTCTTTTCAATCCCCACTAAAATTTTATCTCTGACTTGATGAGCAATTTTTGTACTAGCTGAGACACCAGCTGAAACTATTTCACAAAGTACTTTTTTTCTTCTTTCTGTGGAGAATATATGGTGAATTGCTTATATTCACAGAACAGGGTCACTGCTGAATTTTACATTCCACTGCTTGATTCACCCCAAACTTCTGTTTTCTAGTTAAGAACCATAAGTGTCCTCGACCTCAACTTTCTCTTTACTTTTATCAGCAACACTGGGGTAACTTACTTTCTTTTCAAATCCTTTTTTAAAAACCACAGAAAAAAATCTAATTTTTTTATTTCGTGAATATAACCATGAGCTGTGGGGGTCTGGGCTCAGTGAACTCACCATCTAAAGGTCTTGACCTCACATACCTGTCTGGAAACATGACATGTTATAGAACTTGCTCCCAATGTAGGTTCCCATGATCCAATATCTCCACTTGCAGGCCACCTCCCCTCACACTTGCATGACCTTCTCATCATAATTAAGATCTCTCAGTAACAACCAAGCCTCGTATGTACAACCACCAATATCATCAATATTTCAAAAATACTTTCTATAAAGTAAAACAGTGAGCAGTTTTGGGGTTTTTGTTCTCCACCATATCCTAATGGGTTAAGGGAGGTTTTCACTTTTTTCAAGTAATATAATATAGTGTCTATTAGAAATAATACCATTCATTTTAAGATTTAGAAATGAAGGAATATTTTTTGTAAGGCGTGATGTCTTACAAATAGCGTATGCTGTCAGGTAGCATGTACAACTCACATACACATACCCTTGCTTTGTGGATTGGTCTTTCAGTTCCTATTCTAAAACCAGACTCTTGGAGTTCTGGAATTGATTTTTAGGCTTGAGAAGATAAGAGCACTACCCACTTTTTGAAATTACTTTGCTTGGATTACACCCTGTGAAATGTTCCAGGTGTTATTGTCTATTCGTTTTGAATCTATCTGAATGTTAAGATACACTGAATATCTCTAAAGGTAACACATTTGCTGCCTGGAAATAGATTGAGCTTAAATTTCAAGTCTGCTATTAAAGCTGCAAACACTTCCACTAGGAAATCTCCTTAAAGATTGTCCTTGCAACATGGAAGATGCTCCTGGGCAGAATGTTCTTTTCTCTTCCCTGTTAGATGTTGCTCTACTTCCGTCTTAGTCTCAGCCTGGCCCATGCTTCATTAAAACCATTTCACTGTGGATGGATGAGTGAAAAGGAAACCAATGACATGTAAAAGAATCTCTTTTCTACCAACCCCAGCTTCATAAAAGACAAAATCTCTTTTGATAACAATGCCTGACATTGGAGCAGTGCTTACCTTTTCAAAGCTGCTGGTTCCACAGGCCTTCTCTCCTTGGAGCTCTCTAAGGTTGGCAATTATCACAGTGAAGTGCTTATAATTATTTGCCCAGGCCCCTTGACTGTTGTGAGACAACGCTGGGATCTCCATTCAGGGCATTAGATGTAACCAGGCTTCTAATTACCAGATTATGCAGCTTTGAAATGAATTGTAATTTTGGATTTCATTCAATTAAGGAAATACGTCTGGCACCCACTTAGAGATGCAGTACCCACTCTAGCAGCTCCTGGCTGTGACCCAGTGGTGGCAAGATGGCAATGCTACTGCCCGCACATACCCACCTACTTCTTCCTGGTGGTCACTTGGCCAAAAGCAGTTGGGCTGCAATGTGAGTCAATTATTAAAAGGCTGGTACAAATCCACTCTTTTTATGAAACAGATACCCTTACTTAATAGTTGAGGATTTAAAGCATCCTTTGAGTTTATAGCTGTTTTCCTAAGTGGTGTGATATCAGAAACGCCCTGAGATGCGTGTTCACGTTCTCTACTCCTGAGCTACCAAGTTAGATTTTCCAAGGGATTCACATGCCTGGGATAGTATGGGAAGCACCCATTTCATAACAACCTTTATCTAAAGAAGATTGCAAAAAACAATTCAATTTTATTTCAAGTATTTATGAAGTGTATATTGTGTCCTTCTGACTAGATTCTCTGACAGATACAAGGAGATATATGATAATAAGTAAATGATGAAGTAATTTCTTTTCTATCTACCAGGTGCTCTGCATATTCATCTCTAAATCTTTGTGACAAATGTATGAGGTAAGTTGATGATTCCCATTTTACAGATAAGGAAACTGAGGCTTAGAAAAGCCAAGTCACTTGCTCACATAGCTAAGAAATAATGGAATCCTGGTCATTCTGGCTCCTCATCCCGCGCTCTAATCACTATGTCTACTGCCTTACTTTCCTCCTCCAGGGAGGTAAGATGTGTATCTGGAGCAGAATACGAGCTAAAATGTTGTCTGTGCCCAATGAGGGTAGAGATGTAAGTTCTAAAGCATTAAACAAAGAATGTGTTAGTGTGATCTGAGCCAAGACAGGAAGACTTCTCGGAGGAAGCAGAGGGACAGATAAGATTAGGTAGGTGGAAGAAGCGGAGAGTGTGTTACAGGGAGGAGGAAAGGCAGCACAAAAAGGATAATGTTGTTCTTCTCACCAACAGATATTTACTGAGCAGTTAAATGCCAGGCACTTTCTATGTGTTTTAAATGTGTTCTTACATTTACCCTAATCCTCACATCGGTCCAGTGAGCGCAGGGACTCAAAGTCTGATTTTGACTTCACTTCTGTCATAGAAAATAACTAAAGATCTGTCCATTTTCACCCTGTTTCAGCTCCTGCCTGCCCCCCATCTCTTGTCCCCAAGCACACCTCAGGGAGCAAACTCAGAGAGTCTTCTAGAGAATCCAGACGGAGCTCATAGTGGGGTCCAGCGTAAGTGGGGGTCCAGCAACATTGCAACTGCCATAGAAAGCTTGATTTCATGTTCATAAGCAAATTCTGATGTGAAAACCTCATTTGAAATGGGCTCAACTGTTCACGCTCATCAAGCATTCAGGACTCTTCAAAACATTCTGCGGCCCACAGTCCCGTGTGCTCCGTGAACTTGCTCTCACAGGAACTCAGGTCTGGGGCGTGGGCCCTTCGTGTGAGGCTTGGAGGGCCCTGAGTGGGAGGAAGGCACGTGCTCCGGGAGGGAGTCCGGCGTGGCAGCACCACTTCCCTTGCTCACGGTTGCCTTTGACGTTCCTTTGAAAAACTTCACAATGAGATTTACTCAGAATGGGCACTGGCCTTCAACTAAAATGACCTAGGGTGGTCTCACTTCTGTGCCCCCTCCCTTGGCACCCAGCATCTTCACGCTCCCAGGCACACAAAGCTTTCTATGGAGCCTAGTCCACGGAGCCAGGCTCAGCGTGGGGAACTGCTGGTATTTCTTCCTCTTTCACTTCTTTGCGATCTCTTATCAACACATTTGTTTCTCAAAGTTCTGGAGGCTGGAGTTTGAGATCAGGGTGCAAGCATAGTCCGTTCTTGGTGAGGGCCCTCTTCCAGGTCATATGCTCACATGGCCTTCCTTGGTGTACGCGGGCACAGAGAGAGAGATGGCATGTCTCTTCTTCTTATAAGGGCACTAACCCCATCACAAGGGCCCCATCTTCTTGACCTCATCTAACCCTCATTACCTCCCAAAGGCCTCACTTCCAAATAACCATCGCACTGGGGATTAGAGTCTCAATATAGGAATCTGGGGAGAGGGGACACAAACATTACACCCGGGGTCCTTCCCGGGGTGCTAATTTCATACATCCCAACAAAGTGTCCCTGAGAAAATTAATCCTGATTAACCTAGTCATACATTCCAGCCCCCTTGATCAAACACCCTCAAAATCTAGTTCCAGGGATAGCTCCCTGATGGCTAATTCTAGAAGCTCCTTCCGTGTATAATCTCTTTCATCTTTTATCAGGTCCAGCAAGGCTCAGCCAGGTTATGCTGAGATTTAACCTGTTATCCACCTGGCGGCCAGGGGAGGAAGTGGGAGCAGCCCTATTGTCTTTTAGAAATGTGCTCGTTCGTTCCAGGGAAATTCTGGGGGTTCAGGAAGTCTTCCGAGACATCCCTCCAGATGTCTTCCTGCCATGTTTCAGGGTGTCAGGTCTTCTCCACCAGGACCCTGACAGACCTGCCTCAGCTGAGCACAGATGTCCCTGAGCTCTGCAATTCTTGCTAAAGTCCTGCTCAGCTGGGTCTCTGTAAGCTATTAAAGACAGTCTGTGGCTCTCCTGGTCAGCCTTTAGCTGCTTAGAAAAGGCCCCGGGTTTCCCATGGCAAGGGCCCCAACTCATTCTCAGCAGGGCATCGGTGCAGCTACAGGCAGACCTTGAAGATAATGCAGACTTGCTTCCAGCCCACAATAAAGTGAGGATCGCAATAAAGCAAGTAACACCAATTTTTTTTTTTTTTTGGTTTTATACTACACTGTAGTCTATTAAGTGTGCAACGGCATTATGTGCAAAATAACAATGTACATGCCTTAATTTCAAAATACCTCATTGCTCAAAAATGCCAACCATCCTCTGATCCTTCGGTGAGTTGTCGTCTTTTTGTCGGTAGAGGGTCTGACTTTCAATTTGTGAAAATGCACATCTGAGCAGTGCCATAGAATGAGGTATGCCTGTAAGTAGCAACCAGCCAAGTCCACTGCCTTTGTAGACATCTCCCTCTCCCTCTTCATTTTCAAAGGCTGACTCATTGCTCCTGCACGGGGGTTCCCCTCACTGGGGCATTTTCCCAGGTAACCTCTAGTGAGAAGCTTAGCTTTCTGGCCTGCACCCTGTGCCAGGGATTCCCCATTGCCCATATATCACTCAGGATGGTGCCCTCTGTGCCTTTTTCATAACCCCGGCTTACCACCTGCTCTCTCAGACCACTCCTAGAACCACCTGTGTTAGTTTGGGTCCTTCAAGGGTTACATGTGCAAGAGATTTGTTGAGGGGAATGCCTGTGAAGGATAGAGGGGAGGGAGCAGGAGAAGGCAGGGAGGACCTTCAGACCACAGGGTACATCTGATACTTGTGACAGGAGAGGAAGGACGGAATTGGGGAGGGAGAGCCTGGGACTGCAGCACAGTTCCTAGAAACATTCAACTGGGCTGATGGGGAGTCCTCAAGCCAGTCCCCCCTGGAGGAGACCCACGGCTCTCAGGAACACACCTGCATTCCTGCCCTCGCAGTGGTCAGTCACTGCCTGGGAGTGGCCCACAGGAAATGTGAGCTGGTGCGAACATGGCGGCGGTTCCCATGCACCAGGAATGGGGCTGCAGCCCACAATGCTCCTACAGCAGAAGTGAGCATTGCATGTACCACGGTAATGACCAGTCTAAGTCTGGCCAAGATGATAATGACTGATAATGGCTTGAGGCGTTAGTCACTCTAGAGTAATTTTAAGATGTATAACAGGACCAATGGAAAAAAATACTTTGGTGCAATTGAGTCTTTCTTTGATCTCCTCAAATCATACCACATAGGAAGTACAACATAGGGAATATAGTCAATAATATCGTAATAACTTTGTGTGGTGCCAGCTGGATACAAGACCTATCAGGGAGAAATCACTTCATAAATTATATAAATGTCTAACCAATATTCCGTAAAAAAAAAAAAAATCATACCACATAGAAAGCTAGTCTGTATGGTACATATGCCCTTGATAGCCTCATAAAATGGAAAGGGTACCATTTTAGAATTCAAAGGAAAATTATTCAATTTGGCAATAGGGAATGAAATGCTCAAAATAAAGTCCATTTCTGCCTCCCTATCTTGGATTCAGAGGTGAATAGTATTACAATTGAATGAAGCAATTTTTCCACCTGCATTTTTAATAGCCAGGAAAAGAGAGTGGTGATGCCAGCCCGCATAGACTCTTAAAATTGGAAGGTACCCTATAAATCATGCTCATTATACATCAACTTCCCGCCTGGCAGCAAACCTCTGTGCAAGGTTCTTATCCCAAATTCCCAAGAGGTTAATTGTCCTTGGCTTGCCCACATCCAGTGACAGGGGACTCACTGCCTCCTCAGGTAGTTTATTCCATGACTAAACTGCTCTAGTTCTGGGATATTGTTTTAAAAAGCGATAGAATCAACACTCTTTGTCACACTTGGCCATGTTTTTTCACATAGTATCTCACTGACTCCTTACAATGACCAGGGAAGAAGACTCCCCCCCGTCCCATTTTAAAAATGGGGAGCCCAGGTCAGAGTAGCTAAGTGGTTTACTTGATGTCACACAGCTGGAATTCAACTCCACGCTCAGTTCTCTTCCTCAGTCTCCCCACTAATGGTTCAGATTGTGTTGGGATCTCTCTAGTTTCCATTTTCACTGATCCTAGTTCAGACAGAATAAGCCTAATGTTATTATACACATGATGTACCTTCAAATACTTGGGTCGGGCCTTACATTATTCTGTATCACATTTTAATCTCCTGGTCAAACCCTCAATTTCGTCAGCTATTCCTCACATGCATCATCCCCAGATGTCCCCAGACTTACTCGCCTGGACACACTTTAGGCTTCTAATATCCCTTTTAATATGACACGTACTACACTGAACACATCCTCTAGGCGTGTTATGACTTGTGCGTTGTGTAAGGAAACTATCACTTCCCTCTCCCCACACACTACACTCCTGTCAGTATAACCACACCATGCTGTGGACTCAATAAACATAAGCAACTAAAGCCTCTTGGCCTTTTCACATAGGTGGCTATGACACGGCATCTCCCCCATTCTGCGTTTGTACAATGAGTTTTTTGGATCATATTCATTCTGCTTAGCTTTAAGCATGGTAAAAATCAGTCTAGTGTTCAAGCCTATTAAAATTCATCACCTCCTTGGTAGCATTTGAAATCATGCCATCATCTATAAATCAGTGTTTTTGAAAGAACATCTGAGTTCCTAAAGTGTAGTGTGTGGGGGGAGGGAACTGATAGTTTCCTTACACAAGTCATGACGTGCCTAGAGGACACGTGTTCAGTGCTGAGCGTGTCACACTAAAAGGGATATCAGATGCCTAAATAAACACTGTTGAGACCACCTAGACCTATTAAGACCTAGTTCCCTCTTTCCACCTCTCCTGCCCTCTCTGTCATGATGCTTCACTCTCCCTTCCTACTCACAATGGAACCCCTAGACCAGAAGCTGTAGCTTCACCTGGGAGCTTGCTAGAAAATGCAGACTCCTGCGCCTGGGCCCCACCCTCGTCCTGCAGAATCAGAACCCATACTTTCAAAAGATTTCAAGTGACTTTGTGTGCACATTAAATGTTAGCTGCTCCAGTGTAACATACCTTAAGCAGGTGACTGAATTCCGCTGCCTCAGTTTGCTCATCTGTCAATCAGGGGAGGATAAAAAGCTAAGAGCCTATGGCTCCTAAACCCTTGAGTCCCGTTTCCTTACTGTCTCAGGCACGTGGAACGGTGCCCAGAATTGTCCCGCAGCTCCACCGAGAAGGCAGGAGAAAATTGATGACTGATACAATGATATGTCTCATCCCTTTCAATATTAATAGCTGTAAATGAGAATCTTTGACTGGGGCAGCGGGGGGGCAAAGCACTGGTTTTACAGCCTGGAGTCACTTGATTTCTGTCCTAATTGAATACCAGACTTTTAGCCGAGTTCCAGAAATATGACACTAGCACAGAGACCCATGCCATAAAAGGGCTTTGAGATGTGTCTCGTGGGGTAGGAGGGGTGGGTGTGGGGCGAGGCTCCTGTCATTGGGAGAAAAGAGCATAGGTGCCTTTGGAATCAGCAGATCAAAGCTCCCTTCTGGCCCAGGCACTAACTGAATTCGTCCCTCAGTGTGTTCTTCTGCAAACAAGGAGCAGAAGTAGCACGCACCCATGCTATGGGTTGCTGTGAGACTTACATGAGATTGTTTCTGTGACATGTTTAGTCCAGAAGAGCTCAACAAATACTCAGTAATGTTTTTGTTTTTATTCTTTCATCTCTGAAACAGGGATACTTTTAATATCCCACAAAGTTGGTGTAAGTAATAAATACTGTGTATGAACGTGCTTTGTAAATGTTTACAAATTACCCAACATTTGATATTTTTTCTGACTTCTACTGATTATCTAGAACATAAAAAGCAAATACTAAGCAAAGGTATGTGGGTATTTGTCCCCTAAAAACCTGAAAACCAAAAGAAGCATTAAAAAGAGACGAGAAATATGCCGAAGAGAGGCAGGGCTCCAATCAAATGTGTTGCCCTTCCATAACTTACAACGTCCCCACAAACCAATATTTAATCTATGTGTATTAGCCGGGATTCTACAAAGAAACAGAAATAATAGGAAGGAGGGAGGGAGGGAGATTGATTGATTTTAAGGAATTAGCTCACGTAACTGTGGAGGCTGCAAGTCAAACAACTGCAGAGAAGGCTGGGCGACTGGAGACCCAGGGAAAAGCTGATACGGCAGCCTGAGTCCAAAGACACATGGAGGCAGAATTCCCTCTTCCTCTGGGAATGTCATCTTTTTCTCTTGAGGCCTTCAATGGACGGTATGAGGCTCACCCACATTCATCTGCTACTCAAAGTCTATTGATTTGAGTGTTAATCTCATCTAGAAGATACTTTCATAGCAATAGCCTGACTGGTGTTTCACAACTATCTGGGTACTGTGGCCTAGCCAGGGTAATACATAAAATTAACCATCGTACCATGTTATAGGTAAATACTGGCTCAATACAACTTTTTTTATATCTTTGTCTTCTCAGTCCCTTATGCCTTTTATTCTAACAGAAAAGCCAATGGATTTCCTCGTCCTGCCTGTCCAGTGCAATTACAATCAGGCACTGATAGGTCCCTATTAAAATGTCTTCTTAAATTTAAAAAAAAAAAAAAAAAAGTCTTCTTTAACAAGGAAGAAGCCCTCCGACAACACAGTTAGTTAATGCAAATAATAACACAGCTAGTACTGTTACGTCAGTGCAATGTAACAGACGGTATACTAGGCGCTTTGTATGCATCTTCCATGATAACAATCCTGCGAGCTTGCAATTATCCCTATTTTACTAGAGAAAACTAAGGTCTCTAACAGTGTAACACCTCATCCAGTATCATACAGTGAGTTGCAACACAACCAGAATCTGAATCAAGTTCTGTCTTACTCCAAAGCCTTGGTTCATTCCACTGTTATACTACTGATGGCAAAGCCATCTTAGCACAGTGATTAGTTTTGTTTTTTAATGATAGAAAATGTTTAAAAGTTGAAACAAATAGCTCTGCTAACGTGTCTATTCTTTTCTTTCCTCTCTCATTCTTTATCATTTTAATAGCATTTTAGGGAACAGAAAAAGAACAGATATTCACCATTCCCCATATGTGATGATTTCTCCTAATAATATAATTTCTTCCTTTCCAACTGATTTTCCTTCACCAGTTAGTTGTGGTAGGTCTATCTAGAGAAAGTTACTGCACTAAAAGATAGATACATCAAGGTCAGTGGCGAAGATACCTTATCCTCAGTAGTTACTTCATGGAACCAACTTCTACGAGGTCAGCTCAGCCCCCCAGGGCTCTGCTTGTCCAAAGCGGAGAGTCAGTCATTGGAAGAGAAATGGGCTTAGTTGTCTTATGAGGATTTTATTAAGCACGTTAAAGTCTAGACAGAGAAATGAATTGTCAAGAAAACTCACTAAACTCATGAAGAGAAATTGGGCCAACTATGCATATAATGGATTGGCAAAAAGAAAGAATTATTTTTTAAAGGTAATTGCTTTGAGTTAGTTACATAATGATCTTACAGCCCTTGTTACTGCCTTCTAGCAATGTGTGTTGTATAAAAGCTGTTAACACCGATGTCTCTTCAGCATGGAACCCAGAACCAACATGTGCTGTCACTTTAGGTAAGGTCCTTATGTCCCTTTAAACCTCAAAATGTTCATTTCACAATATTAAGAAGATCAAATGAGAAAATGTATATGAGAAGTGACTTGAAACTATAAATCAAACTATTCTAAAACAAAGAGTTTATTTAAAGTTTTTAAAAGCCTGGCTTGAAAGCACTTTAGGAGTCTAATCTTTATCAGAACACAGTTTAATAACCAAGAATTGACACTATCCAGTAAATGCCGTGTTTCCTGGAAGATAAGACCTAGCCGGACAATCAGCTCTAATGCGCCTTTTAGAGCAAAAATTAATATAAGACCCAGTATGATATGATATGATTCGATATATGATACGATATGATATGATATGATATGATATGATATGATATGATATGATATGATATGACATAAGACCCAGTCTTGTATTTAATAAAATAAGACCAGGTTTTATATTAATTGTTGCTCTAAAAGACATGTCTGGCTAGGTCTTATTTTCAGGGAAACACAGTGGTAACGCTGGATGCAAACAGTGCCATCAACACCAAGGCCCGCGCTCTGAACAGTTCCCGGATGTCATGCATACCCACCTTCCTTAAACTAACACATGGAGTCCTGGGGCTTCTGGGGCAGAGCAGAAAGCTGTACTACGAAGAGCAAGCACATCTGTGACAGTCAGCTCATAGTAAGGAAATTGATGGAGGCTTCCTATATTTGTCAACAGTTGTAAAGTTTACAGGATATGACAATAACAAGTTGTGAAGCTGAAAGAAACTTTTCTGAACTATCAGTAATAACAATACATTATAATCAACCATGACAAAGAGACTGAATTGTCTTTCCATTCATGCTATAGAAAATATTACAAAATTGTTGTTATAGGAACAGATGGTAAAGAATTCACAGTGAAATGTAGGGTGGAAAATCCATAGAAATATGTGTCAGGCATTTAATTTGTGATATTTGTTTTTATCAGCTCTTTTAAAATGTGCACTTTGTTGTGATTTCTTGGCATAAATTCTACATCTAATTTTGTATTTTTTATTTTTTATTCTTTTTCTTAATGAGAAATATCAAAATTACATAACCTTTCAGCCCTTTAAAATTGAACTCTACCCTGCTTATAGATTCTCAAGTAAGAGAAAATGTGATGAAAGTAGTGATTTGGGGAGGCAAACAAGGAATTCAGGTTTAAATCCTATCTAAGTTCCTATTTCATAATGATTATTCCTTTTATTCCCATAATAAGTTTACCTTAATTTGAAAAACAGAAGGTAATTTTTATGCAAGAAGTACCATAAAATGGGAGTGTGTGTCACACAATAATTTCAATAAAATAGCTAATAAATATCATTTGGGGAAATGCCTATAACAAATACTATGGTACATTCTAGCTCCTCATTTTCTGTAAGTAATAATGAGAATATATATTTTATTTGAGCTAATATAATTTTATTATGAACTATTAAGTGGAAATAATAGAATATAAAAATTAGAAAAATTAAAACTAAAAGCCTAAAAATGTAGCACCCAAGTCAATGATAGTTAACAAGATATGTTGAACTAAATAAAACTATCATGATATTAATTATACACCTGTGCTATTGCGATTTATAGTAAGAAATATGTACGTATGTAATATATTTGGTCTTTGACCCGTCCCTGACACAGGTCTCTCAAAACCCTTATAATTTCCTAAGTGGTAAGAGAACTAGGATCATCTTTCGTTCTAATGAGGCGACTTTGGGTATCTCCTGGATGGTTCCTGGATGGGGGCTGGTCACCAGAAAGACGAAGCCATGATTAGAAGCTTGACATTTTCAGCCCCACACCCCATTTTTCAGAGACGGGAGAGGAACTGGAAATGAAGTTAATAATTGACTATGCCTATGCGAGGAAGACGCCCTAAAAATCCCCAAATCTGGTGTTCAGAGAGGTTGCAGGTTGATGAACACATCTATGTACCAGGAGGGTGACACACCCCAATTTCTCAGGGACAGAAGCTCCTGTGCTCCAGACCCTCCCAGACCTCACCTTATGTATCTCTTCATCTGGCTGTTCATCTGTGTCCTTTATCATAGCCTTTAGTAACCGGGTTTTTTCCAACACAACCACAATAATAAAAAAAAAAAAAGAAAAGAAAAGAAAAAAGGAAGGAAGGAAGGGAGGAAGGGAGAGAGGAGAAAGGAAGGAAAAAAAACCACCTTTCATTAGCTCTTTAAAGACTGGTTATAAGAGAAAGTAAAGAGAAAAATAAAAAGACTGTTTTTAGTATAATGCTCTGGGTCTTTAGATCTCACTAATTTTTAAAATAATTTAAAAGTTGCTCTTTCAGAGAATCTGTAATCTAGATAGAGGTAAGAAAACAAAAATCACAAGTTATTCAGAATGACAGGTGGAATGTCAAAGCAATAGGATTATTAAGCAATATGACACTACTGTGAGCTATTTAAATCTAAAGAATTAGCATGATTTCATAGAAACCACTTCTAGGCAAAATAGCAATTATTGTGCAGTTATTAAGAAATACCTCGTCAAGTTTTTAATAGTAGCACCTGACTAATAGTTCCTATCACAACTTCTGCCAACTTTTCTCTAAAATATCTCTGTATATGCTTGAGAAAACAAAAAAATATATAGCAAAATTATAATTAATCCGTCTTTCAGAGGTTAAGTCATGCAAACAAAAATAAGACTGGAAAGCATTTAAATAATATCGGAGGTGCCAAAAAAAATGTATAAACATGACTTGTATTAATCTTTTGTTATAGGTGTATATTATTACAATTTTAATAGTTTTTTCCTTTCTTAAAATGTGTATACATATTTTGGCACCCTCTGTACAATTAACAAGCTAAATCTAATAGATAGAATATTACTTTATACACCACAAAAGATAACATATCCTTTTAAAACTCCTATATACTAGAAAATAAGTCAGCTAATTATCAAATTCACAAATTATAAACAAAACAACATAATAATTATCAATAGAAGTAAAAAGAAGGAATACAGAAGTGTAATGTAGGAAAAATTGATGGAATGGTAAACATAGAAAGGAGACATGATTAAGAAAATCAAGTGCTGGTTCTTTTTAAAAAAACAAACAAAATAAATCTTTGGCACTGTGATGACTAAAAGGATAGGACATGAATAAAAATATTAAAAATTAGAAAGAGAAAATAATTATAGATACACAGGAAGACGTTAGAACTGTAAGAAAATACTATGTAAAATTTTGTAAAAATAAATTTGAAAACCTAAATAAAATGGATATTTTTTAAGAAAAAGAAAATTATCCAAATTGACTCAAGAAGAAGAAACCCTCACAGCTAAGTAACTATGGAGAAAAATGAAAGGACATTTTTCTCTCTCTCTCTCCCCTTTCTCCCCATCCCACACACACATTCATGCATGAGCACACTCTGGAATTTGGTTAATATTAGATGTGACACTTCATATCAGAGACAGGGGAGTGAAATAGATTATTCCATCAATAGTTTGGGGGTTATTGGCTATCCATTTGAGGTGTAGGGGAGGAAAACATCTTTTCTTCTACCCATCTTAGGTTCTCTGCCTGGGGCACTGTGAAGTGGACTGACAAAAGACAGATTAACAAGAGAAAAGCATACAAATGTATTTAATGTAATTTTTACATGACACAGGAGTCTTTATCAGGAAATGAAGATCTGAAGAACTCAAGTCTGAACTGTTTTCTTTGTTGTTCCTCTTTGACCGGGTTTTTATTCAAAATTAGCTGTGCAAAGCGAATGGACTTTTACAGAAAAACAAATTTAAGTTTATGCCTCAGGCTTTTCTTCTGTGGTGGGTTTCTTTTCTGCTGCTGGTTTCTTGGGAGCTGCAGCCTTTTTCCCACCAAAGGCTT
The DNA here is from genome assembly GCF_057876585.1 of Rhinolophus sinicus. Lineage (NCBI taxonomy): Eukaryota > Metazoa > Chordata > Mammalia > Chiroptera > Rhinolophidae > Rhinolophus > Rhinolophus sinicus. Next base: position 13,554,607 of record NC_142507.1, on the reverse strand, counting down.
ATTCTGCTTCAGAACATCACCAGCCTTCTTTCCTTTCTTCCCGGCTGCTGGCCTCTGGCCTGGAACCCCCTTCTAATCAGCTTTGGCTTCTCACGCTGCTGCTGCTGCTGCTGCTGCTGTTGCTTTATCCACCCAGAGCTGCCTGGTGAAGACTGGCATTCCGGCACATGGTCTTTCCATGTGGGTTTAGATTCAACGTGATTCTCAGGTTTTTCAGTGGATTCTTCTTCAGGAGTCTGCAACGAATCTTCCTGCGTGGTGCTCGGGGGGCTCTTTGGAGCTCCGGGCTTTTCAAGATTCTGCTCAGTTCTATAGTGAGCATGTTGTGTGTGGGAAGGTTGTAGCTACTCTGCAGGGAGGCAGCTTTACGCCGAGTGCCATACAGACCTTCTAACTTGCAGAAAGCACTTTTGGTCTGAAGGCAGACACGGCCCACGTGCCCACCAGGAGCAAGGTTCAGAATGTTCAGTTTGCTTAGATTAAGCAGAGTAGTTCCAGGGATGTTTCCGAAGGCTTTGATGATGCCGTTGTCCTCCTTATAGATGACGCAAGGTCCCCTGCACTGGATATGATGACAGTTTCTCATTCTGCCCTTGCCGCTCTCATTCGCTGAGAGGCATAGACTTTTTTGATATCATTCCAGGCCTTAAGCTTCTTAAGAAGCAAATCAGCCTCCTTGGTCTTCTTCAGCTTCAACTGTATCTTCAACCACCAAAGAAGTTCAGGAACTTGCTCAATATGACGGACTTAGATACGACCAGCGCTGGTAAGGCCGAGGCCGCCAGGGCAGAGCAGATGGCATATCGCTTCTGTGTTGTGCTCACTCTGAGGAGTCCACGGCGCCAGGTTTGGGTTGCTGCAAACATGTGGCCCCCACGACACATTTGGCCAAAAGCACCCTGGCCTGAACTCTGGGAATTCGAGCCACAGGTCTGCCAGGACCCACGGCTCAGCCCTGGCTTGATGACCTGCTAACCCACTGACAGCACAGGGCCGTCTGTTGTTCTTGTGCAAGTTGGTGTGAACAGGGTTCATAGTATCTGTCGAATGGGAGCCTTGAACAGAGCAGGCAAAGCGACATTTCTGCCAGATGACTCCCCCTTTTTGGAGAATACCGATGTCAGTGAACGAATACACGCCATGGTGGGGACAGGAGATGGCCATGCTCCTCTCAACCCAGTGGCTCCCACAGGAAAAGGTTCTTTAGCCTTCTATAATTTGGAACATTTTCCACAACCTTCTTTTATCTTTTATGACATTGTTATTTTTTAGTACAGCCCACCCACCACCACCCTCCACCTTTTTTCATAGAATAGTCTTCATTTAAGGTTTGCCTGATGTTTCTCCATGATTAAATTCAGGTTTTGCATTCCCAGGAGAAATACTTAGATGGGATGTGTCCTTCTCAGTGTCAACAATCAGAGACACACGATGTCCACGTGCCCTTTATTAGTGATGATAGTTCTGATCACCTGGTCAAGACGTTGTCTCATTTCTGCACTACTGTTCCCTTGCAACTAGTAAGCGGTCTGTGAGGAGATATTTTCAGACCATGCAAATATCCTGCTCCTGATCAAAATGTCTGAGATTTACCATCAATAAGTGATTCTTTTTTTTTTAATTTTATTGGGGAATATTGGGGAACAGTGTGTTTCTCCAGGGTCCATCAGATCCAAATAGTTGTCCTTCAATCTAGTTGTGGAGGGTGCAGCTCAGCTCCAAGTCCAGTCGCTGTTTTCAATCTTTAGTTGCAGGGGGTGCAGCCCACCATCCCATGCGGAAATTGAACCGGCAACCTTGTTGTTGAGAGCTCACGCTCTAACCAACTGAGCCATCCGGCCCCCATTCCGGAGGCTCAGCAGCAGCTCCTTGTTTTCAATCTAGTTGTGGAGGGCGCAGCTCACTGGCCCATGTGGAAATCGAACCGGCAACCTGTTGTTCAGAGCTCGTGCTCTAACCAACTGAGCCATCCGCCACTTTCAATAAGTGATTCTTAATTAATCCAGTGTTTGATTCTAGATGGCTGCAAAATGCTAATTTTTCAAGTCCACCACTCCCTGCATATTTATTTACCAGTTAGCGCTTACCATTTTTATTCTAAGAGCCTTTCCTTCATCTGCATTTATTTATCAGCTTATTATCAATATGGACACATAAATTCCTTTTTTTTAAACCAGTAAGCTCTGAAATTGTTTTTAAATTTATAAGCTATTGTTACTTTTTTTTGAGGAATACCTTATATACCACAAAATTGACCCATTTAGTGAACCGTTCCACAAATATTAGTAAATTCATACAGTTGTGCAATTATCATCACGATCACTATTGATAATGCTTCCATCTCCCTGAAAAGTTCTCTCATGGCCTTTTGTAGTCAATCGTCACTCCCACCATGCCCCACTCAGGCAACCATCAAGCTGTTAGCTGCCTCTCTAGTTTTTGTACTTGCCATGGCGGGGAGAGGAGTTGGCCACGCTTCTCTCAACCCAGTGGCTGCCACAGGAAAAGCAAGTCTGAACATTTTTACCATAGGTTTAAGGAAAAGTGGAAAGCTTTGGAAAAACATTATAGGACAAAGGGTATGCGCTAAGGTTGTAAACTAGGGGAAACTCAGCAAGGCCAGTTCATTCGTATTCCTACTGTGGTCAGTAACAGACCATAAGCAGATCTGGAAACCTGGCAAATGACCTTGAGTCATATATCCTTCCACCAATAGGGGACAAAGACCAGTTGGAACCAAAAAAAACACAGAAAAGATATCATCAGGTTTAGGGAAAGTCCCCAAAGCTGCGCCTTTGTACCAGTCAGAAGAACTGTCCTCTAGGTGACCTATCTTTATTGCCATAGTAAAATAACGCACCCTTGGGTGGAGATTTAAGATGCTAATGAGACAGACCACACAGGAAGAAGCATGTACTCATACTGCGCAGGTGCCAAGATAGACCCACCCCACATATGTAGGGAGGAGAGACCAAGGAAGCCGGGGCAGGGTCCTAAATCTCACCACTCAATAAAGCCGCTGTACTAACATACCTCAGGGAGCCACGTTCTCTTTCTGTGTGCGCTCCCTTGGTGCATCAAGCTTTCATTTTAATAAATCTTTCTTTCTGTAAGACTGTTTCGCCTACTCCCTTGATTTCTATCCTGAGAGGGGCAAGGACCACTTTCGCTGGTAACACTCTGGGTACCTCCATCTTCAGAGACAAGGATGCATCTTTCCTCCAGGTATAGGGAGAGCACCTTTCACATGAAGGTCTTATGACCTGATTCAGGGCAGAAGGGGGAGATCAGAGAATCCCTCTTGCACCTTCCATTTCTCAGATTCCTTCAGCTTAAAATATTCAATATGCCAAGGGACCATATTTTGGGGTAGCATGTCCTGGACACCATCATATTTAAAAGAATATTATTTCAACACTGTTTGTAATAGTAAGACTTTGAAGGGGGGAGCCCTAAAACTAAGTATTTATTAACAGAAGGATGGTTAAATAAATTATAGTAATCCATACCATGGAATACTATACAGTCATTAAAAAGCATAAAGTGGATCAATCATACCAGAATAAAAGATCTCTAAGATACATCAAGTGGAAAAGAGCAAGTCAGAGATGCCTCTTTGCAAGACAAAATAACCACTGTATTAATATATGTGTTTATATACACATATGGATGTAAAACAGCAGTGTAAAGACTAGAAACTTATGTTATTAACCGTGGAGAGGGGAATGTGTGTGTGCGCGTGCACGGATGTGTATGTGTGTGCTGGGTGATGGCAGAGCTTTGGGGGCACTATCATATTTTATTCTACATCATTTTTTATTGCTTGAATCTTTCATAAGAATGCAGTTATGTACTGCTTGTATACTAATATACCATTTCATAAACAACCATTTGATATTTGATATTCAAACAATCAAAATTTTATCTCCTTTCGGGGAGAACACAATAGCACAAAAAGCTTTAGAACATATCAGTTCTGATTTTTGAATTTTCCGGACCATCATTTCCTTATCTAGAAAATGAGGGTTTGAACTAGATTATCTAATTTCCCTAATAAACTTTAAATTTCTATGAGCCTATACTTCAAATTTTAACTTTGTTGGGGTTTGTTTTTGTATTTTATTTCTAATTTGTGTTTAACAATTAAAACAGGCACATGACCAGTGTAACAAATAATTTATTGCCTAAGTAACTAAATTTTGTTCTGCCATGAGTGTGGTTGCCTACTTTTATATTTAAAATGATAGAGTTTAGTTTAGTTCTTTATCTTATCAGAATTGCTACATGGTCAGTGAATGTTATAAGGAAACAGCATGCAAATCACACAGTTATAGTTGGGAAGAAATACGGCTAATTTGACTTTCCTAAGCTGTTTCTCTCAGCTCTACTCTTTAAATCTGAAAAAAGAAAATGACATAATGTAAAATTTCCATGAGAAAAGATCAGGCCCTTCTCCAGAAGAAGTAGAGAGAGTTTAAGCTAGCGAAGGATGTCACTTCCTTTGAAATCTTTAAGAAAATATGTTCTCATTTCTTCAAGGCATAGAGATAAAAGTAAAAGGACATCATTTGAGAAGTATTTTCATGCAAATTACCTGAATAATTCAAGCAGAACTTTCCCCAGAGCTTCACTACCTTGGTAGTGAATACTAGAAGAAAGAAAAAAAAAGGGTATGTAGGTTCAGCAGTGAAAAGTTCTACCGCCATAAGCTACACAGTCTTTTAGAATCCAAATACAATCTGTATGCCAGTTCTGGGGGACATTCTTCAGTGCATTTCATTTTAAAGTAAATGTAAGGATCACATGACATCCCATAACAAGGAGGAAATGAAGTAAATTGAATCTTGAAGAAATACCTCTGTCTTTGATTTCAGTTAGACAGCAAATTTGGGCCTTTTACCTTGTTACCACCTAAAATAAATTTATACTCTCTTCTACACACAACGCTTTCTTCTAAGAAATGAAGAAATTTGCAACACAGGCACCAATGTAAACCTAACGGGAAGCCATGACAGGAAATATCCTCAGGTGGGCATGCGCTCACATACGAGGGGATCATCAGAAAGAGATTCCAATGCAAATAGACAGATAAAATGTTCAGCTATTAAACTTGGACTTCTATTTCTTCATATATTCATCAGTGGGCATTAGAGGGGCACTGAGCACAGTTCTGGGAATGCAAAGATGAGTGAGACACAGTCCCTCAAGGACACAGGCTAGTGAGAGAGGCAGAGATGAATATAACAATGAGATACGATCACTGCTATTAAGCAGATATATGTGAGAACTATCAGGGGATATAGAGAAGGGAGCCTCTAATTATGTTTTGGGAAATCCGAAAAGACGTCATAAATATTTGAGCTCAGTTCTGTAGTATTAATAGAAATTCCAGATTATGAAGTAAACTTTTCTTTATGTCTGAGGTAGGAATATTAGTTAGCAAAATCAATAGCTGAAAGCACGAGCCCAAAGGTAGGAATAGAAAGTGAGAAATACCTTCTGGGGTACATACACATTGGAGAAATGGAAAGAGTTAACAAGCTCAAGAACAAAGCAATAATATCCATTCTTCCCACTTCTGTTCAACATTGCAGAGCAAAATGACCAAATAAGATGTCCTTTGCAACAAAAGCAGAAATAAACACGTGGACTACAGCAACCTAAAAACCTTCTGCACAGCAAAGGAAACTATCAACAAAATGAGAAGCAACCTACCAAACGAGAGAAAATATTTGCAAATCATATTTCTGACAAGGGGTTAATACCGAAAATATGTAAAGAACTCATACAACTCAATAACAAAGGGGGGGGGGGGAAGAAAAATGCGATTAAAAAATGGGCAGAGTATCTGAATAGACATCTTTCCAAAGATGACATATAAACAACAGGTACATCAAAAGATGCTCAACATCACTAATCATCAGGGAAATGAAAATCTAAACCACAATGAGATATTACCTCACATCTGTTAGAATGGCTATTATTGTAAAGATAAGAGGTAAGTGTCAGGGAGGATGTGGAGAAGAGAGAATCCTTGTGCACTGTTGGTGAGAATGTAAATTGGTGCAGCCACTATGGAAAACAGTATGGAGGTTCCTCAAAAAATTAAAAAAAAAAATTAAAAATAGAACTGCCATAAGATCCAGCAATTCCACTTCTGGGTATTTATCCAATAAAAATGAAAATACTAACTAGAAAAGATATATGTACCCCCATGTCCACAGCAGCCTTATTTGCAATAGCCAAGACATGAAAACAATCTAAGTGTTCAAAGGAAAGGTGATATATAATATTACTCCGCCGTAAAAAAGAATGAAATCTTGCCATTTGCCACAGCATGGATGGACCTGGATGGCATTATGCTCAGTGGAATAAGTCAGAGAAAGACAAACATCGAATGACCTCACTTACGTGTGTTCATTTTCCAGTGGATCTCAGGTCTTAATCTATCCTTGCATTGGAGGCAGAGAAAGGGCAATTAATGCTCCAAGCCTTTGAGAGGTAGGCAGGTTGCTTCTGGGAAAAAGGGGGGGGGAAGGAGAGGGTAGGAAGGACCACAGCTAGAGCCTGCACAATTTTGAAAGAAGTGGATATTTACTAATTTCCCAGTATATTAGTGCTGTGTGGCTGCACAAAATGGGAATTCACTCTGGTGTTGTTGTTCGAGAGTACTCTGGAAGAGAGACTGTTTTTCTTGCTGTTTCTGAAAGGGGTACCACCATAATGGTTACAAACATCAATCAGTCTACCCAGTTCAAGCAGGTTCCCTTAACAAAGCCTTTGTTTTTGCTTTTAATCTCAGGTCTTAATAAAGGCAGCCAAATATTAGTTGGAAAGAACTGAGCCAAGGTTATGAAGATTCCTAAATAGACATAAATGCCAAATGCAAAAGAAAGCACAAATATTAGACACCAAGCCCTCCTCTCAGAGACACAGCCCAGCTTAAGAGAGACACATCTAGAAATCAAGCACTAGCAGAGCTTGGAACCATGTGCTTAGAGAAATGAAGCAAGGAGGAGGAAATTTAGCTACTATTTTATTTTTCACCCCTGCTATTAGTAACATAGTTGAGTCTAACTTCAGCCAAACCCTTGTCTATCTGGCCTGGACTGTCACTGTGGATTTAGTATCAAGCCACTGATTGGGCTTAATGACTCCATAAGAAACAGGGAATTCATCTATTTCATGGCAGTTAATTTCCAGTTCAATTGCTTTGAGGAAACATTTGGTATTTACTTAACATGATGCTTATTAAATCAAAGTCAGTGTGAATTAATTAACTTGAAAGTGTATCTAATTTTCTAATCGGTATTTGTGATATTGTGATTTATAATAAGAAATACATATTTGGTCTTCATCCCAGTTTCTGGCTCATAGCTCCCAACCACTTAGAAATTCCAAAGTGATGAGAGCAACAATGGTGTCTTTTGTTATGTTAATGCGGCAAATTTTGGACCCCATCCTAGGGTAGGGGCTGGTGGTCAATAGAAGGCAACCTTGTGGTTAGAAGAATTGAACCTTCAGTCCCACCCCCTGATTTCTGGGGAGGGAAGAGGGGGCTTGGTGTTGAATAGACCCCCAGTGGCTAATGACTTGTCAATCATGACTACTTAATGAAGTCTCCAAAAACCCAAAAAGGACAGCTCATCGGCCCTTTTTCAGAGAGCCACCTTGCCAGGCCCCAAGCTCTATGAGGATAGAAGCTCCTTTGTTTGGGACTTTGCCCTGTGTATCTCTTCATCTGGCTATTGATTCATATCCTCTAATATCCTTTGTAATGAATCCATAATCTAGTGAGTAAACAGGTTTTCCTGAGTTCTGTGAGCCATTCTAGCAAATTATTTGAGCCCAAGGAAGGGGTCCTGGACCCGCTCTCTGATTGGATAGACATTTGGTCAGAAGCATATGTAACAATCTGGGCTTGCAACTGGCATCTAAAGTGAAAAGTGGTCTGGGGGACCGAGCCCTTTACCTGCGGAATCTGATTCTACATCCCAGCAAACAGTGTCAGGATTGAGTTGAATTCTCCCACATCCCGCTAGTGTCCAAAAATTTCCTGTTGGTGTGGGGAAACACACACATACACACACACACACACACACACACACACACACACACACACACACACACACAGAAATTGGTAGCAGAACCTATTTAGTATTAATACTAGTTTCTCCCAGCAAATGTTTTGGAGTGAAAAACAACACTTAACCCATGTATATTTCCCAAGTTTTCCCCCATTGTATTTAGTTTTAATTTGCGTGACACGTTTCACCTCACCATGTAATTCCTCCTATTTGATTCTTTTTAAACACACATTGAGGTTTGTTTATATATTAATTTTTGCTATAATCACAAACCTTTCCCCCTTCATGTCTCCTCCCCAAAGGACCAAAAAGGCCTCTTGAGTGGCTATAAATGTCTCATTATAAGCACTTAATTAAAAACTGTATCACAGTTAGAGCCAATCTGGTCTGCACTCTTCATGCCAAAAAGCAAAGTCTTTCAAGCTGTGCATTTTTACTATTAACTTTCCAGTGTGGCTTTAGAATCTCAATCAATTCTTTAAGAAATGCAAATGTTCTTTTCCCTGTGGCTTGGCAGTGGCCACTGGGAAATACATATGTATAATTCCTTCCTGGCTATGAATATTCTGCAACAATAATCAAAGCTAGAAGCCAAAGAAGATATTCCAGGGCATGCTCAACTTTTTCCAACTTGCTGGTGGAGGCCATTTACCTTTCCGCCTGCCCCTTGGCCTAGCCAGGTGGACAACGTGCCTCTATTCAGCTGCAGGCTGTTCACGGAGTTAATATTAATCCATTCTCACGACTCTATTTCCACTTCCGCTGTTGGGCCTCTGGCCTACCGTGCCTGTTCCCCTCTCCCTCCAACCCACCCTCCACTGTCTTGCCAGAGTGCTCTAGGGCCCTTTCTGGCTGCCCCAGAGAGCCATCTAGGTTCATCGTTTCATTCTCCTTAGCACCTATCCCCAGAAACATGCTTACGCTCTCATCATGGTGTCACTAGCAATTCCCCAACACACCATGGTTGCATGTCCCTCTCTATGCCTTCGAACACATTCCCTCTGCCTGCAACGTTCCTGTACCCCTGGGTCATTTCCCATCCATCCTTCCAAACTCAGTTTTAAAGCCATCTCCCCGATAAGGTTTTCTCTCATGCTCCCCGCTGCCCTGGCAGAGTAGAGAATTCTCTCCACTAGTAGCCACAGCACTAGGGCCCTTCTTCATCCCAGTACTTACCACACAGCATTTAATTACAAGTTTCATGAGTATCGCCTCACTAGGTTTGGAGCTCCTTAAAAGTGGAGGTGTTTTTCATTCTCACATTCCCAATTGTTAGCATCATGTCTGAAAATGTTGCTGGGAGTATCAGCATCTGAACATATTTTGCCATTTTTCACTTGTTTAAGTTGCCTCTTCCCACCAAAAGGTGAGCACCATTAAAAGGAAGGAACTTGTCCCATTAACTCAAGCACTTACTGTGTCCAGGCCCTGATTTCATACAGCACACCCATGCCCTCATGCCACTCTCTCTGCACTAGGAGGTCCCATGTCACAGAAGGAACTGGCCTGGCACCACATGGCCTGTGTATGGCGTCGGGACCCAGAGCAGCCTGGCTCCATAACCTAAAGCATCGTTTCCATAAGCATTTGTGGCAGAAAGGCAAAAAGACAGAAGGGAGGCGTTGTGTGGGTTTTCCCCTATTTCTACAGCGCCATGCTCCCGGCCACAAAGACTCTGACCTCCTTCTGCAGAGCGAAAGGCCTTCTCTCATCCCCTGAGCCTTCATCAGGTCACAGCAGAGCATGCTGGGTCCCTGAAAGTGTGGACTATGTCCTTCCTGCTCATCAGTGTGTCCGCCGGGCCATCAAGCACGAGGCACAGCATCTAGCTTGGCGCCAGCCCTCAATGAAATATCTGTGGAATGAGTAAGACTGAGCACAGAGGAAGAGGGGTGAGGGTGAGCTACTGCCTCCATCCCAGAGGCACTGTCTGTGACAGCGCCCCTCGGAGCTTCACAGCAGTCCTCCAATTGAAACAGGCGCCTGAATCTCTCTAGGGAGCTTCTTAAAAACACGGATGCCTGGACCTCACCCCGCAGACTCTGCCCTTCCAGCCATAGTATTCAATACGAAGGGTTACTACCATTGGAATCTGCAGGACGAGTTTCTCCCTTATTTGCTCCAGGCCCAGAATTTCTGGATAACGAGAAGCTGTGTCACTCTGTGATGTATGGAGTCTAGTGCCCTGCTGGGCATCTGGTAAACGTTAGTTGATATTAATAGTAATAAAGCCTTTCCCTTTATCCTTCTGAGCGTCTTCTAACAAGGATTCTAGTTCCACCCTCTCACTGTGAATGGATGGCTGACAGGTCTTGAGCTGAGTGTAACTCACCTAGTTCTGAGATGGAAAAATGAGTGTATCCTTCCTGAATGTAGCCAGCAGCTATTGGAAGAGTCAGACCCTCTGCTCATGCTGGGAGGAAGGGAGTATGTTTTTCAATAAAAGCATATCAAGCCCTACAAGAGTCACTTGAAAAGAAGGTGTCAGAAAAACAGCAATGAAAAAGCAGTCTTGAGAATCTGGGCCTAAAGGTGAGTCTTAAAAGAGAGCCACTTTGGGAAAAGGTGAGGTATGAAAGGAGAGAAATCAAATACTGAGCACGACCTCCCAGCAGAGTTGAAAACAATGCAGCAGTTTTTTCCAGCAGGGATGATATTCTTAACAACATTGATAATATATATAATAAACTGTACAGTTGTGAGGTACTTTTCCTTCAAAGAGGTCAAAGCACTTTCCTGTATTGTCTCACTTTAACCTTCCACAATCTGATTTGATGGATTGTGGCTGGAACTGAGGTGAGGAAACTGAGGCACGGGGAATGTAAGCAGAATGAATCCACCTGTGGGAGAGTCAGACCCCACATGAGGACTCGGGATTCAAAGCCCAGGGTCCTTCCCACCAACACCAGCCGACGTCTCATGACAGTGATGAAATGCAGCGTGGATCAGTGAGACCAGAAAATAGGCACTTGATTAGGAGCTGCTAGGCTCAGACTGGCAGATGAGCTCCGGTCTCTAAGAGGGGTCCCCAAGGCCGCCCTCTGACCAACACATTGACCTCTTAGCTCAGCCCTGCGTCAGCAGGATTGAGCTGTGGTGCGTCCTGTGTGAACCCGGATCTCAACCAGGGCCCCAGCCATAGGGAAGGGAGGAGGGAAGGGAGGAAGGAAGGAAGGAAGGAAGGGAGGGAGGGAGGGAGGGAGGGAGGGAGGGAGGGAGGGAGGGAGGGAGGGGGCCTATTCAAATTGCAGCACAGCCCTCTGAGCCCAGTGGGGGTAGGGAGTGTCCCTTGGACCCCTAGGCTACCCTCCGCCCTGTCTACCTCTCCACACTTTGCACAGGTGACTGTGTCCACACCAGGCAAGAGCCTGGACAGGGTCCCCTAAATTCCTCACATTTCTCCAGCACCCTGTAGGATTTCTCTATGGCGACGTTTCCCCGGCTCCTCAACTGCAGCAAGCCCAGAACAGCACCCTCTTCCCCTGCAGGCCATGGCTCCTCTGCCACCGGCTCCTTGTAGAGAAGCCAGCATCCAGGTAGTCCCCCTGCCGCTCCCTCATCCCCCACAGCCAGCTGGTCACCATCCCCTCAACAGCACCTCCTCCTGGCCCCCCTTCTCTTAGCCACTGCCTTGATTCTGGGTCTCTGTTACCCTGCCAGGGTCTGTGCAGCAGCCTCTGAAGAAGGTCAATGCCTCCCTCCCTGGGCTCCAGCCCTGGCAGCTCAATCTCTGCAAAGCTGCCAAAGTGGGGAGCTGGCTGTGAGGGAGTTCCTGTGTAGCTCCCTGTCACTTTGAGAATAACCTGAACTCCTTAGTACGGCAGCAGGCCGGCATCTTCATGATTTAAGCAATACCCTTCTCTCCAGCCTTTGCATGGCAGGAACTAGGAAACTAACACAAGGACTCGGGGATTATCCAGGTGGAGAAAGACGGGAAGAGCCCCAGCTAAGCCCCTCCCCACCTCAGTTCCTGCCAGAGCCCCGCCCTGCCTGTTCCCATGTCCCAATTGTCCCAGCAAACAGTGCACTGTGTCCCTGGCTCCATGCCTTGGCTGGGGGCTCCCTTCCCCGCTTCCTCCACCTGGACAACCCAAGTCGATGTATTAGTTTCCTAGTTCCTGCCGTAATGATGTGCCACCAACTGGTTGGCTTAGGACAGAAACTCATTTTCTCCCAGTTCTGGAGACCAGGGGTGTGAGATCAAGGAGCCAGTGGGCCCCGCTCCCTCTGGAGGTGCCAGGAAGGACCGTTCTAGGCCCCCTCCCGGCTTCTGGGAGTTCCTTGGCTTGTGCCAGTGTAATTCCCGTCCTCTCATGGTGTTACCCCTGTGTGTGTCTGTCCTTGTATCTCAATCTTCCCCGTTTTATCAGGATACATACTGGGTGCTCACCCTAAAGACCTCGTTTGAATTTGACTGATTACCTACCTGTGTGAAGACCCTAACTCCAAATGAGTTCACATTCTGAGGTACTTGGGGTTAGGATAGGATTCCCACAAATCTTTTTTGGGGGAGGGGGTGGGGGGGAACACTACTTAACAGTCCTTAAAGCCACAGCTTGAGCACGGCCTCCTGCCCCTCCCCCTGCCTAGTCCTCGTCACACCGTCACACCACATTGGAAAGTCCGCTTGTCTGTGTCCCCCAGCTGACCATGACTCTGAGAGAAAAAACAAGACTTTCGCCTCTAGCCACAGATCCTACCAGCCCAGGCTGGGTACATCGCGGCATCAAGCGCTCGCTGATGCACGCAAGCAGATGGTGATGGATCGCGCAAGCTGTGCCGCTGGCCCCATTACCTGGCTGCACCACAGGATCACAGGCAGGTGTAAGTGACCTCTGTCCAGACCCTCGCCTCAAGGACAACTGGGTGAGCGGCACATTCAGTCCTTTGCCTCCTACCAGCCTGGTCCCAACAGCTGGAGACCAGCGATGACAGGGACCCTGGGGTGAGATGTTAAGAGGGCCACACCTTTGTCCTGAACGGCAAGCTGTGCTCACGAATGTTTGCCAAAAGGAAGAGGGATTTTTTTTCTGGTTGCTTCTCCGACCGACCTTTCTCTGAGCCCTGCGAACCCGTTCTTCTAGCTGAAGATCCTTGTGGCGGAACGGCGAAGCAGACTCGGAGCTCCGCGCAGCTCCCTTCTCTCCCAGCATGCGGGGAAGTCACGAGGCTGTGGCTGCCATGGCTTCTGCACACTCATGCCTCCTGCGTGGCGAAGGCCGCCGGGCGCTGGCCCTGGCCGTGCTGTGGCTGGAGTAGCCAGAAGCGTTGCACGGTGCCAGGCCCTTTGCTTCTGGCTATAGCACCTGCCTCCTCAAACCAAGATTGGAAATTAAAGCTACCATCTCCCCCCTCGGCTATGGTAATAATGCTGAAGGTTCATTTGGAAGTACAGGGGACAACTGGCCGTCAGGGACTGGCAGTAAGTACTGTATGTAAAGTACTGTGAAACGAGGGCGAGGGCGCTGTGGTCTCTGTGTGGGGCTGCTCCCCCGGGGTCCTAACAGCAGTATTGTCCATAGGTGGCAGAGCCAGCATTCCAGCCCAGGTGGGCTCCATCCTACGGCCCATATTCTTAGCTAAATCACCTGCAACACCGTCCAGTCTTCAGAAATCAAAGTCACAAACAAGACTTTTGAATTGAATGAAACTTAACTTGGTCCTCTTGCATGTCCAGCATACAGCACATAAACTGCCCTTATTGACAAAACTGGAATCTTCCTCAATTGTCTTCCCCACCCACTACTGCCCCCAGTTGTTGTTGTCACAGACGGTGGATGAGGCAAGAAGGCTACCTGAGTGGAAGCAAAGAGTGAAGCAGTAACAGAGATGAAAATAACCTCCCTGTACCCGAATAAACCTCCAGCAGATTGGGCCCCGTGGGGATCCTGGCACAGCCTCACGGTAACAGCTGTGACAGGCTCCTGTCCACGCACTTTCTACAGACTGTGCAGAAATGACACAGGTTCCTGCGTGCCTCACGGGGAGCGTAACTCAGTTCCCACCAGCTAAGCACACACAAACGGATGTCATGGGCTCCTACAGAAGTCACTCCTTAGCAAGGCAAGGGGCCATGCTGGACAGGAGTCCCGAACTTGAGTCCCAAAAGTTTGCAGGAACCGGGGATATGAAGAGAGGAAGCTGAGAAAGGGAAGGAAGCTCAGCTGACCCCAGGAGAGCACGGAACACATGAATTTTCTTCATTTTCATTCACTTCTAATTCATGCACATGGATAAAATGAGTGCAGGTCTGGCAACATTCCCAAAACTGGATTCGTGACATTTAACTATGTATTGTTAACCCTGAAGAGGGACCAGAAGAGCTAAGGGAGAAGAGCCTTCATTCCCTCCACTGCTTCACGCCTTTCAGTGGCTTCCATGCCCCCTGGAAGTTCCGGGCGTCTGGGCTGGTTATGAGGCCTGCACAGCGTGGCTCCGGCTCGAGCTCAGGCCACACCCAGGTCTGTGCTACATCCTCCAACCATCTTGTTCCCCTGTCTCCAAAGTAGCTGTGCCCTGTGCCCTGAACAGTACTTCCGCCCCCCCCCCCCCCGCCCTTCCCAGCTGGCATCTGTTCGTCCTTCGCATGTCCCCATACTCACCACCTCCTCCCGAAGCCATCTCGGCTGGCCAGAGGTGCAGGTCAGTAAGTTTCCTAAGTTCTCTCCTAACACTTCTACTCCCTATCAAAGCACTCATGCTGATGGAAACTGCGTGTTACCAGACAGAAAGCTCCCTGAGGGTAGGTCTGGATCACTACATCTTTACTGTGCATTGGAGGGACGAGATGATGTTGAAAACATGAACTCAAATGTATGGAGTGACTAAATCCAGGGATAAAGCTTGACTTCTTCCTGCTGCCCCTGAGAGGCCTCTTCCATCTGCTCCAAAAATAGACCCCTCTAGTCTTATTGACAGGACCTGTTTAAGCAGGAAGTGTCAAGCCACGGACCTACCCAGGTTCTTTGAATTTTGACCGTGTGCCACTAAAAAAAAAATATAATCCATAAACCCAAGCCAAGACTCCATCCATCAGACACCAAAGGCCAAACCTGCCATCATCAATAATGGCCTGATCTTGCCATCGGCACCTGGCAGTGAGAAGAATGATGCAGGCCCACAACTCAGGGGCACAAGCAGTGGCACCAGCTCTGACGGATTGCCTTTGGATGCCCACAGAGCGTGTCTGAGAAGCAAAGAGGGCTTCTGTACGGCAAGACGGGAACTGCACAGATGTGGAGCTTAGTTGATTGAGAGAAATTAATAAAATGTTACTTTGTCATTTAGATGTATATTCATTTTTCATCTGGATTAAAGATATACTACATTTTCTTTCTGAATAAAAACATGCTAACTAACATTGACATTGACCTGCTCGGGAGAAGGAAAGCCAGTGGAGATTCCTTTTAATACTAGAGTAGGGGAGTAAAACTGTTTCTTTATTCCTAAGGGTAACCCGATAAGGTTGGAGGCTATTTGGGCACTTTTCTGCCTTTGGAGTTGTTTGAAGGAGACTTGGGGGGGTGGGGTGGGGGGTCAGCAGCAATGTGCCAGTGAACCGCAGTGTAGCATCCGTCGCCGGAGGAACTCTCCACACGAGGACTCACACCCAACGTCCTCCACAACTCTTACACGCCCGAAAAGTGGCCCAGGGAACACACTGCTTACGCTGCTCACCAGTCCTCAACAATCCCCTTCTCTGGACAATGCCCCTGGCTACACTGATTGAACCGTTTCCAGAAAGACAGTCTGGTCATTCGAAAATCTGACTGATGAGGACTCAATTCAGGGGAGACTGGATGGGGAACATGACGTAGCTGACGGGAGAGAGAAGAAACCTACAGAAGCAGTGAGACTCCCCCCTCATAATACAGACTGGGGGACCAGAGAGGAGTTTACGGGGGGTATTTGGAAAGTTTCAGGGGTGTTAGCACCTTAGAGTTCCATTTCAAAGCCCTTATTCAAGAGAATTTGATAAGTTAGTTTTGCTATAAACTGGTATCTTCTTAGCTTTAGATTAAAGTAATCTGTACAGCAATATTCATCTTAGCATTGCTCAGAATAGTAATAAACAGTTAAATAAGGTGACTCCATTCAATGGAATATTATGATACAATTAAAACAAGTATTCCGAAAAGAATGCTATACTATGGAAAAGGCTTCAGATGCAATGCCATGTCAAAAGGCAAAAGGAACTCAAGTGTGCATAATATATGTTATGGTAAGAGAATCACTATATGACACTAACCTGTTGATCTGATGGAAGGCGAGGGGAAGCTGAACGACTTAGAAGCAACTAGGGCAACTGCCCTCCGGATAAAACATCACGGGAAGTACGCTGTGGATATGACCCCACATTTCTCCTTTCTTCTCTTTTACCACAGGGAAACAAAGGATAAAACAACTTTTTTGTTTTTTCTGAGAACTAGAAGCAGGGCACTGAAAGCCGGCCTTTACCTCGTGCGTTTTTAATTTTGACTCCTCTGCTACTCACAAGGGTTCTAGCACACTTCCTGCTCTGAAACTCTCAGGAACTAAAGCCAGACCCCAGGTACCTTACGTATCCCCAAAACAACTGCAATTCTGAGGAGGTGTTCAATCCATTAGATTATATTCCTGCAAACTATTATCTCCGTAAGGACATTCATTACTGCAAACCCAACGCCTAGCACAGTACGTGGTACCAAAGGGTTCTTCAAAGCATATTTGTTGAAAGAATGTTTTCTGAATACTTTTTTAGAATCAGGGTTAGTTTAAGCAGAAATTGAAGTCAGTTCAAGGTAAAAATTGTATGTTATTGTATTTAGGTACCAGGTTTTTAATTTGCTATGACTGTATGGTACTTAGACAAATAACTTTACGGTTTCAATTAGTTTGAAAATTCGCCAAATAAACACGTAGTGTTACCTTGAGCACAGTTATTCACACCCAAGAGAAAGAAGCTGAAGCCAGAGAGCACCATCCACTTAGCGTCGCTTATGTGAATCACAGACAGACTGCGAAGGAGGAAACCAACAGCTTGTGGAACATTCCCCTTGCAAACTGGAACCTCTGGAATGATAGCACTTGTTCCATGAGGAGTTGATCCAAACCACTCCCAGGAAGAGTACCTGCGGGACAGCCCTTTGGGGCTAAGGCTGGGAGGAGAACAGGAGCAGCCATATTGAAACCTTACGGCCAGTGACTAACCAGGAGAACTGGTGCCAGCAGGTCTCCCACGATGCCGTGTCTGGGGCACTACTGACAGGTGCCACTTGGAAGCCCATTTCAATCCAAGCTGCTTTTGTGCTACATTGCCTGTAGTTAGTATACAGCACGTGACTGGTCCGCGTGCTACACAGACAGGTAAATTCAAAGATTTCACAGGCTCTTTCCTGTCCTGTCAGCTCTCTGCTGTATCGTCAATGAAGACCTCTGTAGATTCTTCGGAATAAATGTGAAATGATAATAGTAAAAATGCTTTAAATAAGTGAAGTTCTGGCAGGTTTCAAGTGCTCTCTCATTCAGTTTCAGACCCTCTCATTCACCCTCACGAGGTCAGGGTTGAGAAATGAAACTTAGAAAACTTTTAAGGAGACAGACTTATTGAGTTTAACAAAAAGAGCTGAATAACATCTTTCAAGGATGGGAATGGCTTTCACACAGTGAAGAGCTACTTTTCATTTACTCTAAATAAAGAACAAGAAGAGCAAAGTTTTAGTTGAAACTTGAGGAACTTAACTTCAATAACATGTTGCCTTTGGTTCTCTGATACTCCTTTGCTGGAATGTTTTTAATTGGGGTAGATTCTCATCTTACTGACACGCCTTTTAAACAATTCAACCTGAATACAGAAGATGGAGCAGATTGTCTTTTAAGGACTCTCCATCTTTAAGATGTTGGACATTCAAAAGCTTTGAGAGGAAAGTGCACCTTGTCATTTGATGGCCAATTCAATTTTAACAAACATTTCTAAAACACCAGACAAGTATTTTCATACAGATGATGACCAAATAGCTTTTTAATCCATTTAAACCAACTGGTCGATTTTCTCTCCTAGTTATTGGGTAGTGTCCACCCTTCCTCCAACTGTTCTGACCTGTTTCCTCCGATCCTTTCATTCTATCTATGTCCCTGTGAACTCACACTGTTCTCTGCAATAAAGATGGGTCTTTTCCCCTTAAGCCATAGAATCTTCTAAAAAAATGAGGATTATTAACCACTGTGTCCTGGTCAAATTCCAAAGTGAGAAATTACATTTTGCCTCCTTACTATTTCCCCTGTCATTTTAATTAGAAATACCATTTAATAGTTCACTCGAAATAAAACCTGTGGCAGAGAGGGCTGCCTCCGAGGGACCTGCTTTTTCTAGCACAGAGGAGACAACACTACAGAGACATATGACTAATACTGCTGGGGCAGGAGCTGAGTACATTGGGATCCTTTGGGAGTAAAGGTACCTCCAACGAATCAAATTGATTTTTATTTTACGCCTGTGGTAGACAATCCCATAAGACAGCTATTCCCCCCAGTGTTTTGCAGCACCTTTTGAGATTCAGAATCAAGGCAAGAGCAGCTTGGTAAAATGGTATGGATGACGCATGACACGGAGCTGACTCTATGACATCATGTTGTCTTGTTCTCAGTTAGAGCAACCTGATGTGCCTGCCCCAGCTCTGTGAGTCACTGCATGATATATTGTCCAGGAAATGCAAACTGATGCTCTTCTTAAAACTCATGATTGAAAAAATTGAGGCTTCCGGTCAGGGAATACAGAGTGAAAAAAGTAAACTCTCAGGAGGGACAGGTTCTCATTTCTGTTTTTCTTTTCATTAGTGTCTAAGTGTAGAATCCTACAAGGGATTGTATTAGAAACAAGCATTGCAAGTGTTTATTATCTTTTTTTATTGCCTCAAAAATGAAGTTTATTTTCCACCAACCAGAACTTTGTGTTATGAAGGCCTATACTACTCCACATCCTAAGAAGCTTTTATCATCAAAAATGACTGAAGATCTATGTGTTCTTTATCGATGCCAAACACAATTGGCCAAATAAGCTTCACTTGTGCCTGTAACACAAAACAATCTTGATACATACAAACTTATAGGAAATTGGAAGAATGACAGAATAAAATAAAACAAAATATCAATGATAATCTACTGAAGAGAAAATTAAAATTTAACTTTATACAAATATTACTTCCACTCAAAAAAAAAAAAAAAAGAAAAATCATGTGCTGGACCCCAAATAGTGGGAATTCAAAGTTTAAAATCTTTTCTTCTTCTGTCTCTACCTTCCAAATTTCAGTAAATAAAAGGACTGGCGAAGCAAAGAGCCAGTGAACAAAAATTGCAGGAAAAGATAGAAACAGCAGAGAGTAATCAAGCCAAGATATTAAGAAAGATGGAAGCTATTTCTGGCAAAACTGACCTTTCCAACTCAGTACATAGTACTTTTCACTGTGAAAGCTTAAGACACTAGGACAGCCAGACAAATTAGCAAGAGCCCAGACCCCCACGGCTGAAAAGCAGTCAGGAGAGAAATGGACTGTTAACAGGCAGGGCAGCATCGGTTTAGGCTTTGGTGCTCCAGGCTTAATTTGTCTAGTTAAATCCCAAGGAAGTTTGCCCTACGAATATGACGCTGTGGGTTCCATGGAGGACGCATCACTCTGGATAGTCACTTCAACAGTCAAAGGAACCCCTGGAACCACTGTTGAATTTGGAGGTCAGGCAAACAGGCAGACCCTGAAGCACCCTCTGGACCTAGTCCCTCTAATACACCCCAGAAGAATTTCAGTTCTCTGTGCCGCGTTCCATTTGTCTAGCAGGGCACTGGAGTCCTCCTCATTGGGTTTGGGGCTGAGAGCTCAGGGGGGCTTCCAGAGGTACTTCATGTTACAGGTGCATACCTGCCTAAATGTATTCCCTTTGGCTTCTTGGTTGGCGCTTGGGATGCGGAGGTGGCAGGGGGAAACTGAGAGTCAACTTTGTCTTTTTCCCAATATTACCGTGTTTCCCGAAAATAAGACCTAGCTGGACCATCAGCTCTAATGCATCTCTTGGAGCAAAAATTAATATAAGACCTGGTCTTATTTTACTATAGTATAAAACAGGGTCTATAATATAATATAATATAATATAATATAATATAATATAATATAATATAATATAATTAATATAATGTAATACTGGGACTTACATTAATTTTTGCTCCAAAAGACGCATTAGAGCTGATGGTCCAGCCAGGTCTTGTTTTCGGGGAAACGGTAATCAGAGCCAATCATGGGAAAACTCACTAGGGGTCTCAAATGGAATCAAAATCAATGTCCTAGAGGAAACAGTAACAATTACAACTATAAAAAATGTTGTCAAAATTCCAGTTATAATGATGTTCATCCAAGAACTTAGAAATAATGGCAAGAGCATGGCTTAAAATCAATGCACAGAGTAAAAGATACCCAAAGGCATCTGAGACAAGATGGCTCCCAGGCTTGTGGGTTGTACCATAGCTTCATTGAAAGTAACTGCTATTTTTAAAAAGACATAGTCAATCATAAGATAGATCGGTCAGTTGTGGAAGCTCTTATGGCTACTAACTATTGATGTTACCAGAAAATAACTTAATAGCTGCATAGATAGAAACTGCAAAACTGGTTTCCAGAGAGGCCATGTCACTTTACATGATCATGAGCAATGTATCAGTGACTCACTTTCTCTACATTCTTGTTAGCATTTGGTATTATCATGTATATGTACATTTTTATCGCCATTTTGGTAGGTGTAAATGATATCTCATTGTGGTTTTCATTTGCATTTCCCCAGTGGGTAATGAGGTAGAACATCTTTCCATGTGTTCATTTGCTATATGTATATCCTCTTCGGTGAAATGTCTCTTCATGTCTTTTGACTATTTAATAATTGGATTACCTGTTTTTTTCTGTTGAGTTTTGAGAGTTCTTTATATATCCTAGATACTTTGTCAGATATGTGGCTTGCAAATATATTCTCCTTGTCTGTAGCTTTCTTTTAATCCTCTTAAGGTCTCTCACTGAGCAAAAGTTTTAAATTTTGATCAAGCCAAATTTATCAAGTTTCTATTTATGAATTGTGCTTTTGGTGTTGAGTCTAGGAACTCTGCCTAGCCCTAGATCCCAAAATGAATTTTCTCCTATGTTTTTTTCTAAAAGTTTTATAATTTTGCATTTTACATTTAAGTCTATGATCCATTTTGAGTAAAATTTTGTATAAGGTGTAAGGTTTAGGCAAGATTCATTTTGTTGCCTCTAGGTCATTTGTTATAAAGGCTGTCTTTCCTGTATTGAATTGCTTTCATACCTTGGTCAAAATCAGTGGGGCATATTTGTGTTGGTCTATTACTGAGTTCTCTATTCTATTTCATTGATCTGTGTTTTCTAACTCTCCATGAACACCCGGCAATCGATTACTGTAGCTTTATAATTAGTCTTGAAATTGGATAGAGTCATTCATTCCACTTAATTCTCCTGTTTCAAAATTGTTTAACTATTCTAGTTCTTTTGCCTTTCCATATAAATTTTAGAATAATCTTGTCTATATCTATAAAATTTTGCTAGGATTTTGACAGAAATTGCATTAAACATGCACATTCAATTTGAAGAGAGTTGACATCTTTACTATGCTGACTTCCAAACCATGAACATGATATGTCTCTTTATTTATTTAGATCTTTGATTTATCACATTTTTTAATTTGTAGAATACAAGTTTTTTTTTAAGTTTTATTAGATATATACCTATTTCTTTTTTTTTTAATTAAAATTTATTGGAGTGACAACGGTTAGTAAAATTACTTAGGTTTCAAGTGTACAATTCTGTAATATATCATCTATATATATATATCATATTGTGTGTCCACTACCCAGAGTCAGTTCTCCTTCCATCACCATATATTGGACCCCATTTACCCATTTCTACCACCTCTTTCCCCCCTTCCCCTCTGGTGACCACTAAACTGGTGTCTATGAGTTTTGTTTCTTTATTTGTTTCTCTTGTTCCTTTGTTGCTTTCAGTTTTATATCCCACATATCAGTGAAGTACACCTATTTCTTTTTTATTTGAGCAATTAAATGGGATTGTTCTTTTAATTTCGGTGCCTACATGTTCATTAGTAGTATATAAAAAAATAATTCATTTTTGTGCTGGAATTACAAAATTGTTCTAGGAGTTCAGGGTTTTGTTTCTTTGCTTCCTGGAAGGGTTATTGGTTATTTTGGGTAGCTTCCTTGTAATTTTCTACATAGACAATTATGTCATCTGCATATAGGAACAGATATATCACTTCACTTCAAATATATGTCTATTTGCTGCTTTTTGTGTGTGTGTGTGTGTGTGTGTGTGTGTGTGTGTGTGTGTGATCTATTGCACTGGCTAGAATTTACAGCACAATACTAAATAAGAGTGGTGAGAGCTGACATCCTTGCCTTGTTCCCACTGTTAGAGGGAGAGCATACAGTCTTTCACCATTAAGTTTGATGTTAACATTAGGATTTTTGTAGATTCACTTTATCAAGTTGAGGAAATTCCCCACTAGTCTTGTTTTTCTGAGAGGTTTTCTTTTATCAAAATGTTGAATTCTCTTTTAAAAACTTTTTTGTATCTATTGATATGATAATGCAATTTTTCTTCTTTAGCCTGCTAATATTGGGATTACATTGTATAATTTACAAATGTTGAACCAGTCTTGCATCCCTGGAATAAACCCCATTTGGTCATGGTGTATAACTTTTTAAATAAAATGCCAAATTCTATTTGTCAATATGTTGTTAAGATTTTTGTGTCTGTATTCATCGTGGATACTGGTCTATAGTTTTTCTTTTTTGTGCTGTCTTTGTCTGGTTTTAGGCAGGCTCCATAAAATAAATTGGAAGTGTTCCCTTCTCTTCTATTATGGAGAGATTGTGTAGAATTGGTGTTAGTTCTTTTTTAAACATTTGTTAGTATTCGCTGGTGAAAACTTCCAGGTCTGGGGATTTATCTTAGGAGGTTTTAAATTATGAATTCAAATTCCCTAACAGTTATAGAGATATTCAAATTTTCTATTTCGTACTGAGTGAGTTGTGATTGTGTTTTTCAAGGAATTGGTTCATTTCATCTAAATTGTCAAATTTATGTATGTAGAGTTGTTTGTAATACTCCCTTATCATCCTTTTGGTATCTGCAGGGTCCTTAGCGATATTCCATTTCATTCCTGCTATTGGTAATTTGCATCTTTTTTAAGTTTTTTCTTTGTTAATCTTGCTGAACATTGGTCAATTTTATTAATCTTTTCAAAGAAACAGCTTTTCGTTCCATTGGTTTTCTCTACTTTTATTTTTAATTTCATTGATCTCTGCTCTTACCTTTATTATTTCCTCCTTTAAGCTTGGTTTGGACTTATTCTGCTTTTCTTTTCAAGGTATTTGAGGTGAGAACTTAGATGACAGATTTGACTTTTCCTCTTTTCTAATAAAAGCATTTAGTGCTATAAATTTCCCTTTCAGTACTGCTTAACTGTGTCCCACAACTTTGATATGTGGTACATTCATTTTCATTCAGTTCAATTTCTTTTTACTTCAATATAACCTTTGATCCCCGGATTACTTAGAGTTGCTTTGTTTAATTTCCCAGTGCTTAGAGATTTTGCTGTTATCTTATTAATGATTTCTAGATTAACTCCATTGTAACCAGAAAGCACATGGTATATGACTTCTCTTAAATTTGTTGAGGTTTGTTTTATGGCCTAAGATAAAACAAACCTCAACTATTCTATTTGGTATATGTTCCAGAGGGACTTGAAAAGAATGTGTATACTGCTGTGGTTGGGTGAAGCTTTCTATAAAGGTCAATTAGATTTTGTTGGCTGGTGATGCTGAGTTCTTTCATATCTTCGCTAATTTTCTGTTTAGTTGTTCTATCAATGTTGATAGAGGAGTATTGAAATCTCCAAGTACAATTGTGGATTTATCTGTTTTTCCTTTCAGTACTATCAGTTTTTGCTTCACATATTTTACAGCTCTATTGTTTGGTACATACACCATTAGAATTACAATCTCTTCTTGGTAGATTGAGCTTTTGTCCCTTTTTGACTCTAATTTTCTTTGCTCTAAAGTCTACTTTATATCACATTAATATAGCCATTAATGATTTATTTTAATATTTGCACAATATGTATTTTTCCATCTTTTTACTTTCAAACTTTCTATGGTGTTATATTTGAAGTGAGTTTCTTACAGACAGCATATAATTGGATCATGTTTTTTAAATATACTCTGCCAATCTCTGTCTTATACTTGGTATATCTAAACTACTCACATTTAATGTAACTATCAATATGCTGTGACTTAAGCCTACCATTTTATTTTTTTGTTTTCTGTTTGTTTTCTGAGTTTCCTATTTCTATGTTTTCTTTTTCCTGTCATCCTATGGGTTACTTAAATAATTTTTAGAATTCCATTTAGATTTAGCTATACTATCTTTGAATTACCTTTTTGTATAGGGTTTTTTTGTTTGTTTGTTTTGGGGATTTTTTTTTAGTGGTTGCTCTAGGTCTTACATTATATATAGATAACTTATACCTCTAGTGACACTGTGGATGGCAGGGAGGTGGTCCCATTACACTGGGCAGTGACCAAAGTCCTAATTCTCACTAGGTCTCCTCTGACACCAGTCCAACAGAGGGTTCCCTTGTTACAGTGCAGACAGGGTGGGAGTCAGTTCTGGTGTGGGTAAAGGTGGGGCCATGGTTTTTCTGGGATGTTTGGCTATAATACAGCAGTTATTATCTAAAAGTTTTAGATAAGCTGCCTTTCCTGGTTCTTAGGCTAGAGAGAGCAGCTTAAGTTGGAGCTTTATTTTATCTTTTGTCTGTACTTGTTGGTGTTTCCAGGTTACTGACTTACCAAGCTCTAAGTCTGGGATTTATGAGACAAAAAGAAAATCCAGGGCATTTACCATAATGTTGTTCCTTGGGTCCTGAGGTTCCTAGCTGGTCTGCCTTCTTCTTTCTAACTTTCAGAATCTTCTATGCTTGTTTTGTATATATTATCCAGGGGTTTGGGTTGTACTTAGCAGACAAAATAGGGAAAAAAATACAGAGGGTGCCAAAAAAGTGTATACACATTTTAAGAAAGGAAAAAACTGTATTAATTGTAATACTTAATATATACCCATAACAAAAGATGAATACAAGTCACATGTGACATCTGCAATTACAAGAGGTGCTCAAAGTGGTTCCCATCAGCGTCCACACACTTCTGATTACAGCGAACTACTGCTTGAGCATAGATAACATCTCTTAAAATGTGTACACATTTTTTTGGCACCCCTGGTATATCTACTCCATCTTCCCAAAGGCAGAAGTGCTTCTTCCTTAGCTATTTAATGAAACATATTTAAAAGAACAGGAAGACTATTGGCACACACGTTTTGAGAAGACAAAGCACTAGCTAGCCATTATACTGTCAGATAAATATATTTGTTGTCAGATAAATATATACTAGTTATCACAAAATTTAAATTGAACCTGTATGTGTTCTGATTCTTATTATCAGAAACTTGGATTTCTCTTTAATGCAAATAGGAGTTTTCTTGTAATGCTGAATGGTTTGTTTTAATAATTCAAGAGACTGTTCAACTGTAATCTTGATACCATAAATGTTATCATATGAAAACACATTTATACCAGCTTGTTCATAAATGCTTATATTTGTGGCAGGTTATAGATAAAGCAGTTCTCAGATAAAATACAAGCATTTATTAACAAATAGCACAAAAGCAACCTGTTATCTTAGCTAAATGAAGTACCAGGTTCTGTCTTCTTAAGTGCTCTGACCACACCTGGCACAAATATATATATATTTGAATATATACATATATTCAAAAACAACATGAATTCTACATGCAAAATTCAGTAAACCTTTCAGTCATCCACAAGTGGCCAGAACCTTCAAAACTGTGGGAACCCAGGATCATATTCTATCAAAGCCCAGGCACCAACCCCACAGGTAAAGGGAGACGGACTTCCGGGCTTGTAACACCCTTTCATGCAGAGTGGGAGAGGGTCTCTAAAACATTTCAAACAATCCACGTTTCTTAAACAGCAGTAATTTCAGCAATGAAAAAAAAACTATTTCTAAAAGCCGTTGTCCAAAATAGCAAGCCATTAATTTCACCAATGAGAACATATTTGTAATATTCACGGAATGTCTAGTCCCATTTTGAGCAGAGATAAAGATGGTTGGAAGGGTTGAAGGGCTGTCTGTAAAGTATGTTGTTTGGTTAAATATCAACTAACCATCCCTAGAAATATGCCTGTCGCCTGGGTTAACTGACTGCCCAAATTTGAGAGAACTCCAAGCATTTCATACACAAGCACTTACCTGTCTATACTGAATTATTTCAAACAAAAATTACTGACCACATAATGCACACATTTTTAAAAATAACTTACTCTTCCTAGTTGCAACAACCCACTTGAAAAGAACAGCATATTCGTGTCACCGTGGGATGACCGCTCCCCATCAAAAATTATGAAGCACATTAGTATTACATTTCTATGCTATTGCGAAAAATAAGTAGCGAATTCTGCCCCTTTTCTCATTTGTCATGAAAATATCCATTGGCTGAATGGAGAATGCGGATTCCACTGCTGAGAGTAAAGGACAGGAGGAAGGATAGGAGGAAGACAGACGTAGTTGAGAAAGCATTTTACAATTTTTCCGGAAGTGGAGCAGCTGGTAACCTTCTTGTGTTATAGTCACCTCTTGTACGATTCTGTGAAAGTCTCTAAAAGCTTCTGAAAGTCATTGCTTTTCTGAAACTTGTATTAGGGTGGAGTAAACACAGCATTCTTTAGAAAAGTTGTTTATAGACTTAAAAAGAAAACAACAACTTGTAGTCTGGTAGAAAAGAGGGAGGGGTTGTTAAAGCCCACCCAGCCCCTCTCTAGAAGGGTAGCTCTCAAAATGTAGACCCCATCCCAGACTTAATGACCGAGAATCTCTAGAATTAAGGTCCAAAATCAGAATGTGTAACAGCCTCCCAGGTAACTTGGGAGATCTCCACCTTTGTATCTTGTGGCACATAGTTTAAAATCACTGTGCTACAAAGTTAGTTTGATAGTTAACATAACACAGAGAGAAAATCAGCTCTCTATGGGGAAAAATAAGTGGAAGCAGAACAACAACAGCTCCAGTCATGGTGAACTACTAAAGGGCAACCAATGCAGGCAGTCCAGGGGTCCCATGCATGCCCAAGACCATACCCAGGCCAGGTGACTTCCTGTTGCTTTTGCTTCATTAAGTTATGAGAGGAATGGTAATCGAAGGAAAGGTAGGGGACTTTTCCTTTCAAATTATTTTGTTTATAAAATAACTTTTTCTAAAAATAGTAATTTATGGAAGTATTTTAGGTCTTGTTGAAACATCTTACTATGGAAAGGTAACATCTAAAGAGTAATCTATTAGTCAAAGGCATTCTTTCTGAAGTTGGCACCAATGATCTAACCGATCAGCACAACCAACTAACATCAATCACCAAGGGGACATGGGCAGCACTCCAATCAGAGGACAGAAAGGAGGGGTTTGGAGGAAGTGCGCTGTATAAAGTCAAACATATGCAGAGTAAACAAAGAGCTATGCTGTCAAAACACAAAACAAAACAGTGTGCCTGACGGGACCTCCTAAGCCAAACCATTGCAAGCAGGCAATGCTAATGTTAAAATTGCTTTCATGTGAACTGCTTATGTTTTCAATGTATTCCAGCTTCTGATATGGCTTTTTCTGTACGTAGGGATTTCACAATTTTGCATATAAAAATATAGCAATATTTGACTATACTTTTAATATCCTAAAAGCAAACCAGAATGCCCAAGAATGAGCAAGAATATATGGTGGCACAGGAAAAGTTCTTTATAGTCATACAATTAAAATTTTTTAAATTTATTTTTTCTAAAAGCAGAGATATGGAACTATATTTCAATATAATGCGTTTAATCCTAATTTTGTAAACATATGACTACATATGTTTGAGATATGTTGGAAAAAAGACTGGAGAGAAACAAGACTAAAATGTTAACAATCAACTCTGGTATTAAGAGTATATTATTTTCTACCTTATATATTTTTTGTTTCAAAATTGTCTACAATATATGTGTATTTGTTTTATAATTAAATTAAAAAGTTGTATTTTTTAAGTGACCAAGCTTCCATTCTCTTGAAATAATTCTAGGATCTTTTTCTACTGAATCATGCATGATTCATGTTCTTTCTAGCAACCCATTGGAAAATATCCTTCCAGCACCAAGATGCTGACCCCATATTTGAACAAAGATCATAGAAGCTTTAAAGTTCTATGACTCTAGACATCTCAAGATGCCATGCATTGGCACATTTATTTCATACATAAAGAAGATATAGGGTAATAAGGAATTTTACCAGAACCTGGTTATCTGCCATTTTGCCATTCACATTCTGTTGTACTAAATTTAGGCTTTATAAAGGATATTTCAAAGACTAACTGAAATGTCACCTGTTAGAGAGGCATAGCTTGAGGATATAAATCATACATACATCCTGTTCCTAATTAAGGAGAAAGATTGTCAGATGTCATTGGAGACAACATAACAGACAGCTGCTTTTGCAATGGCAGCTTCTTGCATCAGTCGAAATGTTGCTTAGGAATACTTCTGAGGACAAGTCAAAATTATATATGCTGCTACCCATGGGGCTAAGGACAGTCACCAACCATTCGCATACAAGACAAAAAAAAAATTGCTACATAAAATCTTTACTTTCAAGTTATTCCAATGGCATATATAGCAAAGAGAGGGTTTGGTCTTCAGAAAGGAAAAAAGAAAGGGAATTCAAGCTTCAGAGTTGTTATTTAGAAGACATTTGGGGGTAGCAATCTTGGTGAACACAGGAGAGGCACCTTGTCCTGAAGCTATAGTCAAACATTCCTGAGTTCAAGTCCCAATTATCCCACTTAATAATTTGTGACTATTAATGAATCACACAACTTCTTTGATCCTTATTTTCTTCATGAGTGAAAGGATAATTAAAATATCCCAATGGGTAGGATGACTATGAGAATTACATGGAGAAACATATACAAATGGTTTGGGTCATAAGTCCTTGGGTTCCCCAGTAAATGTTCATTCATCTCTAGCCCATCTGTGAGGAGGAAAGTCCGGCATTTGGTTGGCATCGTGGGTTAGGCTCCATGGGATGAGGTGGGGCAAGGCTTGCTACACAAGATGGCACAGGGTCCTGAGAGCACAAAGAGCAGAAGCCTTGCCTGAATCCTTTAACACGATTTTTTCCAACTATGAGTCGCAACCAATTAGTGGGATGTACGTCAATGTAATGTGTTGTGATTAGCATTTTTTTAAAGTCAAATGGAATGGATAACATTAATCAAACGCGGTAAGGGTAAATGTCATGAAAGTCACATTTTGGTTGCATATGTATGCTTATGTTAATGTAAGTAGACTGGATTGTGATGTAACATGTATTTCTCACTGTGGGTCAAGGGAAAGAAAAGACTGAAAACTACTTCCTTAGAGAAAGCCAGGTTTCAAAGTCCCAGCCCTAAGACTCACATCGCAGTGATTCAGTTTGAAGGACGTGGCACAGGAACAGTGTGAGAGCAGGAAGCCAGGTGACGGCTGAACCGGGCTGGCGGCTTCCACACTCACCATACCCGCCACCAGTACGCAGTGAGCCAGGCTGCCTTATCACAGGCACAGCACGCCCCAGATACTAAGGGGATTTGGTTCCTGGGATGCTGGGGGTTTGCAGCTGCCTTCATGTTCCCAGTGAAACCACCTGTCACCTCTATTGGGGCACCCTGGGTTTTGTTCACCTCCTGCCTTTTGTTATTCCTTACCTGGGACCTGTTTTCTTAACTCCCTCCCACCATTCACTCCTCTTGGGGCTGAGCGCTGTTCCCATTCTTCCCCGCCTTACCTCATCCAGAACTTTGTGGATTCTACTGCATCCCGTTCCATTCCACGGCCAGTCCCCACACTCCCCTCCCACTCCCATCTCATCATCTGGCCCAACCTGGAACTGATTTCCCACAGCTCGACTCATAGAATCAGAACAAATGAAAACATCTCTCCAACATGAAACCTTTCAATATTTACACATCTTTAAATCGGATCAGCTTTCCTTGTGTGTATTCACCCGATCACCAGAACAGAGGTGGAGCATCACCAGAAACCTCCTTCCTGGGTACAGGTCCCAGAATACTCTCTGTGGCAGTACCTCTGAGCTTCTATTTGCCCACAAAGATCTCACGCACAATTGTCAGAGGCCTTGCTGAGGTCCACAAAGCCTACGTCTACCACTGTCCTGTAGACAACTGTTTTGATGCCGTTACAGGCTACCAGAATGCCAAAAATACCCCCAGGAGGTCATGAAATGGTTTGCTAAAAATCCATTTATAACACACAGTGAGAAAGAAGGAAAAAAGAGACCAGGATAAGTTAACACTCTTAAGATACGCTGCAAACAGGGCAGAAGGACCTCGCTGCTTGAACCCTGCATTAGCGGTGTTCATTTGTCTTCTTTCTCTCCCTCTCTTACGTGCACACACACACACACACACACACACACACACACACACACGCCTTTCCTACTGATGGCAGGATTATAAGGACCAGAATTGAGATTTGAGCCTGTGAACGGACGGTACCCTGGCCCAGCACACATTGGCTTCATTGGAGAGATGCAGGGACAGTGGTCTCTCTGGCCACAGCTGTAGTGCAGCAGTCAGCCAATAAACAGCCCTGGGGTTATTTGTGTTTCTTGGGCAGAGGACACATGGGGCCATAGTGGCTGCTATGCATTAGGGTTCATGAATATTATGTGCTCATTTAGTGAACTGACTATTTTGTGCCTTTTTATATTTAGTATATCTTATATCCCATACATATTTAGTGTCTAACAAATATTTAGTAACCAGGACCTCCTGAATATTAGATATCTTTTGGTCCTTTTATTCCTCCCCATCTGTTTGACACACACATGTTCTACTTACTATAATACCTGTCTATACCTTAACATGTTTCACCTATGTTTTACAAATTTACTCATCTTCTATAACAGAACTGAGTATTTCAAAAGTAAGTGCACATAGTCCCTAATGGCCAATCTAGTAACCCTGTGTTGTCTCCAAGTGGCAGCTCCATGGAATGGCCAAATTCTAAGCAGAAGGCGCTCTCCACCATTGCTACTCTCTGGGGGCTTCCTCTCCCCTTGCTGACTTACTTAGCCCTGCCCATATCGCTGAAAACAGTCCATTCGTTAAATTTTCTCCAGTGGACCATTTCAGTGTGCCAACTATTTCTTTCTAGAGCCCCAACGGAGGCAACTACTAGTCAAATATGTTTGTGGTGGCTTCACTCCGACAAAGAGGAATCAGTTGAACCAGGCCTCAGAGGAACCCTTTGATCCAAGGCTTCCAAGCCCCGCCTTTCTTCCCTTCGTGTCTGCTGTTGATTCCCAAGTAATCAAGAACCTATGTGGTTTCCCTGCTGGAACGTCATCCACCTGCCTCGGGGACAGACACACACACTCACACACCCATCCATTCCACTCCAACCAAAGGAAAGGAAGTAGCACCCAGGCAGGGTCAATAGCTGGATTAAACTTTCAGAGCAATAAAGAAAAAGCAGGAAGGACAAAAACACTTCAAACTCCATGTAGTTTCATGTTATGTCCCTAAAGCCTAGTACAGTGCAGTCAGGGAGCTCAGTACATGAATGGTAGAAAGGACTGCCCCTGTCCACAGCCCCACCCAGCCCAGGACAGAAGGAAAATCAGAGGTGAAGGGGCAAAGCCTCTTTCATAATTACGCCGGCGAGAGGAGGAGAGGGCCAACAATTGTTAGGTAATCTCAGTAGTCTGGAATTACTTTTCCACTACATATCTTGTACACACTCTCCATTAAATTCTTGAATTTAATTATTTCCATTTAGTATTATGTCTCTTATTTTATCCTGGACGCCTCCAGAATTATGACACACTGAAGTGTTGAGAAGCAACTTTCCTCAAGCCTGTTGGCCAACTTCCATTCATCATTTATCATAAAAATGAAGACAGCAGAATTGCAGTTCCTGCCAGAATCATGCCCTCTGTTTCCAAATTCTTCGTGACTTTGGGGTCCCCAGCAAGCTTTTCCTCCTGGGCTCCCCTGGCTAAGTGGCATGTTGGCTGCCTCAGCAATCCTGGCTTCTGCGCCTGGACACCCCGTGTCATTTACACCCTCTGTCCCTACTCCTGCTACCTTGGAATGTGCCTTTGCTGCTGCCAGCACAGCCACTTGCGACTGCCAGCAATTAACCAGCAATCAGAAGCAATTAGCAGCAACCTGAGTGAACACACTTCAGAAACCACTCAGCAAACTCAGAGATCTATCGAATGACTGATCTCTTCCCATCCTCTCATCGCAGAGAGAAGCATCACACCTATCTCCCCAGAACTCTAAAGGGGCTACCTGTGTATACCAGATCTTGTAAACTCACAGGAGCCATACCTTCTTCGGGGCCTGCAACATATCCTTCTGGCTCTCCTTCCCTGAAACATGGTTTGGCACACTCAGCTGCAGCCAGATGGCAAGCGACTAGCTTCTTGCTGTCCTCAGTGATAAGGCTCAAAAGTCACTCACCTTGAGTTCCTTCCATCAGCAAAGTGGCACCAAGGGACTCCACAGGGGCGATGTTTAGAGACGGCTCATGGAAAACGAATCTTAATACCCTCGTTATGCCATGCAAGACATAAAGTGGCTGTGCCCACCAGCCAATGCCAAGATGTCAAAGTCTGTGGAAAGACAAGACGGGACATAAGTGTGGAACTTCTGGTCATCTCTTGGAGATAACCAGCCAGCGATCTCTACACATTGCTGAACAAACATTTATTGGGCCTCTCCTATGTTACAGGAGGTGCAGCAGTGGTCTTCAGAGCCGAGGAGCTCATGGCCTAGAAAGGGAGAGGGAGGGAGGGATCTACATAGACAGTCACAATACAGTGTGAGAAACGTGACAGCAGCAGCCACTGGGTGCTGGGGAAGCTTATGAGGACTTCAAGAAAGGCTTCCTGAGAAGCTCATGCTCACACGGAGCCTTAAAAAGCAAATAAGAGTTAGCAGGGCAAAGACAGCAGAGGGCAATCATGTGCAGCTGCTCTGAGACAAGGGAGAACCTGGGGCATCTGGGGAGCGGTACTTTTACTTTGGGCGGTAGGTCAGGGCATGGGATGGGCATGAAGTGGGAAGAGATGAGACTGAAGGAGGAGAGTCAACGGAGGCAAAAATCAAGAGCTTCTTGATGAATTCCAAGGTTCTTTCAACCACTATCTCCATTTCTTTTTTTAAAAATCCATGAAAAAATGAAATTTTAGAAATAGAGCAAACTTGGATATCAACTAACCCCACCTATTTTATACACAAGGAAGCTAAGACCCAGGGAAGTCAAAGTAGGATGAGAGCCAGTATGCTGAGGTGATGGGATTGTAACAGTTCACATATGTACAACATGTTCCACCAGCTCTTTCATTATCACAGATCCACGTGGAGGGGATTGTGAACAAGTCAAAAGACGTCAGTAGCAAGCATGCCTCAATCACTGCCTGGCTGTGTGATCTTAAGTAAGATTTTGGTTCTAGCTCTCACTTTCACCTCTACAGGATGAAGAGACTGGATAGCTAATGTTCGTTCCAGTTCTAAGACTCCACCTCCTCAATACTACAGCCTTTTCTGCCATGTTGGGGAAAGGTTGACTTCTCCTGTGAGGACCCATAGTTATAATTCAGCGTGACTCTAACTCATATTTCTAATCATAATCCATTTCCTTCTAAAGCAACTGGTCACAAATAAATATCACTGTTATTGAAACTGTCTGCATAAACCAAACAGTGAGACGCCTCCATGATTTCTGGAAATCCCTCCGATTCCCAAAGGAGTCGTTATCTCACCCTACACTGAAATTGTTTCATGATATGCAACCAAAGGCCCAACAGGAGAGCTTGCTTGCTTTCTTAGTTTAAATTTGGACGCTAAAAACCTACAAAGATGTTCCCTAATAAAGGAAAACATGTTGCACCCCCTGGCTTTTCTCATCATTTATTATTAAAGACTTTTGCAGGAGAGCAGCTCACCTGACTGAGGAATCCCCCAGGCCTGCTGGCAATTCTCATCACAGTCAAAGATGCCCTTCGTCTTGTCACGAGTGGGACAACGTGGCTGTCACCACATGATTAAAGATGAGGTGAAACCATCCAGCATGCGCAAAAGGGTTCTTCAGCAGCAGTGACCATGTCTCATGTAAGCGACTTGAAAAACAAGACACAAGAAGAAAACAGAAAGTGTAATTGGCTGTTTCCCCACAATGGCATTTCCTGAGAAAATAAGGGCTGTGTGCTTCAAGGCACTGTGCGCTAGTATGGGATCCAAACACGAGAAAACTCAGCCCCGTCCTCGAGAAGCTTACAATCGTACAGGGAAGACGAAAAATGAAAATAGAAGGCAGCAAGAGCTAGATACCACAAATTCAGAAGTTGAGTTCAGAGAGGAGAGAAGTCCCATCACACTGGGTGATCGATGCCAGATGCGAGAAATAGGGGCTGGGGCAGGACTTGGGCAGAAGGCGGTGGCGCAGCATCCACCGGCCAGGTCACCTGGGCCTCCTTCCTCTTACCACGCACTCTCCTTCTCTGCATTGTTTCCCTCAGAACACTTAATGCCCTCTGATTTCCTTCCTCCCTCGTCCCTCCTTCTTTCCCTTGTTTATTGTGTGCCTCTCCCACTAGAATGCAAGCTCCATGTGCACAGGACAATGCCTTGTTCTCTTCATGCCTGGAACAGTGTCTGGCATGGACTAGACGTTCAATACAGGCAGGAAGGCAAGGCAGGCCTTCATGGAGGTTGTCACCAATAATCCCTCAGCACGCCAAGCGAGAACCCAGACCTCAAGGAACCAAAGGCAGATATAATTAAATGAAAGGAAACACCACACATTTGATAGTACAATCGCTTCACAAAGTTTCTGCAGGGCCCTTGTCCAGGCTGCTCCTCACTGCCCCTCTGAGGCTTGGCAGAGGAACGCCTTCGGCTTCAAAAAGCACAGGTTGACATTTGTAATATGTGTTTCAGGTTATAATGTGTTGCTAAATGTGAAGAAGTCGGTCCATTAGCACACCCCTCTGCCTGTTCTGCCTGCTACAACAGCTACAGATTGGTTTTCCCTTATCCCTAAAGCATTAGTAGAGGCATTAGGTCCGGGGCTTTGAACAGCCAAATGGTTACCTCATCACTTCCCTATGAGTCCCGGCCTCCAGTATTGGGTCTGGGCAAAGAACTAATGATTTTGAAATGCAATCTCTGTCCTCCACCGTCAGTGCCACTAGCGAGCATGAAAAAACAGAATTTTTAGAAGAGCCTGTGTGGAGATTGATGTTAAATCTACTTTGCTGTTTTAATACACTGCTAACGCTGAGGATCAAATGATCTCATGAGCACGCTGATCTCGTGGACTGGTTGAAATCATATCGCTCCAAATTTGAAATTCTTCATCACACTAAGACCACTCTCTCCCAGAAATTCAATATCCTAAAAGAATCCTGGTGGGATTTTTCATTTTACTAAGCAGGAAAAAATCGTTCTAATGAAACTTCCTTATTCCCTTATAAGAATGATGTTAAGCTAACA
Organism: Rhinolophus sinicus; assembly: GCF_057876585.1. Lineage (NCBI taxonomy): Eukaryota > Metazoa > Chordata > Mammalia > Chiroptera > Rhinolophidae > Rhinolophus > Rhinolophus sinicus. The sequence goes on along the minus strand of NC_142507.1, from coordinate 13,518,816 downwards.
TCTATTGGGTGCTTACAATGCTAGGAACTATTCAATGTTTTACACGTATTATCCCTTTTAAAACCCATATCAGGTCAGTGGTTCACGCTGTCATGACCTTCCCTTTGCAGACGAGGACACTAAAGCACAGAGGGAATAAGTAACTTGCCCAGGATCAAATAGAAAGCGTCGCGTCTGGGACTTGAAGCCTGGTATCCAGACACTGCCACACTGTACATCTTTTCAAAACATCTCTATATATTAGGTCACATTCTTCCTTCCAGATCTGTATTACAGTATCACCATTTAGGTTACCTTCTCAGTCCCGAGTAAAATTGTTATATGAAACCCTCTTTCTCTGAGAATTGCCTTTCCCACCACAGTCAAAGGAGGAACCCTGCAGAGGCTTCCGTACTGTGTGACTCCACCCTTTTGGTCATAGCTGATGGACTCATGAGTGGGTATCTGATCCAATTGGAATCTCTCAAGAATTTAAACTGAGAGCCATAGTGTGGGAGCATTGGGAGCTGTCCTGTTAATGACCAAGTTCTCTAGTGGTCTTGCTTAGCCCCTTTCTGCATACTGGTTATTCTGGTTTTCCTAGAATTTCATGAGGTTTCTTTTCATGAATCTAGGTTTCACAATACCATGATTCCCCGAAAATAAGACCTAGCCGGACAATCAGCTCTAACGCATCTTTCAGAGCAAAAATTAATATAAGACCCGGTATATAAGCGTCTTTGTTTGGGCCAATGGTTGTAGTTTCCCAGCCTAAAATCCTTTCACCAGGGCTATTAGTGTGTAGTAAGATGGACATATGTTTGATGCCTTCCTGTGTATGAGCTGCTCAGTATAGAAACTGTCAAAATCCAGACAGCAGGAGGGAGAACAGAAGAGAAGCCACATGTGGAGTAATTGGGGGCTAATTATGGACATTTGTGCTATCCAAGGTAGATGAACTGAGCTATCACAAATATGTCAGCATTTACCTTCAGACTTAGTGTGACAGGAGTTTAGGCAAAGGGCAGCTGTTCTTCCCACTGTCAGAAACAATCCCAAAGTCTGTCAGACCCTGGACACAAAGCTCCCATCTGCAGAGAGCCCACCTGTGGTGGCGCCTTCAAACCTATCCTATCCCTACACCTGCTGCCATTCATTCACGTTTAATGACATTGCAAATTACAGCAATTATGTGGCTCCTGACCTGAAAGTCGTCAGTGCTCAGGCACCACCCCCCACCTCCGCACCCCAGGCCAGCTAACAGGCTGCATCCTGTTAGGAAGTTTGGGTCTCTTGGAAACTGTTCAGTGGCAGGTGTGGACAGCTGATAACGGAGCCACTAAAGCTGGCTTGCTTTGGGTTTGAGAGCCATAACCCAGACAGAAGTCATTCCATATCAACTGTAAGTGGTAATGACATGGTACCACCTGTCTGCACACTCTCATTCCTCCTCCCTATAATTCTTTGATTTTCATTTTATTTAAAAACATTTGCAATGTCCTTACTATATACCAGGGACCCAACAACCCTGAGATGGATACAACTTCTATTCCCATTTTATAAATGGGCCAACCAGCAGGCATGGAGGAGTTAAATACCTTGCTCAAGGTCACACAGCTGGTGAGTGGAAGAATCCACATCTGAACCAGGCAACCTGGCTTCTGAATTCATGTTTCAATCATTGGGCTCTATTGTCTCCATCTTGCCTTTGAGGGCCAAGGTGGGAGGTTTCCAAAGTTATAAGACAGAATTTGTTTAGACATGATTATTGAAGCAATTCCTGAGTGTTCAACCTGTTAAAGAAAAAACCTCAGACCCAAAATGACATCACTCATGCTAAAAGCCATGATACCAAACTTAGATTTAATACCTGATATAAATTGCAGTTTCAACCTCTCCAGAAATGTAATCTTAATCAACCAGTCTGGAATTTTCTGGTCAAGCACCAGTAAGGTAATCTGTCACATGGGCCCTCTCTATCCTTTTATAGAAAGAAGAGGCAACATGTGTGATAAAAACCTTCCCTTTCTCTTCCCCCAAAGAAAAGGTGTCCTGGCCCCCAAATAATCCTTTCTTCTCTTTTGTCTATAGCTCCCTTGCGCCACCCTTCTTTCTATGAAAACCTTCTATTTCATACAATCCCCTTGGGGCCCCTTCTAGTTGTTTGATGGGATGCTGCCCGATTCATGAATCGCTTAATAAAACCCCTTAGATCTTCAAATTTACTCAGTTGAATTTTGTTTTTTAATACCACTCAAGAGGCTATTTAAACATTAATTACTTCTCATACTGTGTTTCCCTGAAAATAAGACCTAGCCAGACAATCAGCTCTAATGCGTCTTTTGGAGCAAAAATTAATATAAGACCTGGTATTATATTGTATTATATTATACCCAGTATTCTATTCTATTCTATTATATTATACCCGGTCTTATAGTATAGTAAAATAAGACCGGGTCTTATATTAATTTTTGCTCCAAAAGACACATTAGAGAGGATTGTCCAGCTAGGTCTTATTTTGGGGGAAACACGGTAGCCCCCTGTGAAGGAGGACCTTTCAGAGACCAGAAAAGAGTCATTTTGGGTGAAAATGAAAGAAAATGTCCTGGGAGTGGGGAAATTTGAGCCTCCCCTCCTCCCTGCCTGGGGCTGTAGTAGTGTCTCCAGTGAATGTTTTGTGTGGTCCTGCCTGGCATTTCCCTTGTTGTCTCTTGTATTTCCTCTGCCCATCTACTTTGGATTGAGGCTATAAAATTAAAGTTCTTTATACTTAGTTTTCTCCCTTCTTCCCCTCTCCCCATTCCACCATCTCAGCCAAAGCCGTTCCCAAAGACATTTTGAAGATCCTAACCAAAATGCTGCTGACGCTTCTACCTCAGATGAGTCAGTGATATAACTGGAAGGTGACTGGTCTTAGTATCCAAGCCAACCACCTCCTGCCTGTATCACAGATAATATAATTAACATCCCAGGTAAGACAACATGAGATTATTTTTTAAATGTACACATTCATGGATTTAAAGGTGAAATGATGTAATGTCTATAATTTATGTTTAAATAATTCTAATTATTCAGTATTTGTCTTTCCTACTGGATTATGTGCTTCACAAGGGAGGAGAATATGTCTACTTTATTCTCTACTGTATCTTTGGTCCATAATAGATGCTCAATAAATATTTCTTGACTGATTGAGTAAATTAATATGCAGGAACCTTACAGAGAAAAAAAAAAGAAGCATGAAGAGCAGTCAGATCACTGAGGGGTAGTAGCCAGTAGGCCCCTGCAAGAATGTTGGTTTGGGGTGAAGTGTTGCAGTCACCAAAAGAAGCACTGCCCCTTTCAACATTCTTGAATAGTACTAATCCTATAAAATGAACAGAATTTCAATATTCTTAATTCATTTACATTACTAATTATGTCAAGTGTTTTCCTGATGCCAGTGAAGGAATTCTAGTATCGATGTTATAATAAAAGGCAATGAGGCTCCTTCTCTTCTCTTCCGTAAAAGCGCAGATACATCTTCCAATTCATTTTTGCTGCAACACCCCAAAGAAGACTCAAAGCTTTCCAAACTCAAAAACTGTTAGAACTCAGACAATTTCAAAACTTAAAGGAAGGCAACTTTTTAGTCACCTCTGGGATGTTCACCTTCAATAAGGATTTTCAGAGCTAAGAAAGAAAAAACCCAAATATAGCTCCAAGATGTTGAGCTATCTACTTTTATAACTCCACCTGTGACAGAATTTTTGCTTTGTCAAATCCTGCTGCAGCTTGACCCTTCTCTGTGGGAACTTGGTGATTAATAATGCCCTTAATTGCTTTTCCTCCTGCCCTCACAGCTGGGAGGAGAAGTGTTGTCGATCACAAAGAAACTCTGAACCAAGTTTTAAGGACACAGAGGAAGCCGAGATGAAGCCCTGTTGGGCTCTGCCTCCTTCCTGCACCGCGGGAGGCCGAGGAGCCTCTCCCTGGATAAGGAGAGGGCTCAGCTCTGGCCAAGGAGCAGTGTCGGGAACCTCGTGATTACTGCTCCAGCTCGATTGACGAGGCTTAGAGCCCCAGGTTTTGGTGGGGGCTTTCTCCATCTGCAACACAGGGCTAAGGGGTGCGAGGTAAGGAGCCAGTGAACAGGTTTTCCTTCCTTGTGTCCTTTGCTGAGGCAAGTTGATGCAAGGACTCAGGGACTCACGTCTCTTTAAGTCACAGAGAGCCATAGCTTTTCCAGCGCAGTGAATCTACTGTGTGTTCAACAGAAGCTTAGATGATAGCGATGGTATCCTGACTCAGGGCCTATGATGGAATCTAGTCAAATACGGAAGTGCTGGGGAGGGGAGGGAGTGATAACGGACAGTGGCCAGGACTTTGATTTAGAAACTGATTTTCATATCATTTGAGATAATTCAGTAACTTTCCAAAAAGACAGATTGAATGTGTATAATTAGGTTCCCCAGACTAGTGAACTCACTTTCTGACAACTTTATTCTTTTGCTCTGAATACTGGCTCTTTGGGAGACTGGTGTGGGTGGGGAGGGTCACAAGGACTCGACAGTCTCAGGCAGCAGATTGCCTCGAACTTAAAAAAGACAGGGATGGAAATCCTCAAGAAACTCTTGCCAAGAGGACGTCCGCAAGATGCACAGGGACTTGTTGATGACAACATGTATTGAAAGGGATCAAAATATGGCCCTTTGGCATAAGGATTATTTTGAACTGAAGGCAACTGAGAAACAGCAGACACAGGAGGATCTCTCTGCCCGCCTCCTATCTGACTAACAGCAGGGCCTCAACTTCCTCTCCATAAAGGAAATATCCCTTTGAAAAGGTACCCCCTCTCCTGGACCAGGAAGAGGAGGACAACTCTTATCACTGGATATGACCCCAAGATGAGTCTGCGTCAACAACTCTTATCTACTATTAGTTTCCCCCGTACATTTCCTAGTCACCTTCCCACAATATCCCGCCCTCATTTCTAGTCACTTCTCCACAGTTTATCGCTCTTTGTAAAAATGGTATTTAAGCCCCCAGGTCTAATTACCTCTTTGGTTTTTCACTTCTTTTCTGTAAAGCCCCTGTGTACATAAAAATATTAATATTAATAACGCTTGTATGCTTTTTCTCCTGTTAATCTGTGTTTCATCAGTTTAATTCATAGGCCCCCAGTCACAGAACATAAGAAGGTAGAGGAAAAGTTTTTCCTCTCCTGTAGTGTCAATGGTTTACTAAATATCACTAGTCCTCTTTGCCTCTTTGATGCAGATTTTACTTAAAATTTCAAAGGAGGTTACATTATATACCCTATGGGATTCAACTTAAATATGCTCCATTTGATATTTCAGTTCTCCCAACTAACTCTGGGGCCGCTTGCTCTGATCCTGGGGCCCCCCTCCACAATTACAAAAAACAGTTCAGCAAGAATTCCACCTTCTACCACCAGATCTGCATACCTCCATTCATCTTAGGTTCTGCTAAACAAAGAGTATCCCAGTTTACAGACTCCCCTTCCTTGGCAAGTAACTGCTCACCATTTTTATTATTTGCATAAGTCCTTCAGGTTAAAATAAGAGAAGCCATGTGGATACAGCCAAGTTTTTGCTGTGTGTGGCTGGTGAGGAGTGGTGAGAGGCAGAGTGTAGAGATGGGAAAGAGGCAAAATATTTCCCAAAAGATGGGCCCGATAATCTAAATCTTGTACTTATTTCTGAGTTGTCTCAGGATTGCTAGTTTGAAACTTTCAAAGACCCATCTCTTTAGGAAAATTGAGGAAACAAAATACACTATTTTTATGACAATAGAAAAATGTCTAAATCTATATGTGACTTCACTAAGAATATCTTTATATAATGGTACAAAGTCTCATTCTACTAATTAAATAGGAACTTAAATGTATAAAAATGAAAGTAACTTGTTTCAAGATATTGAATTTGTTTCTGGATCCCTGTCCTGAAATCAATCCTGAAATTTTAAAAAGAGGGAAACAGATTTATAGAAAAGTGACTAGTCTTTTTTGCCTGCTTAGAATATGAACAGAAATTGAATGTGATAGACCATATAAAACAATAATTTCAAATAATCAATATTTTACAGATTTGCCTTTCTAACCATAGTCCAATAAAATTTTAAACCAATAACAGAATGACAATGTTTTCCAAAAATCTCATATGCTGAGGTGTACATTTAAAAATGGTTAAGATGGTAAATTTTGTGTTATGTGTATTTTACCACAATTAAATAAGAAATTAAATATCTCTGTCATAAATTATATATGACAGAGATGCCATTGTAGGTAATTGGGGGGAAAGGATGGACTTTTAAATAAATAGTGCTAGAACAACTTACTATAAGAAAATAATAAAAATTGGATTCCTACCTTATATACCAACCCTCGCCCCTCCCCCCCAAAAAAAAACAAATCAATCTAAAATAGATTCATGTGTAAAAGGCAAAACTCAAAACATTTTCAAAGAAAATACAGGATATGATTTCTAAGTAGAAAAGATTTATCATTGAAATGGATAGTATGATGTTTGCCCAACAATGTGAATGTACTTAATGCCACTGAACTGTACACTACAGTTGGATAAGGTGGTAAATTTTATGTTATATGTATATTTTACCACAATCTAAAAAAAAATTTTTAAAGAATTTGAATAAGTTCAACACTTTTGAATATTTAAAATTCTTAGTAACACTAGAAATCAAACAGAATTTTCTTAACTTAGTAAAGGTTATACCCAAATTCTATAGCAAATATATACTTAACAGAACAAAATTATACACAGAGTGCCACTATGAATTTAACTTGGCCTTAGAGGTTATGGTTAATTCTAAAAGGAAAGAAAAAGAAATTAGAGGTATAAGGATGGGATTGGAAGAAATAAAAATATTATTTGCAGATGATATGATTATCAGTCTAGAAAATACAAGTGCATCAACCAACAGTAAATTAGTGTATTAGGACCAAATAAAGAGTGGAATGAAAACACAAAATCATCAATAAGCACCAATAATATTTCTCACACCAGCACCACCAACTAGAAAAAATAATAAAAAATAAGATACCATTCAGCAACTCAACAAAGCTCTAAAATATCTAGTATTTCACTACAAGGAAACACAAGAACTCTATGGAAAAAACCTTAAAATTCTAATAAAGAAAGAGAAGATTAATTGTATAAATGGAAAGTCACTTTACTATACTTGAATAAGATAACCAAGTGAATATACAAATTTAATGCAATCCCAATGAAAATTCCAGTTGGATTTTTTGTTGTTGTTAAGGAACTTCTTAAGCTTATTCCAAGTTTATATGAAAATGTAAAAGTCCAAAAATAGATAAGTCAACCTAAACACAGAAGGATAAATAGGGGATCTTACCAGATAGTGAGACACAGTACAAAGCCATATTAATAAAAATATGTTGGTTCTGGCACAAGAAAAATATATAAAAACAATGGAACAGAGTAGGAAATTCAGAATCAGTAACCTACGAATAACATATAAGAAATGTAGCACCACTAATCATTGAGAAAGGACAGATTACTTAGCTCTTCATTTAAAAAAATAGCTAATTATGTGGAGAAAAATAGAAGTAGATTCTTACCTAACTCCATAATCAAAGATAGACTCTAAATGGATTACAGACCAAAATGTGAAAGACAAAATATAAAATTAATAGAAAAAACATAAAAAATAATTTTGTGATCTAACAAAATGATAGCTTTTAGTATCTTATTATTTAAATTAATTATTATTTTTCAACATTCAAATATTTTAACAAGGATAACATTGATAAGTTATAATTAAAGTATTTTAGTTTCTTAAGCTGTCAAGTGATTAACATATAGAATATATGATCATCACTCCTGCAAATAAATAAGATAAACAAAACAAGCCCAATAAGAAAAATGGGCAGACAATATCATAAATAGGCAATTTACAAAAGAGAAAACTAAAAAGGTGAACTGGCATAGAAGAGATTTCCAGTCCATGGGCAATCAGAAATGAAAAGTTAAACAACAGTGAGTTCTTACTTTACCCTTGTAGATTGGTAACAAGTGGAAAGCTAAAAAATGCCAAGTGTTTGTAGGAATATGTACTCCTAGTAGGAGGACAGACTACTGCCATTCTGGAGAGCAATCTGGAATTACTTAGTCAAATTAAATACACACACTCACACACACACACACACACAGGGTGCCAAAAAAATGTATACACATTTTAAGAAAGGAAAAAACTGTATTAATTGTAATAATATATACTGATAAAAAAAAGATGAATACAAGTCACATTTGACTTCTGCAATTGCAAATGGTACTCAAAGTAGTTACCATCAGCATCCTGACACTTCTGATTATGGTGAACTTGAGCATAGATAACATCTCTTAAAATGTGTACACATTTTTTTGGCACCCCTGATTATATATATATATATATATATATATATATATATATATATATATACACACACACACACACACACACACACACACACACACATACATATATGTCCTAGAATCCAGAAATTCCCACAGAATAATGAAAACACTGAAAGAAAATATTTGCAATACATATATCCAACAAAGGACTAATACCCAGAATGTTTCTTAACTTCTTATAAATTAATGACAAAAAGAAAAAAAATGACAGAAAAGCAAAACACTTGAATGAACACTTCACAAACAAATACAGTATATACAAATGGTCAATAAGTCATGAAAATGTTCTCAGTCTCTTTAGTCACTAGGGAATGCAAATTTGAACCACAATGAGTTACCATTTCATATCCACTAGAATGGCTAAAATTAAAATGACAGTGGCAAATATTGAGAAGGATATGGAACAACTGAAATACCATATATTGCTGGTAGAACTGTAAAATGATGCAATCATTTTGGGAAACAGTTTGTCAGTTTCTTATAAAGTTAAACATACACCTGCCCTATGGCTCAGCAATTCTACTCTTAGTCATCTACTCAAAAAAAGTGAAATGTATATCAACAAAAGCAGTAGTACAAGAATGTAATGGGCAATAAACTGGAAACAATACAAATGCCCATCAACAGAAGAGTGGATACTACTCAGAAGATAGAATACTACTGAGCAATTTAAAGGAATGGACTATTGATACACACAGCAACTGAATTAATCTCAAAAATATATTGAGCAAAAGCCAAACACACAAAAATACATATTGAATGATTCCATGTATATAAATTCAAACACAGGCAAAATAATCTATGGTGATGGAAATCATAACAGTATATATGGGAGTTGGGAGTTGACTTGCTGGATGCATAAAGGAACTCTCTAGGGTGATGAAAATGTTCTTTACATTTTTTAAGATTTTTATTAAAATATAGGTAACATACAATATTATATTAGTTTCAGGTGTACACAATAGTTATTTGACATTTATATACCTAAAGAAGTGATCACCATGGTAAGTCTAGCAACCATCTGACACCATGCCATGCTATCACAATATTATTGACTATATTCCCTATGCTGTACATTACATCCCCATGACTTGTTTCATACCCAGAAATTTGAACCTCTTATTCCCCTTCACCTATTTCCTCCCTTTTAAAATTTTCCTTATTTATTTATTTATTTATTTATTTACTTATTTATTTTATTTTTTATTAGTTTCAGGTGTACAAAACAAAGTAATAGTTAAACATTTATCATTTATATCCCTCACACAGTGATAACCTCCCTCCCCCCATCTACTACCCCTCTGACATTGTATACAGCCATTACATTTCCACTGTCTCTATTCCTAATGCTGTACCTTCTTGTAACCATATATGTGTATATAAATATATAAATACACATATGTAGTTGACATTCATTATTGTTCAGCTTCGGCTTCAGGTGTACAGTGCAATGATCAGGCATCTACATCATCCATGAGGTGGTCTCCCTAATGAGACAAGTGTCCATCAGATAGATCAAGAGAATAGAATAGAGAGCCCAGAAATAAATCCATGCCTGTATGGTCATTTAAATATGACAGTGGAAGGAAGAATTTATGGTGGGGTAAAGACAGTCTATTCAATAAATGGTGCTGGGAAACCTGGACAGACACATGCAAAAAAATGAAGCTGGACGACCTCCTTACACCATATACGAGAATAAATTAAAAATGGATTAAAGACTTAAATGTAAGATCTGAAACCATAAAATTCCTAGAAGAACATATAGGAAGAAACTTTACAGATATTACCCAGAGTAAGATTCTTACTGATATATCCCCTTGGGCAAGGGAAGTAAGAGAAAAAATAAACGTGTGGGATTACATCAAACTAAAAAGTTGTTTCACAGCAAAGGAAACCATCAATAAAATTTTTCAATTACAGTTGACATTCAATATTATTTTATATTAATTTCAGATATCCCGCATAGTGGAGGGTATTGTGCTGAGTGAAGTATGTCAGACAAAGACACATTCAATGTGATTTCATTTATATGTTGAATCTAAAGAACAAAAGAAACAAAACAGAAACAAACTCATAGATACCGAGAACATTTTGATGGTTGCCAGACAGGAGGGGGTTTGAGGGTGGGTGAAAAGGGGAAGGGATTAAGAAGTACAAATTGGTTGTTACAAAGTAGTCATGGGGATGGAGGGTATAGCATGAGGAATATAGTCAATAATATTGCAATAACTATGTATGGTGTCAGATGGGTACTGGATCTATCAGGGTGATGGGTGGGAGAGGAGTTGAGGGGCAGGGTGAAACAGGGGAAGGGATTAAGAAGTACAAATTGGTAGTTACAAAGTAGTCATGGGGATGTAAAGTAAAGCATAGGAAATATAGTCAATAACATGGTAATAAATATGTATAGTGCCAGGTGCGTACTAGACTTGTCAGGGGAATCACTTCTTAAATTATACAAATGTCTAACCAAAATGTTCTTTATTTTGATTGGGATGACTGTTATACAAGTGTATGCATTTGTCAAAACTCACTGAATTATGTACTTGAGATGTGAACATTTCACTATTTGCAAAAATCACCTCAATGAGATGAAGAGAATCAAAGTAAACACAAAAATTACGTATCTCACTGATTGAAACAATGTTCCCTAAGACTGAATGAAGCTAAACTTTTCTATTTCATATACTTCCAGAAAACATTTTCTGAATCTTATAGGATGAATCTTGACCACAATTTGTTGAAACTAACAGGTCTTCAGTGATTTTATTTCTCTGTGTGTGTGTGTGTGTGTGTGTGTGTGTGTGTGTGTGTGTATGGGATTCTTACAAATTTTTCTTAAATATTTAAAACATCAATGAAACCTGAAAATAGCTTTTTGTTATACAGTTGTTGTTTATCAAGAACTAATGTGATACTTTTAAATAAATCTTGAATTAAAATTCACCCCGCAGCCTGTTACAACCTCCTACACATATCCTGCGACGTTGCCTTGGGAACGTTACAATGTCCTGTTCATTTATTTTAAGATCATCCCTCACTCAGGTAATTGCAGGAAAAATTCAACAAGCATGAGGCAAAGTACTGCTATAAGGCTATGAATTTCTGGATCCCTTTTAAATTAGCCTGTTTTGTCCTTGTTTTGCATTCTTATATTTTAAGTCTTTTTCTATTCCCTAGTTATTAGATTTTATATTCACCTTTTAAAAACTCATCCTCTCATATATTACCATCAGAATCGTCAATGTAATTAAGTTAAACAGTATAAGGCTTTTCGTCAAAGTCTCTCCTGACCCTGTCTTCAGTCACTGGTAAATCCAATAAATTATTTAGCTGATATGGTCCATGCTTAGTCTTGGACAAAAAGGGTAAAACATTCTATTCTAGCATGAAGAAAACTAATTCATAAGGTCTGACAATTAACCTCGCAGACTCATCCTAGAAAAAGTGCTCCATACCTCATGGCTAAATATCACTACAGTCACCTTAGAAGTACTCCCCTTGGGAAGCTATGCACCAACGCCAGTGCCTAGTTCACCCTTCAAAGCAATTTTGGAACTCTTTCTGGAATGGCCATCAGAGCCGTCATCTGAGCTTGATGTCCTGAATGTTATCAAAATGTCTTCCTTTCAATATTTCCTTTGTCTTCTGGTAAAGAAAGAAGTCATTGGGGATAAAAAAAAAAAAAAAAAAAAGTGTTAAAAAAAAAAAAAGAAGTCATTGGGGGCCAGATCAGGTGAGTAGGGAGGGTGTTCCAATACAGTTATTTGTTTACTGGCTAAAAACTCCCTCACAGACGGTGCCATGTGAGCTGGTGCACTGTCGTGATGCAAGAGCCGTGAATTGTTGGCGAAAAGTTCAGGTCATTTTCATCTAACTTTTTCACGCAGCCTTTTCAGCGCTTCCAAATAGTAAACTTGGTTAACTGTCCAGTTGGTATAAATTCATAATGAATAACCCTTCTGATATCAAAAAAGATTAGCAACATCGTCTTGACTCTTCATTTGGACTGACGGAAGTTTTTTGGTCATGGAGAATTGGCTGACTTCCATTGTGCACTTTGACGCTTTGTTTCAGGGTCATATCGGTACCACATGTTTCATCACCAGTGATAACATGGCCCAAAACATCGTCTTGCTTCTCCAAAAGGTCTTGGCAAACTTCAACTCTCCTTTGCTTTTGCTCATCAGTGAGCTCCTTCGGGACCATTTTTGCACACACCTTTCTCATGCCAAGATTTTCAGTTAAGATTTTCCTGTTTCTCTATCGATGTTTACTTGGCCTGCTGTGCTTCTCACAGTCAGCTGACGATTCTGATGCACAATTAAATGAATTTTTGCAGAATTTGTTTTCATCAGTTCTGCTCGTTACTGGCCGCCTTCACCTCTCTTCATCAGTGACGCATTCTCTCCCCTCAGAAAAACATTTAATCCATTTGTACACTGCTGTTTTCTTCATGGCATTATCCCCATAAACTTGGACTAACAGGTCCCTGATTTCACTTCCTCTCTTGCCAAGTTTAACAAGAAATTGAATGTTTGTTTTTTGCTCTAATTCAAGCTCAGACATTCTCGTGATGGCACACAAAAACATGCAACAACAATACCGAATGCCACTCAACAAGACACCACCACACGTCGACACAAACACAGCTGTGAGACACTGATATACCAGGGTTATGAAACCTTACTGAGCTGTTTGTACAGTGCTGCCAACGTATGCTCACAGTGGCAACTTTGCAACCTTAATTTTCAGACTTTGTATATCTTTAAAAAAAAAAAATCTAATTTCACTTGCTAGTATTAAAACATGAATAGCATAAATTTCCTTCGTTTTATAAAACTAGTGGCACATTAAAAAAAATGCACATAGAATGTAACTCACTTCAAAACTCCTAAAGTTCAAGATTCTCTACAAATCACTATTGTGTTGGGTAGGAAAAAAAAAAACAAAAAACCTTTGCTTTTCAAAAAATGGGGGGAAAGCATCACTAGAAGTGCGTATATAAATCTGAGCATATGCTACTTGAACTAAATCAAATTATTTTAAATTATCAACTCTATCATCAGAAATATATTAAGAAAGAAAGGAAATAGCAATTTTAACGTTTGGAAATGATCTGAATCTTCAAATTACCCCCTTCTTCAAGAAAAGAAAGCTTAGAATTTCTAGAAAACCATGAAAAATTGTCACTAATTAGAATTTAATATTGTTATTATAAGTAGCATATTAACTGTAGGTCAAAAGTTTAACATAATAAAGCTGTTTTGTGTAGGATTTAAGGAACAACCCTCTTGAATTAATATACCCTTATTTCCATGTTGAATAATAGTAGCTAGAATTTATGTAATATTTTATATTTTATAAAGCTTTATAAAATGATACCCCACTTGATCACTCCAGATGCTCTAATCTGGACCACAATTTTTCCATATTCAATTACTGTATTACTGTATTCCAATTCAGTATTACCATTGCTTTTATGATATCGTTATGACCCCCAGGTACAACACTGTTCCTACTGGAAAACATCATGTGATTTACAATAACTATCTACAGTGTCATTTTCAAGAATGCTTTGCTGCAAAAAATGATGACTGCCTTCAAATGGTTAGCTTTTTAAATTCTAAAGTCCTGTTGATTTTAATTTACCTGGTCAAAATAGTGTTAATGCACTTTTGTCTGAATTTCCTGATTTCTATTTTCTGCATTCATTGCAATAAGAGAACTAATTATTAGTTCTTCAGGTCAGGAAAATGTCAAAGAGAATGCCAGAAAAGGTTTAGTATAACACACATATGGATTTCTTAAAAGCATAGTCAGCACGTTCTCATTCTTTAAACCCACATTCCTTGGTTCGAAGCTTGAATAGTCTTTAATTCCTCTTCCAAGCAGTGAGAGAAGAGGCTAAGGTTGAGTTGCTCTCCTGGACGTCTCCCCCTGATGGTTGAGAGAGTGATTAATATCTTTTTGGCACCAGGATGATTTCATCCAGGGATGTGGCAGCAGTTCCACTTGCTTGCTCATCCTTAATCTTCAGTTCTCTCTCACTGCCATGCTGCACTTGCTCAGTACCGGGTGCTGGAAGTAAGCCATGAGCCCCTGAATTAATTTCCTTCGCTCCAAGCACACCAGGAAGTCTAGCAGCAGACAGAATCACGTGACTCCAAAATGGATCATTTAGACATCAGCCTATGATGGGGTGTACCCACTGTAAAAATGACTGGAAAAAGCCATCTTCTCAATGTATCCTTCATCTTTTTTGACCTCCTTATAACACACTTAATACATTTTTGTTCTCTTTGTGACACAACACAGGTACACAGCCCAGAGTGCTAATTATTCCAATGTACATGAGCTAAGGGATTGGAAGTGTTTTCCTAAGACCTTCAGACAATCATCATACAGGTTGCATCTCAGTTCTAAGCCTATCCATTCACTACATCTACACCTTCCTATCTTTTATCTGTGAAAAGTAAAACAAACCTTGTCCTCTTTTTTTTCATCTGGCTATTCCCCTCCATGACATCAGGTGACATCAGTCCAGCCCTGAATTGGAGAAGCAAGGGAACTCCTAGCAGTTATCCAGCTGGCTCAGATCAGGGGACCTGAAGATGCATTCACTCACTCATTCATTCAATATATATTTATTAAATGCCTACGAGGCGTTGTGCTAAGTACTGTGAGAAAATAATGATGCTTCAGATCCAGGGCTTATCCTGAGGGGGGTTTACTGTCTGTCAGTAGAGATAAAACATCCCCATACATAACTACCATAATGCCAGGAGAGGGTGTGACGCGATCCATAGAGAAAAGGAGCCTCCATAAGAGAGGTGAGGACAGAGATCTGTTGAGTGCTAGCTGATAGGGGCTGAGAAAGTTTTAAGGAGAAGGTGGCATGTGAGGATAAGTAGGGCTTGAACTCTAGAGAGGAAGAGAAGGACATTGAAGCTCAGCTGCGAGCCTGAGCAAAGGGGTAGCAGTGGGACAGAGCATACAGCATCTCCCAACAGTTCAGCACCGTGGAAGAATGCTAGACTTGGAATCCAAGCTATGGGTCAAGCCCCAGCTCTGCTAGCTTCTAGTCCTGTAACCTCAGTCACTTAATTTCTCTGAGCTTCAATTTCTCTCTGTAAAGTGGGAAAGGTAACTATTGTTCAAACTTGCATGCTGTTGAGCAAACAGGATAATAAAGCTCAAGTGCATGGTTACAATTAAACTCACGTCCCCATTTCTCAAGACTCTTCTCCCCATTTGCCTCACATTTCTGCCTCCTGATTTCTCCCCGTCGTATTCCTCACCTTGCCTGCAATACCTCATCCTCTCCCAAAAGGAAAATAATAACAAGAATCTCATTTACTAGTCGTCCTTGCTTCCTCCGAGGCTGAGTGTAGGTGGTCTCGTTTTCCTTTGGAAGATGACTCCAGATTGACACCCTTGCCAAAACTACCCATGGGATTTACACCCAGTGAGAAACAGAAGCCTTTCAAATTCATTGGAGCACGTTGGAGTTGATAGGTTTGGCTCTTCTTCCAGTGCCATTTCTCTGTGTTATTAGATATGTAGATGAGATGACCTAATCAAGGGTCAAAGTCAGACACATATAGTTCCTCAAACTTTCTTCTGATAATCACATCAGGATTTCCTTGAACCCTGGGTTATAAATGACAAGCAATTATGTTTGTATGATGAAACTCCTTCTAATACAAGCCTATAATCATAGTAGAGGTGAAAAATATAAACATCCATGCACATCACAATAGTGACACTGTTGATCTTGATCAGGTAAAAATACATAGCAATAAAGGAATACCTTCCTCTTGAACCTGGGTCAAAAAGCTAGATACAGCAAAAGGAAATTCCCAGGGGCAAGGTTTATGCTTCTTATCTTCATATTCCCATTGATTGTACAGCGCCTGGCATATGCTAGATGCTCAATAAATACTCGGACAAATGAATGAATGAGTGAAACCACATCTCTAATCCTGACTTTAGTCCCAAATTCTATCACAAACTGCATGTATTTTAAACTGTATCTTAAACTCAACAGGTTAAAAACCAAACTCATCATCTTCCCTCTCAAAAAAATCCTCGTCATGATTTTCTATTACTATTAATGATACCACCATTCTCTGAATCACCCAAGCTCAAGTCTGCATTGGTTCCTCACCTCACATTTATTCCCTTTTTATCAGTTATCAATTCTTGTTGATGGTTTCTTTAGGGTAACCCTCACATCTCTTCTTTTGTCTCTCAGCTCCAGACTATCAACCACCTAAGTCCCTGAACCAATTTATCTTCCTATAGCTATGATCATTTTGTTCCCTGGAGGGTAAGGATGTTTCCTTTGTCAGATGAACTGTGTAAAACCTGACACTACAGGTCCCCCAAAATCACGTCCAGAATTACCTCCCAAGCCTAATGTGTACAAGTCCATTACATACACTTTATGTCCCGATTCAACAGGATCACTGCTCATTCTTCTCTTCAGACCCTACTGCTTTCCCCAGCCTGCAGAGTCTTACGTATCTTTGATATCCAGCTGAAACATTTCCTCAGCCGTAAGTCCTCAGCCAGAATAAGTAGCCCATCCACAACCTTCCAGACCACTTAGTTCAAACTTAACACATTTGGCTTTATATTTTAGAAGTTTGTTCACTTGTTTTTATCATCCTCACTAGCTCATAAATTCATCTGCTTGTTCAAAAATATGTATAAAAGAGCTATTATGCTCACAGAACTGGAATGGAAAGGAGTCAGCAATAAAGAAAACGGTCATGGCCTGTGCCCTGGTGAAGCTTCCTTTGCAGCAAACGAAATAGGAGTGTTCATGGAACGGGAAAAAGCCAGAGTGGCTAAGGGGGGAAAGTAGATGAAGCAAGGCCAGGGATGTGGACAGAGCCAGTGTCACGCGGGGTCTCAGCTCCCGCTCCCCGCACAAGAACACAGGACATGGTGAGGCCAAAAAGGAGCACCCACGGAGCCATGGACAGGGGCTCCAATCATTACCACATTATTGACTATATTCCCTGTGCTGTACTTTACATCCCCGTGACTATTTTGTAACTACCAGTTTGTACGTCTTAATCCTTTTGCCTTTTCACCCTGTCCCTCAACTCCCCTCCCATCTATCACCCCGAATCTAGTACCCATCTGACACTACACATAGTTATTACAATATCATCGATTATTCCTTATGCTATACCCTACATCCCCATGACTACAGTGTAACAACCAGTTTGTACTTCTAAATCCCTTCCCCTTTTTTCCCCATCCCCTAGCCCTCCCCCATCGACCATCTCGCAAGCATCAAAATGTTCTCTGTATCTATGAGTTTCGTTTATTTTGTTCTTTAGATTTCATATATAAGAAAAATCACATTGCATCTGTCTTTCTCTGCCTGACATATTCCACTCAGGACAGTACCCTCCAGGTGCATCCACACCCCACAGATGGCAAGAACCCATTCCCTTCCTTGCCCATTGTATATATGTGCCACCTATTCTTTCTTTTTGAAAAAATTTGTTTTAAACTGGGGAATATTGGGAAACAGTGTGTTTTTCCAGGACCCATCAGCTCCCAGTCAAGTCACTGTCCTTCAGTCTAGTTGTGGAGGGAACAGCTCAGCTCCAAGTCAGCTCCAAGATATGGTAATAAGTTCATACCACTATATTCTCACTGGTGGCTGGGTTGGAGATACAGGAAGCAGGAGTCACATGATCTGCAATCCTCCATCTGCTTCTCTGCCAACCAACCAACCAACCAACCCACCAACGTAGCCACGGCAGTTACCTCAGTGGCTAATGGCTAACCGGTAACAGTTGATGGCCAACTAGTCACACCTGATGGCCATCTACTACCTGAGCCAGCATCTTTCCACGTGAGGCCGAGAGCCTGGAAACTGCTCTCTGGGACTGTCCCCACAGCCAATCTGTAAGGGACCTTTGGGCCATGAGAAGAAATGGAGTATTCTTCTAAACGTGAAGAAGCCAGCAATGGGCTTTATACAGGGGAAAGAGATATTGGATTTGGATTTGTCAGAGGTTCCACTGGCTGCTGTGTAGAAAATGGGTAGTAGGAAGACTGGTTATATAGACTATTTCCATATTTAGGAAAATAATGATAGTGGTTTGCTCTAGAGTGGTAACAGTGAAGATGGAGAAAAGTAGATAGATCGGGGGTACATGTTGGAGATAAAGTCTACAGGACTTGTTAATGGACTGAATGTGGAAGGAGAAAGAAAAAGTGGAAGCAAGGATGACACTTAGCTCTTTGATGTGAGCAACTGCATGGGAGACATTTCCTGAAATGGAAGAAGTTGAAGGCAGAGCAGGTTTAGGAGGGTGTTTGGGTAGATGAGAGAGGCTTGAACATGTTGGAACGCTGATGGAAATGATCCAGTAGAAAGGACAGAGGATACAGGACGAAGAAAGGATCCGTCCTAAGGGGTCCCAGTGTCACAAAGTCTGCTGTCCTGCCAATCTAGGTGTTGGGGGCCTCTGTGTCATTAAGTAAATGAGACTTCCGACCATGGACACTGGCTAGTCAGGGTGGAGGAATACTGGATTGATTATACATGCACAAAGGAATAAATGGGTCTGTTCAATGACCACAGGTCTCTATTCTAATCTTTATATCTTTCATTAAAAAGATATGAAGCAACATTAAAAAAAGAAATCTTGGAACATGTTTTATCATTATTCCCTACCCAGCCCTCACTGGGTCATATCCATCAGCATTCAAACATGTTCAAGGCAGGTTACAAAGCAGTATGCATTATATCATCTATAATACTACATGCATGTGCACACACACGCAAGCATTTTATACATATTGAAAAATAACTGAGGACTACCATGAAAACGCAAATAGTATCTTTTTAATTGGATTATGAATAATCTTTTTCATTGTCTGCATTTTATAAATTATCTACAACGAACATGTACTACTTTTGTCTTTAAAAAAACTAATAAATTTATTAGCTAAAAATCTTGGGCTCTCAGACATACCCAAGTCCTGGAGGATTTTTAGGGAGAAGGAAGAGACTAGCACAGTCAGCAGCATAGTTTTACTCAAGGCATTTGCTCTGTGTTTTTGCCTGGTCTCTCCTCCCACAAGGAGCATGTACGTCCTCCCCAAGTCACCTGCTGAGGTCCCAGCCACCATCTCCTACCTGCAGGAGCTGCCACTACTCTAAGAAAACTCCTTTACCAACCTCAAGAGTCCAATAAAGGTCACCACTGCCATTTCTCAGACCACATTTACAATAAAAATAATTTTTTTCCAATAGTTATTACATTCATATATTTTAAAATTTAAAGGTACAGACAGTATATAGTGAAAGCTCCTCCTCATACCCCTTTTCCCCAGACACCCAGCTTCTATCCCTGGGGCAAACAAATGTTATCAGTTTCTTGTGTATTCTCCTAGACATAAATAACGTAATATAATTTTTTTTAGTTTATTACATAATGAAGAAACTTTTAGTTAAAAAAAAATAGAAAATACAAATAACCACACAGAACACAATAGAACCAACCTTCTGATGCTGTTAACATTTGGGTATGTATCATTCTAGATTTCTATGTGCTTAAACTAATACCTATGTGTATTGAAAAATTAGAATAAAACAAAATAATTAAAATAATTTAAAAAATATCTTGTGTATCAATTATTCCTAAGTATATCCTCTTTCAAAATTTAAATCATACTGTAACATTTTTTTTTAATTTTTAAAAATTTTGAACACTTTAATTTATTTATTTTTATTTATTTTCTTATTAAATGTATTGGGGTGACATTGGTTAATAAAATTATATAGGTTTCAAGTGTACAACTCTATAATATATCATCAATAGATGGCATGGTGTGTTCACCATCCAAAGTCAAATCTCCTGTCACCATATATTTGACCCCCCCTTACCCTCTTGTATCTCCCCAACTTTTCCCGTTACTCTCTGGTAACCACTATTGTCTGTGTTTATGAGTTTTTGCCTGTTTGTTTATGAGTTTTTGCTTGTCTTATTCCTTTGTCGATTTCAGTTTTATATCCCACATATCAATGAAATCATACAGTTCTCCACTTTTTCAGTCTTATTTCGCTTAGCATGATAATCTCAAGATCCATTTATATTGTCGCAAATGGCAGTATTTCATCTTTCTTATGGCTAATATTCCATTGTATGCATGTACCACATCTTCTTTATCCAGTTATCTGATAACTCTGTGTAGCAATTTTTCCTAAATGTGCTCTTTCAAAATTTAGATCATACTGCAACCTTCTATTTTTT
The DNA here is from genome assembly GCF_057876585.1 of Rhinolophus sinicus. NCBI lineage: Eukaryota > Metazoa > Chordata > Mammalia > Chiroptera > Rhinolophidae > Rhinolophus > Rhinolophus sinicus. The sequence goes on along the minus strand of NC_142507.1, from coordinate 13,498,109 downwards.
TAATTTTTAAAAATGTATTTTTCAATTACTGTTGACATGTAATATTATATTAGTTTCAGGTATACAAAACAACATAATGATTAGCTATTTACATACCTCACAAAGTGATAACCCCAATAACCCTATTACTCATCTGACATTGTGTATAGTTATAAAATTATTGACTATATTCCCTATGCTGTACTTTACATCCCCATGACTATTTTTTTTCAATTATAGTTGACAGTCAATATTATTTTATATTAGTTTCAGGTATACAGTGCGGTGGTTAGACATTTATATGATTTATGATGTGATCCCCCTGATACTACAGTTTTTACGATATTGTTGAGTATATTTCCCATATTGTACTTCAGGGTATTATGCTAAGTGAAATAAGCGAGACTAAGAAAGACAAATACCATATGATCTCACTTATATGTGGAACATAAAGTACGAAATAAATGAACAAACAAAACAGAAATAGACTCATAGATACAGAGAACAAACTGATGTAACCTCTCTTTAGTAAATATATAGTGAATGTCTTTCCATATCAATAAAGATACTTCCACATATTATCTTTAATGGTCAAACAGTATTCCATTATTTGAACATGTTGTTTAAAACAACGCCTTCTCGTAGGACATTTGGATTGGTTTAAATTTTTTCAAATGTTGTCATGAATATGTATAAGTGGGTGGGTGGGTAGGTATCTATATGTATCACTGGTGATAACAAGAGCATAACTTCCTACATGAAAACTGCTGGGTCACTTGAAGCCTTGCAGAAAGGGCACCTCCAACAGCTGCCTCTGAGAACTGGCACTGCTGCTGCCTGATTGGCTGTGCGAGGAAGCCATGCTCATCTTTCTGTTTCATTACCTCCATGCCCAGCACAGTGTGAACAACAGACTTAAGAACTCTTTGGATGCATGAACTGAATTCACTTTAAAACAGCTATCATTTCCTAACACCCTCTGCCTATTCCTTACCCCTCACCCAAAGGTGAAATCAATGTTTTTAATTGAGTGTGCAAACACAGAGTTCAAGAGAACATAACTACTATAAGTGCTTTTTGCACAAAACACTTTAGCTGAGAATGACTGACAATCTTACTCATACATAACCAGTAACCATTTATTGAGGGCCTACTGTGTACTGTGCCAGGTACACTATTTATACGCTCTCTTGTCCTAATCTATGAGTTAGATGTTTTATTATCCCCAGCTAATGACTTTTTAAAAGGGACTCACATTTATGGAGTACTTACTATGTTTCAGCCACTGTTCCATACATTTTGTATTCATTCATTCAACTTTCAATGCCTGTGTGCCAGGAGCTGTGCCAGGCAACAGAATAGCGAGCAAAACAGACAAAACCTCTGGCTTCATGGAGCTTACCTTGGGAAAGGTGGCCATTTATGAAGACAAACAAGGAAGCTAAAGTAAGTGAGATCACAAAAGGTACCTAAATGGAAAAACAAAGCAGGCAATGGTGACGTGAAGTTCTCATTAATCCTCACAGCAACTGTATGCGGGAGAGACTATTATTATCTTCTTTTCAAAACTAAATAATTTGAGAGAAAGAGGTTAAGTGACTTGCCCAAGTTTTATGGAGCTAAAGTAGATGACCAATAGATGCACCAAGAGCACTTGCAGGGGCTTTAGAACCCCCAACCCATAGAATCTCTATCAGCACCCCACCCCGAGCTTTGCAAAGATGTTTTCTCCATCTTACGTAAAGAGCCTTGGCGAGCAGCCGCAAAGCCCCAACACCTACCAAACCTGCACAACGAAAGCATATGATCACCACAACCACTGCTCTGTGGAAATCCTGCAGCTGCCACAATAGATGAAGAACAGAGCTGGTGTGTGATTTGCAAATGACAAAAAGAGAGAGAGAAAATTGTCACTCATCCTAAAAACAACCCCAGGAGACCGTTATTATCCCAATAGAGACACCGAGGCTTCACAGACAGGCAAACTCAGAGAAGTTACCTATATGACACTGGCTACCTGTAGCCGATGCTACCTGTAGCCAATGTCGTACAGGTAACAATGGCTAAGACAGGATTTCAACCCACATCACTCCAGATCCTAAAGCTCAGGGAGGTGGCCCCAGTGTGGGCTATGGCTCCAGACTTCAAGATGACTTGTCAGAGTCACATGTTTTGAGGGCAGGTGCATCAGAGCGGCCAGAGCCCAGCTGTTTATCTCCAGCCAGGTCTTTTGAGAGAAAGTAATAGGTGTCTGTTAAAAGAAGGTCCTTATGAAATCATTTCTGAAGTAAAACACAAAAGGACTCCTCACACACACACACACACACACACACACACACACACACACACAAATAGCCTCAAAGCAGCAATGTGAAAGGTTAGCTGAAAGGAGTGGTCTTGAGTCTTAAGTACTTTTCCACTTCCTGAACAATTTATTGGGCTCCCCCCACCCCGCTTGTACCTTGTGATTAACAGAACTTCAAGAGCTGTTCAGTCTCCAGGCCATTTTGCGTTAGGAAGCTTTGATTGGAAAAATGAGACAAGCAGTTTCAGTGCTGTCATCAACAGGAAATTAGGGGATAAAAAGAAATCTATTTAAATGGTTTTTAAATATTCACACAAAGAGTCGAAGGGTCTTAGTCATGTTTCTCTCCTCTGTCCCCCTTGCCCAAAAAACCTGTTGCATCAGAATAATGAACACAAACTGTGTCACTATTAGCAGATGCTGAAGAGTCACAGGGAGTATGGCCCACCCTGGCCTGAGCTCTTGTCCCTCAAGAACTTGAGTCTTTAGGAATGTGATTCAATAAAGGGTCTTTGACATGGCTTCACTCCTCTCGCACAGGGTGCAAGACAAGATAGCTGGAAGCTACGGGCACAGGGAAATGACAATCTGATTTAAAAGAAGCCTTTGAAATTAGTTCTACGCAATCAACTGTTTCCCTTTCTTTTTAGCACCCAAGAAGGTCAGAACCAAATCTGAGGCTCAGATACAGCACCGGAGGCCCCTGTAGCCTGCAGATTTGTGGTCTTGTGTTCCGTGGAGAGGCAGGACAGGACAGTGGTTAAGGGCATGAGTTCTAATGTCACACTTGGCAAATACTGGCTCTCCTGCTGAGTACCCATGCGACTTGGGGCATCATCTTTCATCTCTCTGAGCCTCAGTTCCCTATACCTCAAAATGAAGATAATCAGCGCACCTACCTCAAAGGACTCTTTTAAGGATTAAATGGAATAAACTACATAAATTCCTTTGCAAGCAGCAGGAACTCAGTAAAAATCAGCTGTAATAATTGAAGGAAAGAAGGAGCCTTTAAAAGGGGGTATAAATTGGTACAGCCCCTTTCGATATACTTTGTCACATGCATCAAAATTTTAAATGTGGATTCCCTTTGACCTAGCGATTCTGCTTCTAGGACACTTATTAGTGTACAGATGCAAGGATGTTTGCAGATATGCTTTGTAATTTGAAAAACAGCAAAGTAAACATGCATCTGTAGGGAAATGATTCAATGAATTATATTTCATCTATACTAATGTATACAGTAAGTAAAAAGGACAAGACGTATGTGTTTCACTAACGTTCCACAATATATTATTCTGTGCAAAAAAGTAGAATGCAAGGCAGTATACATGGTATGAACTCATTTATACAAAATATACAGATATGCGTTTACATGTTTCACTTAAAAGACGGGACTAATCCCCACCAATGCCAGCAGCCCTTAGCTAGAGGATTGGGACGAGCTGGGGTTTGAGGACAGCAGCCTGTCACTCTGCTGCATGGTGTTCTCCATTAGTTGAATTTTGACAAGCAAATGATATTTTATATTTTTAAAAAGATTACTAGGCCTCATACTTTTGAGCTTAGCCACTCTTAGAAAGAGAAAAATTAAGCAAATCAAGCACAGACACACTAGCAAATGGAGCTTTAAGCATGTAATTATGTGATTCATTTCAGCCATTTCAATTGAATAAAATTCAATGTAATAAATGAGAGAGTTATGAAAATTTTACCATGGGATGTGCAGTCACATTTTACCTCAAACTGTTTAACTTCATAAATGTATACTTTGTTTTCAATTGTACCAATGCAACCTTAGTTTTATTTTCTGATCCATGAGTTCCCTTCACAATCCTGCACACCTGCCTGATACGTCCACCTGAATATGCCAATGTACTTAAAAATAGCATATCTAAAACCAAATGTATCATCTTCCCCAAATATCCTATTTTTTCTAAGGATATTCCCTGTCTCCCACCACCCAGGCTTGAAACTCTAACACTTGTTGAGTGGGCCTCCATCTTGTTCCCTCAGCAAATTGATGGTTCTTCACCTGCAGTGTCTCTGACGTCACTTCCTTTTTTGCCTTTCCCAAAGGTCAGTGCCTAAGAGCAGGCCTCCCATCTCAATGTCACCTTCTATCTTTATTACAATATCTGTAATATTGTGTATATCTCCCCACAGCACTCCTGCCCAACTGCAACCCCAAACAGACCGTGAAGGATTCATGGGCTAGTCATCCCAGCAGCCAGCATCCTGCCTAGGACACAATGGGTGCTAGGTAACACTTTTTTCAGTGAACAAACAGACGGAAAGAAATAACTGGTCTTTATTTCTAGCAGATTCCCCTTTTCTCATCTCTTCACCCTCCGCCCCCCACCATCCATTTTCTTCAATAATTCTCCCTACTTGATAATTCAGTGTGTCATCATCATTGGTAATTTGCCACTTCTCAGATGAGAGCACAATCCTTTCAAATTCAGTCATGAATGGAATTTAATGGGCGTTATTTGATGTATTCAGTGCTTTTCAAAGAAAATTTGAAAAATTCAAAGCTATAGAAACTGAAAAACTCCAGTAGGCCTTAAACTTCCATTGAGACTCTTACAAAACAGTAGAAATGAACATTTATGAATCATTAGAGGGTTAAAGATCAAGCCCTTAATTATCAATCATTAAATATTATTTTATGAGTGGAATGCATACACATTAAGAATGGAATCATGTAATTTACAAATCTCTTCTAAATAGCTCTCTGACTATGATGTTCAGCTCATTAGAAGTTGTTAATATTCTATTACTCAGAGGTCATTAGCACATTCTGCTCGCAATACAGTTCACATAATATCAAGTGACAAGGGGAGAACACGAAGCATCCCAATTATGATTGTTTTTTAAAAAGGGCTGTCGTGACCTTCTTCCCAGAGTGTGAACTATATCTTACAAAGTCTGAAAATGCTACAACCCTTCTCTATTAAATGTGCTACCATCAGGGGAGAGGAATATTACCTAAATAGAATAGTAACTAGCATTTATTATATACGCTCCACTATGTGCCAGGCACAGTTCTGAGGGCTTTACAATAATTCACTAAATCCTCACAAAAACTTTATGAGATAGGTACTGTTAGTATCCCATCTTACAGAAAAGGAGACTGAGTCCCCACTGAAGTTTTAAGTAAGATGTCCGAGGTTACATAACTTCTAAAAATTAAACCTGGTGTGGCAGACATGGAGAGGTGCCCCCCAGAGTCACCTTCTAGGAAGGACTTGCCCCAGATGCTGGGAGTGCTGTCAGCTCCTGACCAGTCTTCCTCAGCTACACAGAGCACCTTGCCAAGAACACACCCTTCCCAAGGCAGCTCAAACCTAGGGACTGATTGTCATTGAGGTTTCAGGTCTGGCCTTTGGGGGGCTCTCGGGGACAGATGTAATGGTTTGTGCACATTCGGGGCTCCCCATGGGGTGGGCTGAGGTTTTGCTGGACCTGCTTTGCAGTTCCGCTCTTCCCTCTGCTCCAGCCTGCTTCCCCCACTCTCCTGTCCACAGCGCTGGATTCCTATAATACCCTGCGTGCCCAGTTCCATCCGAAGACCCCAGCCCACGACACCAGGATTGGAACCACAGCATCTGCCTGCACAGTCCGCAGTCTGAACTCTCTACTGTCTTCCCAGGCAGAACGACACGCAAAAGGAAATCTGCAAATTATTCAACAGCCTCATCTTAGCTATTTACTTCTATCTCTGCTTATACCAAGCATTTGTTAGAACTGTTAAACACAAGCAACATTGTGCCATGTTTGGTCTAAATTCTGGAAGGAGGGAAAAAAACCTGAGATCTTGGCTAATATCTCCCCTATATCAGGCCCCAAAATATAGTATTCTGCATTTTGAATACCCTGAGATATACATATTTGTTATTCTTCATTCTATAACCAACTCACCGACTCATATGCTTTTCTCTCCTCTGCTCATCTTATACTACTCACTGCTTAAGTGTGGGTTAAATGTAGGCTGACAAATTTTAAGGCTTCCATTCACTTTAAATGGCTGATTACACACTCAACGTCCTTCCTCAAGCACCTTTAAACTTTTCTGTGGGAAAATGCTTGTTCACAAAGGAAACAGGGTCTATCTCTCTCCCTCCCTCCCTCCCTCTCTCCCTGCCTCCCTCCCTCCCTCTTTCTCTTTCTTCCCTGCAATATATTAACAGCACAACTTAGAAGTGAAAGCTAAAACAACAAGTGGAGACCCAGAAGTTTCCAGGGTTTTCCCAGTGTCACAGACTCCTAGTTGGAGCACCAACACGCCTCCTAAATTCTCACGGAACTGTCATCCGGGCCCTGATTCATGTTTAAGGTGCAGCACGTTGGTGAGAACCTCAGTAATACTTACACTTTACTACGTACGGATTTTTTGGATTCCACATTTCCAATATTTATAGTAACAGTTCGAATAGGGAAATAACTGCTGGAAGTGCTTGTATATACTCTTGATGGCTCACCAGAAGAGCTTAAACAAGGCACTTCTTATTTCTGCCTCATCGCTGAAAGGAGCCCACAGCTGGCTTTATTCACTGTCAGGGAAGAATGAGTCCGTGTCCACAGAGGTTCTTTGATAAGAAACAGGCCAATACTTCATGTCTTGATCTCAAGGGTCAAGATTTAAATATTAGCACTACAGACAATGCACCAAGATATGGAACATGGATAACACATGGGTTCTCCTTTTGTTAGAATTTTATCATTGATTTTAGGAAATGTTCTAGCAAACATGTAGGCATGATTCTGTATGTTCTTCAAGTTGAATATCAAGTTCAACTTGAAGAGTATACAGAATCATGCCTACACTGAGATGGTCGTAGTCATGCCAAAACCATGAAGTTAAGACACATCAACAAAAAAGGTGAACATAATAATCTCTTTAAGTGTAGATGACACAAGGACCACTTTCTTTTACTTCCAAACTCATCATGCATTCTGGGCTTTCTCTTCCTTGCTTTGGCTCTTCCTGTATTCGTACCACGGGGATGTTAAAGAACAAAATTCAACTGAGTAAATTTTAAATATCTTAATGGCATTACTCAGTGATTCATGAATTGGGCAGCATCCAATTAGCAGACATAAAGGAGCTCCAAAGAACTGTACAAGGCAAGAGATTTTATAGGCAGAAGGGAGAAGAAGTAAGGAAGTTATACTGAGGATTTGCTGATTGGTTATTACAAGATTACTTTTCTTACATAGAGCAAAAGTAAGTCTTAGAGCCAAGTCAGGTAACTTGAGCTGAGCAGGCAAGCACTGAATGGTTGACGTAGGCCTTCCTTTTCTGGGAGAGCTGAGCATAGAAATTTGACAAAGTTTTGGTTTGCTGAAATGGGTCTTAGCAGGAATGACTCCATCTTGGACCCAATTTGGTTACTTTAACAAGTCGTTGAATGAAGCCCAAGTTGTGGGAGCAAATGTAAACAGAACAAGTAAAAGGCACCCCACCCTACCTGGCTTTGCCCCTAGGTGATTCCCTGATGACCTGGTCTTACCTGTCTTCTGTCTCTCCCAGACACTTCCATTCCCTAGCAGGCTGGATTTTCTTAGTATTTCATTAACACCCCAGGGATTCACTACTGAGAGGAAACATCTTCGACCAACACTGGATGAACCCTCCCGGTCAGGTGTCCAGGACCTCCGCTGACCTCGGCTAACCCTCTAGAGTTCAAGCACCCAAAGCTAGAGCATGCTCCCCTGTATCTGCACTCTGAAAACTATGACAATGAAACCCTCAGACCTTCCTGGAAAGAAGGAATCTCCTCAGCTCTGCAAATGGTACCCTGAGAAAGTCAGGCCAGAGCTCCCAGCTTGATTGCAGAGTCACCTAACAGCCAGGGAGAGTGTAAGCCTCAGTCCGTCCATGCCAGTGCTGCTGTTTTCTTCTATCACACTTGGTTTTGGTTGCATCAGGAAGGCAATTTTATCCATTCATGCCCACTCACGTTCACTAAACTGAAGTCCAGAATTAATTATGACTGATTCAACAAAAGGGAATGACTCTGGCTCTGTTATACATGTAATGAGTAGAGAAAGTGCACTGAAGTAAAAAGTATGGCCAACATGTATAGTGTTGATACTAGCAGTAGAAAGATACTGATTTGGGTGGGTCAAGTTGTTTTGCATGGGAATTTTATTAATAAAGTTTTAAATGTTTTAGTCTCTTTTGTTAAATCTTTCTAAAACATATTTTGTGTCTTCATAACTTACACAGAGTAAACCCTTCCTTATTGGCCCTGAGTGATCGTTCTTTCAGCCAAAATTCCCACCTTCACTCCAGCACTTTGCTAATGGTATGTGGCTGCCAGAATTTAGATCTTAAGTGACGAGCCAAATATAACAACAGATGAAAGTTAATAAATATAACTACAAATTTCTATACTCATGTCCAAAAAATAAACCATACAATTGGGAAGACATATCCTGATAAGCGCACATGTTTTAAGAACCAACGGTTTGCTTGAACGTCAACAGCATGATGTTCTTGCCAGAGAACCAATGAGATTTTGGCTACATTATCAGGAGCAAAGTCTCCAAAATAAGGGAGTGCTACTCTGCTCCATGCACATGGGCTCACCCCTAAAGTCAGGTATTTGGCTCCAGATAACGTCCTTTAACAGGCTCATTAATAAATTAGAATCAATCTATTGTTGGGATTTAAAATATGGAGTTCAGAGTTCAAAAGATAGGAACTGGAATATCAGTTCCATCAACTTACTCATGTTGGTTTACCACTCTGGGCTTTAGTTTCCTTGTCTGCTAAGTGCTGATATGAATACTGCCTATCTCATGAGATTGTTGTGAGAATTAAACGAGAAAATAGCTAGCAACATTTACTGCACTCTAAAGGTAAAATGTTAAATACAATGCTTAGCAAAGATAAGATTCTCAAAAAATGGCTTATTTTTAAGTATAATGAACTACATGGGGCAATCAATTTTCTTTGAATCCATTTCATATAAAAATTATTAACAGAACTGGGTGGATTTAGCTGGAGGAAAAGTCATCTTGAAAAAAACATGGGGTTGCTATGTTCAAATATTTGAAGGTTGTCACATAGATGAAAGAACTAGGACCAGTAAGTCCAAGTTACAGGGAGATAAATGGTTTTGAACTCAACACAGGAACAACTGTTCAATGAGCAGTTGAAAAGTTAAGCTGCTGCCACAGGAAGTGGTGAGTTTCCCGGCAGTGAAAAGTTCCATAACTACTTCGAGAGTATACGAATCTATGAAAATCCCCTAATGCCCCTCTACTGTGTGGAGTCTCTCTTTGAACATCTCATCAACTTACCAATCACTTCAAGGTTGTAAAAGTCTAAAGATCAAAATCCTGTATTTCCAAGGGCCAGGAACATCTCAGCTTTGAAGCCTTGCCCTATGTTCCCTGTGCCAATTGCCCTTCTCTCCTCTCACAAACTGAAATAACCAAAGATGCTTCTCAATGAGGGGGAGACTGAGAAGAAGCCATAAGCACAAAACAAGGTGGTCACATCCTTCAGTGTCTAGCCCAAACAAAGTCCAATTTCCTTCCAGATGAATTTCATCCCATTCTGCACAAACTTTTAACCTCTGACCCAGTGGCACTTAAATAATCCATTAAAAGTCTATCAGTTTTTGTTGTTGTCAGTATATTATACTTTCCTTTAGTGAAGCAAGAATCGGCGAATGGAAGTTTTATGGTATCAACTTTTAGTTTAACAAAAGAAAGAATTTTTTAACCATTATTGCTGTCCAATAATGAGGTGGACTATCTCTAAGGATAGTGATGGCCCTGTCAGTAAAAGTGTTAGAACTGAGGCTAGGTAAGCATGGGAGGCAAAGGCAAAGTAGATTACCTTTAAAGTCCCTTCCAACCATAAAAATCTGTCTAAGTACGAGGTTGAACAATTCAGTTTGCAAACTCATTCTAGAAAAAGCACTACATACCCCATTGCTGAATATCACGATGGTCACCTTCAAAGTACTCCCCTTGGGAAGCTATGCACTGACGCCAGCACCTAGTCCACCCTTCAAAGCAATTTTGGAACTGTTTTTCTGGAATGGCCATCAGAGCTATCGTCCTATTAGCCTTGATGTCCTGAATGTCATCAAAATGTCTTCCTTTCAATATTTCCTTTATCTTCGGGTAAAGAACGAAGTCATTGGGGGCCAGATCAGGTGGGTAGGGAGGGTGTTCCAATACAGTTATTTGTTTACTGGCTAAAAACTCCCTCACCGACAGTGCTGTGTGAGCTGGTGCATTGTCGTGATGCAAGAGCCATGAATTGTTGGAGAAAAGTTCAAGTCTTCTAAGTTTTTCACACAATCTTTTCAGCACTTCCAAATAGTAAACTCGGTTAACTGTTTGTCCAGTTGGTACAAATCCATAATGAATAATCCCTCTGATATCAAAAAAGGTTAGCAACATCACTGCAACAAGTTTGCAAACTTAATTGTCAGACCTCGTATATAATGTTCAGTAACTTCAAATGGAATCAAGGAAGAAAAATCACCTGGGTGTGTAAGTAAGTAAATGAATCCAGGTTGAAATGATACACACCTGCACTTGCTGTAAACACCTTAATTTTAAAAATAAAACAAGAACTACCATTTAAAGTAGCTTTGCTACTATTTCTTCACCAAAGGTTAGTGTGTTTTAGTGATAAATGCTTGCAGTACATTACAAAGACAAAAGCAGTTTTCTGAGAATGTACACATAAATGTCAAACAAAAAACTGTCTGTAAAACTTAAAGTGAAATCCCAGGGCCGCAATTATATAACATCCTCCGGAAATGTGTACCAAGGCCTTGACCTTGGCTCCCGATTCCACTTTCAGATAAAAAAGAGAAAATCACCCAATAGGGTGTGAAATTCAATGCATAGAACAAAAATGAACACAAAAATATATGGAGAAAAGAAGCTACCACCAGATCATCCCAAACCTGTTCCTATAGTTAAAACTCTGTCTTTCTGACTCTTGCAAGGAGCAACGGTGTCCCATTGCGCAATTCATTCCTTTAATGTCTCCGGCACTTCTGTGAAGATGCATGTGGAGGCTTTTGACACCCTTCCTTCATTCTGCTAAGAGTAATACACCTCCTCCGGAGGTGTTCCTTCTCTTTCTTAACAAAGAGCATGAAAGTCTCAACCCCTGGCATTTCCTCTTCAAAAACAGGGAACTTGTACATGGGCTGATAAACGTCATTAAACACACTTCCTTTACTCATGCAGTAATTTAGTTGCCATGGTAATCTTTGGTAACTTGAAAGGTAGTTTGAAGTGGTCATTTCTAAAGCCTGTTTTTTTAAATTCTAGAACTTTTTAAAGTCCTAGAGGATAAAGAGATTGAAAATGCTTTTCTGTTCAATTTCTAACCATGGACTTATTAAATGGAGCACAGCTATTCGCAATATGACATCCATTACACCTCTGACAATGATCACTTCATCATTTCCCACCTCAAGACAATCTTGTAGACTGCCCATTTCTTCCCAACTGAATGAAAGCATTAAGTCGGGTCTCCGTGGCAGTGAAGAGAATTAATTCATGAAATAAGTACTTTCCCATAATAGTCCCCAAAGCTCACAATTGAGCACTGTCATTTCGGCTTTCCATCAATAACAGGGTGACAAAGTACATTTTGAAGTAGTTTATCAAAGAAACATCAGATCACTTGGGACTTGAACACATCCAGGCTGCTACCCAAGGAAACCCTGTCAGACAGAGGCCCTGATGAGTCACAGCTCTAACGTACTCTGTTCATCAACTATGTCAGGGTTCAAAAGGTTTCCGGAGACACTGTGTAGAAGCTAGTTTTTGGCTAATAGCTACATTCGATTTTCATTTTTATCATCCTATCATTAACCAAGAATAACATACGAGCACTTTTCAAGTATGAGTTCGTGGGCTGAAGATGTTCTAAAGACTGCATCCGAAGAAAGGCACGATTGTTTGTGTTATCTGACTCTGACTATATCCTGGATTTTCAGAAAGAACTTAATTAAGTAAAGTTCATGGTTTCACTGGAGTTGAATAAGCAGTCACACACTATTTGTTTCCTTATTTTCTGCGGGGCTCTCTTGGTCACGTCAGAATAGGATAGCACTCAGGAACTGAAGCAATGCAGGCTGTGTGGTAACAGGAGCCGTGACCTGGAAGAAAAGAGTCTGCTCTCATCTGAAGCAAACCTATTTCGTACCTCTGAGTCTGCTGCCTCATCTGTAACCCATGAGGAGTGGGCCAAAGAGGAGGGCATGTGGCCCCAGGCAATGCAGCTGGAACAAGAGAGAAGTAAACATATAAGGAAACACAAAGTTTGGCCAGGTAGGCAGGGGCCAGGCCACGCCTTGTAGGTTATTTACCCTAAGAGCAGTAGGATATAATTCACTGAAGGATTTAAGCAAGGGACTGATGTGATCAGAGATGTATTTTGGAAAGCTCACTGTGGAGTCTGGATTGGAGATCAAAGTAGAGGCATGGAAACCAGTCAGTAAACTAGTCCAGTAGCCCAGGTGAATGATGGTAAGTGCTTAGACTAGAGTGATGGCAATAAAGGTGGAAATAGGGAATGGATTTGAGAGATACTTAGGAGGTAAAATCAATAGGATTTGTGGTGGAGGGTAGGGAGAAGCACCACAAGAATGGCTCGGAAGTTGATGGCTTATGCAACCCGTTGGTTGGTGATGCCATTGGCTGGAATAGAAAACACTGGAAGAGAATTAATTTAGGAGAAACTGTTCAATTTTTACAAGTTCAGTTTTGGACAAATTGAGTTAGAGGTACTTTAAAATATCCCAATGGAGGTATCAAAGCAGTACTTGGGTCCAGCGCTTAAGGAAGGGATCTCTGCTAGAGATATAAACTTGAAAGTCATCAGCATATGGAAGTCAATTGAAGCCATGGTATGGAGCAAGTACAGTTAGGAAAGAAGAGGCCCGAGAGCCAAGCTCCAGAATCTCTAACAATTTAACCTCAGAGTATAGGAGTAAGAGTTGTGAAAGAGACTGGGAAAGGAGAAGCCACATAACTGAGAGGAAAACCAGGATGGAGCATTACCGAAAACAAAGAGAAAAGTCTTTTCTTGGAGGGAGAGTTCAACACTATATTTAGTGACCGGAGGTAACTGATGACCTTAGTGAAACTGTGACAAACTCAGACGCAAGATTAGAATGAGGAGTTTAAGTCTTTAAAACTTGATTTACACATAACAATTTATCCCAAAAGAATGTTAGCTAAAGGGGGGAGTCACAAAAAGAATACTTGAATGAATCATGTTTAAAAAGAAAAAATATCTATATTGGATTTCGAGCAGGGTTCTGTTCAAGACCCAGAATACTTTGTAAATAAAGCTATAGTGCAATCCTACAGCCCAGGCACAGCGCCCCCCAGTGGAGAATTTATATTCCATTCGGGGAGAGGATAAGCCTTCATGATTCCAATCCCAACAAGCCCTAGAGCCTTATTATATATATATTAGGTTCTCTGGGTCGGTAAGGAAACCACTAACTACACGAAACTGCCTTACTGCAAGGGCTTTGGCACTCAGTCCCCATGACAGACATTTGTACAGCACACTCTATGTCTGAGGGGCTGTGCTGGGTCCTGGAAAGCAAAGAAAAGGTCTGCAAGTCAGTTTAAATCTATGTAGCGACCACCCTGGGGACCTTTCCTAGGTGTAACTGTTCGATTACTCCCTTCCAGTTCTCAATAAAGGCCAAATGGGAGATGACTGTTTTTTTGGAGGCACTGAATTTTGGCTCAGTAAGCTCCTTGAATAGAATGAAGTGATCCTGGAGATAACACCATCTTCCTTTCCCACATCTTCTTTAGCAACTGTGCTCATTCATTCATTCATCACTCTTCAGTCATTCAACTACCATGTTTCCCTGAAAATAAGACCTAGCCGCACAATCAGCTCTAATGCGTCTTTTGGAACAAAAATTAATGTAAGACCCAGTATTATATTATATTATATTATATTATATTATATTATATTATATTATGTTACATAGGACCAGGTCTTATATTACAGTAAAATAAGACCAGGTCTTATATTAATTTTTGCTCCAAAAGACACATTAGAGCTGATTGTCCAGCTAGGTCTTATTTTCAGGGAAACACGGTATGTACCAGGCTATGTGAGCTCTGGCAGCTTGCTTACTCTTTTGTCCTCATCTGCCAATAGTAGAGTAATAACACCTGTCTCACGGTGGGGTCAGGATGACCAAACGAGCTCCCTTACTGAAAACGGAAAACGCTTTGGAACTCGTGGAGCATTCTGCATGCCCTAGATTCCTGCACTCCGCACTCCTGGGCGTCGGTGCTATTGCAGGCGCTGGACCTGTGAATGGGCCCTGGTAAGGTAGACTCCATCCTGCCCTTAGGATGCACTGAGTAAGTCGTCCCCTTCTTCAAATACATGAAACCATCACATCATCCTCAGACGACGGCCCTGCATGAAGGGCCTCCTTTGTCCTCACTTTTGTTTAGTAACGCCCCTCTGAGCTACTCCTTTTTTCCAGTCATGTCACTTTCTCTCACCACTAGCTTCAACTTTCATCAGATTGTTCCCTTTCATCCTCTTCTACAATTTTCCACTTAACAACACTAGCCTTGACCTCTTCTAGGAAAAGTGAAGGTAGGAAGGTGAGAGGAGGCGGGGGAGTCCCACGGAAGTTCCTGGAGCACGTGGGCCACGAGGGCGACTGCTGCTGAACAAACCTCATTAGTTTTCTAGCTGCCTCTGTGTGTTTACCTTTTATTGACAGTGATTATGCAAATGTGATATTTGTTTTAATGAGCATGTCGGATGTGTTTTGCTGTAACGTAACATGATTGACTATGGTATTAAAGTAACAACTTGATAACAACTGCATAAGAAAATGTTGAGCTGTAAAAACAGACGTCTGGCAAACTTCTCTCTTCTAACAGTGGCACAATCTCTGTTGGACAATAAGAGCCTAAATTTTCTGTACAGCTATTCCTACTGTGGGATAAAAAATTCAGACATGCAGTACCCGTTGTGATCATTTCTGTCAAACTCCATTGGAGGCACAAGAGTGACATGGGGCCCCAGCCACCAGTTCACTAATCTTAGGGAGTCAGTGTTCAGACCTCACGCGGACTTTTTGAGGAGCCTACTGGGTCAGGGGAAGGGCATACTTTATTCTGGGGATGCAGAATGGCAGAGTGGTTTTAAAGTCAGACCACAACTGAGGTTGGATTCTGGTTTCTGCCCTTTCTTGCCACATCATCTTAGCAAAGTTACTCTCTGTGGATCTTGGTTTTCTTATCTGTAAAGTAGAGATACAAGATAATGCCTACTTCATGGGGTGTTGTAAAAATTTAATGAAGTGCTAGCTGCAAAGCACTTAGCCTAGTACACGAGCCTGCAATAAATCGTTTATATTAGTGACTAGGACGGCTGAGGCATTAGCTTTCTGTTCACTGTCTTAGATGCTGGGGAAAATACTTGACACTAGGTTTGTCCTCCCATATTTTCCTCCTTCCTCTAGCCTCAGTTCTCCCTATCCTGACTGCCTCTTCTCCATCTGTATTGTAAAATGTAAAACCCTCTTCTAAGGGACACAGGTTAAGTGAGCGAAATGATGGGAACTGCTGATTTCTCCTCTCTCAGGCCCTGCTAGTCGACTGGCAGGATCAGAAGAGGAGTTCATTGACAAGAAGGCTCTCCCACATCAGCGCCTGTCCTTCATTACACGTGGCTGGGCAGGGAGAAAAGGGGGCCTGCTGGAGGAAGAGCCCCCATCATTCTCTGGGACACAAACAGGGCAGCAGCAAGGAAATCAACACATCAAAATTGAGTCAGACATCAAGACAATTTTTGACCAAAATCCATTGTCAATGATTTGATTTCACTATATTACTTGGCAGTTACTGCTCTGGCCCTTACTGTGAACGCACACTTGTACCTATTTCACGCAAATCTCATAAATAAGGTTGGTAGTGAAAGGCCAAACATCATGGGCCACGACTTGGTCATTTTATGTTCATACTCCTGACTCTAGAAAAGTATACAATGGGAAATAAATAACAACAACAAAATTGATGAAATATCTGCATTATTATGATAAATTATAGTAAGTCTAAAGACTTCTGAGCATTTCCTCTTGTCATTAAAACAAAAACATATTTCATTAGCTAGAAAGTCTGCATATCAATAAGGGCAACGACCACTTATCTGACATATGGTTTACAAATATTTTCTCCCATTCCATAGGTTTCCATTTCATTTTGTTGTTGGTTTCCTTTGCTGGGCAGAAGCTTTTTAGTTTAATGTAGTTCTACTTCTTTATTTTTGCTTTTGTTGCTTGTGATTTTGGTGTCATATCCAAAAATAATCATTGCCAAGACTAATCTCAAAGAGCTTCTTCCCTATGTTTTTTTCTAAGAGTTATTGGAACAGGATATTTAAGAAATGTCTGCACTCCCATGTTTATTGAAGCATTATTCACAATAGCCAAGATATGGAAACAACCTAAGTAGCCATCAACAGATGAACAGCTGAACAAGATTTGGTGTACATATACACATACAATGAAATATTATGCAACCATGAGAAAGAAGGAAACCCTGCCATTTGCAACAATATGGATGGAACTTGAGGGCATTATGCTAAGTGAAACAAGTCGGACAGAAAAAGACAAATACTATATGATATCACTTATGTGGAATCTAAAAAGGCCAAACTTGTAAATATAGAGAGTAGAATGGTAGTAACCAGGAGCTGGAAAGTGGGAAAATTGAGGAGATCTTGTTTAAGGGTAGAAATTTGCAACTAGTAGCTAAGTCCTGGAGACCTAATGCATGGCACAGTGGTTATAGTCAACAATGCTATATTATAAACTTCAAAGTTGCTGAGAGACTAGATCTTAATTGTTCTCACCATAAAAAAGAAATATTATATAAGATGATACAGGTGAGGTGTTAGCTAAAGCTACAATGGTAATCATTTTGCAATATATAAATGTATCAAATCAACACGTTGCACACCTTAAACTTACACAATGTTATATGTCAATTATATCTCATTTAAAAACAACAACAAAACAAGGGCAACAAGTTTGACCTTTAGGCTTATTCTCTTTCCAACAGTATACAAGTCCTTTTTAACTTTGGGGACAGCACTGGTAGCACTCTGTTCTCTTCAAGTTCTTTTAGATAACTTCTGCTCAATTTACTCTTCTTGTCAAATTCTCTCTCTATATATATATGAGTGTGTGTATATGTATATATACATATATATACACATACACAAAATGGTTTTGCCTCATGAATTAAGGTCATCTATGCCCTGTGCCATCAGTGAATCAATGATAGTTTCAGGACTTGATCGGCTAAGGTTAGATGTGAGTTTAGTCTATGCTCTCCTTGGGTTTCCAAGCTGTGTCCTTCTTACGTTTTATTACAAAACAAATTTACTCATTTTAAATACTGGAGACTTTTTTGAAACTGAAATTTCCGAAAATTTTAAAATAGCTTGGCTTTAAGATCCACAAATCATCCAAAAACTTTTTCATAATGAAAGGCCTCAACTTTCTCCCTCATGAAAAATTTAGCCAGAATTCCTCATGAAATAAAGTGATTTCAACTTGAACCCATATAACATAGGATTAAATGTTTTCAAACCAGGTTGAGCAAAAAGATCCAAAAAACCTAAATAATTCATTGACACTCAATAAGCGGGTATCATTTCCAAACCCCAAGAACAGGGTCAAGCTGCATGAGCAGAGACGTGATATATACAGTGGACACAGCTTGGTGAGGCCTCCCGAATGGACAATACAGTAACACCTCACCCCTCCCAGCCGAAATAGCAATTCATCATTATATGCTACTATCTTTTTAATTTAAGAACAGCTTTTAACAAGCTTATTTTAGAATCTGGTTCATTATCATTTTTAGGAAATTTAAAGGCCTTCAATCTTCTCCATACTGTGTGATTACACCTAATTAAAGTTCACATCTTTCGCAGAAAAGTGGAACATCAGTTCTAATTTTATATACTAGTGTGATCAAGAGCATAAAACATCAGTTTGCAGGTCAGGAGGCCCAACTTCTATTTCTGACTTGGTCAGTGCTTTTCTTAAATGCCTCAGTTTTTCTATCCATAATATATGGGCAGGGTTCATTAGAACTTGTCAGAGCTCATCAGAACAAATTATGGCATCTGCATTCATTTTAAAACTATCGAGCCCATACTGTGTGCTGGACACCACCCTCTGCCCGTTTTCAGGGGAACAAGAAAGGTGTGATTCTAAATGACACCGAACTTACATTTGTTCTGTATATTTTTACTGCCATCAAATCACTGATAAGACACTCTCAAGAACCGCTGAGGATACATGAACTCAATAAGTCAACCAAGTCAACAATATTTGTTGAATACTTACAATGTGCAAGCATTGTTCAAAATTAATGAGAGAAAAATGTCCCTCCTAGACCTATGCTCATAGCAAGAGGACAGAGGTTATGCTCGGCGTAGCACTCTGTACCCCCAGAGTCTGGCACAGAGCCCAGTACTCAGTAGGTGCTCAATATATAATTGTTGAATGACCAAATGAGTGAGTTTGTGAGTGAAAGAAAAAGTACGGTCCCTGTTCTCAAGGGATTAGAATCTAACAAGGATTTAAAGCATCTGTGCATCTAAGCAACAACCACAATATATCACAGCATGTTATGAAAAGACATGAAGGATACAAAAGAATTAAAAGCAGGAACTCAAACAGACGGTTGGAGACTAAAAGTCATAGCGCCATTATTCACAATAGCCAAAAGGCAGTAACAACCCAAATGTTCATGAACACATGAACAAAATGTGATATATCCATACAATGGATTATTATTTGGCCTTAAAAAGGAAGGCAATTGTGACACCTGCTACAACATGGATGAACCTTGAAGACATTATGCTAAACGAAATACGCAAGACATGAAAGGACAAATATTATATGATTCCACTGATATGAGGTACTTAGAATAGGCAAATTTGTAGAGACAGAAAGTAGGGTGGGGTTACCAGGCCCTGGGGGAATAAGGAATGAGGAGTTAGTGTTTAATGGGGACAGAGTTTCTCTTTGGGATGATGAAAAAGTTCTGGAAATGGATAATGGAGATGGTTGCCCAACAATGTGAATATACCCAACGTCACTGCACTATACCATTAAAATTAATTAACATGGCAAATTTTCTTATGTATGTTTTGCCACAATAAAAACAATGATAGTTATAAAAAGACATGAAGGAGGTTGGGAGGCAGTAACAGTATCTGCCTGGCTTAACCACAGCATGGTAGGGGGTTCATAGAAGTGGTATATTTGAGTTTGCTCTTCCTTTTAATGCCTATAAATTAAATTGAAAAAGTTTCCACTGTTAACAACAAGAAGCACGCATGTCTTTCCATATGGTTCACCAGTTTTATATGACCCCTTCTTCCACACGAAACTGATAAGAGTGGTTGCTTCTGGGGAGAGGCACCAGAAGTCTACAGGTTCAGGGATCTAATGGCCTGGGGTAGGAGATGATTTACTTTTCACTGTACATTTATTACTTTTTGCTTAAAATACTAATATTAAAATATATTTAAAAACAAATGACTCCTGATGCTCTTTACAGATTCCCTAACTGTGGCCTGAAAGATACACCAATTGTCTTAGTTTCCTATACTTTTATTCAAAGGACATAAAAACAGTCCATGTTCCATGTCAGAAACATTAATCAGATAACTACCAAAGCACCATTTCAATTTGAAATTCTGTCTCTTCTGGGGACATCGGTTTTGTAACTCGGAAATCTGCTTCCCTGCTAATCATCCCTCTACACACAAAGAACTAATGAGATCAAAATATTCAGACTACAGTTTTAACCACCAACCCTTCCTGCCAGGCATCTTAAATCAGGGTCTTGGTCTAAGTCTTTAATGCTGTGTCTTAATCTTGGGTCTTCGTCTAATAAGCGCTAATTTGTCCATTTATTCCTATGACAGAGTATTTGTGGTCACAACCCCCGGGTTAAAAGACCAGTTCCCTTAGACTACTTTGCAGCTAGATATGGCCAGGTGACTAAGTTCAAGCCAACAAGAAGTACTGTGTCCTTTTCTGGAAGATTCCTCAGCCGAGAGACACACTCCCTTGCCCTTCCCTTTGCATCCTTCCCGGGAGTGATTTGGAGGATAGAAGGCATGTGCTAAAGATAGTGGAATAGACAGACAGGAGACTGGGTCTCTGGTGGGATCCTAAAGCTTCCATCTAACACCTGGCTCCCTCTGCATTTCTTTTATGTGGGAGAATAAGCTATGGTGTGGTTAAGCCAGTGTTACTTGGAGTTTCTATTGTATGCTGTTTACATAAGCTTGCTTGCTTCTTCTGTGCAACGTTCTTCTTCATACTCACTTTACTGTAATCCCTGGACTTCTGGACACTGTGATACACACTCTGCTTTCTGGAAGCTTTGGCTCTCGTGCACACTGCTCTGCCTTTTGCCGAGGGCCGCGCCCATGTGTCCTCCTCCATCTCTGCTGCTGTGGCCTCTTTACCAGCCCCACGCGCTGTCCTCTGCACAAAATGCTACGCACTCTGCAGTTCTGCTGTTTTGCAGTAGTTGCCACCAGGAATGTCAGCTCCGAGAAGGCAGAGCTGTCCCATCCATCTGCAGCTGTATTCTGAGAACAGAGAGCAATGTTTGACTGTTAGTAACTACCCCATAACTATGGCACAAGTTTACTCTGCAATATTTATTAAGCACCTAGTACGTGTCAAGCACCTTTCTCAGCACTGAGGACACTTCAGAACAAAACAGATGAAAATCACTTCCCTGTGGCAATTACTGTATTTTGCTGTGTATAATGTGCACTTTTTTGCCCAAATTTGTGAGGGAAAAATAAGGATGCGCATTATATATGGGTGGTACTAATTCCATATCTATATAAATGTTTTTAATTCTTTTATTTATGCTTATGAGTTAAAAGTGTAATAATAAATCAATAAATGCTAAAATTCCTCTAAAATACAAAAAACAAGTACCAAAATATAAACAAAAATTTGCATGAAAAAATTATAACAAAATATTTTTTTCCCCTGAAAGTCTGGGCCAAAAACATGGGTGAGCATTATACATGGGAGCACATTATACACAGCAAAATATGGTACATTCTATGGAAGAAAGAAAAATAAACAATAAACATGAAATCAATCAATCATTCAATGAAAAAAAGGAAAAATCCAGTATGTTACCAGAGGAGAGGTGCTATGGAAAACCACAGCAGGGCAAAGGGGGTTGGGGGCTCACGGTAGAGGAAATGGGCAGAAGGGGGGGGGGTCACAGTTTTAAATAAATAAAGGAATAAGAGTTGGCCCTTGGAGAAGGCAACCTTTGAGCGAACACCTAGAGGTGGTGAGGAAAGGAACCACTCAGATATCTCGGGGAAGAGCATTCTTGGCAACGAGTACAATGAGGGAACGGCAAGTACAAAAGCCCGGTCTTCCCAAGGAATAGTGTTAGAGACGCTGAGCCTTGAAGAAAGTGAGCAGGTGGGAGAGAGGTGTAAGAAGAGGTCAGAGATCAAACCTTTAGGTCAATCTCAGTTCTCCGGTCATTACTCTGAGTGACACGGGGAACGACTACAGGGTTTGGAGCCAAAGTGGGACAGGATGTGGTTTTAATTTTAAAGAACACTCTGGCTCCTGTGCTGAAAACAGATGATAAAGGACCGGGAATGGAAGCAGGGAGACCTGCAATAATTCAGGTGAGAGATGGTTAAAAGCTTAGACCAAGATGTAGCAAGAGGTGGGCAAAAATGATCAAAGTCTAGATACACTTTGAATATAGAGGCAAGGGGATTTGTCAGCCGACTGGGTGTGGGGTGTGGCAAACAAAAAGAAAAAAAGTCCTTGGATGACTACAAGTTTTCTGGCCAGGGCAAGCAGAAGAATGGTGTTGCGTTAACAGAAATAGACAGCACTGTAGGTGGGGTGGACTCGGAGGATTTGAGGGTGGCTACGTGAGAAGTCTGTGAGACATTCAAGCGGAGGTGTCCAGCAGACAGTTGGGTATACACCCTTGGAGTTCAAAGAAAAGTTCTGGGTTAGGAGCAGAAACTTTGGAGTCATGGTCGATATATGCAAAAAGGGCCCGGAACAATGATAACACATACTTTCCTTTACTCAAGGAAACGTAACATTTTGTAGCTGAAGGAATGGCTTCCAAAGAACAAGACCATTTATCAAGAAAACAAGGCAAAACCTCTATGATGCTTCCTAAACTTTCATTTTAAAGCAACATGGTCTATAGATCCCCTGAATTAGAATAAAACCAACTTTTGTAATAAGCTCGCTTAGTGATTCTCACACATATTCAAATCTGAAAACCACCCACAATGTGCATGTAACCGTGGCATAGAGCGTCACTTGGAAGTTTCCACTTTCAGCCCTATAACGGCATCTAAATGAGGTTACACAGGACGGGTACAGCCTAAGCACAGAGTCATTAGGGATCATTTTATAATAGCCACAGACTGACACAGGTCGCATGGGATTTATCAATATTCAAGGAAGTATGTTTCTGGGCAATCTCCTGAATCATTTCCTGCAGCATCTCCATAGCAACCCTGATCATTCGCCTTTAAGATGGATCTGTCTTGCGATGAGTTGTAACAACTTTGGTTCGGATGAGCATGGTGTTTCAGGCAAGGGGCTATTTCTCAGCCAGATCTGATTCTCTGGTGTCAACATTTAAAACCTGTACCCACGACAGTTTTTCAGTTCTTTGCAATCTTGTTTTTTCGTTTTTTTTCTTTGCTTGCTGATGAAGTTTAAGAGTACATGAGACTGCGTTATAGTCTGATGTACTGAAAAGTCCTTACAAAGTTATTGGTACTCAGAGAAACAAACATAGCAGACACTAAAGGATTACCCAGGTACCCTTTCAGGGAGATGCTAGTTCCAGGAGGCTGTGTAAACACACTTAACAGGTTTCTTGAGTAATCATTTTTAGGCCCAAATTGACCTGTAGTAACTGAGTAATATTTTCAGAATTTCTGGACCAAGGAAGCCATAAACCTGAATATCTTTTCAAATCGTTTTCCAGAATGTGTGGTGGCTGGGGGCTTCACTCATGTATATTTCCTGCCAGGTCTTTTTAATAGCAGAATTACCGTTCCTGACCTACATCTATTATTCTCATAGGCTCAAGATCCCGAGCTACATTGTCCATCTACTACATCAAAAAGAAAAAGAGAAAGCCAGTTGACTCAATACGCTATGGAGAATCTGGTATTAGAGGACCTTTAGACAGCACTTAGGCCACTTTTAAATCCTGAAACCCAAATTTGTGGTATCTCTAGGTGTTAGTTTCCAAAAGTCTATGTATTTCTGACTTCAGTTTTACTGGACAAAAGGTTTACATTTTAAATTATAGTTGCCATGTTCATTTGTCTCAATTCTAAAATGATATATTTTTTATAATTTTGTTATATAAAATGTGAATAAGTTTGATTGATAGGTTGCACCTAAATTCAGCCAGTGCCCAAGGACTGAGAGTCAGGGACAGAAATTAGAGACCATGAGGAACCAAGATCATATCGTTCTGTGGGAGCCCGAGTCCCAGGTCACTGGGCCACAACATCCCTGAAATGGGCTCAGAACTGACATCTGTAACCCAAAGAGGACACGACCTGGCTGGGGGGAGGGAAAAAGGTGCAGAGTGAGAAAGTGCCAACTCTGACAATTCTCTAGCACATTCCAGGCCACAGTTCTGGCCTGGCTTCTGGCAGGAGGAGCACAAAGGAGCTCCAGTCCAGACAGAGGGGTAGTCAGAGGCCAGGGTTCCCTGGGGAAATCACGCCACCTCTGACTGTAAACCAGAAGGAGCAGCAGCATCCAATAGAAAAACAGGAGCTTATGACTCTTGGCAGACATCGAGTTTGTAAGGTACGTCGTTTTCATCTCCCACTGATTAGAAAGAACTTCATAAATATTGAGATAGGCCTTTAAACTTTTATCGTCCACTTTATTTACATTCAGATCTTGTCTGCTCCTGGGAGGCACTGGATCTTATTCCCAAAATATTGATTTCCCTGCTTTTTCTACACATGGTAAGTAGGAAGCACATGACCGTGACAAGCATTGGGACAAGTACTGGGGGGTGATGGGAAGGGAGCAGATACCTATGCCAGGAAACACTACTGCTACACTTCCATGTGCCTTCCCATGCTGGCATGGTGTCTCTTCCGTTATCAACAATCGCTGCAGTACAAATATCCTGTGGTCTTTCCCTGGCCCTTGCAGTTCCGCTGCATTAGGCAATCACCAAGCATCTGTTGACTCATGATCAATGCAAACTAGAAAAGGGAAAAAATTATGATATCCTGTCATGTGTCCGTTTTCAAGGCTGCAAGTAGCATAAGATGTTGTCACAGAGACTTAGTAGAAAAGCTGCAGTATACAATGTACACATATGGCTAACCTGGGAGCTGTAAACTGGGAGAAAATATAATGTAACAAAATGTTCTCAACACGTATTTTTATTTTCTTAGAAGAAATTACTATTTGGAAGGTATTGATAGTGCCGGCTAAATCATCTGTTATTAAATATATTGTCAAGAGAATAAATCCTTTTGTTGCATACTGTAAGAAAACAGCTTTAAGTAAGGTTCCAAGAGGAAGGAAAGAGAAGGGAAAGGATATCTGGTAACATATCCTTTGTTAAAATAGCAGTTGCTATTTCCCCTTAGTATTATAGCTGTTAAAAGACAATGAAGACAATACAAACAAATAGTCTCTAAATATTTCAAACTATATCTGCACATAAAATTATACAACATTGTCATTTAGCAATTCTTTTTACAATAGCTACTCATATATAAGATAATTCACAGAATTGCCTCAAAGGGATCTCTAACTGCCCTAGTAAAAACTTAGAAAATAATTGAATTCCTCCACAGGAGCATTTCCAATAAGTCAACTATGATGAACTAGGTTATTAACTAGACTTATTGTAGTGATTATTTCATGATATATATATATATATATATATATATATATATATATATATATATATATATCAAATCATTAGGTTGTATACCTGAAACTAATACGTTATATGTCAATTATAGCTCAATTCAAAAAAGACACGTAACTTAATCAAGCTAATAAAATGACAGAGCAGAGAAAAATAGGTATAGAAAAGACCAGGTAGACAGCATAAAAATGATAGAAATAAATATATCAGTAATCACAATAAGTATAGTCTAAATGTATTAATTAAAAGTCACAGATTGTCAGATTTGATTGAAAAAACAAACAAACCACCAACAAAATCCAACTGTACACCACCTGAAAGAGGCATATCTAAAGCAAAGGACAGATGATACAGGTTGGAAATGAAAAATGGAAAAATGATAAATCAGACAAATACTCACCAAAAAGCAACAGAACTATTAAAAATAGCAATAGAACTATTAAAAGCATTATTAAGGCTAAAGATGCTCATTATGTTATGATAAAAGGATAAAAAGAAAAATTCACTAGGAGGATTTAGTACATCGAAATGTTCATGTTCATCAAAATATAGAATGGAAATTTGGTAGGATTACACATTGATAAATCTGTAATCAAAGTAGAAGATTTCAAGACACTTCTTAGCAACGGATAGATGAAGAAGACAAAATATTAGTAAGAACATGGACAATTTAAACAATCCCATTAAGAAAATACCATTTTGGTTATGTCTTTACTGGTCTAAAGTCTTCCGTGGCTCCTTACTGCCTCTGGCACCAAATCCAAATTCTTCTCCTTGATCCTAAAAGTACTCCACATTTGGTACTGCCCTATCTAGCCAAGCTTATTTCTTACCTGTTCTCTACACAAATCACCTCTCCTAGGCAAGCCACTAATGGACCAGACAGAGGACGCTCTATGGTGTAGCACTTATGTGCCTGGGCTGGGAATTAGGCTGCAAAGGTTCCTGTCCTTGTTCTACCATTTACTAACTTCAGGGCCTTGGGCAAGTTACTTAACCCTTACGATCTTCAGTCTTCTCACCTACAGAACCAGGATACTGGTAACCTCTACCTCCTAGGCCAATACTGAGGATTTATAAAGAAAACCAGGGCCTGATACATTGTACTTGCTCCATAAATACTGGCTACGTGCCTGTATTCATATGGTTACAATCTATTGGAACAACCCCAACCCGCCTCCCATCTATTCAAACTCTACCCAGGCTCAAAGGCCAACTCAAGTTCCTCTTCTTTCATAAAGCTTTCACCAATTCCTCCCTTCATT
Source organism: Rhinolophus sinicus (assembly GCF_057876585.1). NCBI lineage: Eukaryota > Metazoa > Chordata > Mammalia > Chiroptera > Rhinolophidae > Rhinolophus > Rhinolophus sinicus. The sequence continues at coordinate 13,471,526 of NC_142507.1, read as the reverse complement.
TATCTGGCCTTCATTTATCTCCCTCTTCTTAACCTTTTGGGGGAGAGGTAGTGTCATAGATGCTTTAGAGAATCTTATGGGGGGGAAAATTCCCCATCTATAAAAATGCACATGCATACCTAACGTTAGCCTAGAATATCAGGGATTCATGTCCTCTGAAGCTCACCCATGGAACCCCAACTAAAGAACCTCTGTCTTCAAGTCTATGTTTCACCATCACCCACCCTTTTCTCCAACGCCATCTGAACAAAAGCACAGACTGCTACACAGAGCTAGAAAAGGCAGAGAGAGAAGGCAGTGAGGCTCACCTTGGAGATAAGGAAACTGACACCTAGAGAGGTGAGGTGACTTACCGAAGCCAACGCAACGACAGAGTGGCAGAGATGGAGCCAGAACTTGTCTCCTGACTACCATTCTAGGGCTCTTTGCAAAAGTGTATTGGAATAATTTATCTCTGACTCACGGAACTCTAAAATTGAGAAATAATGTTAGCCCATTTTTCAGATCAGGGGATGATCCCTTGGGGAATTTGTCCCCAGGTAAATCAGGCCAGAAAGCACTACCTACGACTTATTTTCGGAATTATAATTACTAACCATACTAGCTATGTTATTATATTTTATTCTATTTTACCTTCCTTATGTTAAAATTCTCTCACTAGCTTTCTCTGAAGCAACTCCAAACTAAGAAACACAAAACTGCCCCAATTTTACTGAGGCAGTTAATTTTAAATCATTCTTTAAAACTTTTCTACAACTGTAATAATCAAAGAATATTATTAGTCTAGATTTTTGGTCAGGAAAGACACACATAATGCCAATCTACAATCTTTCATTCTAAGATCTGACTTTATAAATAGAACTATTTTTATAAATATTTTATAAACGTATCTTCTATCTTCTTCCCCATAAGACATTTTTCCAGAACTAACAAACAGTAAAATGAACTATACCTTGCTCATTCTCTATCCTACCTTCCAATTCTCAAAGTAGTTTAATGGTAAGTAAAGAAAAAAGCATCCTGAATAACCTAGAAAAAACAATAATCAGCCTCCACGTTATTAAAAACTGATTAACGCTCTGCAGTCAGTCTCCTGTACACACAGAGGACTGTTTCACTACGTGGAGTCATACAACCAGTCTAGGAAATGAGATAAATGACTCAGGAAGAGGGGGAGGTTTGTAAAATGGGATATATTATTCAAAAACTTTACTCAACAACCAGGAAAGAAGGCACTTTATAAGAAAATAATATTGAGGCACTTGAACAGGACAGATTTTTAACAAAGGGATCATACAGTTGAATCATAAAGGCACTCTGTCAAAACTCTTCATTTTCTAGATAATATGTGTACACTGAAGTCTGAGACCTAAACTGCATCTCCTCTGAAATCACAGGCTTTCCAGAGAAGGGAACCTGGGGACCCATCATAAGAAGTCAACTTCCCCAAATGAAAATTCATACGTTCTTAGCTAATAAAGTAAGTGAAATAAATACTGGAAAATACCAGGAACATTATTTATACATTCTAAATAGTAAGTCCTATTTAGGCCTTAGGGGAAAGTACACACACCACAGGCAACTGGACCTTGCACCTTACAAGTGACACAGGGACTAGATGGGACTGCAGTGCTCTCTTGGATGCTGACAAAAATACAACGACACACCTACTTGGCCTTAAGAGGTTCTTTCCTTTACTGTCTTCCTTTGTCAAGTTAAAACACCTAGAAAAAGAAAAGTGTTGGCTACAGAATTTACCATATATGTGTTCATATTTTTAGTATTTCTATTCATGTTTTTCATAGATGTGCTCTAAAAAAATAATGTTTAGAAACAATTATTGGTTAAGAGGGGCAAAGAATTAATGTTTATTTGGAATAGCAGTAACTTCCTGTGTATTATTGTTGCTCATGTGGGAAATTTAAAAGAAAAATTTGATTAGTATATGAGGTCTGAAAATTAATTTTGTGACTTCATCCTAGAATAAGTGCTACATACCTCATTGCTGAATATCACTATGGTCACCTTCGAAGTACTCCCCTTGGGAAGCTATGCACCAATGCGTGTCTAGTCCACCCTTCAAAGCAATTTTGGAACTCTTTTTCTGGAATGGCCATCAGAGCTGTCATTGTATTACCCTCTATGTCCTGAATGTCATCAAAATGTCTTCCTTTCAATATTTCCTTTGTCTTCAGGTAAAGAAAGAAGTAATTAGGGGCCAGATCAGGTGAGTAGGGAGGGTGTTCCGATACAGTTATTTGTTTACTGGCTAAAAACTCCCTCACAGAAAGCGCTATGTGAGCTGGTACATTGTCGTGATGCAAGAGCCATGAAACGTTGGCAAAAAGTTCAGATCGTTTTCGTCTAATTTTTTCACACAGTCTTTTCAGCACTTCCAAATAGTAAACTTGGTTAACCGTGTATCCAGTTGGTACAAATTCATAATGAATAATCCCTCTGATATCAAAAAAGGTTAGCAACATCGTTGCAACAAAGTTCACAAATGTAATTGTCAGACCTCGTATGTTCACACATGATCTATGGTTACAAATACAAACTGAAGGCTGTGTGATGACGAAGTTGCTTTCCTGAGGGGAAGGTATTCAGGACTCAGTTGCCTAACCTAGAGTAAATCACTCTAAAGTTATTTATAAAACTTGTTCACTTTTATTAGAAAAAACACAAAAGGATTTCTTACTGATTGCAATTTTACTTTCATAAATTAAAATAGAATAGAAAATGATAATTTAATAAATGGATCAACATTTTCTGTTATTGGATTCTTTGAGTGTAAACATCCCTAGAATTCTGGAACTTCAGCTTTCCTTTTTATATCAATACTTCATTTTATATTAAACTCCTTATAGAAGTAAAATTGAAAGCCTAATATCAATCCCATCCCCTTGGGATTTGGTGATAAAGCCTTATGAATAAAAACTATAAGTCAGTATTTACCTATCTTACAGGTGGTGATAAGATTTTGGCAAATAAAGAAAACTGCATTTGCCAATCTTTAAAAACCAGAAACCATTGTGTATTTTATAGAGAGCAAAACAAGTCAATTCCCAAATGCTATCATCATTTTTACAATCCTAAAATCCAAAGTACTTTCTAGGCAAAAGTACAATATTTGGAAGTTTTGTTTGTTTGTTTTTATCTGCTTCTACATTAACTACACAAAATCTTAATGCTATACCTTCTTTGTTCCTTTTAAACATAAAATAATGGATTTTGTACAGGTTTCTGACTAAAACTGGAGTACATGAATAAACAGATTTTGTTTATGATTAAGAAATTTTAAAAATTAAATCGTTTCTTCCAGTGTTCCCAAGTTAAAATTATAAATCAGTAAAAATGAACTATGTGAATAATGAAAGCATTTTAAGGGCAATTTTCTACTACTTTATCATATTACTGGCACATTGAATTTCCTAGACAAAAATACTCAAAACAACTATGCTGAAAAAATGGTTGAATCATCCCTAACAACTTCCGCTACCAAAAATGAGCAACTGAGAAACATTAGAAACTAAATCTAAGTTAATGCAGTATCAAAAGAATGAGAAATTGCTTACAAAAATGTTTTACTGACCAAAGTAGTTATGTTTTGTGGAAATGTGAAAGGTGTTACCTTCATATCTTTAACCTTCTTGTCCCTGGTTGAGGGGGGGAGGCTGGGGGCAGCAGAATCTCCCTATAGGTTCACTTTTGTTAATGGAAACTTCACAATAGCTACTACAAAAATATAATGATTGCTTCTTCTTTCCAGCACCTCATATTTGCCTTTTTTAGGAATGTTTTTAAGTTTGCAGAAAGGCAGTTGATGGAAAATAGGAACGGGGAAGAAATATTTGGAAAATAAGCATAAAGAGCACTATATGCCATGTGAGTGCAAAGACTTGTTTGGGCCGGATCATGAACATCCAAGACCAAGTACAATCACATTTTATTAGGCAGAGAAGGCAGCTTTTGAGAAAAGTGACTTGGCCAGATCTGTGGAAGATAAATCTTCAGGACTGTCCTCTAGAGAGAACGGAGGCAGGAAACTGTTGGGATTCTGCTGGGTTAGCTCCCTGGGTATCAGTGAGGGTCCAGGCAGGAAAACAGGTAGCAGTCAAGCTGGGTAATTTAAGAAAGATCAACAAAGGGAATATTACAAAGATGTGGGCATAGTTTAAGGAAACTCAAAAAGGAGAGTGTTGTAATAGCAAGAGCTGTGTCTCCTCCAAGGCCTACAGGAACCAGGGAAGTAGTTAAAGGAGTTAGGAGAGGGTGGAGAGCTGCCTGATTGGAGCTATGGCCTTTTAAAGGAACCATCCAGTCCACAGCAATCTGCAGAGGGCTGGGGGCACACAGCGCTTTACCTTACTCTCGTCACACCCTCAGATCTCCCGCTGGCGGCACCCATCTGGAAGCCAGGGGCAGAGAGCAGAGTGGAGAGGGAGGATCTAGAGAAGCCAATGAAGACACCCTGTCTAGAAGAAAGGTCCTGGTAGTGGGAACAGAAAAGGTACAATAGACATAGGGACACATTTAACAGGACTTTCTACCTGGATGGATTTGGAGATGGAAAGAGAAAGTCAAGAATAATATCATAGTTTCAAGCCTAAGTTACTAGACTAGAATGACAATAATATCAACTGAGCCTATTGTTACTAACCATTGTATTTCCAATGCCCAGCACAGTATCTTGGGCATGAAAGGCCTTCTATAAACATTTTTTGGGGGAAAAAGAAGTGGATGGATGTTATTTAGCCTTAAACATACTGAGTTTATAGTGGAAACACCCAGCAAGTGATTGGAGATTTCAGCCTAAAGCTCTGAAAAGGAAAGGGAAAGAGATGTACCTCTAAGAACCACCTGCACAAAAAAGGCAGCTGACACCCTGAGACGGGATGAAATGGCATAGACAGCAGGTATAAAGAGAAAACACGGAGGATCTGGTGACCAAACTAGAGATCTGTCAGCATAATGAGACAAAAAGAAGAAGGGCAACCAACAAAGAGAAAAGGCAAAGGGAAAAACCAACAAAGGAAAAAGACAATACATGCAACCTTTTGCTGTACTGTTAAAATAATTTCACATATATTTGCACATCCCTCTTTTTCTTGACACTGCACAAACTTGCCTAACATAAAGATGATACAAATGCAAGCGGGAGACCTCCACTTACCTATTTATCTCAACAGATTTTTTTTAAAAACATTAATTCCCAATTTTAATAGTTTTGTTTACCTTAAATCTAACATAGCCAACATTAATCCTTTTTTAATTTAGAAAAGTCTATTTAATAAGCTTATTTTTTCAAGCAATCATGTATTAAATACCTATTATGTATCCAGCACTATGCTCAGCAAAGTGAGTAACAATCAGTCTCCAGCCATCAAGGAAATTGAATTCCACTTGGAATTTAAAAAAAGCCCCATTGAACATAAAACAATTAAGAGTCCAATTAAGAGCTGACCTGTATGATTCAAACCAAACAGCATTTCATCCAGTGAGAATTCATACCATTCAAGACCTGTTGACATCTGCTCTTTTTTTTCCTAACTCAGAATATTGACAGAGGAGCTAAATCCTACATAGTTGCACTTCCTATTAAAAGCCCAATCATGCCATATGGTAAATTTCTCTTTACCTTTCTTTCTTCCCCACTGTTCCATAAGGTCTCAATAATCTTTGCATCTAATGTCTGAAACATGGTAGTCATTCAAATGTTTGCTAAATGAATGAGTGAATCAGAAGCTAAGCCAGGTCCAGAGCAACTGTCAATGTCCTTAACTCCCTCCTACAGCAAATCCCCGAAACTTTAACGTTCACAGCAGTTACCTACTCTGGTCATTGACCTGGCCTTGGTTCAGGGGATGAGATATTACAGACTTGGCCGCGAGTGTTAAGGTAAAGGCTCAGAAAACCCTGGCAAATCTTAAAACCCTTTTAGAAAAGAGAAAGAAAGAAGATTCTAGCACAATGCCTGAAGCATAAAATGTGCTCATTAAACGGTTTATGAGTAAATGAACAAAGGAGATCGGAGGAAAGACAGTGAGTTCAAGAGGAGACCAAACTCGGGACAGGTATGACAGATGAGGCTGTATCTAAAGCCCTCTCTAAGAGGAACTCAACTGAATCTATTTCCTAATGGAAATTATGTCCATATCTATAGGTTAATTCTCCAGCATAACACCCTCTTTACTATGCCCAACCTCCCTTGAAAGGAAAATAAAACCTGTAAACCACACAATCAGCGCCAAGTCTGTAGTGCCTCCCAAATTTGATTATACATGCTCATCACCTAAAGATCTTACTAAAATGAAGGTCTGAATTATTACATCTGGGGTGAGGCCAGAAATAGTGCCTTTCTAACAAACTCCCGGCTGGTGCTATAATGCTGATCCAGAGAGCACACTTTTAGAGTATGGAGAGCCTGGAAGACGTTACAGAGAATATGTATGCAGTCCTAAAGCCTTGAGTAAGCTACCTCCTGCTCCCAGATTTCCTAGTTACATAACCTTAGACAAGTCATTTCACCTCTCTGAGCCTCCCTTTGTCATTAGAGGAATGTGGTGAATAACAACAGCTAAGATTTATTGAATGCTTACCGGAAACTTATGATAACAAGTTATCATAACTTAGCTTAAACAACCTGTCCAAGGTAGGTATAGTAAACCTAGATCTGATTCTAGGTAGTCTGACTCAAGAACCTGGTGTTTAATCACCGTTTAAGACTGCCTCTTTGGCTTAGCACCCAGAGCCATTATGAAGATTAAATAATAACTGGTATTTTGCTAACATTTATCGAGCACTTACATATTCCAGGCCCTGGTCTAAACTCCCTTGGGGGGTCATATTAACTCATTTATCTCTGTAACAGCCCTAAGGAGGTTACAGGTTTTAAATCAGGCCCAAACAAGTTAAAGCTGAAGGTCAAACACGGGCAGTCAGGGTTGGAACCCCGGCAGCGGACCTACAGAGCCGGTTGCTCTTCTGCCACTGTCAGGAGAGGCTGTGGCCCGGACTCCGGGCTCCTGGCGTTCAGCAAGCCGAGGGGGGCGGACACTCGCGCCCACTCAGGGCGTCGGTAAGCCCGCTCACTCCCAAAGCAAACCCCGTCTTCTACACTTAGCTTCACACGCATCTGTGCAAAGTGTCTTTCCTGGCCCAAACCCACGACCCCCATGAACGGGTTGGGGCTCCGGTGAAATCATTTGTCTCGTTCCAAATCCACGCCCCTGATGAACGGGTCGGGTGAAATAACGTGTCTAGCTAAACATCTGGAGAAGGCACTTGCACTGAAATTGTGACAGAGTCGCTCCGGAACCCCACAACCTGTGGCCCCAGGAATTAGCGCCGCCCCACCTGCGCCACCGCCTCCAGGGAGCCGCAGTCCAATCAGGTTCCTGGAATTTGTAATCTGGGCTCCTCGCGCCAGCTCCGCCTCCAGCCACCAAGAATACCATCTGCTCTCCAACACCGTCCTCTGCCGGCCTTTTCTGGAGTAGCCCGGATTGGGCACTAGTTCCGGTTGCTCCGGAAGTGAAGCTTTCTCTTCCGGGGCGAGCGTCTGGGTGCTCGCACGTGGTTGTGTTGCCTGAGTTTTAGCCGGCGCTGGCGAGAAGTTATTTGAACTGGTTTCCTGGAGCCAGTGAGCCCAGCCGAAACTATGGAGGGCCAGAGTGTAGAGGAGCTGCTGGCAAAGGCGGAGCGGGACGAGGCAGAGAAGCTGCAGCGCATCACGGTGCACAAGGAGCTGGAGCTGGAGTTCGACCTGGGTAACCTGCTGGCGTCGGACCGGAACCCCCCCACTGGGCTGCGCGGGGGACCCTCGCCGGAGGCCGAACTGCGGGCCTTGGCGCGGGACAACACGCAGCTGCTCATCAACCAGCTGTGGCAGCTGCCCACGGAGCGCGTGGAGGAGGCGCTGGTGGCGCAGCTGCCGGAGCCCACCACTCGCCTGCCGCGCGAGAAGCCGGTGCCCCGGCCACGGCCGCTTACACGATGGCAGCAGTTCGCGCGCCTCAAGGGCATCCGTCCCAAGAAGAAGACCAATCTGGTGTGGGACGAGGTGAGCGGCCAGTGGCGGCGGCGCTGGGGCTACCAGCGCGCCCGCGACGATACGAAGGAATGGCTGATCGAGGTGCCCGGCAGTGCGGACCCCTTGGAGGACCAGTTCGCCAAGCGGATTCAAGCTAAGAAGGAACGGGTAGCCAAGAACGAGCTGAACCGGCTGCGTAACTTAGCCCGCGCTCACAAAACACAGCTGCCCAGCACGGCTGGCATGCACCCTACGGGACACCAGAGTACGAAAGAGCTGGGCCGCGCCTTGCAGGTAGCCAAGGTCTCCACCGCCTCCGTGGGGCGCTTCCAGGAGCGCCTGCCCAAGGAGAAGGCTCCCCGCGGCTCCGGCAAGAAGAGGAAGTTTCAGCCCCTCTTCGGGGACTTTGCAGCCGAGAAAAACAGCCAGTTGGAGATGCTGCGAGTCATGAACAGCAAAAAGCCTCAGCTGGACATGACGAGAGCCACCAATAAGCAGATGAGAGAGGATGAACAGGAGGAGGCGGCCAAGAGAAGGAAAATGAGCCAAAAGGGCAAGAGAAAGGGAGGCCGTCAGGGTCCTGGAGGCAAGAGGAAAGGCGGTCCGCCCAGCCAAGGAGGGAAAAGAAAAGGGGGCTTGGGCGGCAAGATGAATTCCAGACCGCCTCGCTTGGGTGGCAATAGGAAAGGAGGGCAACACCCAGGCGGAAAGAGGAGGAGGTAAATTTCACCCTCTGACCTGCCTGTAAACCAAGAACTACACTAAATGTTAACTTCTAGGACCTATAGGAGGATGCAGAATAAGGGGACTGCCTTCATTGAGCTTGAGGTTGAAGGGATAGGACTGCCCTCCCCTCAAGATAGTATGTAAATGTTGGACTCTACAAATTAATGTTTTTCCCACAACCAAGACTTTGGCTGGAGATGTAAAGGATGTATTTGACGACTTAAAACTTAGAGAAGGAATTTGGTGGAAATTAGGAATGACTTCTATTTTTTAACTTTGTGTATGTTGTCAGGGTCATATTTCAGAGACTTAGATTGATTTCTGTGTTATTTTTCTAACAAGCTTGTGTATTTATCAAAGCAGGTGTGTCTGGGGAGGGGTCGACCACACAGAAAGATTACATTTTCAAAACTGGCCTTACAAGTAACGTTATTTAATAAAAGTGTGTCTGTATCTAATGTTGCTTTTAACTCTTGGCTATTGGTAGAAATCTTAAGTAAAGCCTGTGACTTGAATGCCTGGTACAGATTATTTTCATTTACTGTCTAAAAAACACAAAACAGCTAAATTATGATTTCAGTGAGATCACTTAGTTTAGAAAAAGTTATGCTTCTTTTGGTATCAAATATGGAAAGTGTAACTGGTGTGTCTGAAAAGAGTCATGCTTTTCAACACTGAAAACACTGATTTGCTATAAATGATAAAGCTTAACTAATAACAGGGTAATAATCCTCATTAATCCAGAAAATACTTAAATCTTTGTCAACATTTATGTCCCTGATTTTGTAAAGGTTCAAATAGGGTCTGTTTTGGGGAAGAGAAAACCCACAAAATCCATAACTGAAACATCTTGATTCATCTGAGCTGGTTTGTTTAGGAGGTGAAATGTTTCACTATTCTGGATCTCTCCCCTAATTCATCTCAGTAACTCAACTTTGTAAAAAATATCTCCTGAAAAGGATTCATAGTAGATCTAGATCCCTGGATTTGAGGGGGTTAGGGGGTTGTTTTTGCTGCTATTAGAGTTGAGTGGACTTCACTCTGTTTGATCTGACAATAGGAAATTAAAATTGGGAATTCATTTTTTCTTTTCAGTATTCTCTCATTTTTATAAGGTTACTTTTAGAAATTGTTATGAAAGAAAATGTTCAGATATAATAAGTTACTTAAAACACTTGCTCAGTCATTACTATCTTAGGAGACTTTCTGATTAAGTTACAAGTTGAACTTTGCCAGGTTGATCATTGATCAACTTTGCCCCTGGAACAAGGTGCACTGGGGCTGCTGAGCCCTCCAAAAGCATAGTGTAATCATGGGAAGTTTTAACTACTGATGAAACTGTTTAATGCAATCGTGAACAACTTCAAAAGCCAAGCCATCCACAGAGCATTTAACCTTTTAAAGTATTAACTAGGGGGTTCGGGGTTGGGGGCAGGTTTGTTGCTGTTTTGTTTGGGAATTGTCTGTTTTTGTTTTGAGACTTTCTGGGTTTAACAGTTGGACACAACACTGGCCCTGTAAAAAAGGGTCCTGGGGCTTTTTGCAAGGGTCTTGTTTACTGTTAAAACTTTAAATGCAGTGTCTTAATTTATTCTGAAAATAAGAAGGCAGAATAGCATTCGAAAGGAAATCAGTGGGAAGAGAATACCCTAGTTTCTCCCTTTCCCCACGTGTCACATAGTGGGTTTTAAGTAGAGACTTCAGACCCTACGGAGCAGTTATCTATACGGCAATTTCTGAGGTGCATGGTGAGACCGCAGCTGGAGCAGTTGAGGTTTTGACCCGTGGGAAAGGGGGTCCTGAGCCACTGAAAGCTAAATCTTGGGCGGAGGGCACCTAGCATAGGGGGTGCACAGACGCTGCCGAGTGGGCGGGAGGATGAGGCCACGGCTGGGATTGGTCGGCGCAGGGGGCGGGGCCACGGGGAGACGCCTGCGCAGCCATGGCCGCCGCCGCCCGCTCTCGGGTCGCGCACTTGCTGAGGCAACTGCAACGCGCAACGTGAGTGCAGGGCCCGGCGGGCGGGCAGGGGATCGGAGGGTGCCGCGGTGCCCACGCAGCCCCACTGGGTGTGACCCGCCCGGGCCCCGCGCATCCTTCCTCTGGTTGCTTTCAAGAACTTGGGGAAGGGTCCAGCGCCCGCTGCAAGTGGTGCAGGACCGCGTTGTCACACTGCGGTGCCACCACGCACCGCGCTTGGGACAGGTTTCACCCTGTTCTGCGGTTAAGGAAGCTACGGCCCAGAGAGGACAGTGCCTGGTCCCACGTCCTGGCAGGCAGTGGCGGGCTTAACATAGTGACCCAGACGCATTTATGTATCCAATCAACACATTTATATTGTGTGCATGTTATGTGCCAACTATTCTAGGTGCCGGGGAGACAAAGACGAAAGACCCTGGAGCAGTTTAAAGTCTAGTAGGATATCGATGAGGGGACAGCGTTTGTAAAACGGGCGGGCCAATACGGAATGCAGCAGACAGAGGGTGTAGAAGAAAAAGGTGGACGTGAGAAGTCACCAGGAGCTGCACTCCCTGGCGTGTACAGGGTGTTAAATGTTATGACATGTCAGACTTGCCCTCTAGAAATGCGGGTACCTGGCAGCCACATGATAAAATACTTGTTGACTGTGCAAGTGCACTAGTGGGCCTGGGAAAACATGGAAATATTCACGCAAACGGGGAGGTAAATAAGCGGTGTGGGGGGGGCACGGGAGAGGGAGAGACTAGAGAGGTATTTCAGGCCAAGGGAAGAGCAGCACCAGAGGCAAGAGATGAAGCTCCAGCATCTAAAAGTAGTTCAAATATGGACCTGCCTTCATAGGAGGAGGTGAGGATGGAGAAGACAGATGGTGAAAGACCATGAATAAGAAAATAAAACTTATGGGGCACTTAGGTGTCAGGCACAGTCCCACACTCTTTACGTGTACCGCATACTGTTACTAGTAACTCTAATCGTTGCAACAATCCTATGCAATACTGTATTATATCCTCATATTACAGATAAAAAAATAAAGGCATGGAGAAAAAGAATTTGTTCAGTGTCACACAGTAAGCAAATGGCACAGCCATAATTTGAACCCAGATATTCTGGATTCGCAGTCTTCGTTCTCAGTCCTATGCTAAGGAATTTGAATTGTGTCCTATGGGTAATGAAAAGTTATGGAAGCAATAGTTCTCACTGTGAAACACTAATATCTTGAAAGGCCCGTGAAAATAGAATTCCATGGACAAATAGGTTTGGGAAACTGCTCACCGCTGCATAGCTCTCTTGGAAAGTCAGGATATACATTGGTACATGCAGGGCTCTGAGAAGTCTGGTAGTGGTGGGGGAAAGGTTAGGTGTATTTAATTAAACTTTGTTCTAAATCTGTCATCATAGAACTTTTTATTAAGCAACACCATTCATATCCCTTGGAACCAGTGTCATGTAGAACATGTTTTTGGAATGGTTGCATGACAAAGGAGTGTGGCATAATTAGAATTATGTGACAGCTTTGTGGTGGCAGTGTAGAGTGCAGAAGAAAGACTAGAGGTAATTATAGTGCTCCAGCTAAAAGGTGATTGATGGCTTCGAGCACCAAGGAGCGGCAGCTAGTACAAGGATAGATACAAGAAATATTGAGGAGTTGGTAAGAATCAGCAGGATTTTGCATCTGATCAATGAGACAGAAGAAATTGAGCTTTCTGTCTGGAACATCAGGTAACTGGTGGGCAATTTACCAAGATTGGAATGGTAAAAGGGTTAGCTTTAGAAGGAAGATAATAACTGCAGTCTTGGGCATTTTGAATTGGACATGCCTCAGGTATATCAGGATGAAGATACCCAGCAGGGAACTGAATATATTGTTCTGGAACTCAGGAGTGAGTTGAAATCTCATCCATGTGTATCACGGACCTCCCCTCTCAAGGAATCGCCAGTTCCAGGAGGGTTTTGCAGTCAGTGATATGAATGTTGTCCATCGGGCTGAAGGGCTAGTTCATCCGGGTAAGCAACAAGGCCTGGTGATGTGCCTGTTAACATCGTTTTGATACAAGCCATTTTGATACAATTTGGTGACTTTTTCATTTCATCTGCTGATGCGGAAGAGACAGACAGAAAGCAACATCTCTCATATCTCCCCTGTGGGGAATGAGACAGAAGAGGCAATTGCAACCTCATCTCCTGTCTCTCCTGCAGGGGAAAATGAGACCAAAGGGGGAATTTACTCAACCCCTGATCACGGCACAGAAATCACCTCATATGCAGGAACAGACAAAAGCTAATAGACAGCAGCCAGTGAAGGCAAATTTTCCTCAACATCTTCCCTACAGTGTGCAAGCAAAGGCCTTGGCAAACTAAAACCAGAGGAAAAGGGCTGAGAATGAAGTCGTGGGGAGTAGCACTGTCATAGTAGGAGTAGCAAAATGGTGCTTTGTTTGTTCTGTACATGTTCATTCATTTCATAGGGTAAGCATTTAAACGTGGGAGATTTTAAATAAACGTCTTGGAAAATTGGGAAATGGCATCACGGCTCACATTTAATCTGGGGAAAGTCTGCTGGGGCTGAGTATTTTAGAAGCCACATGATAAAATACTTGTTGACTATGCAAGTGGTGGCCACTTTTAGATGGGGCAAGGTACTCAAGGTCATGAGACAGGTGAGGTCCCTCAGGGAGTAAGTGTGGAAAGAAGAGAAGCATCCACAGTCAGAACCCTAAGACCCACCAGCATTCAGACTCAAGCATAAAAAGAAACAAGGTCAGGAGCAGCCAGTGCAGTGGGAAGAAAACCAGAGAGTGGTCCTGGAGGTCAACAGAAGAGTTTTTCCAGTGAGGAGGGAGTGAACAGGAGTGAGCCTGCTGACAGGTCAGGTAAGATGCGGCCTGAACTGAGGACTGAGTGGTAAATTAGCAAGGTGGGGGCCATTGGTGACCCGGTAAGCTAGTCACTGGAGTCATGGGGCAAAGGCTGATTGAAAGAGGTCTCAGTGACAATGAGAGAAAAGACGTTGAAGAGAGTCAGCTAAAGGGAAGGAGAGAGGTGGGGGCGGCATCAGGAGAGGGAAGAGGGGCAAGAGAAAGTTGTTTGCTTTTTTCATATAAAATGGAAAAAAATGACAGTTTCCTACTGATGGATAAGATGGATTGGGAGGGAAATTTGGATGATGCAGGAGAGAGAAGGAAGGACTGCTGGTAGTGGTGTCCTTGAGTAGATGAGCGACCTGAGATTTAGTGCACAGGGGAGGGCTTGGCCTTTGCCAAGAGCACAGCCAGTCTGTCAGTGGTACAAGGAGAGAAGCCAGAATGATTGGACCGGAGCCAGGAGCTGGGCAGATGAGGGGCTTGCTCTGACGGGCTTCTGCGGCTTCTCAGGAGGGGTGCAAAGAAGCCCATCGGTGGTTTCAGGCCATCCTACGAAAGTGGGGGAGCCCACAGTCTGTTCCCCTCCCCCAGATCAGGCTCTGTGTCTTTGCTCACCAGGAAAAGAGAGAAGAAGGTCAAGAGATGGTAAATGTCTACATTTCTTTATTTATTCATTCACTCAGGATTAGGGCTTACTTTGTGCTGGGCCCATGCTAGCCGCTGCAGATAAAGTTGTGAGCTAGGGTACCTCTTGCCTCATTACCACAAAATTTATAATCTCAAGGAAGATGGAAACAGGAAAGGGGCGCCAGCAACAGAGTTTGATTACAGTTTTAATGGGGAGGGATATATAGGTACTATGGACCACAGAGAGAAGGTGTCTACCCAGGGCCCAGGCCTTAGGGAAGCCACATCTGAACTGACAATGAGAAAGAACCTAATTGCCCAGAAGTATGTTCCAGACAGCGAACATAACAAGGACAAAATTATGGAAGCAAGAGATAAAGTGTATGGCCGATTAAAAGAAAAGAACAAAATTAATCTTTTAAGAGCCCAACCCCGGGGATGGCCAGAGATGGGGGGCTAGGCTGGAGAGGTTAACCGGGCCAGTGAGGCACGCCCAGGTCTGAGCTTTATCCTAAGAGCCTTGAGGAGCATTTGAAATACTTTGAAACAAGGGAGTGACATCATTGGAAATATGCCCCAGACCACAGTGTGAGAAGGGTGGAGCCAAGCCTGTTAGGAACTCCACAGCAATACAGGTGAGAAATGACACCAGAATCAGCGAGTGGCAGGGGGCCCCAGAGAAGTGCATGGGTTTGGGTAGAGAAATATTTGGGGCCTTGATGCGTGGTTGGCTATAAAGGGTGAGGGGTGAGCCCAGGATAGAATCCAACATTTAAGGAATTAGCAGAGTGGAAAAGAAGCTGGAGGAAGAATAATTAGAGGAAACCCAGGTGAGCAAGGAGTTCTGGAAGACAAAAAAGTGTTTCAGCCACCCAAAGAGGGGTGACCCACAGTGTTCAAGGCTGTGAGAGTAAGGTGCTAGGGCGTCTGAGACGTAAGGACACAGCAGGAAAGCTGGGACTGATGGAGACAGCAGCTGGATTTCAGGGGGCCAAGGAATGTGTGGGAGGCAAGGAAATGGAACCAGCAGATAGAGGCCAGAAGGGGAGAAGCAGAGTGAGCAAGCCAAGGTGCAAGAGGTTGAAAGTTTTAAGCATGAAACTAATAAATACGATATAACACGAATTGAGTGAGGGGGGGAGAATAGGAAATACAGGACAGATGGAGATCCCAAGATGGCAAGAGAGGATGGGATTCAAAGCACAAATAAGGAATGACCAACTGAGGTAGCCTTAGAGCCTGAAAAATGTAAAAACGGGTGGGTGCGTGTTCTCCCGCTGGCCCTGGGCATTGGAAAGCTTTGGGTTTGCTTTTCGTCTTCCCTTTGCCTCTTTTCTCTTGTGGGAGGCGTAAGTGGAAAAGAACACCTTGGCCTAGCCTGCTTTCATTGCTCCTGCCGGAGCCTGTGGCTGGATCAGACCAGCGGGGATGCTCCTGGGAAAACACTTAGCACTTGGCGTTCTCAGCGGCGCCCACGAGATGGCAGCCGTGATTCGTGGTCGTGCACACACCGCCGCGCGGTTCTGACTTCCCCAGTCAGTTTTTGAGATCATGACCATCATGGAGTTCAACCTTTTTCCTTCCTTCCCCATCTTCCCCCTCAGATGTTTTCATTCCAAATTTGAGTGGGGGAGGGAAGGTTATACACTCACATATCCATAGGGACCCAACTATGACAAGGTCCCCCGGGGAATAATTAGAAACATAAAACCCTCTCGCAACACTCAGTGATCAGGACAAAGGGAAGCCAGAGAAGGGACTGTCCAAGATCTCAGAGGCGACCAGCACAGGGAAGGGATACGGAAGGCAAGGGCAGAGAAGCAGACTGAGACTGAGAAGAGTAAGGGATTTGGTAAGAAGACAGGGACAGGTGTGAGTGCAATTTAGGCAGAGAGGGGATGGACACGAGGGCAGTGGTCACTGGTCCCTGAAGCTTGGCAGGGAAAGGACTGGAGGCTCAAGGTGGTACCCAGCGAGGCCTGCAGGCCCAGGGAGGGACAGGCCCAGAACCTGTCTGAAGAAAAATTAAACACCTTGAAGACCCTGGGAAAATACAGGAAAGTACCTGGAGTGGGGGAAAACGGGAGGATGGGAGGAGATTAGGTGCGAGAGTAGTCAACTGTGGGTCCTCTCAGTCAACTACTAACCTAGTAAGAGCTGGGACCTCATGGAAACAAGGAAACCAGGGACCCCATCGAGACCAGGGACCCCACCTTAAACTTACTTGTAGTCCTGGGATGTTCGTCTCAGCTACCCGTAGGCAGTTGTTAAATACTGCTTGAATAATTCATGAAAGAATGGACCTACAACACTGGAAAGACTCTCCGTCAACTTTTTGTCCATGGTGATTTCTGTTTTCTTCTATATACAGTATTTGCCAATAGCTACTACTTTGATGGCATCTTAAGACTAGATAGACTTCAAAATGAGTTACTTTAAGGTTTCTTATCTTTGGGTTTTCTAGTTTCACTTTACATTTTTTTTCTTTTCTCTAGATGCCAGTGCCCAACTCATTCGCATACTTACTCCCAAGGTAATAATACATTCTGTTTTCAGAATGGCCTCAATTTCCACTTCCACAGTTGGCATTTATAATATATTTGGACAAAGGGTAAAAGCAAAGAAAATCAAGGGATGTGAGAAGGTGAATAAAAATGATTGTCTTCTTTGAAATTGGTAATATGTAGTTCTAATTCTATGATGTTAGCTGAATGTATGTTACTGATTATGTGTTTGGCTCAAATACATATTTAATACTATTTATAATGTTTGTTCTAAATAGAATTATATGCCAAAGCTGAAAATGGTGGTATGGGTAGGATTTTAAGATTGTCTGAGTTCATCAAACAGAATTCATCAAGATGAAATCTTTGCAAGTTTCTAATACATTTCGAAAAAGAAAGAGGCTAAAGAACAAGGTGGTTCCTAGAAGGAAAAAACTTACTGGTATTAATGTTTAAAGTAACTTCTATTTCTTAATAATTCAAAATAATGACAAAAGTTTTCAGTTCCCACAGACATCTTAATCTGTACCAACTCCATTGTCCACAGAGCAGCAGGAAGCCCATCATCACCTCAGTGTGTCCTCAGAATGTCTGTCACATGAATTACTGACACAAACACTGATGTCACCTCTTAGAAGGAAAGGTCAAATCTGAACAGTGTTGCGAGGGATAGAAAGGAGGGGGTCTGGCCATGCACAATCCTAAGCAACCTCCCCAACACCCCACCCCCACCCCCCGCTGCAGAGAAGCCTGTTGAGGAGTAGAGCAGATAAACTAACTGAGGGCTGTGCTGGAGTGACTCAGCCTTAAGGACAAGCCAGGGGACCCCCCATTCATGAACAGCCATCACCACGCAGAAGCATGCCCAGCCTTCAGGCCCTCATGTGCATACGTCTTCAGTTGGTTTTCTCCAATTCTGACTTGGTTTCAGCAAAGAATCAGGAATTTTCTATTCGGGGGGAATAAAATTAGTAATTTAGGGAAAGATAATGTCTCTTTCATAGGATCCAATTTATGACTTCTCCTAAACTTTACTCACAAAAATAATAGATTATTTCTTTAAAGCCTGTAGTAATCAAAGAAATTTAAATTTTGATTAAGGATACCCTCGCCCTCAGGAAAGTGAAGATAGATTGTTGTCTAGTGGTGGTCTCTTTTACTTTCAAAAAAAAAAATGGTAGTGAAAATTGTTCGGTAGACTTTTTGTCAATCTTATAGTCATAACCAGGACTGATAGAAAAAAATCGATAAAAACAAGGATAAAATTCATTTAACGGGGCCCTCTTATTGTTCCAGTATCACAGAATTATCATTTTTGCCATAATTGCAACCAGATACATTGCAAAGAAATAATCAGTTTATAAATTTTTTTATTAAATCTCACAAAGAAAACTAAAATTTTTATATGTATCAGCGTGAGAAATAGAAATATCTCACTGTGATAAGTAACATCCATGGGAAAAAATCTTAAACAAATGGTCACAGTTGCTATAAGAAGTGTAAGCAGGACACTAATTACTGAATTTACTAATAGTTTTTCTCTAACAATAACCCATCTGTAGAGTCTAGAGGATTTTTTTCTGGAAGATTTTTACACATCATGTTTTCAAAAGGTATTTTAATTTCAAAGGAGAAAATATTCTAAGTAACTTTGTTTTCACACAATCAGCATCAAGTTAGCATTACATTCTCTTAAAATTGAGGTTTAATTTGATATACAACAATGAAACCTGAAAAATATAGTTTAGGTAAGGGTTCAGGGGAGATGTTTATGTTTACTGCTGGTGTTCACTGCTGGACTACTGATTTACTGTCAAATGACAATGCTTTGCTTTATTTTTGACACCTACTCTAATGCTAAGTTTTACATTTCTAGCTCCTGGATTTTCACCTTATGGGAAAACAACAGATTATGCCTTCGAGGTAAATTCAATCGGTCTATTCTTTCTTTTATGAATGACCTGAAAAAAATACAACTAGAGTATTTTGCTAATGCATTATTATCTCATTTGAAATCTGTTATTAATTGATGTTCCCTAATCTCATTATTTGATCAGGCCCTATTTAGGAAAGTACCTTATTAGGATAATGAACTATAAACATGAGTCATGTCTACCATACTGTCTTCTGTGTAGCTGTTAAAGTAGGACAAATTCCCAGTTCTACAAACTCTCCAATTTATATATGTTGTATGCTGAATCTTCTTTAGCTTTGTAGTTATAACTATCTCAAAAGAGGGCCAGGTAATCTTTTGACACAAGAATAAATGAACAATTAATTCTGATGAATTTTTATCACACCGTATTTATATAATTATTTGTTTAAATCCCGGCCTCCTCCTATTTCAGGAATCATAAAGTACATGTCACCAGGGGCCTAACAATCAACCTGCCCCTGAGCAGGCTGGGTGAGGATGGTGCTGAGTTCACTGAGAGCCCATGTCCATCTGAAAGGTGCGGCCTCCAGTCAGCCCCCCGTGATTGCTGCCCCCCAGGAATGCAGGCTCGGTGTAGCCCAGTTATTTAAGAGACATAGTCACATTGGATTTTTTTTTAAATCCTGACTTTTAAGAGTTATTAGCCAATTCAAAAAAAAAAAATCTAAACATAATGTGGATCAAGCAAAACATCTTGGAGACAAAAGTGACCCATCATCCATCAATATGAAAGCTCTTCTCTCAGCTGTAAACTTTATGAAGCCATGATCCTCCTATTAGTAGTTGTTTTACCAGAGCCTACCACAGTGCCTGGAACATAGCAGGTACTCAGCAGTTTTGGGGGGGTAGGAGGGTGGATGGATGGATGGATGGATGGATGGATGGATGGATACATGCATGCAACAGTAGTTGGATAGACGAATGGTTGGATGAGTGAATGGAGTGAAAAATACACGAGGAATAAACAACATTTAAATTAGAAAATAAGAAATTTGAGAGGTAACTTAGATATGGAGGCATTTCAAGCTGAGGGAAGCATTGAGAGTTTATGATGAATTTGGAAAAAGGTAAATAATTCCAAAGTGACTAGAGCCAAGGTTTGCTTAAAGAAGTGTGATGAGTCTGAGGCCAGATAGGGGTGACCTGGAAGGCCATGCTATTGAATAAATACTCTATTCTCTAAAGGAACCATTTCAGGCTTTTAGAAATGAAATGGTCAAATCTCTAATACACCCATCACGTATACCTTTTTTTTTTCAGATGGCTGTTTCAAATATTAGATATGGAGCAGGAGTTACAAAGGAAGTGGGAATGGCAAGTATTTAAGTTTTCTAGAGTCTACTGTAGAGGTTATATAGCTTTCTGAAAAGAGCAAATTGACAACAGTTGAGTCCTTTGTGGTTGTTGTTTTTTAAATGTTCAATGTTAAGCTTACCAGAAGTGTCTATTACGTTTCTAGTGCGATCAAACCTAACTTATAAATTATTTTCATTACTGTAGGACCTACAAAACATGGGTGCTAAGAATGTTTGTTTGATGACAGACAAGAACCTTTCCCAGCTTCCTCCTGTACAAGTAGTTATGGATTCCCTAATGAAGAATGGCATAAACTTTAAGGTTTATGATAATGTGAGGGTGGAACCAACCGATAAAAGGTATTTTTTTATCGTTGTTACTTTACGTGGAAGCCAACACATTACCACTGTTGGCGTAAAACTTGTCCCAAGCCTTCCTTAATGGCATGGCAATGTATTTCTGAAAAGTATGACATCATGGCTTTTATTTTCCCTTCTCTAAGCTTCATGGAAGCTATTGAGTTTGCCAGAAAGGGAGCTTTTGACGCCTACGTTGCCGTGGGTGGCGGCTCCACCATGGACACCTGTAAAGCCGCTAACCTGTATGCATCCAGCCCTGACTCCGATATCCTAGATTATGTCAGTGCCCCCATTGGGAAGGGGAAGCCCGTGTCTGTGCCTCTTAAGCCTCTGATTGCAGGTAAAGACTGTTCGTTTGCTTGTTTATTTGTTTTCTTTCGCAGTTGGCAAAAGGCCTTAGGAAAGATGCAAGCCAGGAATTTTAGGGTAGATGTTTCCGAAGCTTTCTGATCTCTTCATTTCAGTGTAGTACCTCATTGGGAGAGCAAAACAGATAGCAATTCCTTTATGGTAAAATTCTGATCTTCATTATTGCACAGATCGAGACAATTGGGTCAGTGGTAGGAAAGTTTGCAGACTAAAGCTATGAAATCACTATTTGAAGAAAGGGGGATGGTCATCATTTACTTAATAGATCCCTCTGCCGGTTTCACAAGGTGTTTCTTCTAAACCCCACTCTGTTTTGTCCCATGTTCCCAGCCTCTGTGGAGTTTAAAGGGAACATTCACTATTATTTTTCTGGTGTTGACTCAACCCTTTCTCCCACATAATGGCCCCTCAGCTGACCTGAGGCTTCGTGTCTGCCCTGGGACATGTGGCCAGCATGGCTGCATCACTCTGGGTGACATCTGCTCTGTAGCTGCTAGGAGGGGCACAGCCGCGCAAATCCAAATCAGAATAGCTTGTGTGTTTCACACAGACCTTGGGATCTTTCTGTCTTTTCTGCCCTCTCATTTTATGGCTGTTAGCTTATGACTATTTAAAGTTTTGTGGCTGAAGTGCGCTAACTGGTAACTGGGAAGTATCAGTTTAATGCCTTGTCGTCTCTCTTCTCCCCCTCTTCTGCCCCCATTGTGAATGGGCCTTGTGATGGGATGCGGGTGAGTTGATGTCCCATGAACTGCTGTGATGTGAGTGAGCAATCAGCAGGGGGCAGCATAACTGATGTCTGGCAAGTGGAACCCTCTGGGGAGACAAACTTGACAGAACTACCAAACCAGGAGCCCAGCGAAGGCAGAGCATTACTGTGCTTGCTGCCAAGAGGGCATGAAGACGTCTTTAGCGAGGCAAACAGGAGTTTTCTTCCTGGAGATGCCCAGCGGCCTGCGTTGGGATCCCCAACTGCAGCTGCTTAAGCTCTGGCACCGAGGAGCCCGAGGTTCCCAGCGCTCCTCACTGTTACTACAGAAACAGACATTACACGTACATGTTAAACCTACATACGTGTTAATACAGTCATGGACATCATACACACATGTTAACACAGGTACAGGCATCACATACACATCAAACCGCACATACATGTTACACATGCATGCATGTAATGCAGACATGGACATCATACGTGCTTGCCAACACAAGCATCATGCTGTTATCCACACATGTTAATGCAGACACAGACATACATGTGAAGCATACATACATGTTAATAGACATCAGACAAGCAATGGGGGCTGCAAAGCTTCCTTCTCTAACTTTGCTCCTAAGTATCTCCACCGACCTTTATTTACATGTTGTATTAAAATTAATATTATTTTGTTCAAGTCCCAACTACTTCAGGAACCGGGAGTGAAACTACTGGCGTTGCCATTTTTGACTATGAACACTTGAAAGTAAAAATTGGTAAGAATTTTGCCCTTTAACTTTTAAAAACATTCTCTTACCTTTTAACCCCACCCCCTTTGCTTTAATCCTAATACTTCACAATCAAGGAATTATGGAGTGAAATGCATATATATGTACATTTTCTTTCTTTTTTCAAGTATATATAAAAATATGAAACCATCTAATGAACTTCTTTTTGAGAATTACCTACAAAAGCATATTGAAATGCCATGAATCGCGACTGGCCATTTTTCTGCTCAAGTTAGTGACTTGTATGTCAATGACAAATCGTCCTTCCTTTCTCGGACATCTTTGTTATATTTTAAATCAACGTCATTGAGACATAATGTTATATAATAAAATGCCTCCATCTTAAGAGTCTGGTTTGATGGAGTTTGACAAACATAGACATCCATGTAACCACCACCCCAATCAAGACACAAAACGTCCCCATCATTCCAGAATGTTCCCTCCTGCTCCTTCCTAGTCAATCCCTCCAGCCCCATTCCTGAGTAACAACTGTTCTGCTTTCCATCCTCTTCGTCATTTTTATCCTATCTTCCGCTCTGACTCTCAGCGAAGGTGGCAGAAATGTCCGTCTCCTTGAGTCTGACTCAATATTTTTCTTCTAGGCCTTTGTAGCAGAATAAATTGACGTTCAACCACATATTTATAGTAACTTCTCTTTTTAAAATTAAATTACATTATCCTTTGACATTGTTAAGATAATAATAGTTACCAACACTTAAATTCTACCTTATAGTTGTTGTTGTTTTTTTAATGCATCCTTTTTTTTTTTTAATTTTTTATTGGGGAATCTTTGGGAACAGTGTGTTTCTCCAGGGCCCATCAGCTTCAAGTCGTTGTCCTTCAATCTAGCTGTGGAGGGCGCAGCTCAGCTCCAAGTCCAGTTGCCGTTTTCAATCTTTAGTTGCAGGGGGCACAGCCCACCATCCTATGAGGGAATTGAACCGGCAACCTTGTTGTTAAGAGCTCGCGCTCTAACCAACTGAGCCATCTGGCCACCCTTACAGTTTTGTGTTTGTTTGTTTTTTAAAGAATTTCTCATGTCATCTAATGTGATCCTTAAACAGTTCTGTGAGAGATGGAGGCCCTTTGATGGCATAGTCTAATCTCATAGAGAACTCAGAGAGGCTAAGTGACTTACCCAAAGACACACAGTTGCAGAGCAAGGAACCGAACCAGTGGCATGCTAGTAAACCAGTTCTCTGGAATTTAATAAGTAAATAAGCCCTGATTTGTAGTCTTTGCCAATTTGTGTGGTATAAATACTCCCATCAGAGCCAATGACGTCACTCAACCTGGACTTGGGAAGACATGCTCACACTTGGCTCTTTCGAACCTGAAGGAGCTTCAGCTCCACTGAAAAAGCCAGGTTTCTGATTCCCAGTCTCTTTCCACTGTTCCTGGCCACTTGTGTACAGGAGAATGAATCTTGTCTCGGATTTTTTATTTTTAGGATAATTTCTTATCCTAAAGTTATTTAATGTTTTTAAATGGACCCCATTATCTATAACCTCTATTGAAAATCCCTGTCTTAGGCATTGCTTCCCGAGCCATTAAACCCACGCTGGGACTGGTTGACCCTCTGCACACCCTGCATATGCCTGCCCGGGTGGTCGCCAACAGTGGCTTCGATGTGCTTTGGTAGGTACGGGTGCCACCCGGAGGGGCTTTGTCAGTACCTGGGTCTACAGATAGTATTTTCTTGCTGAAATTACTTTCTAAGCATTCATGTATTAGTACTCCACAGCAGCCCCAGTTTTGGCTGTATTATCCCCTTGCCTACATGAAACTATTGAAGCTGTAAAGATGGTTAAGTCAGTGAGGCCATGGGTGAGCCACAAACCTGCTGTTCGGGATGGACCACCCCAGCCATGGCTGCAGCCACAGGGACGTAGCAAAAGGAGCAGTTGGAGCTGGCCTGTCTCTATGGCCACGCTAACCAGAGAATGCCCAGGGCTGTCAAAACACGCGAGACGGCAGGAAAGGGAGCTGACGTTCTATGAGCTGAACCGTGCTCACCATGTCAGCACATTCCATGCATCATCCACAGCTCTGTACCTGGCGAAAAAGAGAACTCGCTTCAAGATGTTGAGTAACTTGCGCGCGTCATAACGATGCTGCCTTGCCTTCAGCTGCCATGTGCTCCGGCTTCCTAATCAGCATTTCTACTCCAGACTTCGCTTCTGAGCTCCAGGCCATTCATCCCAGCGGCCTCACTCCCGGAGGTCCCGCGGCATGTCACATTCAGCATGTCCCAAACTGCCCTCTTTCACTCATCTGTACGTGCATATTTTTTCACATTCTAACATCTCTAAAATCAGAACATACCTTAAAATCTGTGGCATGGTGATATAGTGTTCTTCCTCAGTGGTACCTTTGTTTTTTAAATGGTACATCTTATAATGCATGGCATCTTAAATTTGATGAAATCTGATCATGCTCTTAATTCCACCTCCCTTCCCCCCACACACACACCTCACAGCTTCTCCTCCTGAGTCCCTTAACTTAGTGAGTGCAGGACTCAGTATGAGTGTCTCCTTTCTCTCATGCCCACACCAGCCAGGAGTTCCTCCCCCTGGTCTTGCTGAATTTCTCTCGTATGTGTTCCCTCTCGGGCCTCATTGCTCCGCCTTGGTTCAGGCCCGTCCCAGCTCTTGCCCTGATCTTTGTAGTCATTCGCTCATCAATTTCCCTGCTGCCATCCCATAGTTCATCCATCTGTCCTCCTCACTGGCCTCACCAAGCTTTCAGAATGCAATATGCCCACTACACAGACACACACACACACACACACACACACACACACAACTCTACCTTATAGGTCTTTCCATGGCTTCCCATGCCTGCTGTCCAAGGGCCACATTCCTTTGGCACTGGACTGTCCCTAAAGCTCAGTTCTTTATCTGCTTGGGTAACTCATCTTTCATGTCCATTGGAGCATTCTCTCTCCAATGGAGTCTTTGCTGACCCTTCCCTTCCCTTTCCTCAAGCACAACTGACCACTCTATCCTTTGCTCTTCCCCTGAGACGGGCCTATACATTGCTTCTGAGACACCCTTCTCTTCACATGCATCTCTCCCTCAGTGCACTGTGAGCTTGGTGAGGACAGGACCATCTTCCTTATCCCTCCTTGCCCCTTGACACAGTGGCAGTCACATCATAGGTATTCAATTAATACCCATTGAATGAATTTCACACAAGCAGGAAGTGGCCGAGTTAGGATTCATGCCCAGGTCGACCCAAGTTCATGGTCTGCTTTACTCAATACATTGCGCTGCCTTCAAGAAACTGGAAAAAATTGTGTTCAACTCCATCCTGGTCATTGTTATCAGTACTTTGAAGACTTCTCCCCTAACAACTTGGAAATGAGGGAAATAAGATTACCCTCCCTAACTGGAAACTGCATAATAAATATATAATGGACGAAAGCAGTCGCCTTTAAGTGAATGATTCACAGGCCCAAAGACTTCACTGTTAGTCAGACGTGGGAGTGGGCTCAGGAGGAAGAATGGTGATAGTTGCCCTTCCAAATATTGTCCAAGGGAGAGAACACCTGGCCTGAAGAATCTGCCCCTATGGCCCAGTGGCCTGTTCTGAAGGTGGACACACCCATCCACTCAACCTTAGAGGCAATCCCCCTGGTTAGGACTCCATGGGCCTTCTGGTCATAAATTAGCATCCATAGGACTTGCCAGCAGGGAGAAAAGGTGTCATCTGGAAGACTCAAGCGTCTGTCCCCCTCAGCAGTTATGTTTCTTGTTGCAAATCAATCATCAGACTTCTAGGTTTTACGTGTAGTTTCTGTGAGTGCCGTTCGGTGAATGTGCCGCTGAGAGACAGAGCTGCTCCTGGGCCCAGACTCGAGATGCATGCAGGGCAGAGGTTGGACTCTGGACCTCAGCAGACTCACTGCCACCCCATCCTGGCCACGTGGACACCTCATTCTTACATTGCCCACAGATTCTGTTTAGAACCACAAAGCCATAGCTTCTGTCGACCAACTGATTTTTTGGTTAAGTTCTAATGCTTTGTTCAACCAATGTTAGCTGCTTCTCAAATGTAGAAGAGAGTAAATTCTCCAATTGAAGACAGAAAATTCTGATTCGTTCAAAAAATAGTTCATCTTATATTGTGTTCCCAATATATCATTGATCTAGATGGTTATGCTTACTCTTATCTTCAGCACTTGATTACCTAGAATTGGTGGCAAGCCAGCAGGTGGAAGAAACGCTGAAGCTTGGGTCCTGAAATAGTCAACCCTGAATTTAGGTCACATAAGGAAAAAGAATTGGCGTTTCTTTCAGGCCAAGATTTAATAATAATGGTGATTGATAAGTTTTATAATGTGCTGGTCCAATATGCTAAGTCCTTTACATGTGTCAACTCAATTTTCACAGTTGCACCCTGAAGATGTACTATTATTTATTCCTGTCTTAGAATCACAGGGAGGGTGGTGACTCCCCCCATGCCCGCAGCAGGAAGATTTGGTGCCAGAATTTACACCTGGGCAGATGACCCCAGGTTTACTGTTCTCACACACTGCATCGCGCTCTTAATA
The DNA here is from genome assembly GCF_057876585.1 of Rhinolophus sinicus. Lineage (NCBI taxonomy): Eukaryota > Metazoa > Chordata > Mammalia > Chiroptera > Rhinolophidae > Rhinolophus > Rhinolophus sinicus. Next base: position 13,444,796 of record NC_142507.1, on the reverse strand, counting down.
GGAGGCTAGTGTAATAAATGAACTCCTTGGGTAAGACGGTATTTGATCAATGCGACGTATAATAAAATGGTAAGTATACTTTAGAAGGTAATCGTTTTTCTAGAGTCAGTGCTTTGCTTCATGACTTAAATGTTTAAAAAATTTCACATCATAAAGATTTATTTGCCATAGGTAATCTTATACAGATAGGTCAAAAACACTATTTTCAACCTGTGCCTTTGAAATACTTCTTGTTAGCCATGCTCTGGAGTCCTACACGGCCCTTCCCTACCACATGCGGAGCCCGTGCCCTTCAAACCCCATCTCCCGGCCAGCCTACCAGGGCAGCAACCCCATCAGCGACATCTGGGCAGTCCAGGCCCTGCGGATCGTGGCTAAGTATCTGAAGAGGTATGTCACCCCATATCCTCTGGCCTTGAGCTGGAAGCTGCACTGGAGAAGGGACTTGGGCTGCATTTGTAGTAGAGCCGGCGGGAAGTGACATGGAGCTGTTTCAGACTCACGGGGACCACCAGAGAGCGTGGCAGCATTTGACTGGGTAGAAGCGGGTACAGATAACGGGCAGCCAGTGTGTTTGAGAGGAACAGAAGGCTTGGCAGAGCAGCGGTGGGAGGTGAGGGGATAAAATGGACACAGGAGAGGCCCAAGCTCCATCATCTACTATTTCGTCTTGTTAATCAGGAAATACGGAACAAACATTGGGTTTTGGAAAGGAGACACAGACGCCTAACTATTCCAAAGAAAGGGGGGAAAGGCCGTGGCACTCTTATTTCATAACAGGAACGCTTCCTTACTCCAGGCAAAATGGTGAAAGAGCAAGTGAGAACTGGTCGGCTTGGCAGTCAGGCTTCCTCCCCAGGGCAGGGTTTCCAAGCTCTGTGTGCAGGAAGGCTGAGCTGCATCTGAAAGGGACCTTTGAGAATGTGTTTTTCCAAAGTGGCACTGGGGACACAGAGAGCAAGCAAAGCCCGTCCTACAATAACATCCCACTTCCACAATAATAAATATTAAAATAACATGTGCAGTTTCCACAGATAACGAGAGGCCTCCAGTGGGTCCTAGTTGGGGCAGTGTCACAGCAAGAACGGTGGGCGGGCTGCGTGTATCCTGCAGGTTGCCCCAGGCGACAGGGACTCACTCCGGGGAACCAGTCTGGGCCCTGTGCATTCGAGTATGTGTTTACTCTAAGTCCATTCACAGCTGCAGTCAAGGTCATTGACAAATGAAGAAGAAGAATGAGTCCCAGGGCACTTTGCTAGAGCAGCTCTCACAATCCAAGGGTCAGTGCTTTGCTTCCCCTGGCGCTTTTATCACATGAGCAGCCTGATGTGATATTTATTATGCCTTTTCTGAAACCATTGATGAGAAAATATTGCTTACCTTCAGTTTTTCTTGAGAAGACAAGATGTCATTTGAATAACTTGCCTAATTTTTCTTCCTACCAAGTAGCATTTCTTATTTTCCCGATCGTTCCCTAAGGCAGCTCTTTATTCAGTAGGAAATGCCAATGTCAGTGTGTTATTGTTAGGTATTTATGTCATCCACAGGGCTGTCAGAAATCCTGACGATATTGAAGCAAGGTCCTATATGCATTTGGCAAGTGCTTTTGCTGGCATTGGCTTTGGAAATGCTGGTGTTCATCTGTGGTGAGCAAATCTGAGATTTTATTTCTTCACCTAAGATCATTGCTTTAAAATTTTTTAAAATATTTAGAATTTAGGACAGGTGGTAAGATTTAAATATGCTATAGAAAGAAAAAAAATTAATTTAGGGTCCTGGAATATTTTCTTAATTCCTATGTAGTGTGTTAGGTCAAAGATTTTGGGGTTTTTGGGTTTTTTTGGTAACAGTTTTATCGAGATATAATTGACACACTATATAATTCACCCATTTAAAATATGTAATTGAGTGCTTTTTAGCATGTTCACTGAGTTACTGTTACCATAATCAATTTTAGGGCATGTTAATCACCCAAAAAAGAAATCCTATATCCCTTAGCTGTTACCTGCCAATCCTCCTATGCCTTCAGGCAACTATTAATCTACTTTCTGTCTCCATAGATTTGTCTATTCTGGACATTTCATATGAATAGAATCATATAATGTGTGGTCTTTTGTGTCTGGTTTCTTTAACTTAGCATAGTGTTTCCATGGTTCATTCATGCATATATAGTACTTCATTCCATTTTATTGCCAAATAACATTCCGTTATATGGACAGACCACTTTTATTTCTCCATTCATCAGTTGGTGGACATTTGAGTTGTTTCCACTTTTTGGCTCTTATGAATAATGCTGCTATGAACATGAGTGTACAAGTTTTTGTGTGGATGTATGTTTTCTTTTCTATTGATTGTATACCTAGGAGCGGAATTGCTGGTAATCCTATGTTTAAATTTTGAGGAACTTCCAGACTTTTTCACAGCAGCCGTACCATTTTGCATTCCTACCAACAGTGGATGTGGGTTCTGATTTCTCCACATCCTTGCCATGTGTTGTGGATTTTTAAAACCTCAAATACATAATTTTTTTCCTCCTAATCTCTCACAAAAAGAGAGATCAGAATCTGTATTAATAGCCCAGAATTCATCTTTTTGAACAGAACTTTATTTGTTTGTTGCCTTAAAAATGAATACCAGTGAACACGGAGAATTAAGAATAGGTCTTTGCTAGGGAGAGAACAGCAAAATAGTCACCCCCAAACTCTAATGCTGAGAGGAGCACAGATTGTCAGTCACGACCTTTCTAAAAAGAAGGTGAGCAAAGTCTCTCCAGAGCTTGAAAAATATTTATATTCTTTGACCCACTAATTTTACCTCTAGGAATATAGCCTAAAAAAGTAATCATGATATGATCACAGCATTTCCACATAAGGATATTCGCCTAAATGTTATTTATAATTGAAAAATTTGGAAACAACCTAAATTTCCAACAGTTTTTGAATGGTTAAAGTGCAGTACTCAATGAACAAAATAAGGCTATTAAAAATAATGTTTTAGAAGAATATAAAATTATATGGGAAAATGTATACAAAGACTATATTAAGTAACAAAAGCAATGTTTAAAACTGAATACACAATATGATCATAAATTAAAGATATGCTCAAGACTAGAAGCATTGTTTCATTTTTTGTTGTTGAGTTGTATGAGTTCCTTATATATTTTGGATATTAGCCCCTTATCGGAGGCGTTGTTTGCAAAAATCTTCTCCCATTCGGTTAGTTGCCTGTTTATTTTGCCTATGGTTTCTTTGGCTGTGCAGAGCTTTTTAATTTGATATAATCCCATTCATTTATTTTAGCTTTTACTTCCCTTGCCTTTGAGGTCAAATTCATAAAATCGTCTTTGAACCCAGGGTCCATAAGTTTAGTACCTATATTTTCTTCTATACATTTTATTGTCTCAGGTCATACGTTTAGGTCTTTGATTTATATTGAGATAATTTTGGTACACGGTGCCAGATAGTAGTCTAGTTTCATTCTTTTGCATGTGGCTTTCCAATTCTCCCAGCATCATTTATTGAAGAGCCTGTCTTTTCTCCATTGTGTGTTTTGGCTTCTTTGTCAAAAATTATCTGTCCATATTTATGTGGGTTTATTTCTGGGTTTTCAGTTCTACTCCATTGGTCCATGTGTCTGTTTTCCTGCCAATACCATGCTGTTTTGATTATTGTAGCCCTGTAGTACAAGCCAAAGTCAGGGAGTGTGATACCTCCAGCATTGTTCTTTTTTCTTAAGATTGCTTTGGCTATTCAGGGTCTTTTGTGGTTCCATACAAATCTGATGATTTTTTGTTCTATTTCTTTTAAAAATGCCATTGGGATTTTGATGGGGATTGCATTAAATCTGTATATTGCTTGGGGTAATATGGCCATTTTTAACTATGTTGATTCTTCCAATCCATGAACACAGAATGTCTTTCCATTTCTTTGTGTCTTCTTCAATTTCTTTTAAAAATATCTTATAGTTTTCAGTATATTGGTCTTTTACATCCTCGGTTAAGTTTATTCCTAGGTATTTTATTCTTTTTGTTGCAATTGGAAAAGAGATTTTTTTTTTTTGTATTTCTTTTTCTGAGATTTCATTGTTAGTATATAGGAATGCAATGGACTTTTGTACATTGATTTTGTAGCCAGCAACTTTACTATATTCATTTATTGTTTCTAATAATTTTTGGTGGCTTTTTTAGGGTTTCCTATATATAGCATCATGTCATCTGCAAAAAATGACAATTTAACTTCTTCATTCCCAATTTGGATGCCTTTTATTTATTTCTCTTGCCTGATTGTTCTGGCAGGGACTTCCAACACTATGTTGAAAAGCAGAGGTGATAGGGGACTTGTTCCTGAACGTAGAGCAAATGGCTTCAGTTTTTCACCATTAATTATGATAATACCTGAGCGTTTATCATATATGGCCATTATTATGTTAAGGTATTTTCCTTGTATACCCATTTTATTAAGTGTTTTAATCATAAATGGATGTTGTATCTTGTCAAATGCTTTTTCTGTATCTATTGATATAATAATATGATTTTTGTCCTTTATTTTGTTTATGTGTTGTATCACATTGATGGATTTGTGTATATTCAACTATCCTTGTGTCCCTGGGATGAACCCCACTTGGTCGTGATGCATAATCTTTTTAATGCATTGTTGCATTCAATTTGCTAGAATTTTGTTTAGGATTTTTGCATCTGTATTCATTAAAAAATATGCAGAGGACCTGAATAGACATTTCTCCAAAGAGGACATACAAATGGCCAATAGATATATGAAAAAATATTCAACATCACTAATCATCAGAGAAATGCAAATAAAAACCATAATGAGATATCACCTCACCCCAGGTAGAATGGCTATCATCAACAAGACAAATAATAACAAGTGTTGGAGAGGCAGTGGAGAAAAAGGAACCCTCATACACTGTTGGTGGGAATGCAGCCGCTATGGAAGGCAGTGTGGAGGTTCCTCAAAAAATTAAGAATAGAATTACCATATGATCCAGCAATCCCTCTCCTGGGTATCTACCCAAAATATCTGAAACCATTTATCCGTAAAGATATATGTGCTCCAATGTTCATTGCAGCTTTATTTACAGTGGCCAAGACATGGAAACAACCAAAATGTCCTTTGATAAATGATTGGATAAAGAAGTTGTGGTATATATACACAATGGAATACTATTCGGTGGTAAGAAAAGATGAAATAGTACCATTTGTGACAACATGGATGGATCTTGAGAGTATTATGCTAAGCAAAATAAGTCAGACAGAAAAAGTCTAGAACCATATGAGTTCACTGATATGTGGTATATAAAACTGAAAACAACAAAAGAACAAGACAAACAAATGAAGAAACAAAAACTCATAGACACAGCCAATAGTTTAGTGGTTACCAGAGGGGAAGAGGGAAGTGGGTGGTACATGAGGGTAAAGGGGATCAAATATATGGTGAGGGGTGATGAACTGACTCTGGGTGGTGGACACACAATATGATAATATATGATGTATTACAGAATTGTACACCTGAAATCTCTGTAACTTTACTGACAATTGTCATCCCAATAAACTTTAATTATTTTTTTAAAAGACTAGAAGGAAATATTCTATAATGATTATCTTGAGAAAATGGGATTATGTATTATTTTCATTTTTTAAAGAATACATGCAACTGTTAAGAATTAAAATATTGGATATTGTTAGAAAGGTACCTTTGAAAGCTACTGTGTTTCCCCGAAAATAAGACCTAGCCAGACCATCAGTTTTAATGTGTCTTTTGGAGCAAAAATTAATATAAAACCCGGTCTTACTTTAATATAAGACCAGGTCTATAATATAATATATAATATAATATAATATAATATAATATAATATAATATAATATAATATAATATAATATAATACTGGGTCTTATATTAATTTTTGCTCCAAAAGACACATTAGAGCTAATGGTCCAGCTAGGTCTTATTTTGGGGGAAACACAGTACATGCACCCTTTCATGTCATGAAAGCACACAAAGCAATAATATTCTGAATACTCTGGAACCTGAGCTAGGTAAAACACATTCCAAAATACCCAACAACTCAGAGAATTGATAGCTTCTGATCTGCCTCAAGAAAGATGATAGGCAAAGGGCACCTTTTTTTTGGACAGATAATTATACTATTCACAAAAACATTTCAACTTTCTATGAAATTCAAATCTTTTGGTGCATGAGCACAAATGTATCCAATAACCCATATCAATAGACTTACAGACCACTTTACTATTATAAAACATTTTTTTTTCAATATATTAATTGTAACTATATTATTAAAGTGTATGAATCTTATAGAAGATGACTCTTCTGAGTCACCTATTAAACTATAATATTATCCTATTTGTTCACTAAGAACTCAAGAGGACATAAAGGGTTTTTCCATTAAAACAAATGAAAAAGAAAACCCCCACAAATGAAAACACATGGTGCCTTTTCTTGAAAGCCCTTCAGGCTAAAATAATCATTTATGATTCAATTCCATTAGTATGTAACATTCAAAAGGATGTATCAGTTATTGGTGGGACAGATCGCCGGCAGGTGAAGCTTGCTTGTCTAACACAGCACATCTTGGCTCATAAAACTCCCACGGAGCGTGCCGCGAAAGCATTGCAAAGCAGGATAGAAAACTCACGCCCTGAAGCTTATTAAAGAAACTTCAAAGTGAATTCTTAATTTCTTCAAGATCATAAGGTTCACCAAATGTGTTTGGGGAGCAACTTCTGCATCGACATGTTTAATGGCACACCATGCTATGAGCATTTGAATTTGAACATTCCCGAGGTTTTGTTATGAAGAACACCAAATACCAAGGGCCTAATGACATATCCTTATATCAAAGAATGTGTAACTTTGTGAGATAGCGGGATTGTCAAACGACTATAAAGGGCTCTCCCATAAGAGTATCTTTGTGTTGTTCATTTGAATTTCTGATATCTGTATGTCAACATAAAGACTTTCTTTCTTTTCTAGCCATGGAATGTCTTACCCAATTTCAGGCTTAGTGAAGACATATAAAGCAAAGGACTATAACGTGGATCACCCACTGGTGGTAAAAATCATAATAAATTCTGTAATTAAATCTTACATTTCCTCGCAGTTGCCGTAAATGTATTTGTCAATTCTTGATTGCTTGGAGTACGGGGTACAATAATTTACTATCTAGAACATGGAGGTTGAAGACCAGCTTTGGCCAACTGGTCACCATGTTTTGTTTGTCTGCAGCCTCATGGCCTTTCTGTGGTGCTCACCTCCCCAGCCGTGTTTACTTTCACTGCGCAGATGTTTCCCGAGCGGCATCTGGAGGCGGCAGAAATATTGGGTAGGAACCATTACTCATAAATCTGTGACCCATGTGTGTGGAGCATTTCCTAGTGTTGCTTCTGAAGATAAACCATAAAGGATAATACTAAAAACGTTGCTTTGAGATAGTTTACTAATAAAATGTCAGTGACATGCCCAAAGTCCAATTTGCGCTAAAATTCTAATTTTATGTTTCTAATAAATAGTCTATTAACAATGAAATGGAACCAAATATTGCTTATGTTCAGTTTGGAGTAATCCCCTGTTCAGTGTTTTCATCCCCAAGGAACGTGAAACTCTTTATAGACTACCAGTGTTGTAAATGGCTTTTGCTATGTTTAATGGGTAATAAAATGAATCTAAATCAGGAAGTAAAAATAAATTCCCAATTACAGAGAATCTAAACAACTAAAAACTGTATAAAAAGATCCCAAAAGAAGAATTTGTTTACTGCTCTGTAGAATAAATAATGTCTATAATAAGATTCCAACTGTGCCTCTTGAATCTTACAACAAATAAAATTATGTTCAGGATAGCTTTAGTGTTGAGTAAAATTTGGGTATTTTTCGAAGACGAGAACTCTTTTAAGTAAACTTGAGTGTTTGATTAACTTTCCAAACACCTTATTCCCCTACTTGCGTTTAGGGTAGGAAGGGAAAGGCTAAAAAGAAAACTTCAGTGTGCTCTTCTAGCACCAGCCGTTGGAGAGATTGTTTCCAAAAAGGTAGGAACGACCACAGACATCCTTCCAAGGTGCCGCTTCAACCCAACTTTTCTCTCACACTCTGACGTTTGTGCTTTCGCTGAGTACCAGGCTCTGGGCTGGAAGTGTTCATGAAAGAAGTCCAGGGTAGAGAAGTCGTGCTGGGGGCTTGGTTTTTCCAGAACTTTCTGCTGGAAATGTGGCACCAGCTTTACCAAGGGTCTTATTTCCCTTTTCCCTTTGGGCCTGGGGATGTTGTTTAGCCATTTGCTGGGACTCAGATGCCTTTGTAAATATGCAAACAGTGTAAATAGGCAGGAGCCCAAATTGACTAGCTAGCTGTATGGTAAATGGGGAAATCTTAGAGAACTTTCCACGCAACCAGTAAAAATACTGAGAAAGCGATTCCTCTGTTAGACAAAACCCAGGCCAGTAGAACCCACCAATTCTTTCTTCTTGCACAGGAAATTTGTTTAATATTATTCTCTACTTAGCCATTAAATATTTTGCTTCCTTATGTAATCTTAGATTTTCTTAAGCTTTATACCAGTGTAGTCTCTTTCCTACCCTCTTTTTTTCTAAAACACTTCATAGGAAAACCCAGGGGTTTTGCCGGTGTGTTTTATGGCAGCCATCCCAGGAAAATAAAAAGCCCATAAACCTCGTATCATGTGTCGCCTCTCCACCTACTCCATACTTTAGCTGCCGCTGTGTAATATAGGTTGGTCTTGTCAGGCAAGGTTTACCTTCCATTCAGCTGCTCTCCCAACCAGCCCTGTATCTGGTTCTATTTATACCTTTTCCTGGATTAGTGAAACAGACCTCACTGTCCTGGAAGAGAAAGGTTAAAATGGATTTAATAACGTGCTTTAGTATGGCGGTGAACCAACCGTACATTCTAGTGTCCTTGTGCGCAATAGCAAGTGGGCTTGGATGACAGCATGAGGCATTTTGGATAATAACTAATATTACATTCCATTGTAAAGTGTTTCACTTCCTCACAATGAAGATGTTCAACCAGAATAGATGGGGGGCAGGGGTGCTAATGGTTTCGGATCAGTTCCCTTCCCCTGGGAACTTTCACGGGCACTCTGCCTGAGGGCAAAACCCTCTGGTTCTTCCAGATTGACATTTCTGTGATTGTGTATATTAATTATGTCCACATTCTTACATGTCTCCAACCCTTGGGAACCTTCCTCCCCCTTTATGATATCATTATTCTCTACATAGTAAATAGTATTTTCTGAGAGGCTTCCTGTTCTTGGTTCTGCCTAAGTCTATAATATTTATTTAGAGGAGCCTGCCTTGCCCTTTGGTAACAGAGTCCAAACTAAAAACTTTTGTAGCTATAGACAGGAAATACTTCCCTCCCTGGCCACACATAGTCCGTTTTTGTCATTTTCCTCCTTTTTGGCAGTTAGCCTTGGAGTTTTTGTACTTAACATACATCTGTATCTCACACGGTATTTTTGCAAAGGGTTTGTCTTCCTTTCCTAAGATGTTGCCGTAAGAAAAGGCATTGAACATGTGTACCTCTAGATGTCAGCAAATTCTAAGCCCTGAAAGCTATGTAAGCTGTGTTTTCTGCTACGAGTGCTCTTTCTTCCTCATCCAAACACCAGCCTTCCTTCTTGGGCTCCTTCCTGTGCCTCTTTTCTTGGCTCTGTTCCTTTCCTTCCGACCCCAAAGCGGGGAGCAGCCCATTGGAAATGTGAGAGCCAGGTGAGCTGCCTCCCCGCGGCCCTCTCTGCACGGGCCTGGCGGGTGGGGCTGACCGCTGGGCCGGCCTCCGTGTGAGGCACAGGGGCACCCTTGTCCTCTGTGTCAGGGAACCAGCAGTAGGCTATACATCAGCTACCTTGTGACTGAATGACACCCAGGGCCAGCTTCCTCCTCTCTGTCTACAGTCAGCGCTTTGTGTCTTCTAGGCGCCCACGCCCGCACTGCCAGGACCGCAGATGCTGGGCCTGTTTTGGCAGATGCACTCCGGAAATTCTTATTCGATCTGGATGTTGATGATGGCCTGGCTGCCGTTGGTTATTCTAAGGCTGATATCCCCGCATTAGTGAAAGGAACGCTGCCCCAGGTAAGAGACACAGCACATCTTCACTCCCTTCTGGAAACACAAAGCTACAGGAAAGATGTACTTCATTTGGGGCATGTTAGAGGAAATGAAAACCCGGGTCCACAGGTTTGCTGTACCACACGGCAGCTCTCCCCTTCCCCAGGGGGAAGGAGCCACAGCTCCCTCACCTTTATATTCTTCCATAAAACTGTGGCATGTGTGAAACTTATGATGCAACTGAAAGGAGCCCTTATAAAAATTCAAGGCAAAGGAAAACACAAAAAAACGCATTCATCTTGAGGTATAGCAAATCTCTCTTTTCTCCATGTCTACTCTTTTAAGAGTCCCCTATAAAACTATGTGAAGCTGTTTTAGAAGGGCCACTAATATTGTTTTTCACTGTAAAGAGTTACAAATTCCTATTACTGTGAACAGTAGACATGACCTTTAAGACTATTACAAAATTACCTTTTTTATTTAGATATAATTGATATTATATTCATTTCAGGTATACAACATAATGATTCCATATTTGTATATGTTGTGGAATGATTAATAAGTCTATTATTAACATCCATCACCTCACAGAGTAACAATAATTTTTCTTCTTATGATGGAAACTTTTAAGATCTACTCTCCCAGCAACTTGCAAATATACAGTACAGTATTACTATATAGTTGTCACCATGACAAAATCACTTTTTAGCATATTTGGGAGATTGTATATTTTATATGTATACATGTCTGTGTCATTTTGAATCTTATTTATTTAAATGTTGCTAAAGAGTGTAAACTGAGCTGTTACCCTTTATTTGGTAGGATCGTAATAGATGTCGAGTTTCCCCTCCCAAACTTCACATGAAGAGAGTTTCTGCCCCACTGGGCCTCTCTCCCACTGTGCTACAGCATGAGACCCTAATAGGCCAAGACTGTGTTCATTGCAATTCGCCATGAAGTAGAGATTCCGAGCCATGGACACTCAGCTTGTGGACCACACCATGCCCACCAGGCCCAGAGCACTCACTTGGCCCTCCCATCCAAAATGGGAAAGGCGAGGGTCATTTAAACACCGTGAGGAAATAAATAAATAAATAAATAAATAAATAAATAAATAAATAAATAAATAAATAAAACAATAAAAATGTAAACCCCCCCCCCCAAAAAAAATGAAAAAATAAAAAATAAACACTGTGAGGATATGAGGATAAGGCGTGTCTGCCTCAAGGTATTCATGGATCTTTTCCTGACACTGGAACAGAGTTAACAGCTGGAATATCTACTCACACAGCATACTGCTTACGATAAATAGCAATGCTTTTCTCTTACCCCACCACTCCAGTTAATCAATTTCCCACTTAGCAAGTGCTTAGAATGTTGAAGACCTCAGCTCACATAGATAATATTTGTATGGATTAGGTTCACAGATTCATGTTTGCAGGAGCCAGATAGATAACAGCAATGAATAGTCAGTTAAGGCAATAGGGGGTAGTGGGGACTTTGGTGAACTAGAAATCACACGACCCATCTGATGGGGTAAGCCTCTTTTCAGCTACAATTTATCATTTCCAAGCAGAAATTCAGGTCCCAGTGTTGGGAGAACTTCCAATTTTCAAGAAAAATCAGCAATCTGAATATTTGTATTGAATTCCCTTATTTCCCAATGTACAGACCAAACATGGCCCATGCACTATCAGTTTCCCTAATTTAGACTCAGGTGCAGTAGACTCAGTTGCTTCTAAAAATAGAAATGAATGAGAAAAAGAAGAATCTCAAAATGTAGCCGAGCCCCTAGACTAACTCACAAACCCTTAGTTCTAACCCACAGTCAAGGGACAAAATAGCCAAAAGACATGACTATCCCAGTTGTTTTATGCAAACCTGTAAGTTCCATGAGGGCAGGAACCTATCTGTTTTGGTCATCTATTCTCTATTGTACCTAGCACAGCTAGTAAACATCTTAAATGAACACATATCTGCAGCCCTCTCCTTCTAAATCGTCTGTCCAGGTGAGCTTAATGGCTGAATGATGGTAACTTCTTGAGAAGTTTCCTTAGATTTAATAGGACTCAACCAGTGACAAAGAGCCATGAAAACCTACCTAGGGACACCCGACCAAACGGTCATCATGAGTTTTATGTAGCCCAAGGCTCTTACAACATGGTCCCCGTGATAGTATCCATTCCGCAAGGGGTTCTTTGAAAAGTTCTGCTTGTTTAGCTCGGAAGTATTCAGGAATATGTGTTTGTCAACATCTAGGAATGGTATCCATGGTTTTCAGATGAAACTGTGTGATGTTCTTGGTCATTTAATTGCTGGTGGCAAAGCATCTCCCCGCCATTGGGATGCATTGGCAAGTGTTTATTTACTGTTTTAATTATACTCTGCTCAGACTTTCACTTTCAGAAGCTATTCCAAACTAACATCTGAGACCATCCAGTAAAATAGCAAGCTAATTAGATATCATTCTGACTACCTCAGTGCACGTGTCATACTGGGAAATACAGAGAGCACAACCTTAATTAGATAAAACTAATTTCTTCGTTGCAGAAAAGATACAAGTCATATCTATAAAGTAGGAAGCCAGTATTTCCTCAAGGTGTATTCCTAAAGCAGTCCCAACATGTATACTGCCTTTTTTTTCCTTTGATCATATTTTCATGATTGGGAGAAACATAGTCAATTTTAATTAACTAGCACTAGTTCCATTTTTGAGTCAATGTGATATATGTGAGATAGATAGATGATAGATAGATAGATAGATAGATAGATAGATAGATAGATATATAGATAGATACCCTGTTTCCCTAAAATAAGACCTAGCCAGACAATCAGTTCTAATGTGTCTTTTGGAGCAAAAATTAATGTAAGACCCGGTCTCATATTATATAAGACCGGGTCTTATAATAAAATAAGGCTGGGTATATATTATATTATATTATATTATATTATATTATATTATATTATATTATATTATATTATATTATATTATAGACCCAGTCTTATAATAAAATAAGACTGGGTCTTATATTAATTTTTGCTCCAAAAGACACATTAGAGCTGATTGTCCGGCTAGGTCTTATTTTGGGGAAACATGGTAGATAGATAGATTGACTGATTGATTGATAGATGGCAAACAGACAAAAGTATATAGATAGATATAGGTGATATTGATATAGATATAGATGGAAAGAGAGGAAGGGGTATATACACGGGACTTCAGAAGCAATCTTAGAAATAAGCTGGTCTTGTAAATGAAGAACTACTGTGAGGTTTTTTGTTTGTTTTTGGCAGCAGTGAACATTTTACAGGAATGCTATGGCAACTTCAGAATTTTTCACATGCTGCAAACTACTCTGCACTTACTAGTATTTACAGGATTTAAGGTAGTGAGGGGCGGGGGGTATACTGGTTCCTGCAAAAAGGTTATTTCATGTAGTCAACATTTGATAAAGCTCCTTTTATGTTCAGCAACGAGGGATCGGTTTTCTCTGGAAGGAACAACCAGGCCAGTATTCTTGACCAAACACTACGGCTGCTACTGGCGGCAGCAAATAGCGGCCCTGTGTACAGAGGCTTCCAACCGCCATCGCCAGGCTGCAAGGGGAGCAGGCAGGAATAAATTAATCTCCCAAGCTGGATTTCTGAAACCTCTGGAAAGAAACACTTACATTTCAAATCAAAACATTTCATTACTGAGGAGAGCTGTCTACTACCAAAATGAGCGCTTCCACTCCCTGGCAGGCAGGCCAGCTGAAATGTTGTTATTTTATGAATGTGCTAAAAGTAGTAGTCTGGATTTATTTCAGTGCCCATGTTAATCAGTTGTCTTTTGGTCTTCCATGTCTATAAATAATAGTGCATTGCAGAACACATCTGAATTCTGAGAGTTTAGCTTTTATATGGCATAGATGATATGTGTGGGTCTATATTGCAAACTTTACATCCTTACCCCCGTTTAACCAATCACTGGGGGTTACAAATGTGAAAGAGAAGCTCGGCTCAGCTGGGCCTGAAGGACTTCTGAGAGTCCTAAACTACTTCACCAAATGTGACAGGATCATTTTAAGGGCCTTTGAGCTCATCAGATAAGACCCTCTTATAAACAGAATAATGGGGCAGTAATCTTTGGCCACAGCGAACACTGAACTTTATTCCTTCAGCCTGGCACAAACATACCTATAGGTCACCATAAAGCAGTCTCTGCCTTGCTATGGATTTTCAATAGTCTTTCAAGTTTCTAAAAGATATGCTAGTAGGTACCGTTCTACTTCGGCTTCACCCACACTCATCAGCGTAGTCCCCATCCTTCTCCCATCTGTCTCTCCATCCTTTCTTTATAATTCATTTTTTTAATTGTGGTAAAATACACCTAACACCATTTACTATTTTAACCATTTTTAGGTGTACAAGTTAATGCCATTAAGTACATTTACAATCTTGTGCAACCATCACCACTATCCATTTCCAGGACTTTTTAATCATCGCAAACAGAAGCTCTGCTCTGTTGTTTAATGGTAAATAACCTCTCCCCATTCTCCCCTTCCCCTGGCCCCTGGTACCCTCTATTCTACTTTCTGTCTTTGTGAATTTGCCTAGTGTAGGTACTTCATATAAGTGGAGTCATACAATAATATTTGTCCTATTGTGGCATCCCTACTTAGCATTAACGCCTTCAATGTTTGGGAATTACATTCCTTTTCATGGCTGACTGATATTCCATTGTATAGATATACTGTGTTTTTTATTCCATTTATCTTCAGATAGACATTGGGGTTGATGCCACTTCTTGGCTATTGTGAATAGTGCTGCTAGAAACATTAGGTTACAAGTATCTGTTTTAGTCCCTGATTGCAATTTATTTGGGTATACCTAGGAATAGAAGTGTTGGATCATATAATTCTATGTTTAACTTTTTTAGGAACCGCCAAACTGTTTTCCATAATAGCTACACCACTTTATATTCCAACCAACAATGGATTCCAGTTTCTCCACAGCTTCACCAACACTTGCTAAATACTTGTTATTTTTCTCCTGTTTTTTGTTTTTGTTTTTTGATAGCCATTCTAGTGGGTGTGAGTAGAAATTCATTATGGTTTTGACTTGTATTTCCCTAATGACTAATTTCCCTAATGATGTTGACCATTTTTCCGTGTACTTGACTGTTTATATACCTTCCTTGAAGAAATGTCTATTCAAGTCCTTTGCCTATTTTTGAATTGGACTGTCTGGTTTTTTATTGTTGAAATATAGCAATTATTTATATATTCTGGATATTAATCCCTTCTCAGATATCTGACTTGCAAATATTTTTTTCCATTCTATTAGTTATCTTTTCACTCTTTTGAAAATGTCTGTTGATGCATAAAAGTTTTAAATTTTGCTGTAGGCCAGTTTATCTGTTTTTTTCTTTTGTTGCCTGTGATTTTGGTGTCATATCCAACAAACCCAATGTTGTGAAGATTTTCCCCTGTTTTCCTCTAAGAATTTCAAGATTTGTCTCTTACATTTAGGTCCATTTTGAGTTAATTTTTGTGTACATCTTTCCTTCTTTCCTTTCTTTCTTTTACCTGACAAATACTTAGTCAGGTCGTACTATATACCATGCATTTTATAGGATACAGTGAGGAGGAAAATAAAAGTCTTTTCCCTCTCTCATGGAGCTTACATTCTAGTGAGGGGAGACAGACAATGCACATCTAATCAAATCTATAAATAATATATAAATGAAATCATTTCAGATAATGATAAGTGGTATGAAGGAAAACCTGGGTGGTTTCACACAGGACAGTGTGGAAGGAACTCCAGTGAGGATGGTCAGAGAAGGCCTCTGACTGAAGGTGGAAGTAGCCAAGTGAAGATCTGGGAGAAGCAGTCCAGGCAGAAGGGAAGGGCCCTAAGACAGGGTAAAGATTAGCATTTGCACAGGACTGAGAGGGGACGTGGGTCTAAGTGAGATGAACCAACGGGAGAAGAGTCAGAGCTGGGGCAAGAACCAGGGCCAGATCAAGTGGCATTAGAAGCCATGGTTTTGCTCTAATTGCAATGAGAAGTTATTGGAGAGCATTAAGCAAGGGAATGGTATGATCCGATTTATAATGGGGGGGAAATCATTCTGCTGCCATAGGGAGATTGGCCTCTAGGGGGCAAGCGTGGAGCAAAAGTGGAAACACCTTTAAGAGGCCTTGCAAGTAGGACAGGAGAGTGAGGGTGATGTAGACGTGGGTTGTGGTAGAATGGGAGGTGAGAAGTGGTCAGATTTGGGATTTATTTTGCAGGTAAATTTGACAGATTTGCTGATAGACTTAGATTTAATATGGAGGGAAGGGAAAGAGGAATCAATGATGACTCCTAGACTTTCCCGAGTGACTGGGTGTCATTGCTGAGATAACGAAAATGGGGGGTAGGGGAATCCGAGTTCGATCTTCGTGTGTGAATGTTGATTCCCCCTTCCCACCGCCTTCATTAACTCAACAAATAACTGTTGAGCACCTATTAATGGTGTGTCAAGCACTCTGGTAGGCACTGGGCATGGAGCATCCCTCTTATACCAGATATGCCCCCAAACAAGTGTTTATCACAAGAGCACAGACCGAGAGACCCATGAAAATTGAACCCCCAAACTGACACACTTCTTAATTTTATGGAGCCCCAGAAATGTGGACACAGGGTACTCATTACAATATCTTCTAATCCCCTGTCGCAGAGGAATCTGGGACCCACTGATGGGAATATAAATAGCAAAAAGATGTATAACTTGAGTCAATAATCATTGGAAAAATTAACAAGTCACTGAATTTGTTGGGGAAGGTAGAAATAAAACCCTAGTTAATATTTAAAAAGGAGTTACTTATTGCCCATAGCCTGAAAGTGATGCCCTAATGAAGTCCTTTCGCATGTATATCTGAAGTCCAAGTTGTAAAACACAGTCTTTGAGGTCAAGAAAGACCCAGTTCTGTTTTCTTTGGCTGCATGCGCTGTGCCTGGGTCTTTGCTCCGCATTCACACAGAGCTGGCAGAGGTTGCTGACTGGACACGGTTTGGTCATTCTAGGAGGTGTTTCTCCCTAGGTTGATTTGGTTCTGTACATTTGGGCAGAAGGATATTGTCAGGACATAAGATAAGGACAATGGCTTTTGAAAATTTGTGGAAAAGAGGTGTCACTTGATAAACTTCTGAGTTGGGGGTCAGCTAGTGCGAAGCAAACAAGGAATATGATTTTTAAAGATATCACTATTCTCAAGTCGTTATTTCTTATGCCCTAGTTAATTTATATAACCTAGTAGCTTTTGCAAACTGTCTTTTCAAAGCCCAGAGTAACTCCTTTTGTTTACTGTTTCAGGAAAGGGTCACCAAGCTTGCACCACGCCCTCAGTCGGAAGAGGATCTGTCTGCCCTGTTTGAAGCTTCAATGAAACTCTATTAATTTTCATTTTCACTGAAAGAATTACCATTGGCTATCATAGTTTAAGATCAGAAGTTGATCTAAGCAGAGCTTTGTCTTTTCATCTCCACACATAACTTCTCTGTTATCAGTTTGAATGCGATGTAAGTTTATCCTGCAGAAGATTCCCTGATGCTCAAAGTCAAGCCACTTCCATACTACAGGTTAGACAAATGCCCCCAATGTTGGCCCCTCATTTGCATTCCTGTCCCAACCCTGCAGACTTGCCCTGCTTCATGTATTAAATGGGTAAAAACTCAATATCTATCAAAACTCTTCATGCACATATCCTGTGCCCAGCCATCCATGTCTAGAAATTTATCCTATAGAGGTTCTAGCATGAGTGTGTAAAGAAATATGCCAAGGATGTTTCAGGCAGCACTTTTTCTAATAAAAAAAATGTGAAAAAACCTAAATATTCATTAATAGTACATTGATAAATAAATCATAGTGCATTAAATAATGGAATGCTATAGTGCTATTAAGAAGAATGAGGTAAAACTATTGGAAATATGTCCATGATATACTGCTAAATTGGAAGAAAGTAAGTTGCAGAAAAATTATATTTTAGTATGGTCTGATTTTTGTTTTTAATTATATGTAAATATATGTCTATCTATACATAGAAAAGAAAGATGCACATCAAAATATTAAAAGTTATCACTGGAGAAATGGAATTTGGGGTATAGAAAATTAAGAGAAATTGTTTACTTTATATTTTATACTTTCACTTTTAATTTTATAAACATCTGTATTGTTTGGATTTGTCACAACAAGCATATATCTTCTAATTTTAAAGGGGGGAAAGAAAAGAAAGAAAAATACCACTTTACTGTTTTAGGTCAGATTCATCATATTTTATTAAAATATTAGCAACTAATATTTAAAAGATAAAAACAAACACAAAGTGGTAAAATATTAGAGAATGGACCTCTGGTAAATAAATTGTTCTTTTGAGAAACACACTAACTGTTTTTTGAATTGAGGTAACATTGGTGAATAACATTATATAAGTTTCAGGTATATACAACATTATAATTCAATATCTGTATGTACTATAGAGTGCTCACCACCCGAAGTCTAGTTTTCATGAGACACCATATGTATATTTAACCTCCTTTACCTATTTTTGCCTTCCCCCCACGCTTTTTCCCCTCTCATAACCACCAATCTGTAGTCTGTATCTATGAGTTTGTTCTTGTTTTATTTGTTTCTTTTTTGTTTTACAGATTTCACATATGAGTGAAATCATATGGTTTTTGTCCTTTTCATCCATGTTGTTGCTAATGGCAATATTTCATCTTTTTTATGGCTGAGTACTAGTCTGTTGTGTGTGTGTATATATATATATATATATATATATATATATATATATATATATACACATATATATGTATATATATATATGTCTACACATATATATATCTTCTTCATCCACTCCTCCATCGATGGACACTTAGGTTGTCCCTGTATCTTGACTATTGTAAAGAATGCTGCAATGAACATGGGGATACATATATCTTTTTGAATTAGAAAACACTCACATTTTATATGGTAATTCCCTTTTTGGAAAAATGTTTCTGGTGCTCAGAATAAATTAATTCAAAAGCAAGCAGTTGTAGTTTACAGACTTCAGCCTTGCAAGTAAAATCTAAGGAGTGTGACCATCTGCCTCCCTACTTGCTGAAACTTCTGTGGTTCATTTCCTCACAAAGGTTCCCACATCGAGGTTTGCCTGCTCAAGCTTTGGAGTCTAGATCTCAGTGGGCTTGTGGATTTACTTGTATTTTAAATTGAATTAAAGACTTAATCAAATAAGACATAGCTATCTACAGATAGATATATGTAGATATATAGATATATCCGTATATAATTACATCAGCATTTTAAATAATGGATGAAAAGGGCATTGCTGTGCCATTCAACCTGCCCGGGCCCACTTTATAAAGATCTTTATTTCCTTAAGATTTTTAAAATATCATTTAAATAATGTTTATTGGGAGTTTTCTCTAATCACAAACATAAAATATGTTCAGTACCAAAAATTGGTAATACAAAGATAAACACAAAAGAAAATATGTGTTCGTATTGCACCATCCAAAATAGCCTCTGTTAAAAGTTTGATATAAGTCCTTTCAGTAATTTTGTATGCATATATATGTATATATGTTATAGATAACTGTGTATGTAGATATTTTTCACTTAGAAATGGTATCGTTAAGGTATTATTGTAAATCCTACAGAACATTCAAATTCTTTTACCAAGTGCCCAAAAGGCAAGCATAAGCACCAACAGAATTTCAGCTATGCCTTGCAGACCCTATCTAGCTAAATTTCCCTCCAGCTTTTCAAGAGAATCATGGATCCTGAGAGCAGAAGCTGTGTAAATGATGCAGAGAACAGCTAAATGCTCTGCCAATCTGAGATTCTTCAGGAAACTTGAGTAAAAACTGTTAATGAATGTCTCAAAATACATTTGGCATAGCAAAAACATTATAAATGTCCCGCCTCTTCCATCCTCCCCAAAAAAAGTCCAGGGAATTTCTAGAGCTCTTGTAATATTTTCTGCCAGGTGACATGGCATCATTAGAAAACCTTAGACTAGGGGTCAAGAGCCTTGGGCTCTGCTCCAGTCCCTTGGTCTATCTAAGTCTATGCCTCTTCCAGCTTGAAAACGCTGTGATTAGATTTTATGTGTTACCTAGTCCTTGATGTGAGATTTTGAGTTTGGGAAATTTAATCTGAAATAATTTGACATATAAAAATGCTTTGTCTCTCTCTCTTCAATGTTCGATGCCTTTACTACCAGTAGCCAGATGTCTAAATGTGACTCAGCAGGCGGAGTGTTTGCTGATGATGATTCTGGAGGAAGGATTTAAAGGTCAAGCATGAAGGAACAGATTTAGGAAGCCTTCTTTTTAAAAAAAAAAAAAATCTTAATAATTATCATTTTGGGTTCTTACAAGATGAGAATATGGAAAAGATGTGTTTCTAGCTGTTAAAAGAGTGTGAGATACGATATTCAGCCCATTTCTGTGAACCAATCACTTTGATGTTTCTGAGACAATTGAGTGCATTCTTCTAAGTCAAATCCTATTTTTCTATTGATTTCCTTTAAAAGATCAAAAAGTTCTTAGGAGGGCCGGCCCGGTGGCTCAGGCGGTTAGAGCTCCATGCTCCTAACTCCGAAGGCTGCCGGTTCGATTCCCACATGGGCCAGTGGGCTCTCAACCACAGGTTGCCAGTTTAATTCCTCGAGTCCCGCAAGGGATGGTGGGCTCTGCCCCCTGCAACTAGCAATGGCAACTGGACCTGGAGCTGAGCTGCGCCCTCCACAACTAAGATTGAAAAGGACAACAACTTGACTTGGAAAAAAGTACTGCAAGTACACACTGTTCCCCCAATAAAGTCCTGTATCCCTTCCCCAGTAAAATCTTTAAAAAAAAAAAAGTTCTTAGGAGTCCCGGCTCCACTTAATATGGATTAATTTACTTAAATTAAAAGAATAGTATTCAAAAGTTTGTATAATGCTACTTTCATAAAACTATCACATAAGGTGGCATTTTCACTTAAAATTTACATGTACATCCCTAATTTTATTTTGTGATACAAAATACTAATTTGTTTCAAGTAAGTCATATTTCTGGGGTTTTTGTCAAGTGCCACCATAAATAGCTAAGCCGTTCTGCACTCCTGTCCCTTCTCCATGTACACGGAGGGCTATGGTGGGTTTGGCATTGTTTGCATAGCTGTAGACACAGCTGTGGGGTGTTTCCCAGTGGTCAATGAAGTAAGTCTGCTCTTGTAAAACACAGACAAGTACAGTATCGAGAGAGAGAGAGAGAGAGAGAGAGAGAGAGAGAGAGAGAGAGAGCAAAAATTGCTTTTCTGGCCTTTTAACCCTGAGAAAGATTAATGGTTGTTTGGATTAGAAACTGTACCCTAATGAGGGGTTGTTGCCTCCAGGGAGTAGGTATGAGAAAGGGGACTGTTCACCTCCAGGTCAACATTGCACAGGCTGCCATGTCTTTGATGACCAGCAACTCCAAGCCGAGACAGCTGCCCGGGCTCCTCCATTAAATGCCTGATCCTCTGGGAGCTGTTTTGGAGGCCAGGCCACATCCCAGCCATCACCATCACAATGATCTGTGGGAGGCAGTCACCCGGGACAAACCACACTTTGGGCAGGAATTGGTTCTCGAAGCCCTAGGTTGAATTACTGGCAGCTGGGGGTGGGAGGGTCTCCTTCCTCAAGTTATTATTCCACTGTCTTTCCAGCCACCCCAACAACTCCCAGAATAAATGCATATGCCTTGCAAATCACAATAACTGCTCGCAGTTTTGTCCCATGTGAAATCCCTCATGAAGCTATCAGCAGAACAGCTAACTTTAAAATAACCCCGTCTTATTCTTTCTGGCTTTAACTATTAGCTTTTTCATTTGGGTGCTTTTAATTGGTTTTCCAATTTATGTAATTGGAAAACTGATTAAGATAATCATGAGTAAAAAGGAGAAAAAAATTACCATCATGCCATTACCCAAACACAGCTGTTATCATTTGATGTATTTCCTTCCCATCTTTTTCATTTGGATGATGTAATTTTAAAGGATGACATTTTAAGTATTTTCTATGTTGCCACATAATCTTAACCATTAATTTAAAAGGTACTGACAGTTTATTGAACATGAATTTAATAATTTTTCTTACAGGGCATCAAGATTACTTTCAAATTTTTATCCCTATCAATAGCATAGCAATGAATATTGTGTATGTGGCTTTTTTCATATTCTAAATTAATTTCTTAGGTTAATTATTCCGATTGAACTTTTTTTTTTTTTTTTAAGGAGGACGCAGCTTACAGTGGCCCATGCGGGGATCGAACCAGCAACCTTGGTGTTATCAGCACCACACTCTAACCAATTGAGCTAACCGGCCACCCCCCCAATTGAATTTTTACTTTAGAGTATAGACATTTTTATGGTTCTTGATTCATATTGTCAAATTACATATACCTTACTATTGTTTTCAATGCTGCTTCCCCTCTCCTTCAATCTTACTTTTCTTTAAAATCAATAGTACTACAGAGCAACAAGTAATGAAACAAAATTTACATGAATGGACCTGCAAGACTATTTGTGCAGACCTGCAAAATTCAGCTATGGTTTTTTTCTTTTATATCAGCATATCTTAACAGTTAACATGAACAGATTAAAATTTTCAAATAAAATCAGACACTTACTTTAGTGTTATGTTATTGCCTCTTAAATAAAACTATAGATCACCAAGTCTACTTTTCTTGGTCACTTCCTTTACTTTTTTCCTTCTAGGACCCTCTGTGGGTCCCTAAGTCTATGGGCCTGCATTATTATATTCATGGTCCTCCATTTTGCTGGCCAAGAAAAAAGACCCAAGGGAACAACGTGAAAACATAAATGTCCTTTTCTCTAAGGATGTTCTAGAATCATCTGGGCCTGTGAAAGCATTGCTGTGCTGGGAGGGAGATGAGTGACACCAAGCAACCACCCCCACCAAGACCCCTTCCAAGGGTCTAAGCTGTTGCTCTAATCAGAAACCTCACAAACTTCACAGTTGTACATACTGGTCCCACGATGGCTTTGTCAACCTTTACTGGGGACCAACATGAACTTTATACCAAGCATTGTATATGAGAGAGAAAAAAAAAATGTTTGTAAAGCAGCATTTAGTTGAAGAGATGTCCAAATAGTAACAACAGGCTGAGTGATTGCCTAAGTAAGGACAGGCTAATTTTCTACCTTGACAAAGTAGTTTCCCAAAGGAGGAAGGAGAACGTGGATTTGGGGAGAGGAGGAGAACAGGTGATTACAAGAACATGACAGTAGTATTTTGAACCAAACTATTGACACTTAAAAATATCAACTCTCATGAAACACAGTGGCCTATTTACTAGGACATCTACTGCAGCTGGCAAAAATAATAAAGACAATAATAATACAGACATACCTCATTTTGTTTTACTTTGCTTTATTCCACTTTGCAGACATAGCATTGCATTCGTTACAAATTGAAAGTTTGTGGTAACCCTGCGTTGAGCAAGCCTGTTGGCACCATTGTTTCCAACAGCACTTATTCACTTCGTGTCTCTGTGTCACATTTTGGTAATTCTCAAAATATTTCAAAGTTTTCACTGTTACTATACGTGTTATAGTGATCTATGATCAGTGGATCTTTGATGTTACTGTTATCATTGTTTTGGGGTGCCAGGAACCATGCCCACATAAGAGGACAAACTTAATTGATAAATGTTGTGTGTATTCTGACTGCCCCACCAACCAGCCATTCCCCTCTCTCTCCTCCTCTCCGTGGGCCACCCTGTTCCCTGAAACACAACAATATTGAAAGTAGCCTCTGAGTGTTCAAGTGAAGAGTCCCATAGGCATTTAATCACTTTAGATCAAAAGTTAGAAATGATTAGGCTTAGTGAGGATGACATGTTGAAAGCTGGGATAGACTGAAAGCCAGGCCTCTTGCACCAAACAGTTAGCCAAGTTGTAGATGCAAAGAAAAAGTTCTTGAGGGAAATTGAAAGTGCTACTTCAGTAAACACAGGAATGATAAGAAAGTAAAATAGCCTCATGCTGACGTAGAGAAAGTTAGAGGGGTCTGAATAGAAGATCAAACCAGTCATAACATTCCCTTAGGTGAAAGCCTGATCCAGAGCAAGGCCCTAACTCTCTTCAATTCTACGAAGGCTGAGAGAGGTGAGGAATCTGCAGAAGAAAAGTTTGAAGCTAGCCAAGGTTGGTTCATGGGGTTTAAGGATAGAAACTCTTTCCATAACATAAAAGTGCAGGTTGAAGCAGAAAGTGTTGATGGAAAAGCCGCAGCAAGTTATCCAGAAGGTCCAGCTAAGACAATTCATGAAGAAGGTGGCTGCACAAAACAACAGATTTTCAATGCAGATGAAACAGCCTCATATTGGAAGAAGATGCCATCTAGGACCTTCATCGCTAAAGAGAAGAAGTCAACGCCTGGCTTCAAGCCTTCAAAGGACAGGCTGACTCTCTTCTTAGGGGCTAGTGCAGCTGGTGAGTTTAAATTGTAGCCAACGTTCATTTACCATTCCAAAAATCCTAGGCCCCTTAAGAATGATGCTAAATCTGCTCTGTCTGTGCATTATAAATCGAACAACAAAGCCTGGATGGCAGCACATCTGTTTACAACATGGTTTACTGAATATTTTAAGCCCACCATAGGGACCTACTGCTCAGAAAAAAGTTTGCTTTCAAAATGTTGCTGCTAGGTTTTATTACTCGCTGATGTTTATGCTTAGAAAATTTACTGGAGGTAGGTTATTTTTGTAACCAAAGGATAAAGCAATCTTTTCCACTTTCATTTGAGTCTCCACTGCATGCTTCCACTGCAGTCTCATCCTTCTCCCTAAGGGGGAGTCAAGGAGCCCTCATTTGAGGTCTCCTCTGAACTCTGTAAGACCCTTTGTGTGCCTCCACTTAACACTCTGTTATAAATGCATCTTATTCTGTGGGCTGATCATTTATTTTCTTGTCTATCTCCCCCTCTAATCTGTTAACAGAGGGTGAAAGACTTTGTCTTAATTATCTCTAGATCCTTATCACCTAGCTAATAGCTGGCATCTACGGCAGTAAGTTATCAATAAGTATTGGCAGGATAGAATGGAAAGGAGAGAATGAAACAACCAGTCTGATTTTTTTCCTACTCAGACAATCTGATTTTTCATTAGCCAGTCTTACACTTTACAAGTAAATAAATGCCAAGCCTGTATGTCTCAGCTCCTCAGCTATAACCAATGAGTGGTGGAACTAACATCTCTTGACCATCATATCCTGATATAAAAACAACTTGGCAAAAATCAAAAAGTGTTCTAGGATCTTCTTTTTGAAGTCCTGGCTGTCATGCGGGGAGGCCTGCGGGGTCTCAGCTCCCGCTCCCCACATGAGAATGCAGCATGTGGCTAGGCCAAAAAGGAACACCCACGGAGCCATAGGTAGGGAAGTCATACCACTATAGTCTCATTGGAGGCTGGATTCACACAACGTGCGACCTGCCGTCCACTTCTCTCTGCTAACCGACCGACTCGCTAACTGCAATCCCCGCTTGCTAGCTCAGCCACCATCTTCTTGCTAGCTCCCATTTTCTGCTAGCATAGCCTCGGCAGTTATATTAGTTGACAATGGCTCACTGGTTACAGCTGACAACTAGCCACAGCTGATGGCCATTTAATCACAGTTGATGGCCATTTACTACATGAGCCAGCACCTTTCCACGTGAGGCAGAGAGCCTGGAAACTGCACTCCAGGCTCTGTCTGCACACTGGCCCATTGAGAATGTTGGGAGGGCAGCCTGGGGGGGTCCACAGAACATAAGAGTCCCCTCCTTCAGATCAATGCACAGAGAACCCCTTAGCTGAGCCAGTGAAGGATAACTTTATAAAGAGCAGACAACTAGTTATCTACACAAAAGAAAATCTTCCTACCAGTAATAACTCCATTAACATCTTAGCAGCTTTTCCATTATGAATCTGACATTTCCTTCTTCTTCAAAGCCCAGTTTGAGCGCTTTTCATTTTTTAAATGAAATAATAAAGCCATCAACACAATAAAAGCTATGCAATATTTATAATCAGGGGTCTTTAGGGTGTATTTTATGTTAAGGAAAAGATTGAGTTACTAGGCCTTCCCTTTTAAATCCCTTAAAACCTTCAGCTTTAGAATGAGAGACTCAAACTCTTCCCTCAGGTCTTAACTTTTATGTGGCCTCTTATTACCTTTTTTTTTTTTTTTTAATCCCCTCTAAAACTCCAAATCCCCTCCACATAGCTTCAACTCTTTCCACGGCTCAACTGGCAGCAGGCTGATCTTTTTATTGGTGGGTAATGGATTTAGTTTGATTGCTGACACAAGAACAATGAGAGGATAAACAATTCCATTTGTGGCCATGAAATTCCCCATCTGTTTAGCGTGGTTCTGACTGAAGAACCCGGGACAGAGACAGATGAATGAGCCTGCCACACCTGATGCTAATGACATCCGTCATACAAGCTGAACATGTGGCTTCATAAATCAAGAGCTAATAGCAACTCTGGTTGTTCATGTCATTAACTCACCAGCCAGCCATTTAAATACCTAAGAATTTACCATAATGTTGAGCACAGGCACCAAATTTGCAATTCTGAGCTCACCAAGAAACCAGAGGTAGCAAGGGAAGCCAAAAATCATTTTCTAAGTTAAAACATATGATGCCTGGAATTGGTTTCAAAATAAAATGGATGGGTACGTGGGTAGAGGTAAGGATGAAAAAAGATTGGCCATAAATTGCTCATTGTTAACGATGAGTGATGGGAGCCTGGGGGTCCATTATACTGTATCTTCAGTTCTGTATATGTTTAAAATTATTCACAATGAAAAGTTTTTAAAAATTGAATAAATTGGGAAAAGGGAGCTTCCATTGTGTAACACAAGCATTTTTGCCTAATGTTGTCTTTTCCTAAAGAAACAGAAAAAATTACGCTCACACAACAGTTCAAACACTTGACAAAGCAAATAAGCCATCACCATCACACAGTAAAGCAACACTTTTCAAAGGGAGAAGATCAGGCAACACCTACCGTGGTTTTTCAGGAACCCACATCACTCCACTGAGGAGAACCGCCTTGCCCAAGATCACGCCCCTTCCCAAAGTGGTCACTACCAGTGCCAGCCAAGTAGGAGGTCAGTTAGGATTCCCAGCCAAGCACCTTGTCCCAGCTTGGATAACTCTGAAGGCTGCCCAGCTTCAGAGTTCCTTCGGGAAGTTGGCTGAGTTCCTTGCTGGGACTACATTGCAGCAGCTTCCTCTGCCCACTCCCACTTCCTTCGCTTCTCCCCCAGGTGTTGATACTGTCTGCGCTGGGCAGCAAACTTCCTGCCTGCAACTGTCAGCGTTGTCTTCCTGGGAACTTGACCTGCAACATGACCTTCCCTCCAAAGCTCTTTCTCTTTTAGTTTTTTCCTAGTGCCATCCTTAGCTCCTCTCTTTCTCTCACACCCACAGCCTATTGGTCAGAAATCTTACTGCTATTTACCTTAAATTATATCCAGAATCTGACCAATTCTCACGACCTCTTCTACCACCTTCCTGATCCAATTCCCCATCATCTCTCACCTGTGATATTGCAATGGCCTCCCAACTTTTCTCTCTGCTTCTGCCCTTGCCACCCTTCAATCCTTCCCAACAGAGAACCAGAATGCAGGTTGTGGGGACAGAGTCCCAGAGAGCAGTTTCCAGGCTCTCGGCCTCACGTGGAAAGGTGCTGGCTCGGTTATTAGATGGCCATCAGCTGTAATCAGATGGCCATCCGTTGTGGCTGAATGGCCATAAGCTGTTCCCGGTTAGCCATTAGCCACTAATATGACTGCCATGGCTACGCTAGGGGGTTGGTTGGTTGGCAGAGAGGCAGATGGCGGATTGCGGATTGTGTGGATCCTGCTTCCTGTATCTCCAACCCAGCCGCCATCAAGAATATAATGGTATAAATCCCCTATCCATGGCTCCGTGGGTGTTCCTTTTTGGCCTCACCATGTCCTGCGTTCTTGTGCAGGGAGCGGGAGCTGAGTCCCTGCAGGACACAGGTCTCAACTCAGGTCATGACACAGCTCTGCCTGAAGTCCTTCCCACTCAGAGTAAACGCTAAATCCTTGCTGTGATCGGGCACACCTAGGGCCAGCTGACTTGATACCTGATGTCCCCGCATAATTTTAATAGCAATTGCTTTCACTCTCAAAAGTAGCCTAGTTTGGATCACAAATGACATGGCTAGCCTACCGATAAGGCCCTTGGTGAAGCAGCCTCCTGCTACCCCTTAGACCTCATCTCCTAACACCTGCCCCTTGTTCACTCTATTCCAGTGACTTATACCATCACATTGGGCCGTAAAATTTCAACATATGAATTTTTGCAGGCACGAACATTCAGACCATAGCATCTGGCTATCACCTCTCTCCCTCAGTAGAATGTAAGCTCATCGTCTCCAGTGCTCGATGCATAGTAGGTATTCAATAAATATCTGTTGAAAAAAAATGAATGAACAAAACATGGATGAACCTCAGAAATATTATGCTAAATGGAAGAAGCCAGACACAAAAGGTCACATTATTATATAATTTCATTAATAGGAAATATTCAGAATAGATAAATCTGCAGAGACAGAATGCAGACTGGTGGCTGCTAGAGGCTAGGGGAAAGGGAAATAGGGATCGACTGCTTCATGGGTACGAGGTTTCCTTTTGAGGTGATAAAAATATTTTATGCCTAGGTAGTGATGATAGCGGTAATGGTAACACAGCATTGTGAATGCACTAAATCCCACTGAAATGTATGTTTTAAAACAGTTAATTTTATGTTTGTGAATTTCACCTCACTAAAAAAAAGCATAAAACAACAAATGAATGAACATTTGTAGAGTAGAGAGGTCTGGCAGTGTCAGGACTTTCCTGTAAGAGTGGGGAGAGGCGAGGGGAGTGACGGATTTCTCAGGCCACAGCAGGACAGCCTGAGCACTGTCTGTGTTAAAGCCCATGCTCAAGGCAGGGAGAACATGACCAGTAGCGTGCCTGGGTCCTGCTCATTTATGCCATAATTCAACAACCATATTAAATGCCTATGAGGTCCCAGTCATTGCCCACTCTGAACCCTATGGAGTGCTGTGCCAGCACCCCAAAGAGGAAAT
This sequence comes from Rhinolophus sinicus, assembly GCF_057876585.1. Classification (NCBI taxonomy): domain Eukaryota; kingdom Metazoa; phylum Chordata; class Mammalia; order Chiroptera; family Rhinolophidae; genus Rhinolophus; species Rhinolophus sinicus. Next base: position 13,415,523 of record NC_142507.1, on the reverse strand, counting down.
CAAGCTGTAATAATAGGTCATGCAAAAGCCCTGCACATCATTTTCAAGTGATTTTCTTTCAAATGAATGTAATATGATAGATTCCTCTTTCTTCCAGAACTTTCCCTGGATGAAACTGTTGCAGTGTCTAAGAACACAAGTTTTGGGGCAGGCTGCCTGGGTTCTGATTCTGGTTCAATATCTTGATAATGATAAAATCTTAGACCACTTATTCTCACTCAGGGGTAAATTTGCTCCTAGGGACATTTGGTAATGTCTAGAGACAAGTTTGATCGTTACAACTGAAGGAATGTTACTGGCAGCTAATGGGTAAAGGTCAGGGATGCCACAAAGCATCCTACAATGCAAAGGACAAGTCCCCACAACAAAGAATTATCTGGCCCCAGACAATTGAGAAACTTCCTTAAACCAATTGCTAAGCCAATTTGGGCCTCAGTTTTCTCATCTGTAAAATGGTGATACTAGTCCTGGGCCAACTTAAAGGCTTGTGAGAATTAAATAAAATAGTGAGCAAAAGGCTCATAGCATAGTGCTTGGCACATAGTGCTATTTTTTTTAAGCATTACTACGACTGTGTCTGATTATCTCGATTATCGAAGACTATATTAAGACCAGGTGAATTTGTTTTCTGCCCCTATTCAAGCCCTAGCTGCGAGCCTCTAACATGGGAGCATCATGGTCACAGGAGATAGAGCGTGCTCAGTACCGGGGCCAGAAAACCCACTCCAATGGGCTTGCCTGAGTGAGCGTAAAGGATAGGACACCCAATTAGATTTGAATTTCAGTAAACAACAAATAGTTTTTTAGTATAAGTATATTGCCCCATGCAATATTTGGGACATACTTATACCAGAAAAATGCTTTGTTATTTTTCTTAAATTAAAACTTAACTGCATAACCTGTATTGTTTCTAACCCCCTGTACTCCAAGCACCTGCCATCTGATAAAGAGCGTCTTCACCCGCAAAGAACATCACTTTGCATAAGTTAAAGATCGAAACCATCTCTTTCTCTCTGTCTCTGTCTCTCTCAGAGGAACTGAAAGTTGAATGTTATATATCTGCTAAAATTACAAGTGTATCTCTAATTTCACAAAATAAGCCACTGAAGCTTAAACACAGAGGCTTCTCAGAGGCCCACAGCCTGGTGCCCCCAAGTCTGCAAAGACTGGCACTGTGGCACAGTATGGAGTCCAGGTTTTGGAGTCATGACTGACCCGGGCTAGGGACTGTCTTATGTAAAATGATCATGGGCCCACCTTGCAGGGTTGTTGTAGGGCAAATGTATAAAGTGCCTGGTACCTCACAGGTATTCAACAGTAAATCATCCACATAGTATCTGTCACGTTATGGGTTCGATAAATGTGGACTGAACTCATGAAGCCAGGAGACCACAAACCACATTCATGTTGAGGGGCTACTGCCCCTCTTCCCAGTCACTAAATCCACATCCCCCAGGTGCTTTTAAAGCCCTATACTCCTGGGAATCACTCCAGGTCTTTGGAATCAGAAAGAATGGGGGTGGGACCCAGGCATGCAGACGTTTACCAAGCTGCTTAGCAGTTCTAATGTGCAGGCAGGGGTAAGAACCACAGATCCAGCTCTTGGAGGAAGCTTCTGTCAAGGAGGAGCCTCTTCTGTCCATCAGTGGTTCTCAGGCTCTAGGAAGATCAGAAGCCCTGGAGAGCTGTTCAGATACAGATTGCTGGGCCCTACCCCAGAGTTTCTGACTGAGTAGGTGGCGTAGGGGGTTTGGCAGGTGGGGACCACTCTGAGAATTTGCATGTCTAACAAGCTGGTGCTGCTGTCTGGGGACAATTTGAGAACCACGTCACTCCACCCAAACCCTAGCTGCATATTATAGTCACCGGAGACGTTTTTAAGTACCTATGCCTGCGCCCTAGAGAATCAATCATGTTTAAATAGTCTGGTGGGGGAGCCGAGCACCTCATGTGGGTCAGGGATGTCTGCTCTCCTTATGTGAACTCTCCTCTCACGCCAGTGTGTCTGGGGTCAGCCAGGAGGGCTTCACAGGGAGTCTTCACAAACTCGGTCTTCAGGCCCCCACCCCAGACCTGTGGAATCAGAATCCGCACTTTAACAAGACCCCTGGTGATTCCTGTGTACTTTCTTTTTTGTCCCCCCTTTTTCCACCATCCCCGCCGCCCCGGGCCCCCACTCTGGTTCAAGCCGTTGTTTCTCAGTCTAGTTGTGTAGGACACAGCTCCCTGGCCCATGCTGATGCTATGAGCCAAGCTGAGGCAGTCGGTCGCCTGGTGACTACGGCATTAGGAGCGTGGTGCTTGCTCTAACCACCTGAGCCACCGGGCTGGCTCCCTCCTATGTACTTTCAAGTCTGAGAAGCATTGCTTAGGTTTCAGCCTAAATGGAAGTTCCTCAGAGAAAGTTTCTTCTAAGGGTCTTTGCAAGGGTGCATCTCCAGAGCTCTCAGGTTTGAGAGAGAAATACAGAGGTAGCACCCACCACTGATCTCTTCCCACTAGGCAAACAAGTAACCAAGACTTTTGCAGAACACGCAGTAAAGAAATAAAGGCTTCCATTGATGTTAATTGACTACCCTTGGAGTTAAGTGTAGAAGCAAACTTTTTAAAGGGCATAAGTGGGCATCCACGTGCCACCAGTGTAGAACTCTCAGCAGTGACTTTCCAGAACCTTGGAGAAGAGGACCACAGACCAGAACAGACTTCCCTTATTTAGCCTTAGCCTGGTCTGAGACAGGGGTTGTCACCAGTACACATACGTCTGGTATATACTGCATACAGATTATAGAGTTTTTATTGCAACATGAGGACTCAGCCATTCATTCACTCCTCCACGGATTGTAAAGTACCTGGGCGAGGAGGACCCTAACTGTCTAATGTGATCAAGATTCTAGGCTCAGAGCTCAAAAACCAAACTGGATCGTGTTGGCAAAACATTTAAAGATTAACAATATCAAGTGTTGCCAAGGGTGTGGGGAATAAGGCCCTCATACCCTATGGTGAAAGTGTCAAGTGATGCTGAATTTTTGAAAGGCAATGTGGAAAAATTCCTCACAATTTCAAACATGCATATGCTATGACCTGCGGTTCCACAACTAGAAGTGTAGCCTGCAGAAGTATTAGAAGACATATATACAGATGCATACATAAGGATGTACTTCACAGCATTGTTTCTGCTTTTTAAAAAATGCAACAAGCTGTAGGTCTATCAAGAAAGAAGTGGATACATTCTTATAACACACTGGTCTTCTGCTCACGTATTTAAAGAATGCAACTATATATGTTCATACCTGAGTGGGTGTTTATGTATGTGTGTATGTGTAGCATGACTCCATTTCTATTTTTAAAAAGTTTTATATATATATAAAATCTGGAAATACACACACTAATCTGTAAACAATGATTGCTGTTAGGAAGTGAGACTAAAATTGGGGAAGTATATTTCACTTTTTCTGTATACTCATCTACAATTTTTGAATTTGTTATAATAAGCATGTATTATTTTGTATTATTTAAAATATATTTCAAGCAGGTAAAAACGATTTCTTAAGAATTGTTTTTTTTCTGGGTGTGTTTCCTTACATTAGTCCATTTAGTTATGTGTTTCAGGCTTATTCATTAGATATAGCACAATATATTCTAATTGATTAAATATGGGATTTCTTAGAGAAAGCCTAGTCCAGTCCGGACCCTTTAAGATTAAATCCAGATAACTATGATTGGCTTCTGGGCGCCCCAAAGGGGTCTTAATTTCAATTTCAAACCAGGTCCTTGAAACTCATTTGTGTCTCCTGCCCTTTAATATGAGTATCGCCTCTTATGAAGTATGTGGTGAACCAAACCCCAGATTTCTCGTTAATGAATTGCTACTAAATCTGGTCACCCCCACTTCTGTACTTAATTTTTTAAAATGTAAATGTAGATGATTTGTTTAGTTCTGTTAAATCTCATCTTGTAGGTTTTATTGCCTGCCATCTGTTAACACAATTTCAGTCTGTTAACATAATTTTGGATCTTGCTTCCTATTGCTTTAGATATTCCTCTAAACTTTACATTATCTAAAAATTGAATCACTATAGAAGATATCAAATTTATAGACACCTCTTTTAGAAAGTATCCCCGTTAGCTGAAAATGACCAAAATCTACTTAAACTTCAGCAAAAAGGAAATTTATCGGATGGAGACTGAGGTTTCTCATTGACCACAAGACAGGTGTGAGTCTAAGCCTGAGAGAAAGGCAGGAAACAGGAAACTATCAAGCTGGGGCAATACTCTTCCCCCCCTTATCTCCTTCTGCTCTGCCTTTCTCAATCCTCTCAAACCCACCCCTCACTGTCCCAATGCTACCCTCCCACCCAAGCCCCCATCCCTCCCACTGGCTCTTCCTGGAGTGTGCCCATAACCACAGACCCACCAAGTGCGGGCCAAGGTGAGAGTCCCTGCTCCCCTCCCCCAGCTAGAACTCTTTACCCTGGATTTACATTCAGGCCTCAGGCCCTTTCCAGACCAACAGTTCCATTTATCTCCACTGGCCTCCCCTCAACTTCACCTGCATTGGCCCTGAGAGCCACCCCAGGTGTACAGAGTGAATACCTTCCCCTGGCCCCAGACTAAGGCCCAATTTCTGTTTCCAGGAGGCAGCAATTTGTGTTAGCTGTCTACCCTGGCTCAATCAAATGTGGCCAAGGGGACAAATTCAGGTAGAACGAACACGGCTTCCCAGAGCCATTTTCTGTGGCTGGTGAAATTCTCAGAGACATGGGTATAATACTGACAACTACTTGATGAGCACATGCCCCAAATTTGTCTACTACAGACATGTCCATGAATGCCAAGTCCAAATGTAAGAGATTATGACTCAGGTTCAAAGCAGAAAAATGACTGTAGAGGTAAAGTATGGAGTGTCATTTAGGGGTTAAATACACTGGCTTTGGAGTCAAGTTAGAGATCAAATACAATATGTGCCATGAAGTGGGTATTTTAATTTTCGGCAACTTACTCAATCTCTTCATGTCTTAGTTCCCTCATCTGTAAGGTGGCACAAATAATAGTCTTATTGGGTAGTTGCAGATATTAAATGAGATTATATATCCAGCTTCCTAGCTCTTAGCAAGCATTTAACAAATGCCAACTATCATTATTAGCATTATTACATCATTATCATTATTTATATGAAGAAGTAAATCTGTAAGGGTGTAATGAAAGGCAATGGGTTTGACATAATACACATGTTTCCACCATACCTTATTTTTGTGTATAATATATAGAGTACATAGGATGAAATATAGGACATATCGCATAGTGTATATTAGGATATTTAGGATAATAAAAATATAACCTTCCTGTAACCAGGTACCTGGAGTGTTGGGACACTTCTTGTTACCACGTCCTGTGAGCACCTGGAGGGTTGTACAAGGCTCTGTAGAAATGTCAGCCTTGTCATATACTGGCACGAGGCAAAAACACTATGGAGAAACAGTCCTTTTGCTAAAAATAGAAATTTTGAAGGAAGCCAAATTAATACATGAAAAGTTACTGACTATCCAGTTCTTCTGCAGGGAAAGAAAAAGAAAAGCTTCTTCATTTCTGAAATGACAAGGGGAGTTGCTGATACTAAAAATCACGTTTCCTTCTCGGTGCAATTCTCCAGCCAAGCTTGGCGCTAACCGAGTAGGCGATCTCACTTCATCACTTCACAAAAGACTTCCAAATTCACTGCGGCAGACACGGCAAAATAAAAATGTTGAATACATCCTGGCTGGGAGGGGACTGAAGCCTCCAGGCTCAATCAAGGGTTTACAATAATAGGATTCATAAAAAAAAAAAAAAAAAAAAAAAAAAAAAGACAGATGGGATTAGAAAATGTTGCAGTGAAGACTCTGGAATGAGATGAGATCACAGCACCAGCCTGTCTTTTGTGGACCTGCACGGTGATACAATCAATGATTCCCTGAGCCAGACTGGATTAGGAAACCTCCGGACCAGGGGTACAGAGAGAGGCCTCCGCTTCTCAGGCACTTTGGGGGAGAGAAGGCTGAAACGATGCATCAGATTTACAGCTGCAGTGACGAAAATATAGAAGTTTTCACCACTGTGATTCCTTCCAAGGGTGAGTAAAATCGCCCTTGACTATTCTGTTAATGGGGCACCTTCTGTGGGAGGGTAAGGAAAGTCACATGCTGTTTTACTACAGTTTTCCCTCAGGTCTCTGAGCTCTGACGCTTCTCTGTTTTGATGGTATTTGTTGTTGTTGTTGTTGTTGTTGTTGTTGTATCTGAAAAGGAGGCACGTGGATAAACATCAGTCTTTGAGAAACAATCCATCAAGGAGGAAACGAGGGCAGTTAAATATTCCGTTTCACTTAATTCAGTACTGCCACCCAATACGCCGAATGAAAGTGACAGCAAGCCATTGTTGCAGGAAACAGATGTGAAAACAAAATTCCCAGGGCTGCTAGATAGGTTCTTTCATCTTCTCCAGTGAGCAAGCGGGCTCTGAAACGAGAACCAGCCGCCTCAAAAGTCTGCTTTCTAACTGTGCGGTTAAATGTGAGGAGAAATACTCCCCACAGTGGCCCGAAGTCCAAAGAAGTGGTCGAATAATACCCTGACCCCGGCTGGCCTCTACCCAGACCTCAGGGCCACACTCCCAGTCTTAACCTGAACCCAGTGCCACTCAAAAGTGTGACTTTGTCAGTCCTCGTGCTCCCAGGCGAATGGTGTCAAGTCCCAGGAAGGGCTTCAGATAAGAGCTCAGATGACAGCAGGTTTCTGGTGACTGGACAGGTCCATTGTCCCCTCCAAATCTCCCCCTCTCTTCTGCTACCTCTGTTCTCGCCCCGCAGCGCCTGTCTTGCTAGGAGAGCCTGGGACTCTGGCTTAGCCCTGGTCTCATTGTCAGACTTGAAAGAAGGGGGCTGGGTATTTGCTGGTATTGTGACCCCCTGTTCAAACAATTCCTTTCTTTTTCCAGTGTCAGCCACCGACAGGTCCATTGCTCAGGGGGGAAGGGAGAGACTCAGCCTAGCCACAAAAAGACAGCCAGCAGAACATAAATTAAGCTTTAGACATCTATTGCCAGAGAGAGAGAAAAAAGAGCTAAGAGTCTGCCCATGTGCAGGAGTTAGAACTCTCTCTGGAAACTCCAAAACGTACCCGGAAAGTCAAGGCTGACCCTCTGACCCAGCAGTCCCACTTCTGGGTAAAAATCCTTCGGGGTAGATGCTCATGGTAGCATTGATTCTATGAGGGCAAAATTCAAGAGAACCTAAATGTCCTTGAAGAGATCAGGCGTGAAATGTGGTGTCATCATACTATAGAACACTCCACAGGAGTCAACAGGGATAAACAAAATCTACGTGCATGGACAGAGATCTCAAAGCAGAATGTTGAGTGAAAAAAAAGCAGGCTGAAAATTATCTACGTATGATAACAATGATTAAATTTAGAAATACAAAATACTACTGTTGATACATATCTAGAGAAAAGTACGTAAACAGGCTGGAAAGATACAGATAAAATTAATGATCTTAGTAGCCCTGGGAGGGAGGGAAGTAGAATTAGGGGAGGGTAGAAAATGGACCTAAACTTGCCCTTTCATTTTTTATTTATTTTATATGAGAAGGAAACAAATTGGAAGCAAATATTAAAATGTTAAGATATGTCTATTTTCTGTCATGTCAAAACCTCCTCCTTTTAAAAACATTTTAAAGAGAGGGAAAAAGTCAAATCAAAATGGTTCTTTTTAATTAGAAATGTACTGTGCAATTCAGGAGTAATGTCACACTTAGCACAGCGGTCAGGAGACTGCCACCACTTATGCTCTGTGTGACCTTGGGCAGGCTACTTAACCTGTCTGGGCCTGAGTTTCCACTTTTGCAAAAGGGAGAACTAGAATTCTCCTCCCAGGGTTATTATGGGGGAAAGTGAGGTATAGATAAACTGTGTGAAGCATCCAAAACAGTACCTAGCATATAGTAAACACCGTTAAATACATGATTTACAAAGTGATTTCTGTTTTTATTCCATATTTAGAGCAATGAATATGTTCAGTCAAAGATAAATATGAATCCTCTATTCCTTTCTTATCATTTTCATTCATGGCCACCTTCTGGTTGTAAACCAAGTATTCATCAGTATTCATGGACACTTCACTGCTCAGGAAGTTGTTCTCTAGAAAAGGAGTATTTGCAGTTTATGTTAAACCAGAAGTGGAAGAAGTCCACCTCTTCCTTCATCTTGTTTTGCCCCATCTTGCTTTCTCCAAAGCCATCAAGCAGAGGGCTCTCAGTGAAAGAAGGCAGTGCTAGCTCTTCTTATGTCACCACTTATGAGAGAGATTGGTAACTCTTTATTACAGCCTCACATTCCCTAACTGCAAAAACATAGGTCGGTTTGATTTTACCTAACAAAGGTTATAGTCCCGTCTGGTACGCCCTTCCCTAAGCGCTACTGGTTAGCCATGTTTAGTCAATGTGCAATGAACAAAACATTTTCCAAGCACAAGTTCAGTCACATGGGCAGTGTGAATGGTGGCCTAGTGGTGACGAGCATAGGCCTTATTCTACCTTCAATTCTGTGACCCCAACCCTCAGTATCCCCATCTATAACATGGAGTTAATGAAGCACGCCTACCTCACAGAATTGCTGTGAGGAGTGAGTTAAGGCAAATAAGCCATCCGCCTAGTAAAGCTCAATAGGAGCTAGTATTACATTTATTATTGTTGTATTAATCCCTCTTTCCAACACACACATACACACACACACATACACACACACACACACACACATACACATTGGGTTCAATCTAATAACTATATATTTTTATTGGCTGAGCCATCTTAATATCTCACAAAAATATGGGCACAGCAAATGTTATGGTGCTTCTTCAGTATTTTAAAGGCACAGGACATAGATCAAGTCTGTAAGTGAGGACAAGTGTGGACTTTTACTTTCTAGAGAAAGAGAAACCTTTGAAGGAAAGAGTCCATAGACACAATTCACAATAAATGCAAAAGGTAAAAGCTGTGGTTTTACCAAGAAGTTATACCAGAAGCTATTTCCTGAGGCACACCAGAGTAGGTTTAATTCTGGGGTGAAGAGTACCACATCATTCAAAATAATTCACTTGGGGATAAACAACAATGGGGAGAGGGTGGCGAGGAGAATCAGGGAATGGCAAGAGGAAATGGAGAAACTCCAGAAAGAGAAATTCTAATGAAATGTTACAGTCTCTAGAAGTTATCGCCTAGTCCTTCCACTAGCTCTTATTTTGCAGAGAAGGAATATCATAGTAACCACCACTAATTCTGGGAACGTACTTTTTGCTCGGTGCTGGGTCAGGGGCTTTGTAAAGATGAGCTCATTTTGTCCTTGCCACAGACCTCTGAGGTAGGTGCTATTATTACCCCTGACTTACAGATAGGGAAAGTGAGGCTTAGAGAGGACGAGTAATTTGCTCAAGTCACATAACTGGCAAATGGTCAAATTCAGATTCACACCCAAGTGGAAGGAGTGGGGGCGCTGGCTGTTACCCAGCAGCTAGAGCTAGACAACCGGTGTGATGGCTGCAGGTGCTCTGCAGAAAATAACAACACAGCCCTCTTCACTTATCTGATAGGTGACATCTAGGCAGGGCAGTGACATGAGAGGATTTCTTCCAAGTAAATCATTGTGATAACAATATGGAAAAGAGATGCCTGGGTGTATTCTCCGTTTGCAACAAAATGCACACCTTTTCCCAACCAAGTAACATTTTTCACGGTTAAAGGATTTTTTAAGTTTCTTTGTTTTTGTGGTAAAATATACATAATATAAAATTTACCATTTAACCATGTTTTTAAGTGTACAGTACTATGGCATTAAGTACATTGTTGTGCAACCATCACCACTAGCCATTTCCAGGATGGAACTCTGTGCACATTAAATAATTCCCCATTCCTTTCTTCCCCCCAGCCCTTGGTAATCTCTATTCTACTTTCTGTTCCTATAAATGTGGCTACTCTGGGTCTCTCATATAAGTGGGCTCATACAATATTTGTTCTTTCGTGTCTGGCTCATTTCACTTCACTTAATGCCTGCAAGGTTCATTCACGTTGCAGCATGTATCAGAATTCCATTCCTTCTTAGGGCTGAATAATATTCTATTGAATGTATGCACCACATTTTGTTTGTTTAGCCGTTCATCTGTGGATGTACGTTGGGGTTGTTTCCACCTTTTGGCTGTCATGAATAATGCTGCAGTGAACTTTCGAGTACTCAGCAAAGTCACGTCGAAAATTGCAATTGTTCCCTGCATTTCTCCTCTGACCCACTCCAGGTTTGAACCCTCTTGGTTTTGTTACCATAGCTACATCACACTCACAGGTGTTCTCTAAAACGATTCCTTCGTCTCTCTTTGCAGTGCCCAGCCCAGCCAGAAGAAGAGTCAAAAGCTCTCAACACCTCTTGACCAAGAATGTAAGGAAACTTCAGTTTTGATTTCTTGGATTGATTTTCATTTAAAAAGCAATGTCTATTTTTTTCATTCTCTCTCCTCTGCTTCCAATAAACAGAAAGGTTTTCTGTAGCCCATGTTGTAACATTCTCTATCCTCCACCTAACCAAAATAATTAGCAAATGTCAACCAGAGAGCACACAGCCCTGAATTAGACCTCCCTGTTCTCCATTCAGACACAGTGAGTAAATCTTATTTGATATATACTTTTTTTTTTCTTATTTAAACAAAGTCCACGATATGGGTATAGTATCTCTGACCTATGTGTTCTCCTGTTGTTGGCACTTGAAATGTTTCGTTTTCTTCCACTATTCTAAAGAGCAGTGCAATGAATTCATTTGTACAAAGTACTCTTCTTTTGGATTAATTCCTTGGTGCAAAGTCTTTCACAGTAGCATTAACAAGAGGTTAAGAATAGTTTCATCCATCCATCCATCTATCGAATACTTGCATTCCTGTTATGCGTCAGAGACACTGGGCCAGGTGTGCAGAAATAATAGTGATTTTAGAAACATGGTTCCTGCTTACAGTTTTGTCCCATATGACCAAGAATTCTGAGCAGTTGCCAGGCTTCCAGCAATGTTTCTCCATTTACCTCCAACCTACCAACACTGCCTTTTACTTTATCTTTTGCTACTTTAATAACCATACGCATTACCTTAAAATTCGTTAACATGTCTTTAGAGCCTAATGATGCTGTGAATTTCTCATTTTACTTCCAGATTTCTTTATATAAAAGCTGTTAATACATTTTTGTACTTTAAAAGGTTTATTTTAACTAGTAATTGTTCCCTCTTGGTTATACTGGTGTTTCTATTTCTACCACAATTTTTCATAAAATACCGTTTTGATTTTCTAAAGTACCTCAATTTGAAAAATCCTGTTCTTCACTTAAAAAAAAGTTGTGTTAAGTGTCCTTCGGATGAGATGGGGTTTTAGTCAAGGTTGTTTTTGTGTCTATTTATTCCTTTTTTAATACCCAGAGCAGTATGTGCCCATTATAAAATTTGAAACATCACAAAGATATAAAATATAGTATTAATAAATCCTGAGAAGCTGTAGAACACGGTGGTTAAGTGTGGAGACTTAGGGTTGAACCGCCTGGGCTTAAATCCCAATTCTACCCATTTCTAGCTGTGTGATTTTGGGCAAGTTGCCCAACCATTCTGGGACTCAACTTCCTTAGCATTAAAATGGGGATAAAAAGAGCACTTATATCAAGAACCACTGGAAGGAGTAAATAATCTAATACCTGTAAAGTCCTTAGGCTAGAGTCTGACATATACTGAGCATTCAATAAACATTGGCATGTTTAAGTGAAAATTTCTCATATACTACCGTGTTTCCCCAAAAATAAGACCTAGTCAGACAATCAGCTCTACTGCATCTTTTGGAGCAAAGATTAATATAAGACCCGGCCTTATTTTACTATATGAACAGGTCTTTAATATAATATAATGTAATATAATATAATACAATATAATACCAGGACTTATATTAATTTTTGCTCCAAAAGATGCATTAGAGCTGATTGTCTGGCTAGGTCTTATTTTAGGGGAAACAGGGTAACATAATTATTATGCTTTATTGCTTGATAACATATTGTTTTGAAATTTACTTTTTTCACTGAAAAATAAATCTTGAACGTCTTTACATGTCAATTAATACATATAGAGCTACCCCATTCCTTATAGAGGCTGCATAGCATGCCATTGTCTGAATATACTATAATTTTTTACCTAAACCAAATCTGAGGTTTTCTAGATTCATTATTTAACCAAATAATCAATAAATGAGATTTTTTCCCATTATTTTCTAAGACAATGCCACAAGAAGGAATCTTGAACATATTTTTATGCTCTGATGTAAACGTTTTTGAGGATAAATTCATAGATATGAAAAATGAGTCATCAAATCAACATTTAATGTACTCCTTAAATTTACACAATGTTATATGTCAATTGTGTTTCAATCTAAAAAAAGAAAGGAAATGCTCAAAGGATATGATCATCGAACAAATTTTATAGGCATTGCCAAATTCTTAGCAACTGTGTTTTAAAAGCAGCTTCACCAGAATACCTGAGCCAATGCTGTTCATATTTGACAATCTGATAAGAGAATATCTTATTGTTTTAATTTGCATTTCTTTATTGATATCATTCTTCATCTTTTCACAGATTTTGTTGTTTTTTTTCATTATGGGTTCCTCACTCATGCCTTTTGCCCACTTTTTCTGTCAGTGGTGTGTCTTTTCTAAATAACTTTTGAGACTATTTTGTATATTAAGAAAGAAAGGGGCTTCCAATGAATGGAAGGACAAGAGAGTCTTATCTTTCTCCTGGTCCCTGGAAACATTTAAGCCCACAGTGCAGAAGCAAAATGCTCCTGACTTTTAAGGAGCAGTGGGTGTTACCAAAAATGGAAAGGGAGGCTGTTGTTTGTAGGTAATTTAGAGTTTAAAAAAGTTTCACAACAGACCTTTCAGTGAAAGACTTGCATTTGGCATTACTCAGGATTTAAAGGAGCCACAAATCATGCATGACTCAGGGACCATCCCTTAGGAACTAGGACTATTCAGTTTTCAACCAAGTTCTTGCCTTGAATTTCTAACCTTAAACAACGTTCCTGTCTGAATCACCCCTTATACCAATAACTACTGGTTTTGTCACAGTGGTGACAAAAACTTTTAAAATGGAAACTAGATCACTATACTTTCTAGCAGTTAAATAGGGTTCTAGGGAAGAAAATTCTCAGGGGGCTTAGAACCTAAACAAAGTAGACAACTCTCAATGGTGGAGGTAAAGCCACATGAACAGGAGATACACAAAGCCACCAAAACATGGGGCACTACCTCCTGGCATATGTGACTTCAGCCAGGCACTGCAGAGCCTTTCTCTCAGGTTTCCTGGAAGAGGAAATTTTTGAGAAAGACTGCTATGTGTATGACTTCCCCTGTCTCAAATACTTTTACTCAGAGGGAAAAAAAAAAAAGACTCAAGTATATGAATACATATAAAAATTGCTTTTGATAAAAATCACAAGCTAGAGTCTTGTCTTCAAACATGCAATCTTCCATCAGGTGAGACAGTTTCATAATGCCCTCTGGCCTTTGAGCTCGCCTCCGAATTTCTGATTTCCCCTCACAGCCTGACTCATCCTTTGCTTATAAAATTTAGCTCTAGCTATACAGAACATTCAAATGAGAAAAGACAGGAAAGGTCTGTTAGTCCACCTAAGATGGGGGAAGGGAGTCCCAAAGAAGAAAGAATTGGCTCTGATCTCCTGTTTCTTCATCCTTCTGGCTCTTGGCTTCCCGAGAAAATGAGTTCCCGAGAAAATGATTCATATTTTGCACCTGCTCTCATGTACTCATGTTTATGACTTTGTCCTGCAATTCTTTTCTGTGCCTATTCTCACTCCCTGGACTACTATGTGGATGTCAGTTTCCTTCCTTTGCAAATATTCCTTTCCTCTCTGAACCATCCTCAGTGTTCCAGTGTCCTCTCTCTGGACTCCTTCTAAGTTCCACTTTATTTCCGAACCCAGGGCACAGCCACACACTGTTCCTTCTCTAGACAGTCTCAATGGTCTTTTTCTCCTCCTTGAATTCTTAGGCAATTTCTTTGACACCCTGATCAACCTGAGGCCGCCAACATTATAAGAGTAGCTCAGAGGGATGAATTTACACTAAGGCGTGGGTCGGTTAGGACTCCCTGTACAACGGAGCCCCTGCCTCCGTGAGTCACAGTCCCTTCATAATTAGCAGCGGGGCCACCACCAGGAAAGATGGAGAAATGAGATTGCAAATGTCACATTCTCCCCAGATTTCAATCTTGCGGAGGAGGGATTTGTCTGGTGATCTGATTTCTCAAAATGCACCGAGCAATCGATTGCACTTGAAAATTCTTATCGGGATGTAGGCACTTCTGTGGATCTAACAAAGATCACCCAGGAGTCATAAAATCACAGTTCTCATCCTGGGTCTGCCCCTTCTAGTTCTGTGACCTTGAAGACATACGCCTTCTCTTGGCTTCCCTATGTGTAAAATTAGGGAGTTGGGCTAGAACATTATTATGGATCCTAGCAGCCCCAAATCATGATGATTCTCCATCACCTAAGACTCACGTGTCTTTCTAACTCCCTGTTAATATACCCCACCCCCTGCTGCCAGTTCCCTGTCTTACTCACATACTCAGGGTGCTAAAGAGCCTACTCTCAGACCAGTTTGTTCTAAGACCAGCAGCAGCAGCAGACTATGTCCTATAGACCAGAAAATAACCAGGCTGTCAGGAGGCTTTTGGGAGGCCACAGCCATCCACTCAGCTGTCCATTCCTTGGTGTGGGCCGAATGCATGGGCCTGGAGCCCTGAAAGAGCCTCTGTTATTGTGGGAAATGAGAACCAAGTACAAGATCAGCTATAAAAGGGAAATCTTCTAAGCTGGGCCCCTCTCCTCTTTCCTTTCTTGCTGTTAGCATCCTTTTGGGGAATTGGAGAAGACACCCCAAAGAGGCACTTGGCCCTAAGTCATAACCTGGGGAGGAACGAGCCTCATCCCAACCCCCAGGACACCTCCTATGTCTTGCCAGGGGCTGAGCAGCTACTGCCTCTCCACTCTGTCCCTCACCATTCTCTTCTCCCAGCCCACAGTACAGAGAAGGCATTGCGGAGGTGGCAGTTCTTGTTCCTGAAAGGGAACATTTGCTTCCCTTTCAAAGGAGGAAACGCTGGGTTTCCCCAGGGACTCCTTAGGCTTTCACCTGCTGCCTTACTTTCTCCTTCTATAAAGTGGGTCTGAAAACACACCTATCCTTACTGTTCCTCCCTTAGAGGCATGCAGAGACAATGAAAATAAAGTCAGAAATCCCTACGATGGGAGGTCAACAGCAAAGAGTCTTACAAGTGTCACATAATGAGACTCATGTCTTTCCTGTTCGACCTGGAGATTCATATTCTTGGGGGACGGCCCTTAGGTGAAACAGTCCATGTATCCAGGGGAGTGGGGCTCCAAACTACCATCAACCTAGGAAATTCCAGTATTCCGGGTGACATCACAGCAGAGCACAGAGCTAAAAGGAAAGGAAGGAAGAGAGCAGAGGGGATGTATGTGCAGGGTGGTGAGTGCCAACCCACCCACTGCTGTACCTTCCTGCCCGGGTGAGCTGGCGTAGAGTGGAGGGTACTGCCCCCAGACTGCAGTGAGGCTTGCTGAACACAGAAACCCCACCTCTGCACCGTCCAGAGGAGAAAGGGGACTAATCCTAAATGATCCTGAATTATCAGCTTTCTCCAAAGGCACAGAATGACTAAATCTGGGTCCTAAAATAGGCATGAGAAGAGCTAATTTCCTATCCCAGATAAGACCAAATTTGGAATACATTAATTTTCTAAGCAAAGGATGATTTGTGGTAAACTGCGGCAAAGAGTGACTCCTGCCCTTCATTTTCCTCTGTGAGAGAAATGAACTGCTCTCAGATACTATAGGTAAATATGTGACCTGAACTAAAAAAGCAGTTGTGTTACTAAAATCTCTACTCATAACAGGCACTTGCTATGCCCCGATACAGCAAGGGCAGACCAGGCATCCCCTTCCCACATAACCAATAGTCATCACTGGGGGTTGAATCCAAACGAGTTATCTGATAGGAGAGAAAAAAAGTGACTGTTTCAATTTGCATTTATTTCATTATGAATGTGGTTCAGCATCTTTTCATGTTGATCGGCATTTGTATTTTTATTGTCAATTGCCAGATATTTTTTGCCCCATTTTTCTATTTTTTCCTCTTTATTAATTTCTAAGAGTTCTATATACATAGGGATAATTCCCCATTGTAAGTAACAAATGTTTTTTTTGAGCCACATTCTAGTGTTTGGGCTTTTGGCTTTTTTTTTCATTTTTTCTTTTTTTTTTTTTTTTTCATGTTGGTGTGAGAAGTATGGGCAGGGATTGATTCACCCCAGTGGCCTGACGCTTATTCCAACAATTTTTATTTTATTTTTTATTTTTTAATTGGGGAACAGTGTGTTTTTCCAGGACCCATCAGTTCCGTGTCAAGTCGTTATTTTCAGTCTAGTTGTGGAGGGCACAGCTCACTGGCCTGTGTGGGAATCGTACCAGTGACCTTGGTGCTTTGCACACTGAGCTCTAACCACTGTGCCAACTGGCTGCCCTGACCTACAATATTTATTAAAGATCCAATTTTTCTCCACTCAATTGAAATACCACCTTATTATGATATTTTAAAATTCAATCTGGTTTGCTTCACATCCTCCAAAATACAATTGTCATGTGCAGACATCTGAGGAGGATCCGTCAAAGACCAGACGGTGGGGCTGAAATGGGTCCACCTCACTCCCAGAGGCATCGTGTGCCCAGGATCTGCCACAGAATGTGCCCTCGCAGGATGTCTGCAGAGGGAAGGAACCAGCAAGCAAGCAAAGGGGTAAATGCAAACCTCAGAAAAGCTGCCGTGGAATATTGGAAGTTCCAACCAGCGACAAAATTCAGAATGAATGACCCCAGTGTCCTGGATAGGTATAAAAGTATGCAGGACGTGAGCCAAAAACTGCTAGAATTCCCTTTGTCACTCCCAGTAGTAAGATAAAAGAGAGTGTTATTTGTCTCAAATTTTCACATTTATTTCAGTGATTTAAGTGTTTTTATTATCATTTCTACGACCCATTTTGGTGGGCCCTGACAAAAAGACTATTTCCCCCAAAATACCCATTCAGCAGGTGGTTCTTACCGAAAATGATTTAGCATTTAGCGCTGTCTTTGGTTTACTAGGATTTCCACTTACCGAACCACACATAGGGAAATTCATCTCCCAGCTCCACCACACACAGGCATTGCAAGGAGCATTCCGGGGTCTTGCCAGCAGCTTCTTTCTTTCTTAAAATCTGGTAATCATGGGCCCCAGTCCTCTCCCTAGGTCTTCCCTCTGCTAGAGCATCCCAAAAAAGCTGCCCGCTGCATGAACAAGAGCATCCACTTAGCTGCAAAGATCATAAGACCCAGATTTCCAGGACTATCCTCATTTCAAATAGCCTGTCCTGTTGTCGAACCATGTCAGGCCCGGATGCAGGTGACTAGCCCCCCTTTTTGAGCTGATGGCCCAGGATCCTGATTCTGTGAAGGGAATGCTGGTGAGGAACCCCCAGAACCCTCATTTTCCTGCACATGTCACCACTGGACATTGTCTTAAGCTCAATAAAACAAATAACTGTTTCTGGCCAGTTTACTCAAGTGTTCTCACTGCTCTCCTAGCATTCACTGGAGTAAGGATGGCTCCAAAACATCGTTGTAAGCACAAGATTCATCTGCACACCTGCAGCCCTGGCCCGAGTTATGGGTCCCCAGATCGGGAAAGGAACAAGCTAACTGTCCTTCCTCCTCCCTGCAGGTGGTGATCGAATCAGACCTCTACCCACCCCGACCCCTGGAGCTGCTGCCATTCCGTGGTGACTGCCGGGAAGGTGAGGGCCGCAGGTCGGGCAGGCTCCAAAGCCCATGGCAGCAGGGACCCCACCCTGCCAAGACCCCTTCCAGACCCGGTATGTGTGCCCTGGCCCACGTTCCTGGTACCTCCTTGAGGGACAATGACACGCTTAAAGCAGCAGCCACAGTTTCTGCATCCTGGCTTGTGTTTTTTTCCCACTGCTTCATGGTCCTCCCTGGTGACCTCGGTCACACCAGGTGAGCAGAGCACCTGGGAAATAGGCTTTTCCCCAATACATACTCTACATTCTGGATACGCACCCACTCTGGGGCCCCACCTATAGCAGCCCCTCATAACACCATTTACCTAGAAAACACTTGCTTCTGGCTGTGTGTAATGAGCAAAGATGCTTTCATCTACCATCTTGTTCCACAGGAAGACCTGCTACATTCAGGAGATGAAAATCGTTTTGTCCTGGTATAGAGCAGTGTAGACATGACTCAAAGCAGAAGCCTACATTACTTATTTTACTGGCTCTGTGTGTGTGTGTGTGTGTGTGTGTGTGTGTGTGTGTGTGTGTGTGATTATATAGGCTCATCAAAAACTGCCATCTTGAAAATCGCACACCATTTTAAATTTGAATGACTTAGGCTATTTCAACAAGCTATAAACAAGAACTTTGGGACAAATTTGCTTCTAAAACTAGAAACAGCATAATCTTACCTTCCACACTATTGTTAAAAATGGCTTCCACCCTAAGCAGTTAAACAGGCATCTTCGTCTAGCCCACTGAAGCCTGTGATGGTATTTGGCATTTAATTGCTGGTTTAGGTTATTTCTGTTATACCCAGACCCTAAAATTATTCATTTTTTTTTTTTACTTCAAAAATATACGATAGAAAGTCTAGGATGTTCTTCTCAAAGCTTTTGTGTGTCAACAATTCTGTATGTTACAAGAACTGAAACACGACTCCATTGATCGTCCCTTCAACCATCCATCTTTTCTCCTTCACAGATGCTAGACTGGCTTGCTAAGGTTTCTTTGATCACTGACAACCCTGATCCTGTTTTTATGATCCTACGAATAAGAATGCATAAATCAAGCTCTATTCTTTAGTTAAGTGATTAAATAGACACATATGTATGGAGAGTGAAAGCATTAGGAAAACCACAATCTGCCTTGTAAATTAAGAGGAGACAAATTTTTCTCTGTCTATATATAGGTGGGTGGGTGGGTAACATGTGTGCAGAAAGAGAAAAAGAGAATATTTATCTTCACTACAAAATCTTAAAGTGAATTTAGAGCCATGTTTCTCAGATTTTAATTCGGAAGAGCATCACCTGAGAATCTTGTTTTTATGCAGATACTAATTCAGTAAGACTGAGTAGGGCCCCAGATTTTATATTTCTAACAAGCTTGCAGATGCTGCTGATGCTGTTGGTTCTGAGGACAACAAACCGATGAGCAAGGATTTAGAGATGATCTAATGGGTGGTTCTCAACACAGGGTCCCCAGAGCTGCAGAATCACCTGGGATTCCAGCAGAATCATATGCTGGAAATGCAAATTTGGGGTCCCACCCGAGACCTATTAAATTAGGAATTCTGGGGTGGAGCCCAGCAATCTGTGTTTTAACACTCCCCACACATTGATTCTAATGCCTACTGATGGTAAAGAACCACCCATCCCCCACCAATTTACAGAAGAGGAAACTGAAACCATGGAAACTGTGACCTATGCAAGGTCACGTGGCTCATTAGCTACAGAGCTGAGGTGAAATCTCAGAGTTCCTGATTTCCTAGCTAATATCTCTTCCCCCTGGAGAACGTCTTCCCAACTGTCTCATTTTAGGGACCACTTTCCTCCCTTTCTAAGTAGCTTGGTGTCATGCAGGGTGTCATGTGGGGTTTCAGCTCCCACTCCCCACATAAGAACGCAGGATGTGGCTAGGCCAAAAAGGAACACCCACGGAGCCATAGGTCAGGGAGTCCTACCACTATAGTCTCAGTGGAGGCTGGATTCACATGACGTGCGACCTGCTGTCCGCTTTTCTGCCTGCCAACCGACCCCTTGTTAGCTGCAATCCGCTCTTTCTAGCTCAGCCACCATCTTCTTGCTAGCCCTCATTTTTCTTGCTAGCCCCATTTTCCTGCTAGCATAGCCACAGCAGTTATATTAGTGGCCAATAGCTCACTGGTTACAGCTGACGGCCAACTAGCCACAGCTGATGGCCATCCAATCACAGTTGATGGCCATTTACTACCTGAGTGAGCACCTTTCCACGTGAGGCTGAGAGCCTGGAAACTGCACTCCTGGCTCTGTTCCCACACTTGGCCTGCCCAAGTCAGTCTTTTATTCTGAAAGAGGAGAACAGTAAGTTATGAAGTGGAGAGAATCTGCCCAACCTGTGACACTCAGCTCATGCAGGGAATGTGCTTGCTAGTCAGGTTTAGGAAGAAAGAAAAAAAAGATCGAGCTGGGCACTGATTCAACCTTCAGCTCCCTGAATCTGATAGATTCCAGAGCGGGTTGAGAGAGGGAGGGTTTCTGAGCCAAAGCCGGAACCTAGTGCTCTTCACAGGAAGGGCTTGGCACCGGCCTTGGGCATCAAGTCTTCCCGCCGGAAGGATGTGTGTCTCCAGGGATCTCAGATCTGGGAACTTGTTTCTTTTCTGAGCTACAGGAGAAGGCTCCTGGATGCTGTAGCCTTCTCACGTGAGACAAGGATTCTCTGAGGAGTCTTGGAAATTGCAGGGACTCTGAAGGCAGAGGCCCAGCTGAGAAACTCTCACCATGAGGCCTTGAGCAGATGAGCGTTAGGTGCCTGGAAAGGGAACACGCCGCCTCCTGGGCCTGGGAGAACCTCTCCACCAAGATGTCCTCAGCCACCTCAGAATCAACTTGTTCAAACAGAACTCATCTTCCTTCTTCAAACCTCTCTTCCTTTCTCAGCTGGGACCACTATCCATCTTCCTAGCATGCTGCTGGGATGTTTTCCCTAACACCCCTTTTCCTCCCCCACCCCCCCACTCCATTCACCACATCAGACATTAAACACTGATCGTGTCAGCTCCTAGGTATGTCTCCACTCTCCCTCTTGGCACCTACCTCTGCCTACCTGGATTCAGTCTCCCTTTGTCATCCCTTGTGTGCAGTAGCCAACCCTGGTCCTCAGCCACCAGCCCCCCACCCCCCACACACTACAAGGCTGCCAGAGGGTCCTTCTAGAGCAGAAATGAGCCTCTGCCATCCCTCCACTTTAACCCCTGTGTCCTCCCACCCCCAACCACCCCCAACCACCCTCTGAACCATGCCCAAGGCCCTCCAGGAACTGTCCTCTACTGACCTCTCCAGAGCCACCTCCTGTGACACTCCTGTCCCTGCCAGCCCATACATAAAGCAACCCTGAGCTGCTGTGTAATTCTGACTACTCCCTTATGTCCTGTTTCCCTGGACCTTCGCTGATACTGTTCTCCGTGTGAATTGCCCCCTGTGTCCCTCCATCTGGCTAACTCCTCCCAGACTGCATTAGAAAGCCCCCAGGGTCAAGTTTGCCCAGCCCTGCAAGACCAAAAAGGGCAGTTTATCATTCTGGAGATCACCTTTACCCAGTTTCTTCACAGCTGTTACGGAGCTCTAAAGCCTCCATTTCCTCAGCTAAAAAAAGGGGACTATTATGATATCTACCTATTAGGGTTGTGGTGAGGATTAAATCAGACAAGGTTTACATGTTTTACACTCGGCACAGTGTCTGACACAGCAAAGACTCAAAAACTATGAGCTGCTATCATTGCTTATGCCAGAGTCCTGTACACTGTGGTTTGATCCCGGTCGTCTTGTAACTTCATCTCATTGGCACTGCGATAACCTCCTGGGGGAGGGCGTGTCTTATTTCTATGTGCTGCAGTGTGTTCGGATGGGGCTCGTCCTGGAGCCTCTGCCCCAGGAGAGGACTATATTAAAAGCCAACTTTCCCCTACCTGTGGCTCAACACCTGGATTCTCAGCAGCTGCAGGCTTCCGGGTAGAAATTCCTCAGAAGTCGGTTGGGTCTTGGGAATAAAGGCATGGGAGGATGGTTCTCATGGAGCGCTCAGGTAGCCAATGTCTCAGGACTCTGAAAAGCGCCGATCATCCCCCATTGTCATGCTGTGCTTCCCACTGCAGGCAAGACTTCTCTGCTCGTTTTCACAGAGGGGTGCCCAGGAACAGCAGGTCAAATAATTGGTCCAAGCCATAAGGACTTCACTCCCCGTAACCTCATGACCTGGCACCTTCGGAAGGAAGGAGTAGCTGAGGGCACATTCTCTTAGCACCTAGTGCCTGCAGATGACCACCTACTGCTCACAGACGCAGCACTAAATGCTTCCACACACGTGATCTTATTAGACTTTACTTCTGTCCCCCCGGCCCCCACCGGAAGAGCACCAGGGGGCCTGGTGATGCATGCAGCACTTGTCCCACTGCCTGATTTTGCTGCTTGGTACGAGACCTTTAGAATTGCCTGCTTGTAATTGATTAGCTAATGAGGTTATGGATACAGAACCGTGGGAAGGCAAAAAGAACACAGAGTCACACAATGAATGATGTCTCCTCCATTCACCTTTGCAGTGGGCATTGCTGAATCCAAATCATCAAATCTGTGTGGGAATCGAGCCTATGGCAAGTCTTTGGTAAGTAAAGGAAGCCTGGTTAGTTGCGTGTATTGTGCTCTGACGCTCAAGGAGAGACTAAGTGTCCTTTGTTCCAGGCCCCAGGACTATAGAAAAGCTCCCATGGGTGGATATGATCGCCTGCCCCCAGGCCCAGAGCTGGGCTCAGACACTGCCCTTGGCAGAGAGGTTGCTGTAGCTGGGAGCCATAGCAAGTTGGAATGGGGTAGGGTGGTGATGGAGACACAGTTACAAAGCTGGGGGGCATT
Source organism: Rhinolophus sinicus (assembly GCF_057876585.1). Lineage (NCBI taxonomy): Eukaryota > Metazoa > Chordata > Mammalia > Chiroptera > Rhinolophidae > Rhinolophus > Rhinolophus sinicus. The sequence continues at coordinate 13,392,671 of NC_142507.1, read as the reverse complement.
AATAATGCAGAAGACTGACCCCAGGCAGTAACGACTGACGCTTTCCTCCTGGTCTGAGGCAATGGGGCTGGTGTCCTACTTCATCAGAGCCTGGGGAGCAATTCAGAACACGGACAGCTAAGCCTGATTCAACACTGAAATGCACTGGAGTTGACGAGGCTGAGGGCAGTGCGGAAGGAGGGCTAGGTGTATGTTCTCCTTGTTTCACTATGGAGAGGGAGAGCTCCCGAGAGGCCACAAGGTGGCACAGTAACTCTGTCCACAGCATCTGGCTGGCTCAGGAGAGAAGAGAGAGATGAATCATGGTGTCCTCAACCTGGAATTTCCCAGCAATTCCAGGATTATAGTGACCTTAAGCCTTCGATGGGCCTTGGGGTGGATAAACAAAGCATAGCGTATGTCCACTGACTGAGCAAGCTCTGGACTTAGCCCAGGTCAGGCCATCAGTCTTTTTCACTTCAGTACATGTTTCTTAAGCATTCACCACCTCCTTTACTAGAGCCAAGGAGGCCCCCAAAGTGGTTAAGTCCCAGGTCCTGCCACATAGCATGCTACCCTTCTGGAGACTAGGAAATTGGAAAAGCATACGAAACAAGTAGAGAACCGTAAAAAGATAGAATTGGTGGGATGCTAAAACATGTCACATAGGTACACAGTGCTGTGGAGATGTGAGGACAGAGATATCAGCTTGGGCCTCCAGCCTGAGGGAAGGCTTCCTGGAGGAAGTGGCCTCAAGGGGCAGGCAGAGATGAAGCTCAATCCAGAGAGGGAAGGAAAAGCCAAGTCAAGATGCAGAGCTGGGCACGAGCATTAGGAAAGGTAGGCCCAGCCCTGCTGGGACTGGAACTGCTGGTACCCTCGGGGGATAAGAGAAGGCGGAGCAGGCTGCAGAGTTGGCCTCAGTCTGCTCTGCAATGCGGAGGCCCTGCTGATCCAGGAGGGGCCCGAGGTATGTGGTGGGTCTGGTGGGAAACAAGGAGGTCCCAGGTAACTGGCTCTGAAGGCCACAGCAGAGGAGATGGAGAGGATGCAATCTAGGCTGTATTTCAAAGCAAGAATCTGCAGTTTAACAACAAAGGGGACACAGGCGATGGGGGTGAGAGGGGGGCAGAGTTCTCAGGTAAGAGTGAGTTGTTCTATCTCAAGTTGTTCTGTCTTGGTAGGTGGTTCTCAAAGTGGGGTCCCAGGATTAGCAGCACCTAGGATCTTGTTGGAAATGCAAATTCTCAGGCCCACATCAGATTTACTGCGGGGATGCTAGGGTGGGCCCAGCACGGAGTTAACAAGCCCTCCAGCAGAGCCTGAGGCCCCAGGTCGGGGGTGGGTCAACTCAGCCACCCACCTTTCAAATGGCTCCAGTTAGTGCCAGAGTTGGGACCACGGCTACATCCTCACCTGTCTTCCCCTTCCGTACAACCCAGATTCCTCCCGTGGCCCGGATCTCTGTGAAAGCCCCCGCCGCTGTCCTGGAGGCGACAGCCACAGGCTCAGAGAACAGAGCTGTTCTGGCAAGAGGGTAAGTGCTGGTGCCTCCCAGCCCGGCAGCCTGCAGGGCTCCCCACCTGCTCCGGGTCCTGTGGCAGAAGAGTAACAGGTGGCCTGGGGGACAGACTCTCAAGACACTGACACAAAACCCATGCCAGCTGCAAATGACCTCGTAATGAGGGCAATAATCCTGAGTCATGTAATGCTTCATCAACTGTTTCCCTAGGATTACGCTGAATTGTTTGTGATGGTTTCCACTTCATTAACACCACTCTTTAGACGGAAAGAAGTGTCCTTTGGAGGATTCTTGGTTAATTAGGTAAATGTAATGACAGGCCATATTCAGAGCCTCCTGTAGGCACGCTGAGGTCAGACATGTCTCCTGAATTAGGTTCAGGGCTTCTGCCCAAAGGTAAAGAAGTACATAAGATATAAAGATTTCAAACCAAATTCATCAGCGCCAAGTCACTGTTCCCTCTGATGCAGAGAAGGCAGTTAGAGTAGCAGGAGGGGGTAAACCCCAAGCATTCAATGGAGCACTAAGAACATAACGGCAGGGGTCTTAGCTCAGCTCACCCCGTCCATTTGTGCCCTCACCACTCCGTACTGCCGGTGGCAGACAAGTGGTTCTGCTTGCTTCCCCGGCACTGCCTCTGTCTTGCTGTGACTTCAGGCAAGTTAGTCAGACCTCCATGCCCTCATTTATTAAACACATAAATAATGGGGTTAGTAGTACCCCTGTTGAGAGGTACTGTGAGAACGGAATGAGGTAATGTGTGAAGAGCTTACCACGAATCGTTGCTATCATTTTTCAAGAAACTGACAATCCACTACTAGTTGGAAAGACACATACTTGGGAATGTGTTTGCTGTGCATGAGGACCCGTGGGTTAAAATATCCACCGGAGTGGTGCCCCCCTTAAAAGCTTTGGGAGTCCAAGGAGGGAGAGAACAATGTGCAAGCCCCTCTAGCTGAAAAAAGCCATCTAGAAAGAATGATGAAAACCAAGTCACTCGATGTATTGCACCTCATTGGAGAAAAGTAAGAAAATCATTTGGATGGTATTAAGTTCTCCTGGCTGTGGCTGATTACTGGAAAACTGACCCCTGCCATCCACACAGCCGCATTACAGAGGGTTCTGAACGGCTCCTTTCTTTCTAAGCTCAGTCATTCTCATTTTAATTTGTTCCTGGCCCTTGGCTATTAAAAATTAAGGCCATTTCTTTCACCAAAGGGCAGAATGTGAGGAGAAAAAGGACCATTTATTGAGGCCTACAAGGTGCCAGATGCTTGATGACTTCATTTTCCTCCCCACAGAAGCCCCATGAGTTAAGATGAAATGATCCCCATTTTGTACAGGAGGAAACTGAGGCTGGTTGAGGTTAAGTCACTTGCCTGAGGTCATACAGTACATGCAGGATTCAATCCCAAGCCTCATGGTCTTTCACTAGCCAATGCTTTGGGATATTTGCCCCTTCCAGCCAGGCTGTTTGCATAGAGGCAGGAGGGGTGGAAAAGCGGAACTTGGACAAGAGCAGAACTTGCGGTGCATGAACCAGTGTGTCCAGAGCCACCTCCTTCCCTCACCCCAGGTGGGCATCCCCCAGGGGGAGTCATTCCTGTATGGGTCCCAACAGTGCCCCTCCCTCCTGGCCACAGGATGTGTGAGCAGAGAAGTAAGAGCTCTGGCTACTCTTCTCCTGCGCCACAATTCAAAGTCTGGCTCAGGGAAGTGACTGCCCTCCCCACTCACCCCTGGCTTTTCTTTAGATCCAGACATCTCAAGAAGATGACTGAAGAGTATCCAACCCTTTCCCAGGGAGCAGATGCCTCCCTACCACTGACAGGAAGTGCTTCCTGCAGCGTCCCCAGCATCCTCCGGAAAATGTGGATGAGACACAAGAAGAAATCTGAATACCTGGGAGCTACCAACAGTGCCTTCGAGGCCGACTAAGGTTGCCCCCCTCCCCCGCCCCCCAGGTGCCCCCCCATTGGCCAAAGTTTACTGCACAGGGGGCGAAAACTGGATTGGAATGGAGCCACATCCACCTCTGCTTGTAGCTGGTCTGAACACATCATCCACCCTTACTAACCCATCACCCCAGCTTAGGACACAGGAAAGGAACTTCCCTTGAAGGCAAAAGAAAAACGGTTCTTCTTAGAGTCGCTAAAGACACTGGTCTGAAAGTGACTTTGGGAGGTCTTAAGTTTATATCCCTAGCTTTAAGCAAAGCCACACCCAAATCAAATTTTCCTAACGCATTTTAAAGACCTCCAAGGAAGGAAGCAGGTGATTCTTCCATCTTCATTGTGAGTTGTTCTAATGTGTGTGATTTGTAGTATAAATGGGAGAGCTTGATGTTTGAGGCACTTGTAAACACAATGGCTCGTACTATTCCTGTTATCGCCTTTATTTCATCTTGACAAGGTACGATTTGTAATAACCGAGCACTACATATTTACTTAGTAGTTCAAATATCCAATTGAGAGTATCATCAAGATGGGTTTTGTTGACCATTTGACATGATTGCATGAATTCTCTAGTCTTTTACATGCAGTTTTTCTATAGAAAAACATGATTAAAATTTAAATGTTAAATACTAATGTTTTCTGAAATGGTATAGTCTAGTGGAATTAATATCTTTCTTTGGTATAATGATTTTAACTTTTGAAAGTGCTTTCCCATCCATTATCTCTTATCTTCCCAAAATCCCTATTTTAGAAAGCACAATTGTTCCCAATCTACAGATGAGAAAGTCAAGGCCTTAAGAAGTTGTATGGCTAGATACAGTAGAACTAGATACCAGGTCTTCAACTTCTCCACCAGACTCCTTGCTTTGTTTACTCTAGCAAACTGATTTGAGGAAGGTTTTGAGGAGTAGGAGTATGTCTTTGGGGGTAATCTTTGAAGGGAAGAATTTGATAAAGCTAGAACACGTAAGGGACTTGAATGAAATACACCATTATACATTAGGATGAACTGAAGAAATTGCCATGTTTGTAGGTCAAAAACAATTTGTTACCAATTTCATATAGTTCAACCTAATATACAATATTATGATTTCCTTCCTTCAATGGAAATGTCATCACCAGTTCCACTGTCAACATCAGTAGCTTTAAAATGCTAATTTGATAATGATAGCTATCATTTATTAAATGCCTACTATGTGCCAGGTATGATACTGAGCATTTTACACACATTATCCCAAGCTTTCTAACAACTCTCAGTTAGGTGGCCTTGCCATTTAATAGGCATCAGTTTAAAGCAGTTAAATGATTCGTCTGAAGGCCCCTAATCATGTGGGTATCAGGCTTCAATGACTGTGTTATATCTAGTCCTTCACAGAGAATAGTGCAGAACATAGAGATGGACCAAAGTTAATAAATCATTTTGATCTCAAATGCTAACCGCAGTTGATTGGCAGAGGCTGCCTGGAGTTCTGTGTGGAGCTGGAATCTGAGATGAAGGAGTGCTGTGATCAATTAGTAATATCGGCCTGTGGAGGGCCTCGGTGGCAATATGCCTTGTGTATTGTCATCTGTGGCCTCGACTCAGCCTCCAGAAGGCTTGTTTACTAATTCGGAAGTTTAAGTTAATCCAGCTCACCTGATAGAACCTGACACTCCATGGAGAAATGTAATGTACGACTAGGTGGGAACTTGCCATGTGTTGGTACAAAGAAGAATTTGATCACATTACTGCCTCAGACTCAACTGCTATTCATATGCTGCTGCTCTGAGGCCACGTGTTGCTTTTTGCTAAGTTACTGTTTCCGTAGCTCCAGGTGAACCATAAGAAGGCATGGGGGGATAAGAGGCCTTGGCTGCGAGGCTTTCACCTTGCTGCTCTCTGCTCTTCAACTGTTTTTGGTTCTGCAAACTCAGTCCTTGCACCGGAACACATTTTGGAGATTTGGGTATCAAGTGGTCTTTCAATGAGGGCCTAGTCTCGGGGGACTAATAGTCCTACCTGGTGTAGATAATGGGACCTGGAATAAAGTCGGGGAGCAAAGAGGTGATTTATGCTGGACCTATCAATCAGAGTATCCTAAGACTATTTATTTTAAATTATTTAATTTATAACTGATGCCTTCTATTTGTATGTGGCAGCTGGAGGTGTCCGTAGGATGCAACCAACTTATTTATTTTTAATTTAAATGTTTCATCACGAAGTGTTTGCCTTGTATAGAACATTTTCATTGGCCAATTCGAATAAAAATAAAATATGCTTTGTCTGTGACATCAATAAACCACTACAAGAGTATGTCTGAGGCTCCCTCGTTGAATGAGAGAGAAGACTTTCACAAAGGGAAAGGATTATGCATCTGGACCTCATTGCTCCTTTACCTAAATGAAAAGGATTGTGAGAAAGAACCCAGCCTGTTCTTTTCATCCTACGGCAATATCTGCTTTTGATATCAAGGCCCTGCCTAGCACCAGGGCCATTTCTGATGGGGCCTGGCCTGGCCTGACCTGTCCTCTCTGGGCTCACCCTCCTCCCTGCTGATGCTGACCCCTCAGTCCCCACCACAAACCCCAGGGGGCCAAGGAGCCATCCCCAGCCTGCTGGCCTCTCATCCCCAAGGTGGAGGAAGATGCAGCCTTTCTCTTCTGTGCCTACCTCATGGTCAGCCTCACTGGGGACTGCCCCCTATGACTCATGTCACAGCCACTTGCAGAAGCTTGCCAGGACTAGCTACCCAGGGCCATCCGGGCATGTCAGAGCCTGGAATCTTCTAATGCCAGAGACAACTGGGTTTCCAGGACATTTAGGGTAATAAAATTGCCTCTGTTAGGACCAAGTCCAGTCAAATATTTCAGTTCTTATTTGAGCACTCTCTATGGCAGTCTCCTGCCCTCACCCACCCCCCCACACACACACACACCCAGTACTTGGATTGCCTTTAGAGCAGGCAGATGGGCAGTGGGTAGGAAAAGCAGAAGCAGCCAGAGCCCAATTTGAAAAGGAATCATGTGACAAGCAAGAAAATAACACAGACAAAAAGATGACTCTCCTGAGGATTAGAATTGCATTTCGTTTTTAATTTCTTATAAGAATATCAGCCTCTGTTGAGAGGTTTTTGGTGAATGCATTGCCATGAGGCCTGGGGAAAGAGATGTCATTCTGCAGACTAGGCCACGTGCCTAGAAAAAAAGATTTGTTTTTTGTATCTTTTGATCTGGGACAAGACTCACACCTATTAATATTCTTTGTTGAGAGGGAATATATAGGTTGGGAAAAGGCGTGCACTGCCCAGAGAATAGAAGCAGAAGGAATCTGACATGTGATGTGTCCATTGACAGGGCAGTTGGGCCTGTGCCCACCTGGTTCCTAGCCCCTGTTGGGGGCTGTGGAAGAACCTTCTTACACCCTCACTCCAGGGGACTTCAGAAGTGCTGAGCCCTTCCCCAGGGGACAAGCAGCCAGGCCTTTGCTTGTTGGCTTAAGAGGGCCTGTGCTTTTCCAAGGACAGGTATCTGGATCCTGACCAGCCCCGAAGAGGGAGAGGTGCCGAGAATTCTGGGCAAGTGCTGACCAAGGTTTCAGGCTCCATTCACAGGAGAGCAAATTGGGTTTCCTAATCTTTGACCACCTGGGCCCCAGGCATTCTGCAAGGAGAAGCCTCACTTCTACACTAACCAGCTTTTGCTCACATCAGACTCTGTGGAGCTCAGGATGCTTCACAGCCTAGCAATTGTGGGTGTGAGGGTGGGGGAGAAGGGGGGGCAGAGATCAGAAGTTATGAACCCCTAATGAATGAGACAGCTATTTCTAAAATGCCACAGCCAGCGCTGCAAGTGTGATCACATTTCCTGGGTGACAACATGCAGCCAGAGAGCAAGAGGCAAAGCAAGCAATGGAAGTGGTTTCTTTGTTTCACTCAGGACTTGTTCCGGCCACAGCAAAACTCTGGTGAGGGCAGGCTTATTCTCAGTTTCTCAGTGTCCTCCCATCCCCAACCCTTGCCATCTTTCCAGTCAACACACACACACACACACACACACACACACACACACACACCTTTCCTTTCTGTTCCTTTCCCTGTTTCTCCACATCATGCTTCTGGGCCTCTGGGGGGGCCTGAGCCCTCATGGTGCCCAATGCCTGCCCAGGGCTCCCACCTCCTTTATCCCACCAAGGGCGTCCCGTCCTGGGTACCCCATGATCTGAACTTCCCCCACTACCAGAAACACTCACTGGCTATGAGAGCTTGAGAAGTGTTGAATGTCATGAAGACCCTGTTTCCTCGGCCGTTGAAAATGTGCTAGAAAAGATTAAATGCAATTATTGGTGTTTATATGTAACCGGTATGCACTGGTAAGACAGTGTATGTGAGAAAATGTCCCAGTGGGGCCATGCTGGCTGGTAATGGTCAATGCCCAGAGCTCTCCCCCTCAGCCCTGGTTGCCCAGTTTGCCCCTGGGACTCTTTCATGAATCAACAGCTGTGGGTAATGCCTGGCACTATGGAGCAGGGGCGGGGGGGGGCACTCCAGGACCCACTCAGCACTGCGAGCAACGTTTCTTCTCATTGGTCATTTGCACGGGCTACACCAGTGGTTAAAAATGTGTAAAACGTGTCCTTACTTTCCTCCTGGGGACAATGCGTTTGTACCTGCCCTGTAAGTGGAGGCATAGACCACAGAATTGTAAGGTGTGCTAAGGTATGGAGGGGTGATCATTTAAACTTATCAGTCACGTATGCCTTAGAGTCGGTGAATGAGGGAATGGAGAAGAGGTTTTCTTAGGGTCAAGGAGGTAAGGGGAAAGGGGGGGTGAAATGCTGAGGGAAGGGTTAGAAAGGGCCCCGAATGGAGAAGGGAATTCAGGCTATTTTCTCCACTTTGCCTAGAATTCTGCTTCTCCCCCACCAGCATTTTAAACCTTGGGTTCAAAGTGCAATACTCGCCAGAAGCAACTGTCCTCCATGAAGAAGAAAGGAAATGGCCACCGTATGTGGTCCTGCAGGGTCCCCCTCACCAGTGCCATACTCCATGGATATCTGGGGATGAGCAGGAAGCCTGGGTCTAAAACTCAACCCCACCCTGACTTGCAGTGTGCCTGGGCAGTGTGCAGTGTGTCTTGTTAGTCAGGCTGCTTGAGTTCCTTTGAGCCTCCATTATCCCTCATCTGTGAAACATGGATTAAATTACCTTCCCGTGGACCTCACAGGCTGATGGAAGATCAGAGAGCTGGTTCATAAAAGGGCTTTGTAAATTGTGAATTGCTTTTCTAACATATGGTGTTATGATAATCCACTCCATTCAGAAAGAAGCAGAGCTGGGAGGGGGAGAAATGACTCAGGAAACTCAAGACAGGAGTGAGGCCTGAAGAGCTAGTCAGGGGCCAAAAATAGAATCATTTTCAGAGCCTAGGGCCAGACTCTCAGGGCCAGGCCCACCAGCAACTGGCAGACAGGGGCTCCAGCCCGGCGGGGGTCCCCAGGCTACCTGCCCCTTCCCCACCGACCCCCACCCAGCGTGTGGCCTGTGGGGCCAGTGCGTGGCGCTGGAGGCAGCCCAAGGCGGCCTGGACAGGTCAGTGCAGCCAACAGCCTGGCACACAGGCAGGAAATGCAGGGCGGTGACCATCCTTGGACTTCATTACGATTTCAAACGGCTCTCCCTCTCCAGGAGCTGCCTGCTTGCTGCCAAATGCTGCCCTGGCCTCTTGCCTACATTCCCTACCAGCAAAATTAGCCCTCAGAAGAAACCTACAAAGCATGCTGGCCCAGGAGACCATAAGCCCTGCCACGTGTTCCAGCCCTGAGGAGGGAAGCTGGCCCTTTTGTTTTGGAGCAGGTAACAGACACCCATACCCACAGGACTAAAGGCTGAGGTACTACTGAGGGATGGGATCTGGAGGCAAGTTGGCCTGCTTAGGCGTAACTAGGCAGGGATTCGCTGTTTCACAAACAAACACTTCTCCAAGCCATTCTTGCCGCTTGCTCAGGCCAAGGAAAGCAAGGTAATAATAATTCAAGGAACAGTGACCTCATCAGGAAAGCAGGCCCCACAGTCTCTCACACAAACCCCACATCCCTTAACAACCCAGGAGACTGAGTTTGTCATGAAAAGTCCCAGAGAGGCACTGCCCTGGAGAAGGAACAGGTGTCCAGTGTAGGAGCAGGCTGGGAGCCGGGATGCAGCTTTTTCTCTCCTGTCTAGAGAAACCGCAGTCCCAGTGGAGAGGGGCTGGGGGTGGGGGTTTTCAGCCTCTGGGTCCTGCCCTCTTGCCAAAGCATAAAAAAAAACAGAACAAAGCTATTTGTCATCTCGGCTCTCCAGGGCCCTGGCCAGGGACTGGACGTCAGCAGGCTGCCTGGAGAGCACTGGGAGTTGGGCGCTATTGTGAAACCCCCTCAGCCTGGTCCTGTTTCCTTTCCCCTATCTGTTGCTTTGTTCTTCTTCGGGATATGGTGAGAGATGCCGATGGGGGAAGGAAGTAGGGAGGAGAAGGGAGGCCTGATGTTATGGCTGTTTATTCCCTGCTCCTCCAGCCTGAGAAGAAGAAGAGCAGTAAGCCATCCCCAGGCTTTGCAACTGGATGCCCCTTCAGCAGCCCAGAGCTGTGTGCCAGGCGCTACCTGAAGCCACAGGCTAAACCCACACATCTTCCTGGGCCCTCCCGCCAGAGTGTGGTGGATTTCTTGACATGAAGATAAATGCAGCTGTATGAACAGGAGCGAACATTCATTGGACGTTTACCATGTGCCAGGCACTGTGCTTAAACGACCTTAGCTCATGCAGTCCCATGAGATCACTCTTTCCTTTAACCCTTCATTTACAGAGGCTTCCAGAGTGTATTAGCTTGTCTGAGGTCACACTGCTATCTGTGGCAGGCCTAGAGATGAACCCAGACAGCCTGACTCTGGATCCCACTGCATTTAGATGTCCTATCTGTACACGATCCTAATGGGCCTTACTTGGGACAAGTGGTATGTGCCCTGGCACAGGGGCTTGCTCTACACAAAGATACTGTCAGCTTGTCTTAAAGAGGCTGCTTCCCAGAGGGATATATATATATATATATATATATATATATATATATATATACACACACACACACACACACACACACACACATATCACAAAATATATTCCTTACATACAAGTCTTTCTCTTTCTTTTCCTCTTCCTTCTTAAGTAACTCAGTCCTAGTCAGCCTGGCAAAGCAAGAGAGGCATCCATGTAGGGTGAGGGGACACAGCCGCAGTGACTGAGGGGAGGAAGGCTGGATCCTTTTGAGATAAAGGACACTACAGGGTTAACTGGAGAACCTCGAAGGGGATGTGAAGATTGGTGGCAGTCATGCAGCCATGTTAGTTTCCTGACTGAATGGTTCTCCTGGGATGATGCAGAGAAAGGTCTTTATGTGGAAGGTACCATGCCAGCCACTTACTCTTACATTTTTTTCATTATTACTTTTACCTTTTTGTTTACTTTTACACCAAACTAGTAATGTATGGGTATTTTCCCATTGTAAAAAACACCAAGCCATAAAGAAGTTATTCATTAAAAACGTAAGTCTCCTTCCCTCCCCTTTGATCTCCATCACTTTTTCAGAAGTCACCACTATTATCCAGGTGGTATTTTCATAGAATACAAATATATAGGTAAGAGAGTAGATCTTCAAAGTTCTCATCACAAGAAAAAAATTTGTAACTATGTGAGATAATCGATGTTAACTAAACTTATTATAGTAATCATTTCACGATTTATACATATGTCAAATCATTATCTTGTACACCTTAAACTAATAGAATGTTACATGTCAATTATATCTCAATAAAACTAGAGAAAAATAAAATAGCCAAGAAAAGAATAATTTAAAAAATATTTTTAATTCTCACTATTAAAAAATACCGTTGTTAAGCTTTCATTACATTTGTTGTTAAAGTCTAAAAAGGTAAATAAAATATAGGTTGCTTTTTTGGGGAAAAAAAACAAATATATAGGCAACTGACTTTCAAATGGTACAGGAGAAAAAATGTTCTTTGCACTATGCTTTCAATTTCTCAGTAAGTTTGGGATTGTTTCAAAAAGTAGTTTAATTTAAAAGAACACAAGCGCATGCACACACACACACACACACACCATGCGCCTTGAAAGAAAATTCTTATGTTGGAGACCCCCAGGGCATGTCTTCATGGTATTCTGCTATTACAGGCACTAAAGTAACAAAGTTTGGGAAGTCTGGCTGTACCCAGGCCAGGCTATCTGTAAATAACGTGCTCTGAGTTCCCCCCGGAGCAGAGAGTTCTCTCCTGGTGGGTCCACACTCCAGGGCTGCTCATACCCTCGCACCTTTGCTGGGGAGCAGTGTCAGGGACTGCAGCTTCCTCACGGCCTAGACACTCACTCTCCTGCCCCCGACCCACTACTCCCAGAGCGAAAATGCCAGCAAGGTCTCATCGTACTTTATTGATTGCAGTTGAAAATCACTCTAGAGAAGAAATGGTTCTTGTACTCTGGGCTCCCTCTCCCCAAGGCTGGAGCTTTTCTGGCAACTAGTTAATACTGATGGAGAAACGTTGTGGGAAGGAAGGGGATGTGAGAAAGTGCCAGGCCTGATGGTGGCGTCCCTCGCCTGGGAATGTCCAGGCTCCTAGAGTGTTGTCCCTGTATAACTTCTGCAGCGTGCGGACTCTGCCTACCTGCTCCCTGGGCTCAGGGCAAAGGGCATGGATGTTTTCCCCATTTCCAGTGACCTGTTTTGTGTGTGTGTGTGTGTGTGTGTGTGTGTGTGTGTGTGTGTGTGTGTGCGGTTTTTTTTTGGGGGTAGTCTCTCATTCTAAGGACCAAGAGAAGGCTAGAAACTCCTTCAGGGTTCCTGAGCAGAGCAGCTAATTTTCAGTAGGAGGAAATGCGGCCTGATGCTCAAGGGAGGCAGGAAGAGTGAGTCAGGCCCTCAGCCAGCCCATTACTCAGCAGGTGAGCTGACTTGGAAAGACAGTGGTTGTGTCCCAGTGTCCAGGGCAACCACACAAACAGTGTGGAGGCGTACAGGTCAGTGCCCTGGGCTCCCTCACGTAACATTCCTGTGTCATGTGTACTGGGAGGGATCAGGGCACAGGAAAAAAATATATAGGTAGGCTTCTTCATGTGAGAACATTTCTCCAGCCTCGGAACATTTCTGGGCCCCTTACTCTGCCTGGAAATGATATTTATTAAAAAAAAAAAAAAAAAACCACGGGCCTAATTTCCACCTATGTAATTCCTATAGTGCTGGGCACCTCTAGGATGAGAACACCTCCCCCGCTGCAAAACCTGGATCTGTGATCAGGATTAAGAAACACACCCTCCTTCACAGATTAATAGAGCGTTTTCAAAATTAATCCCTGCCTTTTCTATAAGACAACAAAAAACAAAAGTTATTCTAAAGAAACACAGAATTTAACAGTGCCTACGTGGGAATTACGGGGCAAGCAAGAGAAAGAGGAGGTTAGGAAGTATGAAATAGAAGAAATGACCTGGGAATTAGATGTGAGAATTTGAGATGGTAGTCAGAAAGGAAAAGGGAAGGGGCTTTCAAAAGCTTAGAATCAGAAAGCAGAATAATTTCAGACAGGATAAACTGGCTACTCAGCAAAGGATGCTGGACACTGGGAGTACAAAAATGAAAAGAGAGTCCTAGCTCTTGAGGAGAGCAACAGTCTAGATTAAGACAACAACATAAACCAATTAGGAAACCACATGATCTGTGTTACAGTTGATGCATTTACAGGATGCTAAGGGGAAATAAAGGAGAGAGCATCTGACTGAGGGAGTGAGGGACACTTGAGCTGGGTATTGAAACATGAGCACGAGTTTTGCCACAAAAGGGAAAGGGCCTGAGGACATTCCAAAGATAGGTCAGATAGAAAGAACTTGAAGGAAAGGAGCCAAGAAACCAATTCAGGGAGATTTCTCTTACTGTGAGAGTAGGGAGCATTCCTGGGCAAGGACCCTTTGGATTTGGAGAATGGCAATATAGGTCAGCCTGAACTCAAGGGGATGGTTGGTGGGGAAAGAGAGAGAATGGTCTGGATTATACTTTGCATATCAGCTTCACCTCAGATTACTTACTCATAAAACAGGGCAAATAATTGCTACTCTGCAAAGTTATGGTAAGAATATACATAGGGTAAGGATAGCAAATCATCTAATATGGGGTGTTTTTTTTTTGGGGGGGGGGGGGTTACCAAACGATAATTTTTTTAAAGTAGGAAACCAACAAATATTTGTTGAATTAAAAGTTAAACTACTCTAGGTAAGTTAACCCAGAGGAAATCAAGACAATCCATCTCTTTCCTGGTAATTAGAATGCTTAAGAAAGTGGGGTTGGTACTGTGTCCTATAAAGGAGAGGAAAAATTCCCACCTCGCCAACTGTGTGAAAGGGACATTGAGTGTGGCCCCACAGACAGCCATCCCTCCTGGCTAGTCCTGTTCTGCTTCCCCAATAAAATCTTTAAACAAAAAAAGTAGAAAGAGGAGGTAATCCAATTTTATATTTAGCATATATAAAGAATACATAACAAAACATTCATAGAGATTATCTTTGGATGTGGGATTATGGATGATTTAACTTTTATTACTTTCATATCAGTATTTTCTTTATCTCCTACAATAAACGTGTATTATGATGATGATAAGATTAAAGAGGGGGTGTTTTTATTTTGTCTTGTGTTTGAGTATCCAGAGCTATTGCTCCCTGAGACACTGAGAATGGAATTTAAACTCACTCCCTTACTTATGCAGTAAAGAAAACAGGGGTTTTTGTGAAGACCCCTACCATAGTGACTTGTTTCTATGTCCCCTGAGTCCAGGGCCCAAGTTCTTACATAAAGTCCCCAAGTCATCTGCCAGCCCTAAGTCCTGTGCTGTGAAGAGAAGGCCCAGTATCCACGAAGGGGTGCCCAGCAGGGTGGGAGGGAGCAGGGAATTTGAAACCAAGGCTTATGATAGTGCCTGCACTGGAGGTCACAGGAAAGCCTTCTAGACATTCATTTTGGGTGGTCCAGGGACACCTGTGTCCCTTCCTGAAGCTTCCCAAGATCCCGGTCACCTTGTCTCCTATGCAACACACCAAAGATTTGCATGGACTGTAGCTCACTTTTGGGGAAGTTCAACAACCACTGTGTAACATAAATGATTCTGAGATCTTCCAGCCAAAATGATCTCTTACTTTATCCAACAAGAAAGTCTCAAATCCCCACTGCCAGAAGCCACCAAGTCAAGTCTACTATGGCCCTTACAATACACCTTGTATTTTACACAAACCAATTTCCCTGAATTAAATGTTTTCCGCCATAGCAGAACAGATTCATTCATTTTGCATTCCCTGTAGAAACTATCAGAGTTTCTGAATTATCTAACTCACTGCCAGATATCAGTACCAGAATGATCAAAATCAGTCTTATTGCTTGCTTTGAATTTCATGTTATTATTTAAAACCCTGCTATAAGCAGAAGCAGCAATTAGAGTTTAATTCTAACATCTCCACGGACTTCCTTCCAAAACATATGTCAGTTAACCACACTCAGGCTTAAAGGTTTGTGCGCAGAAATCAACAAGGGATATGACAAATGACAAACACGGGTCTAGGGTCCCCTGAAGGAAGAGCTGTGACCAGAGTGGGGAGACCAGTTCTCCAGTATAACACCTTTTGTTTGTAAATTTTACTAATTTAAGAAAAGCAGGAGAGATCTAGGTGGCAGAGTAGATAAACAAGTGCTTGTTTCCTTCCATGAACACATTAAAATTACAACTAAATTATAGAAAAATCAACCTGAAGAACCATCTGAAGTCTGGCTGAACAGAAGTTTTATAACTAAGGATACAAATAAGAAGCCATGTCAAAACTGGTAGGAGGGGAGGAGATACACAACACGCTTGCCTTAAACTTCTGTGTGGCAGTTGAAAATCAAGAGGGATATCTCAGCTGAGGAGGTTCCCCCCAGAGGAATGAGGGACAACAGCCCCACACCAGTCTCCCAGCCCAGAGAACTTGTGCCAAAAAAAGGAGCCTCCACAACATCTGGCTGTGACAAACAGTGGGGATTCTGACCATCCGGGTGGGATAAAAGGCTACGGGAAACCCAGACATCCTCTTAAATGGCCCACACAGACTCTCTCACCCCCAGGCACTCACCCTGGGCTCTGGCAGAGGGACAGAGACTCAGGAGGTGTCGGAGATACCGGGGAGGCAGACTGAGGTGTGTGGCTTTAGGGTAGGGCTGGAGGACAGTCACCATTTTCCCTGTGTGAAGTCCTCCTGTGCAGCTGTCAGGTGGGCGCCATCTTTCCTGTGTTGAGCTTGATTCCACAGGAAAATCTAAATCTGATTGGTCTGGTGAGCTCTGCTGCTCCACCCTGCTGACTCACTGGGAACCCATCTGTCGTGCGGGAGACCCTGCTCGCTGCGCCATTTTTCAGGCGGGGCGGCCTGCGGGGTCTCTGCTCCCGCTCCCCATACAAGAACGCAGGATATGGTGAGGCCAAAAAGGAACACCCACGGAGCCATAGGTAGGGAAGTCATACCACTATTTTCTCTCTGGCGGCACTATACTCTCACTGGAGGCTGGATCCACACTGTCCGCAAACTGCCATCCGCGCTTGCCAGCCCAGCCGCCATCTTCTTGCTAGCCTCCATTCTTTTCTCTCTCCTCTCTCCCTCTGCTAGCGTAGCCACAGCAGTTATATTAGTGGCCAATGGCTCACTGGTTACAGCTGACGGCCAACTAGCCACAGCTGATGGCCATCCCATCACAGTTGATGGCCATTTACTACCTGAGCCAGCACCTGTCTATGTGAGGCCGAGAGCCTGGAAACTACTTTCTGGGGCTCTGTCCCCACACCATCCCACCCAACTCCCCCAATGGGTAAGGCACTTTCTTGCAAGCAGCCAGCTTGAGAGAACCTCTATATCCATATGTTCACTGCAGCATTATTTACAATGACCAAGATGTGGAGGCAGCCTGGGTGTCCATTGATAGAAGAATGGATAAAGAGGAGGTGGTATATATACAATGGAATATTGCTAAGCCATGGAAGGGAATGGGTTCTTGCCATCTGTGGTGGCATGGATAGACCTGGAGGATATTGTGCTGAGTGAAGTGTGTCAGACAGAGAAAGACATATGCAATGTGATTTCACTTATATGTGGAATCCAAGAACAAAATTAACAAACTAAACAGATACAAACTCATAGATACAGAAAACATTTTGATGGTTGCTAGATGGGAGGGCAGTTGGGGGTGTGGGTGAAAAAAGGAGAAGGGATAAAGAAGTACAAATTCATTGTTAAAAAGTAGGGTATAGCATAAAGAATATAGTCAATAATATTGACTATAATATAAGACCGGGTATAATATAATATAATATAATATAATATAATATAACATAACATAACACTGAGTCTTATATTAATTTTTGCTCCAAAAGATGCATTAGAGCTGATTGTCTGACTAGGTCTTATTTTTGGGGAAACACGATATGTATAGTGTCAAAGGGGTACTAGATTTGATGGGGTGATAGATAGGAGGGGTTGGTGGGCAGGGTGAAAAATGTGAAGGGATTAAAAAGCACAAATTGGTAGTTACAAAATAGTCATGGGGATGTAAAGTAAAGCATAAAGTCAATAATGTGGTAATAACTATGTACGGTGCCAGGTGGGTACTAGACTAGTCAGGGGAATCACTTCTTAAATTATATAAATGTCTAACCACTATGTTGTACACCTGAAACTAATATAAACTAAAATTGAATGTCAATTTTAATTGAAAAATTAAAAAGGGGGAAAGGTGAAGGGGAATAAGAGGTCCAAATTTCCGGGTATAAAAAAAACATGTCATGGGAATTTAATATACCATTATAGGGAATATAGTCAATAATATTGTAATAGCATAATATGGTGTCAGATGGTTGCTGGGCTTAATCATGGTGATCACTTATTTAGTTATATAAATGTTTAATAATTATGGTGTACCCCTGAAACTAATATGATATTGTATGTTAGCTATATAATTTTAATAAAAATCTTTTTAAAAAAGAAAAACAATTGAATTGCCCTAAAGTCTTAATCCTTATAAGAATCACATGATGAGTTTGTTTCTCATTAAAGTTACATCTCTTTCTTGATATCCACCCAAGTTCCAGGCCCAAGAGGTGTCCAGACAGATCTGGACCTCTCACCCAGATTATCATAGGGTAGGCAGGGCCTTAACAAAAGAAAAGAAAGGGAAAAAGAAACAGGGGATTCAGATGCTAGTGATCCAATTAGCTCTAAGTCCCTGATGAATGAGTGAGTTTTATTTTTATTTCCCCTTCACTTCATTTCATTGTGGCCCACGTTTTTCTGAAGAGGCATCCTTAAGGGCATCTTTATTTAAATATCAGATGCATCATTGAATATTTGCTTATAATTTATATCCAGCCTTTTTCTAGAATTCCTTAAGCTCTTCAGCTCCTTAGCAGGATTATGATGAAAGAAAAGCTTTGGGGAAGACTAGGCCAGCCAGGGCCTCAAGTTCAGCAAACATTGGTGAGAGGCTACTATAGGCTCGGCACCTGTATACACAAATAACGTAATCTCAGGCAACTTCATTTTCTAAATGAGGAAGTGGTGGTTCAATAACTTGTCCACACTCACACAAATCCTAAGTGCGTGTCTGCATTAACCCCAGATTGGTCGATTACCCCACAGGTACAATATATCGGAAGAACTAGACAAGCAAGCATGAAATCACCTGTCTTTAAATTGAATAGAAAAAGAAAAAAACCTCTTGAAAATGTTTTCAAATGATGGCTACTTGAGCATGACCAGCAACAACCCCTCTTGAAAGGAGAAGTAATTTGGCTACTTGTGGCTAAGTACTATGGCCCCACCCTCAATGTAATACCTACTAAGTTAGCCAGCTTCCTACTTACTGTGCCCTCCACTTGAGTCATATGAATGTACCAGGGAGGTGACAAAGGGGAAATTCCATTCAACATCTGAAGTCTCACTTCAGGAATGAGTGACTCAGTTGCCACTGACAGTCTCCCTACCCAACCAATGACCTTCCTAAGGAGACACATGTTTTCAGTGCATACTTAATGGGACTTAGGCTTCCAGAGCCCCAATTTTTAGCATATAGCTAAATTCCGGGCCCCGAGTCTGCAAATAAAATCTTCAGAAAGCTCTGGGACACATGATTTAACTTCCCTGATCCTCAGTTCCTTCATGTATAAAGTGAGGGTAATAACACCTACCACAGAGATGTTGTGAATTAAAAACAAGATAAGGAGGTAATGAAATTGGCCCATAATAGGTGCTGGATCAATGTGAGTTTCTTCTGCATTGCCAGGAGAAAGGAAGAGGGATTATAATGAATAGTAGTCAGCTAACGTATTTCCCTGTTGACTTCATTTCTTCAATACCCATGAGTGGAGTGCCCACTGGGTACTGAAGACACAAAGGAGAAGGTAGGTGGGACACAGGTAGATTCCATCAATCATGCAATGAGGTAAATGCAGAAACAAAGGAGGAGCAAAGAGGAAGACTGATTAATTCTTCTGGGGCGTTAGGAGGATCCCAGGGAAAGACAGGGTTGAACAGGGCCAGGAGGTCAAGGTTGCCAGGTAGAGAGAGACGTTTTAGGCAAAGCCAACAGCAAAAGCGAAAACACAGAGGCCTAAGGAGGGGCTTGGGGAGTGGAAAACCGTTCATTTGAGGGGAGTCGGCTGTCTGATGGAAACGGATAAGAGATAGAACTGGAAAGGGGGCTAAACAGATGCTTTAGATTCGGGTTGGCAGTGGGCTGGTAAATGAAGCTCATGGGAAGAAGAGAGTTCTGAAGAGCTCTGCTGCAGAAAGCACTCACCAGCAGCTCTGTGTGTGCTGTGATGGATAGTGCCAACATGCGGGAAAGTGACAAAAAGAAACCACGGGGGAGAAATAAGGAAGAAAGGCTAAGAGCCTGGATACTTCATGAGTTCGATCATTAGCATCTGGATAATTATGTGGATTCTAGTGAGAAGTTCCCAGAGGCTCATAATATGAAAACCCTGAGTGTGGTGACTGCCGCGTGCTACATGGTGTGTCCTTTCTAGTGGAACATTCCACAGTGTGACTGGGAGCCTATGGCATCCACCCGTTCAATTCAAAATGGCCCCTCTCTTTAAGCAATGAAGTCAGCTCCTGAAGCAGGTAAGTTTCCATAGAACACTTTGATTTCTTTTCCTGGGCTCTACTTTCTCTGAGGGAGGCCACCGTGCCCTGAACCATAGTCTTATCGTTTTGCTTTGCCCATGAATTCACACATACATTCATTTAACAAACATTTGTGAAGACCTACAATGCACTAGCAGTAGGAGGGTTATAAGGAAAACTATAGAGAAGTAAGAGGTGGCTGCTTTCTTCAAGGAGATAACTTCTAATGTACAGCATAGCTATAATTCTAAAATGAAATCTGCTAAATGGGCTTTAAATGCCGCACAGAGGAAGATATTATGGAGATTCAAAGTGAAGAAGGTGATTTGAAAAACGTAGTTACAGCACACAATTTGAAAATTGTGTACAGGGCCTGGCTTCTCAAGGTGTTGTCCAGAGCATAGGTATCACCTGGGAGCTGGTTAGAAACGCAAAATTATAGACTCCCCCCAGAGCAACGGAATTAGGATCTGTATTTGGTAAGATCTTCTGGTGCTATGTGTCCACGTTCAAGTTTGAACAGCACTGGTATAGAGGCCACATGGCCTTAAAATTTGCTTGAAATGTGCTGGGGGCGTTTTTGCGTGTGTGGTTTTTTTTTCAGGAAACAATAAGCAGAAAGTGATCAAAACTAAATGCCCTATGTTGAGACATTTGCCTAACCACAACATAATCTTTCAAAATTAGTACTTCTTTTCCTTAAGTGCATCTTGTATTTCCAATTCTTCCTTTATTCAATCTGAGAAGGATGCAGGTGTGTGGGGCTTAAAAAAGAAAAGAGAAGGGAGAACAATAGGTCCTCTTTGGGGGGCACACATGGCTGGCCCACCACCAGCAGATTCAGTTCTAGAAAATAAAACCTTTGTGCTCTGAGGTGGTCTGAGGCCACTTGGCTCTTAGATCTCCATTTCACCTGGCCCTGCAGCTGTCCTGCTGTGCTCCCACATCAGCACTGATGCATGCATTTTTGTGCTGGTTTCATTTCATATGTGGATCAAGGAACGTTTGTTGAGTACCCACTAAGTGCATAATGTGAGTTAAATGTTCTCAGATATATACAGGCATGGTCAAAGATGCATAGAAATAATTACAAGAATAGGTAGAAAGCAAGTAGTACCAAAAGAAAGATACAAACCAAAGACCATCTATATTCCGATAAGGGAGAGAACATTCCTGGCTCAGGAAACCCAGGAAGGCTTCATCAAGGAGGCAGTAGAACCAGCTGGGCCTTAAGTGGTGATTAGGATTTCAAGAGGTAGATATGGGACTATAGCATTTTAGAAAGAGCATCTAGTCCAGAAAAAGCGTGGAGAGGAGGAGATGAAGGGTTTCTTGAAGAGATGAGAGAATCTGAGAAGTGAGAGAGAAAACTGGAAAGAAAGGCTTGGAGTTAGGTCATATGACTCGTAGATGGTCCCACAGGCCCAAATGTGGGCAGCAGAAAGTCAGATTTTTGGGTAGAGCAATGGCACGATCACATCTGTCCCTTGGAGTTCTTTTACATCAGGCATTCGTTGCAGGTGAGGGTGTGAATGGGAAGGGTAAGAATTTATGAGATGCTCCCATTGCTTCCAACAATTCCCAGTTGAAGACATGAGTATTGCTCCCTTCTTTTGTGTTCTCCCATCTCCCCACATCCCCACCTGCCAGTCACCATGCCATCCATAGATACTTAACATCTCAAAGAGAACAGGGGTTGGATTGGAGTCCATCCCTGATGGAGGCCTTGTCTAAGGACCAGGAAATGTCACAAACCCTATTCCCAGAAAGACAGCCACAGAGCATGGGTGTGTTATGATAGAAAGTATTAAAGCCACCGACTTATCAAAGTCGGGGGTCATGATGACTGTCTCAGGCATGTTCATCATCCGAAAGGAGAGGATGCTCAGATAAGAAACCCTATTTCACAACAATCTTCTTTCACTTGTACTTATTTCTGGGTATGTGCTGTTCTAAGAAGAAATATTGAGTCCCTTTTTCTGTGAACTTGATTGCCCTGAGCCAGTTGTTTCTTTTTTCTCATATTAACATCGTGGAAATTGGGAACTGGATGGAACTGTAGAACCATTTTGCCAATTCCCTTATTTAATGCAGAGGCTGAACGACTTGTCCAACTATAGCCAGCCAAGTAGAGTAGAGCCTTTTAAAAATGCATAAAATGTGGTGGGAGTGCCGTGCTCCTAATACCGAGGTCGCCAGTTCGAGTCCCACATGGGCCAGTGAGATGCGCCCTCTACAGCTAAGGTTGTGAACAACGGCTCTCCCTGGAGCTGGGCTGCCACTGGGCGCATACGGGGGAAGAGCAAGGCTCATAATACTAGCATGCTCAGGGAGCTGTGTCCTACAAAACTAGA
Organism: Rhinolophus sinicus; assembly: GCF_057876585.1. Lineage (NCBI taxonomy): Eukaryota > Metazoa > Chordata > Mammalia > Chiroptera > Rhinolophidae > Rhinolophus > Rhinolophus sinicus. The sequence goes on along the minus strand of NC_142507.1, from coordinate 13,370,656 downwards.
CTGAGAAACAACAGGGCTTGAACTGGAGTGGGGGGGGGGGGGGCAGAAAAAGAGGGAAAATACATAAAATATAAAAGCTGGAGGAGGGTTAGCATCCTCCCACCCTTGAAGGGGCTGCTCTGTGGCCCATAAGGCTGTTTTGTACCCAGAAAGGGCCAGTCTATTCTGGGCTGCAGGCCAGTGGGAGAGGGTCTTCACAGCAGAAGACACCACTCCTATTGGACCAACCCATCCAAACCATCCTATCCAGTGTGCTGAGAGCCTGTTTTCACTCTTAAAAACAGAAATGTAGTGGAATTTTCAACCGTTTAGAAGAGAATGTTAAGTTAAGGAAATGCAGCTTACTCTGTTTGGCCTTGACCAAAACACAAAGAAGTCGGTATGAAATAACTTCTTCAATGGGAACTAAGTCAGACACACTTGGTTGCTTCCCAGTGGAGGTGAGACCCGTGAAGGTAAATTCCCTGCTGACAAAGTGTTCAGGGCTTACCACTGGTCAAAGAGGGAAAGACAGATGCCTTCTCCAACTCATGGCCACAGGTCTCACCATATCAAAATATCCCCTCAGGTTTTAAATGCCTTGTGTTTTGATTTTAACTTATAAAGGAGAAAAGAGATGGCCAGTTAAATAAGGCATCCAACTCTGGAAGTCCCCAGCAGATTTTCCTTTGACCTGGACTTTCTCTAATCACCTGTGCTAAAACATAAGGTGTAGGACCCCACTTCCAGAACGGTGTTGGTCAGCCGGAGGGCAGAGGCTTGCTTTGGCCCCTGATTTTTGGAAACAAGGCAAGATTCACAGCCTCAAAGCAACCTCATGTCAGAAAACACGGAAGCCACCAGGACTGGGCTCCCTAGGAGTAAGAAAAAGACAGATCAGAGCCTTTGTCGCCCAACCAGGCAGCCTAATGAGGGAGGATGAGGGCTGGACAGTAAGAAAGCAGTCTTCTTCCTAGTACTTAGGTGTCAGCAGTGTCCAGTTGAATATAACGCATTCCACAAATGTAATTTAAATTTTTCTAGAAGCCACATTTTAAAAAGCAAAAAGAGAGAGTTTGCACTGGGAAATCGCTATTTTGATTTGGCCCAGTGTATCCAAAATAATGTCATTTCACCATAAAGCCAAAATAAAAATAATTAGTGAGATAGTTTACATTCTCTTGTGTCTTGAATCTCTGAAATCTGGTGTGTATTTTACACTCAGAGCACATCTCAATTCAAACCAGCCACATTTCAAGTGCTGAATAACCACATGTGGTTAATGGCCACTGTATTGAACCCCTCAGAGTCAGAGAATTAAAAATAAATGAAAAAGATAATCTAAGGACACCAGTATTTTGAAAAAAGGAAGCCTGCCTATTGCATGAGTGGAAGAGGGTGCCTGGTTCTCTGGGAAGATGCCACCATAAGTATTGAAAAGAATATCATCGTCATAGTCTTTACAGAGCTTGTTCCATCTGTACCCTGACCCTGTAAACTGTGTATTCTTCTCTCCTGATTAGCAATAAGACAACACAGTCAGTAGACAAAGGGCTGCTCCAAGGTCACACCATGAAGGAGAAGTGGATGGAGGCTCCTGACATCTCAGGCTGGCTAGAGCTCTGGAGGAGCCCTGATTCCAGGGGACAATGCCTGAAACTCCCAAGAACTCTCTGTGACTTCATTCTGCCTGGTCCCACACATATTTTACTCTCTTTTTGGAAGACCAGTGACTCACCACCCGACACAGATGGATATCTGTGCATATTATCCGAGATAACATGGGGTTAGGTGGGAAGGCGGGATCCAAACAGGCAGGCCACGGGCAAACATGAAGTGGCTTTTGGAGACCCCTGGAGGGCCTTGTCTCTTCATCCCACCCCCACAGGGATGCTCTGCTGGACTCTCACTCTGGGCTGCCCGTCCTCTCTCATCCTCACAGCAGATCTCTCCCAGCTCCTCATGTCTCTGTAGTACATGTAAGCCGAGTGTCATTATCTGCGTGCACTGCTCTCTGCTTAAGTGATGGGCTGTGCTAATGTGTTAGACCCGGGGTCACCACTGTAGATATAACACGGGCCTTCTGGAGAGAACACCTTGACCCGAAGAGGGCAAGTCAGTGGACCAGACATTCCAGAGGTAGAGGGGCTTTCATATGGTCTCCCTTCATGTCTGCTGCTCCAGAACAGCCGTGTTCTAGAACTGAGTGCTCCATTCACATCTGAACAGATCTGAATGTACCATAAACGCATTTCATCCAAATGGCACCCAACTCTCAGGCCTGGATAAGTCATTTTTATCATTAATCACTTCTGATGCAGACCTAGAGAAATGGCCCCTCCAGGTAGCAGAGGCCATGGGGCAAGTGATTACAAAGAAAGTAATCTCCTACCTTTGTGAGTAATCTGCCCGCCTATCTCCTACCAACACACACACACACACACACACTCAATACCTGGTCGGGAAGCCATCCACCTCGCCTACCTGCCAGGTTTTGCTCTGCCCAGGAACGCTGGGTTAAGATGTAAATTGGGGGGTTCCCTTTGGAAGGGGTCCCACTGTCCCTCCCTCCTCCCTCGTGTCCTTTCCCTGTACAAGTGCACACACTGGACGCAGCACAAGTCCATCCCTCACTGACATCTTTGCATTCATAGAGCCTCCTAACAACGGCCAGCCGTGCTCAGTGGGGTGCAAACATCGCCCTGCTCTCTGCTCCCTAAAAGCCATATGGAAACTCCCCCTCATTGTTGGCACACATCTGACAGAGCTAAAGGCTTTTATCTCAGAAGGACAGAGTCCAATTCTGAGCTGCCACCCCACCCCCAAGCACATACAAAGTCAAAAAGACATTTGTCCAAAGGGCATATCACAGAGAAAAAGTTCTTTTTTTTTTTTTTTTAAAGAATTTTTTCATCCCGCCAAAATGTCTGTACCAGCAGCAGCAGTTAGTCCATGGAGAGCCTGCCATCTGACCCGCTGTGCACGGCCCTAATTGCATCCCATCTGTTGTCTGGCACACACAAAGGCTGTGGCCCAGCCTCACCCTGGCCTTTCTCCAGGCCGTTTTGTGCATTTGTGGGGCCCAGGCTGCAGCTGCCCCCGCCAGGCCTGACAAGGCACATGCCAGCAGGTGCCAGGCCTAGGGCCATCCACGGTCACTCAGGGAGGGAGGACAAAGGCCATATCCAGGGCCGAGGGCCTGCGTCCCCACACTCCTGGATGGGCACCAAGGACATTTTGTCAGCCCAGGACTGACAGGTATGTTGGTGGACTGGCCCTCAGCCAGAGAAAGCAGAAAAGAGAGATCTAGGACCCCATCAAGATTGGCAACATGTTTTAAAATGCAGGCGGCTGTGACTCAGCAGCTCATAGCTCCTAGGAACTCATCCTGGGCAGCACGCCACTGAGAAGGACCCAACGACAGAGCTGCCAGGGGTTCGTGGCACCATCTTTCTGTGTAATAGCAAAATTTTGGAAACAGCTCTAACAACTCAGAATGGTTGGGTTACTTACCTAAATTGGGGAAATATCCACACTATTAAATACCGTACAGGGCTCCAAAATGATGCTGGAGACCTGTGTATGTTGACATCAAAGGATATCCACAAAAACATTCTTAAGTTTAAAAAGCAAGTTACAAAATGATTTGTAAAATGTGATTCTATCTTGTTATAATATATATGCATGTAATATATATATATATGCGTATCACGGAGAAGAATACATGTATGTATGGATGGATGGATGTACATACATGTATGTACGTATGAAGAAAAAGTATATATACCAAGATGTTAACGGATTATTTCTGGGTATTGAGTTTGTGACTGGTTTTATCTTCCTATTTTGATTTTCTGTATTTTCTGATTTTTACATATTTTCTGTAATGGAACATGTGTTATTTGTATAATGAAAGAAGAAATGTTTTTAAATGAATGCTGGAGACAGCTTTCTCATTTACTTATAGATATTATTTGAAACCACGACTAGATGAAGTCACCTGAGGGAAAATACAGAAAAGAGAGGGGGTACAGGGCAGGGGCCTGGACTCCCACCTATGAAAGTTAGACATAGGATGAGGAGGAGACAGGAAAGGAAACCACGAAAGGGCAGCCAGTAAGAAAAGAGAAAACCCAGAAGGATCCCAGAGGCCAAGTGAAACAAGTGGCTCATACAGATGAGAGCTGACTCTGTCCCGTGTCCCTAAGAAGTCAGATAATAAGATTAGGACAGCAAATTGGACATTGGTCGAGCAAGAAGGAAGTTTATCAGAACAAGAGGGAAGGTGAGGAAGTGGAGCTTTGATGAGCAGCAGAGAAATGGGAGTGGGGGGGCTGGTGGCCATCAAGGGAGGGATTTTTTAAATGTATTTAGGGAGGGTATTTCAACACTGTTGTAGGAAGATGAAAGTGATCACGGAGAGAGGGATGGAGAGAAGGGAGGACTGAAAGGGCAACAGGCTTGGTGGGTGAGAGGCTTGGGGTCGCGCTCATGGGAGGGGTGTGGCCTGTGCATGGAGAAAGTCAATAGAGTAAGTATAGGTGGCTTGGTAGTTGTGACAGGAGAAAGTGGAAATGAGGTATTTCTAGGCTGACTGTCACTAGTTCCCCCTCCCCCACAAAAGAGCAAGCTGTGAGTGAACGGAAGTCTGAGGAGAAAGTGAGAAAGATCATGTCAGAGAAGAGAGAGTCAGTGGTCCAGGCGCTTGGGGTAAGATTGTCGCATCGATGTACACTTTGTACCAGGCAGTTGGCACCGTTGTGTGTTTGCCTGTAGCCAGCCTCCGGTGCTCTGTGAGTTAGCAGACTTGCCCGGGTGATGGAGGAGATGAGCAGAGGCCTTTGGGAAGCCTGCCCTGCAGAGAGTTTCTCACACCTGGAACATTTTGCTGGAAATAGCTGTTCCTACCCCTGCCTAATGCCGGTTCGCACTTGGACTTAATTTAGGGATCACACCTTCCAGAATTATAATTCGGTACCTGTGTCTATTTCTAAAATTAAAGTAGGAGTTCCTTGAGGGCTAGGAATGAGTTATCTTTATCTCCTGAATTCTGAGGGCAGAACTTGAAAAACAGTAGGAGCTCAATAAATGTGTGTTGCAGGAAGAAAGTGAGGATGGGAAGAAAGGATGTAGGAGGGAAGGAGAAAAGGTTCTCCGTTTTAGAACTGAGGAAATCAAAGCTCAGAAAGGTAAACACGGGCCTTCTCATTCCAAACCCTGCTTATAAAACCAACCCAGAGTTACATGTAATTATTTGTTATGTTATCAGACACATGATTAGTGCTGCAGGCATCTTGCGTATAATTTGCTTAAGCTTTTTGTCCCAGTATAATTATTTATAGCATCACATTTCAAGCTCCAATCTGTCCCTGGGTTAGAGGATAAATCCTATGGCCACCCCGGTTATGGCTACCGTCAAGACAACAGGGGCTCCCTGAGTCACCGTCCCCTCAAAACGCTCCTGTTAGCACCTCAGAACTCAAATGGAGTCATCAGTGGACACAAAATATAGACTGAGGGTTGAAGCATTCAGAACAATCTACAAACTGAAAATTCAAAACTTATTCATGTTTTTCATGTGGCTCAGCATCAGAATCTAACTTTTGACCCTCCTTCGACAGCCCTACAGTGTTAGGCATAGTGTGAACTGAGCTATATCTTTTTAAAACGTTTTGCTTCTATTTTCTTGTTATGTCACTCTTTTATTGCTTAGGCCAACAACAAAAAAACAACAACCCTGAATTAATTGTTCACAGCTTTTTTGAGGTTTAATTTACATACCATAAAATTTGCTTGTGTTAAGTGTTCAACTCAACAATTTTTAGTAAATTCACAAAGTTGTGCAGCCAATACAACAAAAATTGGATTAATTTTATTTATATAATGGAAAATTATGCATATCTGGAGCTTTCTATTAACATGAATTATTTAATACACATAGCTCCATCCCTAAATATACACTCCCTAACTCTTTCTCTCTCTCTCACTCTCTTAAGTTTTTGGAATATTTATATCTGTCTCAGGAAATGACTTCATCTCAACTCTTATGACAATAAATGGAATCAAAATAATGATCACATTCTCGAGTACTTTAGTACTTTTTTCCGGGACACACTCCATCTTATGTATTCATGAAAAGGGAGAAAATATAATCATAATGAGATGGCAGTTCTCCCTTTATAAAGTAGAAGAAAGATGAGAGCTGACATCTGATGATTTAATTACGTGGCCCAGAGAGGTTCTGTCTCCAGACTCCCTCTCATCAGTCTTACCCAAGCACCACACCCCCTCAGCCAGCTACTCACACTTTGTGATTATTACTAAGGAGACATCCTGCCTTGTCGTTGAAAGCCATTTTCTCCAGATTATAAAAGAAGAAAACCCATGCAGCTGCTGGGAATGCAATGGGCCTTGTTTTCCTACGGACCCCTTCATTCTTTACCATCGATCAACAGTCTCTGTGAGGATTCCGGGTTGAAAATTGCTGATCAACTTGTCTTTCATCACAGAACCTAAAAAGACACCATCACGGCTGCTCTGAAATCTACCTCTTCCATGTTCTTATGCATTTAATATTATAATATCAACTACTCTGCCAACTAATACGAGTGGAGATTCTGACATTAATGTGCCAATAAAACTTAATGGCAACAAGGGCTAAATCCTAATTTCTTACAACTTTATGTTCATATTCACTGGCCACAGAATACAAGAACATCAATAGTATAAAGTGCCTGGAAAAGAGTAAAAATCCTTCTAGAACCCTGTAGCAAAAATCTTATAGAGATGGAATTTCTTATCCAAGAGCTCCAGGAGTGGTTACCAAACTTTTTGATTTCATAGACCTGTAAGATTTCAAAAATATTTGGGGTTTGGAGAAGTGATAGGTTTGGAGTCTGGCATATTTTGTTAACTAAGGATATCCTCCTTGTTTGTTTTATTCTTTTTATTAAAAAGATTATTATTTGAACACCCCCAAAATAGGAAGAACACGTTCTCAGAATAAATGACTATTCTATAAGTTAATTAAATTTTCTTTTTTTTAAGTTAAATTTTCTTTTACTTAAAAGCTTATTATGCCCACCCACTTTTCTCAAATAAGAGCATATCCTCACCCAAAATAGAATTGACATTCATATAGACAATAGAATTAGAAAAAAAAAAAAATTGTTTCTTTCTAATTCTACCCAGATCAAAAGATTGATTAAAAAAAAAAAGCAATCCCAAACTGAATGCAATAAAATCTGGTGCTGCAGTGGTCTCACAAATTCCAGAGATTCCATGTCCTCATCCTGTCCTCCACCCTTTAATTTGTATTATGGCCTAAGGAAACCATTTCCTGTGCCACTCTGTCTCCATCAGCAAGTAAGAGAAAACATTCACTTTTATAACCACATCATAAAAAGTTACAGTGAAAGAAACCGATTCAAGGACTCAAAACCATGCACAAATCGCTAGATCTAAAGTGCTCAGCAATGGGAGTAAATTTCTGTGTTATCTCCCCTATTCCCCAGATCCTTTGCGACTCCAGGATAATATCATATACATTCTCCTTTGGAAAGTGAACAGTAAACCAAATATAAAAATATAAATTACATGTACCACTTTAAGTCAGTTAATGAGTTTTATCAACCACCTACAAGTGCACTGCCACCCTAACCCCCCTCTCCCCTTGGTCCTTAGGTCCTGGGAGAGGAATCCCAGGCAGTCTCTAAGAGGGAGATGTGGTGTGAATACAAAGCACCTGCCTGAAAGCCAAAGGGTGCAGGGCTGGGCTAGGGGCACAACGTTTGGGAACAACAAGGGGGAAAGTATTTGTTCCTATCTCTTCTACAATCCCATCTTTCTTTAGATCCCTGAAACGTTTTTTGCTTAGTTTTCCACAATCCCAGCTTTCTTTAGATCCCTGAAACATTTTTTGCTTAATTTTTCGTTTTTTGCTTAATTTTGAAATGCTATCACAGTAAAGGAAAAGTTGCAAGAATAGTACGAGAAACTTTCACATAGCCCTTTGAACCAGGTTTTCCATCTGTTGACATTTTAGCCACATTTGCTTTATCATTCTCTCTCTCTCTTTGTGTATGTGTGCGCACACACACGCAAACACACACACACACACACACACACACACACACACACACACACACATTTTCCTTGAACTACAGTTACAGACATCATGCTTCTTTATCCCTAAATACTTCGGTGAACATTCGCTAGAACAAAAATATTCAGGCCGGCCCGGTGGCTCAGGTGGTTGGAACTCTGTGCTCCTAATGCCCTTCACGAGCGGCGGCAGCAGGCTGAGAGCTGCCTTGAGCTGCTGTGAGTGGCTGACCTCTGACTGGCTACCGACTGCTTCAGCTGGTGGAGGGGGAGTGGAGGGTTGGGAGGCGGAAGAAAGGGGGGAAAATTCACTTATACCACCATAATACAATGATCAAAATCATGCAATTTAACACTGATACAATACTATTGTCTAATCTATGAATTTTATTCAAGTGTTGCTAACTATTATGGAGTGAATATGTCTCCCTAAAATTCATATGTTAAAGCCCTAAGCCCTGTTGTAACTATATTTGGAGATGGGGCCTCCAAGGAAGTAATGAGGCCATAAGGATGGAGACCTTATAAGAGACACCAGAGAGCTGTCTCTCATTCTCTCTCTCTCTCTTTCCACCCCCCCCCCCCCCCTCCCGCTGTGTGACAATGCAGCCAAAAGACAGACTTCGCCTTCTGGAAACCAGGAAGAGGGCTCTCACCAGAAACTGAATTTGCAGGCAACTTGACCTTGTATTTTCCAGTTGCCAAAACTGTGAGATTATAATTTTCAGTTGTTGAAGCTGAGCTCTCCATGGTATTTTGTTATAGCAACTCAAGCAGACTAATATACTCCCAGTTATGTCCTTTATAGCAACTTGTTTTTGGCCTAGCATCCAATCTTCTCAGAACTCTTAAAGTGCTTAGTCTGTCCCCCTTCTTTTGATACACAAGAAGGACTGCCATGTTTTTGGTAAACTTTTAGCTTGTATGTGTCCATCTCTTTAAGAAAGCTTTAAACAAAATGAATATTCATTTTTGTCTTGCATATCTGATCACCAATGGTCACTAAGTGAACGATCCCTCAGTGACCTGTCTCATCCTGTTACCAGAAGAAATTTTTCATTATTCATTGGGAATAATACATACTCATATCTTCATTATTTATTTTCTGTTTGGATGATCTATCCATAGCTGTCAATGATGTATTTAAGTCCCCTAGTATAATTGTATTTTGGTCAATTTCTCCCTTTAGTTCTGTTAGTAGTTGCTTGGTATATTTTGGTGCTCCCTGATTGGGGGCATAAATATTGATGACTGTTATGTCTTCTTGTTGTATATACATACTCATATCTTATTCACATGCATGCTCTAATTCTTTTTTTTTTGTTTTTTTTGTTTTGTTGTGTGTTTTTTTTAAAGAGATAATTCTTTGATCATTCCTGGAGATACGTAAGCTCCCAAATTCTTCAGGATAAACTTCAACCTCTTACCAGGATTTTAAAGACTATTTCCTAATCTGCGTGTTCACTGTATTATTATTTCTTACTATTCACTCCACACTTGAATCAAAGTAAGCCACTTGTCATTTCCCATGAATGTCCTTAATTTTCCATTCTCCAGCCTTTACTCATTCTTGCTTTTTCTGTCTAAAATGCAATCCCTTCATCATTGATCAAAATTACTCTCTAATATTGGAGCTCAACATGGAGTAGAGCAAAATTCAGCTGTTTTCCAGCTATGCATGTAAACACTTATTCCACACATATTTACTGAGCACTTGCTATATTACAAGCACTGTACTACCTGACTGAACTACACCAGTAGATGGCAGGTAGAGTTTCTTCCCTCATTATCATCATCTTCACCTTTACTAACTGGGAAGTCTACTCTGAGAATCTGAGCAGGGTTTCCATTTAGAAGGACTCGTTTTCTTGATGTAATAATAACTGTAGTTGGTCATGCCTCACCTTTGTCGACAACTCCAGAACTGAAAGGCACATACACATTATCTCATTTCATCCTAATGCAGAAATTAGTAAGAAAGATAAGCCTGTTTCCATCTTATGAAAGAAGAGAAGAACGTTCAGAGAGGTTAAGTTAACCAACCTTGACTGGTGTCAGATCTAGGATGAGGATGCTGGCCTTCTGACCCCTTGTCTAATTTTACCACTTCCAGAAACCAGATGCGGAGGAGGGAGAAACAATGTTATCTCTACTTTATAAATAAGAAAACTCACTTAAGTACAGCAGAAGTCAGGATATGCTGCACAACAAAAGCACCAAGAAAACATAAATCAGATACCAATGCTGGAATTTATTCATAAGTTCAGTTGTTGGTAATTTGGCCTTGCTTTGTAAACACTTAAAACTTGAACTAATATCGTCATTTGTTAAACCAGCAAATTTTCAAATGCAAGTAATTCTTCTGTATTTCCAGTTTTGTCTTATACTATTTAAGTAACTTTTCAGAAAAATTACCTATAAATATCTCTCATACTTCACAAATTCTATCATAATCACTGCTAACTTGAAAGTGTTTCCTTTCTCTTTTATCAGACACTAAAGTTTTATATTATTACAATTATAGTTCTCATACCCAGCTGTTTTTTTCATCTGATTTTGTATTTATATTTTTCTGTGTTTCTACATAGTCTGAACATAGAACAGGTCTTGGAATCAGAAAACTCAAGTTCAAAACTCTGTTTTACCACTTACCACCTATCTGTCAAAGCAGTAGTGTTATGGAGCCCAAAGCTTTTATAACTTGGGGGGCCCCTCTTTAAAAATACAAAATTGAGAGCAGAATTGAATATTTCTTTGGAATGAAAAAGGAAATCACAACACATTTCTGGAGATTTGGAGATTTTGATCTTTTCTTCTGAGATGTCTTTAGGCAATTTACCAGAAATACTTATACAGAAATGCTCTGATTGCAATCTGGCTCCCACCCCTCACCGTCACCACCACCACCACCCCATACCCTGTGACTCTGGCACTCACAGAGGCCTGGTAAGTCAGGGCCGTGAAGTTTAAGCTTCTTGCTTTATAGTAAATACATCTCTCTGCAGTATGATCTTGGGCAGGTCACATAACTTATCTGATCCTCAGTTTGTTCATCTATAAAATGGAATCATAATGGCTACCTGAGGAGATTGCTGTGAGGACCCAATGAAATAATTCAGGAACTGGTGTTGAAACCCATTGGGCACCACACAGGCAGTCATTATTTCCTAACAGCAATGATCAAGAAGTGGAGGTTACACATAAAACACCCTGCACTGTTCCGACTCCTTGTAGACACAGTTACCTTCCAGTTAGATTATTGTCATTTTCAATAAACGATCTATGCCTTCTTTTCTTATGTCACTTTTAATGGATTTTTAGACTAGTAGATTTTGTTAGTTTTTACAAAACCTTCTCTAGCAATGTATGTGTAAAATAGGAATTAGGTAAAGCAACACTCTATCTGGGCCTTCCCTGTAATTACTTCTGAAAATAATGCATAATAAAACCAAACTTTTTTGTTGTTGTTGTTGCACTGAAGCGATTAGAAAAAGGTTAAAGGACTCAAGAGATTCAACGGCTCAGGCCTGTAAGCAGATGGGCCATTCATAACTTTGTAGTTTCTAATTCAGAGCAGTCTCAGATGAATTTCCTGCCCAAGCTGGTCTGTTTATGGAACAAAAGCCTGGAGATGTGTCTGTTTCACGCCCCACTGGAAGCGCACACTGCTCAGGGCTGGCCTCTTCGGTGGCCTATAGTCATCAGAGGGACTCACCGCCCTCAGCAATTTGGCTTTTACAAATCACTGCAGGGAAATCCAGTTTAGGCAACACATAAACGCTTTCCTTCATACCACTGGAACTCTCAGCAATCCTTTTTATCTTGTAAGTAACCCGCAAAGGTTTCAATGAACTATTTCCTGTTACTGCTTCCTCACCAAGAAAGGTTCCTTTTTCTGTGGCGACTTTTCCAAAATGCTGTGAGAAGTCTGAAGGTGACCCCTGAAAGTTGTCTCTAAGTCATCTATTCCACAGTTTACAACATAGATCCCTCCAAGGGCCATTTTCATGTGGCTGCATTTTACCTGACATCCCACCGGCTCTGACAAACAGGGACTAATTAGGTCCCTGTAAAATAATACACAAAAATGTGGGAAAGGTGCTAATACTACAACAGGCAAGAGATGCCACGTGTCTCATTCTATTTTAAACAATTAGCCTCAGTTTTCTTCTTGCCTTTGTGAAAGAAATGCTTGTGTAATTAACAACTACTCCAGCCTCAGCTCAGTGTCCTTATCTTGGATAATAACAGAAGGAATGGATAGGATAACTGCAAGGTGGGTAAGAGAGATGGACCTGAAAAGGAAGCATGGCACCATCTCACAAGCAGATCTGAGGCTGAGGGGCAAGGAAATGGGCCCTCCACAACCTCTGAGTGTTGGAGAGAGGAAACAAGAAACCAATTAACTAATTTTAAACAGTGTGTAGTGAGGCATAGATATTACTTCCCAAGATTTCTTTTATTGAGTCTTCAGTTTTCGCTTTCATATTTAAGAAAGAATATATGTTTAAGACACTTGGAGATAACTGAATACTTATGAACAAATTTTCTTAAATACTAAAAGTAAATGTCTAGTAATGGTACATTCTGCAAGAGAGATAGAATTGACCTCAAATTTTAAATTAAATTTAAAATAAGTCTGCTCTGACTTATCAACTTTTGATTCTATGGTAAAGTTCATGATTCCATCTCTGTTAAGATACTTGGTCCACCTATCTATATCCCAGTCCAAAAGCATGAGAAATTGGTACTAATCCCTACCATTGCTCTTCCCAAAACTTCAACCCAGGTATCTCTTCCACATCTTGAATTTTGGCTTTCATATTCTTCAATTAGGTTGAGCTGATTTTTTTCTTTTTTTCAGTAACATCAGTGTAGCTCAATCAATGGTGATTTCTAATAAGGAGAGTGTGTCCAACCCTATGCCTGAGAAGAATGCTTCCCACATACACATACATAGATACATAGATGTATATTTATTAGCTAAATGAATGAATGGTAGAGAAATCCCTTTCCATCCTAAAAAAAAAAAAAAAAAAAAGTTAAGAATTAGAGTACAATAATGTAATGGGGGGAAAAAGAACATTTAGGATAAGATCCATGTTATAAGAGGCTATCTGGATAGTTTTTTTCATTGACTGCAATCTCTGAGTATTATATAATTAATATATTATATTTACTCCATTGTTCAAAATTGGTCCATGGATTACATGTCTGCCACAAATGCAATAATTCACACTATTACACTAGCCTAATATAGGAAGCTGAAAATTGACCCTCAAAGATGTTGAAATGTGAATCTCCAGAACCTATAAACGTGTTGCCTTCTGTGGTAAAAAGGACTTGGCAGATGTGATCAAGTTGAGGATCTCGACATGGAGAGATTAGTCTGGATTATCTGGGGGGGCCCAATGCAATCACAAAGGAGGCACAGGGAGATTTGACTAGAAAGAGGAAGGTCAGAGGTATGTGGCATAAGGAAGACTCCACCAACCAATCCTAGCTTCGAAGATGGAAGAAAGGGCCAGGAGCCAAGGATGCAGGCAGCCTCCAGAAGCTGGAAATGCCATGAAATGAATTCTTCCCTGGAGCCTCCAGAAGGAATGCAAGCCTTCTGACACCTTGATTTTAACTCATGGAAACTGACTTCAAATTTCTGACTTACAGGCTCTAGGATAATAAATTTGTGTTATTTTAAGCCTCTAAATTTGTTGCAGCTTGTTACGGCAGCAACAGGAAACTCATACAGCATAGTGTAATAAGTCTCATTCTACAGAGAGATACCTAAGATCTATCTCTTTCCAAGTTCTATGATCCACAGTAAACGGGCAGTGACTTGACTAAGATGAATTGATACCCCTTGAGAAGGAATGACAAGAAGAAACCGACCAATCTAAAAGTTAAAAGTGTCTATGAACATAATCCAATGTAGACTATTATTATTACATTGCTTTTTAGGAAAGAATGTATTCAATAACTGCTTTTATATGCCTTTCAAGTTATTTTAAGGTTTTATAAAAAATACTAATTCAATGAACTCTAGAATCCTGTAGGACTTAATGATAACAGGAAACACAATATGTTGATAATTATAATAACTGAGAAGGCCTTAATAGTGTATGTTGGGCTTTATTTTTCTAGATTCAATGTAGTTATAGTAACAGATGGTAGAGGAAGGTTCTGTCAGAAGAAGCTACAGCTGGTCATTGAGAACCAGGTCAAAGGTCTTGTTCAAAGAGCTCCATTCCTTCTTGCAACGTGCCCCATCCAGCTCTTGTGCACTCCCCAGACGTGGAAGATGCTGAGATCACGTCCAGGCGTGCACCTGACACCTCTTGCAGCTGTGGCCTCGGGTCTTGAAATGCATTTTTTGGGTGGATGCAGTGGAAGCCTAGAAAGCCTGCCCAGCTGAGAAGTTGCACAGCCTGGAGGTGTGTTCACTGTAGAGCCTGGGCAGCAAATGCCAGCCAATAAATAACCGTGGCCTCATTTTGTTCGTATTCTTATATTTGATCTCCTTCCCTCTTAACCCCTTCTGTGGGGGTCGGCTCAAGTATCATTTCCCTAGGGAAACCTTCCCTGCCTGACCACCCATCTACTTGGATCCTTTCATTATAGACACCATCAAAATACTGCATTCATTCTGAAGGAAAGGAATTCCTTTCCTTATCATGGTCTGTAGTTATGAGTGTCTCTCTCTCCATCAAACATTAAATCCCACAAGATTGAAAGCAGGTCTGATCTATCCTTCCTAGTTTATGGTAGGAGACAATCGATATTGTAGAGTGAATGAGTGAATAAGGAGCCAGGATATGGACCCAGGCTCCCTTCCTCCTCCCCTGACCAATGCTTGGCTAAGCTACAAATAATTCCATGTAGATGAGTCAGTGTAGGTGAGTCAAGAAGACAACATTCCAGAACATTTAGACTATATTTGTTGGGCGCCCACTGGGATCTGGAACTCTTCAGAGAGCTACAATCTAGAAGAGGAACTAAGAGGACCTAAAACAGCTACAACAAAAAAATGGAAGTAATGACAACCACAAGTGAGGGACAGATAAAGCGCAGTGGCAATTTAGAAGAGGCCAAGTGACTTCCAGTCGAAGGTTATCCTGCCTTATTTCCTGAACCACCTTTCTTGATAATAGTCCACTCTCCCTTGCCCCTCAGTCCTTTTGTGACATCCATTGGGCACGTGGAGGTGCTGTCTGTTGCCTGTGCTGTGCCACCGGATCAGCGGGCCCTGATGCCCAGGGGAGGGCAGATGAGTGTCGCTGTGCCTGAGTGCAGGGCCCTGCCTGTGGGCTTCACCCAGCCGAGGAAACGAGTGGGGCTGAATGAACACAGATGCCATGATAGACCTAGGAGAGGGCCTGAACTCCTGCCTGCTAACCTTGAGCTAGTCCCCAGTGCTGATTGGCATGTGTCCTGTGTCTCCCTGGTCAAATCCCTTCCCCATTCTTCTCAAGGATTGTTTCAGAAATACTTCATTCTCCTCACATCTCCAACAGTGCCTCCTTTTCTCTCTCAGCAGATGCCCCTGCCTCTTAGTCCACAAAGAAACTCCAGTCAAAGAATTTGCTGAGGAGAGTCCTCACCCAAGGGCAGGCCCGCCTTCCAGGGGCAGCCCACTTCCAATGATAGACCCAGGCCTGTAAAACCATGTCTCCTTACCCGACTAGGGACAACTTCAACGAGCCTCAGAGCTCCCCATGGAGTTGGCCGAGATCTTCACTGAGACAGCACAGCCTCCCACCCTCCCTCTGGGTCACTTCCTGCTTCCTTCCCTTCCTGGGGTTCCAAGAGCGCTTCCTGCATTAGCATGTCCTGCCTGCTAATCTCCATCACAGTCTGCTTCCCAGACAATACATGGACTACCAGCTCCAGCCGCTCTTCTTCAGGAGCCTTCTCTGCACCAGCCTCCCTCTCCACCAATCTCACCACTTCAGTCACTCTGGCCTTTGAACATGGAATGCTTGCTCCCTCCCTGGGGCCTTTTACCTGCTGCTCCCCAACCCTCTTTACCTAGTTACTTCAGGCCTATCCACTGACAGCTCACCTCAAACTTAACTTTCTCCTGAGGAAAACAGATCAGTTTCTTTTGTCACAACCTCTCAGGGGACCTTACTTCTCTCCTTCATAGCGCTTAGAGTGGATCTCCCCTCCCAGAATTTAAGCATGCTAGCAGGGCTTTTTTTTTTTTTTGGCTTATTATGGCATCCTTTGTGTTTTGCATAGTTCCAGCTGGTGTGCTAAAACCTGAGCACATTCCCTCAGGGAGCTTACAGTTCACTAAGACAGACAGTAGTGTGGACGCTCAAGACGGCAGTAGACCTTCATTTCACTAATGAAGAAACTGAAGTTTGTGATGGACAAGGCCCCAGTCAGTAAGAAGAATTGGTATCAAGCTAATTAACTCCAAGACTCAGGGAGAAAGGAGGGGAAGAGGGAGGGAGGCATGAAGGAAGGATTACAATGCCTGTTAACTTACTAAGTTATTTTGATGTGGCCTGAACTAGGTAGTTTCTTCTGAATCACAAAATTCTCTCTGTGAATTCCTAGTGATTTAGAACTACATTGCCCAGTGCAGTCGTCATTCACCACGTGTGACTACATCGAGCCCTTGAAACGTGGAGGGTCTGAACGGAGACGTGGTGTAAGTGTAAAATGGACATTGGATTTCAGACTTAGAATGGAAAAAAAAAGGAATGCAAAATACTTCACTAATAATGTATATTAATCACTTTAAAATAATATTTTGTGTATATTGGGTTAAATAAAATGTATTATTAAACTTTAAAAAAAAAAGTGGTAGAAGCCCTCTCTCCTGACATTATTTGCACTCATTGTTAGTTGAGCAAAAGTGTTCAACAAACTGGAGAAAGTCTAGTAGTCAACTAGCTCTGGGTGAACAGGGAACTTGGGAATGAAGAATGTGGGTCATTCTTCATGAATGTTGGTTAAGAGAACGTTAACACTAAACAAACAAGATAACTCACTGTGCTGTAAAGAAACGCAGTTGATAAGGTACAAAGTAACTACTGGACCACATTAGATAGATGAATATTTGGCAACAAGTAATTTGGTGAATGCCTGTGGGGTGGCAAGAGGCTGAGCAAAGACTCAGAGATATAATTGTGGTGTATTTACAGGGAACTGTGACTATTTAGTTGGGCTTGAGTAAAGAGTTCATATAGTGGAGTAAAGTAAGCTCACACATAAAATTTGATATACTTGGTATATGCAGCCCATGAACTACTCACTTCTTACATGCAGAAATGTAGCATACATTTACTTTACCAGAAGAAAGGGGCCCAACACACGCGAGAGACTAATGGTGACAAGTAAGCATATGAATGCCACAGGGCAAAGGGTCATTCATTTACTTTTTGCTCTGGCTGAGCATTTTTATTTTCTTCTCCTATCCAACCTAGGCTTAATTTTTAAAAACTTATTATTGAAGCATAATGCACATACATACAGAAAAATTCACATAATAGTAGAGCTTGGATTTGTAAACTTAAATACAACCATAAGACAGCACCCAGCAAGAAACGAAGCATTGTAGCACCCCTGACGCCCATCCCCCCCAGGGCTCCTTTCAGCAACCCTTCCTCCAAGGTAACCACTCTCCTGACTTCCGATAGTATACATTCGTTTTGCCTATTTTTGTACTTGTATAGAAATGGAAGCATACACTAGATGCTCCTTTGTGCCTTAAGCTTAATGTTAAAGACTCAACCCAAATCTCAGACGATTGAATGAATCCCAGCTCAGTATTATACTATGAGTTTAGACAAGCCTCTTCACTTAAGCCTGTTTCCATCCATAGAAGTGGATTATAACAATGTGTATCACCTAATAGAGTTGTTGGAAGGATTAAATGAGCTAATGTATGTGACTGGTACTCAGCAGCTGCTACATTGTTCTCCAATTTATTCTGTGAACACCCTGGGTGGTGCAAGATCCCTGGCTGGGGCCCAACCAATTCTCCATAGCAACTGGGGGAAAAAACCCATACTATCTAGGCAGGGACCAGCCATTTCCTTACTCTCAAAAGTGAGCATCAACAAATAGAGAACTTGGCTACGTGACCCATTTCACTCGGGGCCAAAGAAGAGATGCCATTTCTGTTGCATACTTATTCATCTCCCCTTCTAGAATATCTGCTTCCTTCTGGGAAGGGTCATGTCCTGTTTACCATAGTATTCCCAGGATTAGCACCAGGTACTATAAGCACTCACTTAAGTACTGGTTGCTAATTGAACGAATACATAAGTGCTAACTGTATTGGGGCTTAGAAAATTGTCAGAATCTGATCCACTCTCGAGCTACGGTTGGCAAAATTACAGTAGTAAAAATCAGAGTAAAATCAATCTCCCTCCCTCTTTCCGTGTGCTGGCCAGGAAAATCCACTCAAATCTAGCACATCCTGTACTTGGAACTTGAATAAGCACACCAGGTCTGAGACCTTCAGAAATTACAGTATACTATGCTGCTTTTAATACTGAGTTTGCTCAAACTCAACAGCTTTTAATGTACTCATGCCAAGATACTAACGTTTTCAAAAACATTCTCTTCCTAACACGTCAGCCATGAATAATTTTCTTTCCTGGTGCATTTTATCTTAGTTTTCTACCAATATATTTCACATATTCTTGATTATTGCTTTTTTTTTTTTTTTTTTTTTTTTTTAAGCAGGAAAGGGGAAAGTGTAACGTTTGGAAGGAATTTCACTTGGTTCATTTCACCCTCCACTACTTAATTAAAAATAAATTTTCACTTCTCACGGAATGAAGTACCTCTTCAAAACCACCATCTGTTTTACATTAAAGTTCTGATTGGCTGGCAAACCTATCACTCTATAACTGGATAAATCAAGCAGAAAATTGCATGGTTATAAAATGAGCTAAAAGATTTTAACAAAATAATAGTTTACTGACTATAAAGCAAACCTGGTTTCATGCAGCTAACTAATAAACCAAAGCTACTTATAATCTGTTGTGTAAAATAAGTATGGTTAACAATCCCTAAGTCATGACTAAATTTTTTTTCCAATTTAACACTTACTGAGATTTTCTAAACACCATGCTAGACACAAGAGCTATAAATGGCAAACTCTACTCTTTAAAACGTAAAGCGTAGTAGGGAAGTTTCTGGAAGCACTAGGATAATCAGGAAATGATTGACAGATCTGTGCCTTGAAGGTTGAATAAGATTTTAACAGGCTAGGGAAACAAAGAAAAGCAGTCATGCAGAGACATGGAGACAGGCGTATGCACATCTGTATTCTTGGAAGATCCAAGTCACCACGTCCAGATTAGGAAGTGAAGGAACACTTATTATTTGGGCAACAGACAATTATGGAGCCTTTGAATAGGAGAAATGTGCCAGATCTGCGTGATTGCTGTATCTTTCTGATTAATATAAGGAGAGAACGTGCCTCATCCTCTCAGCAGTTATATTTTACACTGTCACTTAGATTGGCATTCGGGCTTCTTGTGTCAGTCTCACACACTTGACATAAGCAGTCTACTGAGAAGTAAACTCATATCTGGTGGGTTAGTCCATCAGATTTCTGAGCCTAGAAAGATAAAAGTAAAATCTGGACGGTGACGAATTCACCAAGGCAATGTAATACTGCATAGACCTGACTGGGCGACACGTTCGCCTTGCCCAGGTGACACCCTGATGTCACTGAACAGTTTCTTGATAGTTCTATAGCATGGAGATCAGAGTGATTAGTGCAATAATCCAAGTAAGGGATGAAGGACCGGAACTAGAGCAGGGGTCTTATGCAGGCAAAGGATTTACAACAGATTTCAATGTGAGGGGTGAGGGAGAGAGAGGAGACTCGTCAGTGGATGATGGAAGGGAAGGCAACACAACTAAGAGATAGAACAAAGGAAGAGCAGGTCTCAGGAGGGAAAAAGAGGACATGTTGCATTTAAATGCTGACAGAAGACTCATGTGGAAATATCTAAAGGCAGCTGAAAATATGGTTCTGAATGAGGCTGAAGAGTAAACAGTAACATGTCAAGTTTGTTAACAGATAAAATCACCTGTAAAGGAGAAAAAAAAGTCTGTAATAACAGAATGTTGGGTTAAGTTCTTAAGGGTTCAGTCAATACCATAAAACTCAAAAGCAAAGGGAAATGAGCAATGCCAAGTCATCTTGTACACAGATGCTTTATTTTGGATGTTAACAGTCAACATTGTATGCAAGATTCTCTTAACAATGGTAAGTTTTCCCATACATCAAAAAACTCAATTTAGTCCGGGTAACTGCTGTATGAATGTGAAAACCTTACAACAAAAATGCAGTGCTATATGTGTGTACTCAATTTCCATGCAAGTATGGCTGCTATATGTATGTCTGGCATTTTTATAACATATTGAAAGAAATTCAAATGAACATAACTGTATAAAAACGACTTAAGATGCCCGACATGTGTAAGATTAAAAAACTTCTTGCAAAAAGCAACAAAGCCGTTAAATGAAGGATTCAACCAATACCAACCCAAGTATGTACCAATAATCCCAGGCTTATCTGCAATAGATTACCTTTGGGATAATTTAATGCTCGAGAAAAATTACGCTTTTAAAAATATAGCTCTTCCAAGATATTATACTTTGGTGATTGGAGACTATGCACATCCAAATCAGGTATGGGCTACATATACTTAAAAAAACAAAATACAACATTATGTGCTATTAATTTAAGGTAACTGAAATTTAAATGGTCCAGTATGATTTTGCTACAGTCATTGCTTTTACAAAGTGAAATTTCTGTGAGAAGTTCACTAATTAGGAAGCAATCAACATACTTAACAAATACGCTAAGAAGATTCAAATTGGTTCATCTATTTGTTATCAACAAGGCATAATCTTAGTACCATACATTTTCTTCACTTCTCACTACATATAAGATGCAAAAAAAACCGAGCTAGTGGATTTAAATAGCTTAAAACCCTTTTAGGTCTACCGTTCAAGAGCTAGGCATTAAAATACTTAGTATTTCCATTTCTATTAACATCAGAAAATCTTAAGCTGTTTTTGTTTTAAGGCATAGTATTTTGGTATTTGCAAGAATTTGCCTGGTAATGGTTGATTCCATTAAGTTAACTTGAGAACGTGCCATCATTTGCTTTTTATCTTTTTACACAGTGCAAGTGGTGGTCGCTCTTTCCTTCTCTCATAGCAGCAAGCCGATTCTGCTATTTTCTATAGCAGCATACTTCAGGAGTGGAGAGGGAGAGAGTGTGTCAATTATAAATAATTAAAACTACAGTGTACAATTCTATTTGCCTGTCAGTGTTTAAGTTGACAGCACACCATTATATGTCTCAAAAAAAATTACATAAATCTCTACACAAAGCAAATAAAGACATTCTTTCAAGAAGAAATAAAATAAGTGCAAACACCTAAAACAGGCAACTGAAGCAACTGTTGTAACCTGTAGAGAAACACAAAACATTTATAAAAGGACAAAATATTTTTATAAATAAAAAATAATGTTCTCTACTTCTGAAACATTGAGTAAATACAATAAACTTCTAAGTGCAGACTGTTTTTAGGGACCAAAGTACCATATTATTTTTTAAACAAAATGCAAAAATT
Source organism: Rhinolophus sinicus (assembly GCF_057876585.1). NCBI lineage: Eukaryota > Metazoa > Chordata > Mammalia > Chiroptera > Rhinolophidae > Rhinolophus > Rhinolophus sinicus. Next base: position 13,348,954 of record NC_142507.1, on the reverse strand, counting down.
TCAAACACATATACAAATCACCAGATTAATTTATATGACCCCTCCCCATATAATTTAAAAAGAAAACATTAAATTATTATTTAGTACATTTTTAGAACTACTTTATAACCGACATGATTTAAAGGGCTTAGTGCAATATTTAGGTAGATGTGACATACAGTATAGATATTGTATTCTTTGCAGCTATAACTTACTGTTTCATACTTAAAAGTCAAAATTGTTCTTTCTATGTTGGCTGTAAAAACAGGAAACAACATTGGCTTCTAGACACCCTGTATAGGTATAAATATCTACATTTAAGCTTTAAAAATGAAAATAAATTATAAAAACAGACTTCTTTCCAATTTACAAAGTTTTCCTGCTCCTATATACTGTACAATACATTCAACTCTCTCAGCTCTTCTGAGATTTATGAGGAAAATACTGACTCTTTACTAATAAGGAAAAAACAACTTTTTCCACACTTTCTGTTTTTAGTACTATGCTCAAATAAATACATTTAACACTGTAGTTAATTTTACGGTTTTTGAAAAATACCAAAAGTTAGTAGTGCAACTTTCTGTCCTTCCTTTAACTCCATTCCACTGTGTTTCTTTGTAAATGGTAGGTAGCCTAAGTAAATAAATCAGCACGTAGGCAGAAGTACTTCATAAAACCATGTGTGCTTCCCATACGTAGACTAATTTCAGAAATTACACATACTTATACACCTAGCTATAACAAAACTGCAGCATCAAGAGTAGCAACGTACGTCTTCTGAGGCAAACATGTGAGAATTTACTTTCAGAAGAGCCATGAACTAATTCTAATATGATTTTCCCATCTTGTTCTTTAAAAGCAATTTTTTAAAATCTCATCTCTTAAAAAATAAACTATGAAATTGCCTACCCCTTGCCTAAGTGGCTTAGATTTCTGCCTGCCCAGTATGAAAAAAAAAGGTGCGAACTGTTTTAGGACTATATTAAAACTTTTAAAACAATTAATTGATGAAAATTTCATTGCAACCTAATTTAGTATAGAGTATAATAAGAAGCTGGGGCATTTCATCAGTTTTCATAACAGTTACAGTATGAGAGCTCTCGACGTGCTGCTGGCAGCTGTGTAAGTACTCAGATATCGTCTTGCTTGTTCGGTCATGATAAGTTGGTCTTCTGTCTTCCCATAAACCACTGTTTCCCACTCACAATTTGACTAGGAAGGAAATATTAACAGGCACATTAAAATTACTAAAATAATTATCCATACTACTACACAATAATACTTTTTAAAAGTCAATTATTTTAATTGATTTGATATTTGATAAGTAATTATTGTTAAAATGTTTTGGTAATGGCATTGTAATTCTTTTTAAATAACAATGCTATGTTTTAAAAATACATACTGAAATATTTATGATCAATTTTTTAAGTCAATTTTTTAGCTATTTATATTGTTTACAGGCCTGTAGAGGCAGTTTAAAAGTTATGTCCCCACAACTCCCCCCAAAAATCAAATCAAACTTAATATGGAAGGAAGTGTCAGTATTGCTTCAAAATTTTACAAAATATTGAAAGAGAGGATGCAAGTTCAAAAAATGAGCTGAGAATGCTTTACGTCCTGCAAATTAGGAAATATAGTCATAGCATAAAATCAAGTTTATGTCTGTTTCATTTGTTTTCTGCCTTTATTGTAAAGATTACTACATTATAGGTATGACCTGCTATGTAATAAATTTGCCTGAAAAGTTTTGTGTTAAACACTTGGAAGTCAAATCATTTTAAATGGATTAAGAGAATGTGCTATAAGGCTCTTTGAAGAGGACTGGCTAAGGACAGAGATGAGGTAGCCATATTTGAACGCCAAAGATGTTTTCAAGGAATGCTTAAATGTCAGGAATGCTGGTGCTGCAATCATTGTGGTGTACAGAAAACTTGCTTCTCAATGAACTCTCAAATTCTCTGGGTTGAATTCTTCAGGTAACGTCATAAAAAATTTCCAGCCTTCATTTGCAGCTACATAATGGCTGCACAGAAAAACAGGATTTTATTTTATAACTTTTGAGTCCAAAAAGTTCACTGGAAACTGTTATACCAACAAAATCAAGCTGAAACAGCTTCCAACCACTTACCCTTTCAAGATAGCAATTAGGGCGATACTTATTTGTTATAGGAGGAAAGGTACCAGAAGTAGATTTAAGTATCTTTAGTTTAAAAATGAAATAGTGCTTAGAAAATCATCAGGAGAGTCTGGCTACATCTCCAATTGTTTAGTTTACATGTGCCCTGATGAATAAGTCTCTTAGAAAGCAAGTCGAGTTTGAGTGACAAATTAATGGTGAATATTTAGTTACTGTTATAGTCAATGTCAAATTTAAAAAGGAAAAAGCATAATTTGTGATCAGTAAGTCCTAAGTGATAATTGAATAAACAACAACAAAAACCACTAAAATAAATTTATGAATTCGTACCTGAAGATTCTTTTCCAATGTGACTACTTTGGAAGTGTTGGGGTTTGGTTTCTTTTTATTAAGTGTATACGTTTTGTTGGTTGAATTTATATCTTGTTTTTCAGGAGTCAAGTTGCACCTATTGTCATGTATTTCCAATAATGGTATCATTAATAAAGATGTTGTAAATACATTTTCTGACTAAGAGAGAAAAAAGAAAAAGGAAAATAAAATAAGTAATTAAAAAATGGAGACAAATAAAGGGACTACTGGGTAAGTGGTAGTGGAAGCTCCATTCATTTCCCTCCAAGAAAGCTTTTGGCCCCAAAGAAATTTCTAGTAATGTAATAAAATTAGTATTTCAGAAATGAGCCAAAGATAAATACTGAAATTTAAAGTTTTAAGAACTACCAGTTTTTGATATCATACATAAGAGAGCCATCTCCTCTCAACACAAAACAAATATATAATGAAAAGCAACGTAATAAATAAAATATTCTCTGCTGTTAATAGCTTCTCTCTAAATTAGACAGAATACTACTAACGGAAACTCGATGACTCTCTAATGAACTGATCACACAATGAGTAAGAAACAAGAACCACTAGGACTTTAAGCAACCATTCTAAGAAAAAAAACAAAAAGCTTTACAAACCTGCATATCTGAAATGTCTTCGGTCAATAGTTGAGTGCCTGGTTCTTCTTTTTCCCAATTATCTAAAACGAGTGATTTTCTGACTTTCTTCACAGAAGCAGTATGCTAGAGTGAATAATTTACAATAAAAGCATTATGGTAAGGTCACTTAGACACGACAAGGTTTCTAGTAACAATAATACTAAAAGATTACCTCTGGCTTGCAGCTTTTGTAAGCAGGTTCATCTTCCTCTTTGAGGAATATGTCTGTTCCAGTTTCTTCTTTTAAAACTTCCCGAATATCTTCTTCCAAGAAGGCAAGTGGCTGTGACTAAATTGTTTTTAAAAGTATTTTTAAAAAGTCTTTTATAACAATTCCTTTTTTTCTCCCCACATATACAACCCATCTTTTACACTTTTTCATTATTGGCTTAATTTTCTCCCAGTCCCTATGGATACATAAGTGAAAAAAAATTAATCAACTAATCAGTTTTATGACAAAAATAATTTTGCACGTTGTAAGCACTGAATGAAGTGTGGCACTTTCTTCAGTCCAGGTTACTAAACAAAAATCTTCCTTTTAGGGGGCTTATTGTAGTTCCTGCTTCAATTAGGATCCTCAGTATTAAAAAGAAAAGAAAAAGATTATTCCTCAAGTATTTTTATATAAAAATAGAAAAAAAATAGAACAAATTGGGACTCTACTAGCTCTCTGTATTGTACTCATTATACACTGTGCAATCAGTAGTTAACATATTTCTCTTACCACAAAATGTGTGAGCTACTTAAGAGGAGTGAGCACGCCTTTTTCATCTTTGTCCACCTCTCTCTCTACACCTGGCCTTAAGCTGAGAGCTGAGACACAGTGTTCAGGAAGTGTGTTGGTAGGAGCACAGGAGGATGTGTGCATTGGAGAGTGGGAGGGCAGGATACAGAAAGAAACTTGAATGTGGGCTGAACAATGAAATGGCCTCAAAATATTATTCATCTAGTTTTCTAGAAAAAAAATTAATAATATCAAACTTAACACCTATCAAAACCAAGATCTGCTTAAAAAAAAAGGTAATCAAAGCTCCACTGAGTACAAGAACAAGGTGGCAGCACATAATGACCAGCAGTTTATTTTCCCAGTCAACAAAGTTAGGCAGACTAGCATTCATGTATAGATGAGATTCCACAGCACTTACGAAAACTTTACAAATGAAAATAGAATTTTAAATATCCTCTCATCTACAGCCTGAGACATGCAGGAATTATGTCAGTATTTCTGTATTGCTCCAAGAGCTTTTGTTTTAAGGATTATATGTCACAAAGAACACAGATTTAGATGTTCTTAAAAAGAATTCTGGAATGTTTTATTCTCCCATTAAGAATGCATATGTCCTTGAGAAGTGGCTAAAACACAGATGAATTCATTCACTACTAAGAATTATTCTCTGAATTGTCCTAATGTGACAAAGAACTGCTACATTTAATACTTCTCAGGTTTGAGTCTATCAAAACGAATAGATTTATATTTAAAGGACTTTCATAGTTTTCAGTTTTTTAAGTAATTTTTAGTAATAATGGTTACTAACAATGTTTATTAAGAAAGCAACAGATATTTAGATGTACCTGACTAAAATTCCAAGGCCAATCGCTAAGAAGTGCTTTTGACTCATAGTAAGATACACAAGAAAGCTAAGTGGTTAGCGTATAGTAGGTACTCAGCAAGTTAAGTGGCAGAGGAGGGGCAGGAGTGGAAAGTGAGCTTGCTGCAAAGAAATGTATGAGACTATAGACATGTTAGAAATTTTAATTACTGAATCATTACTTTTATTATTTTTCTCTTACATTGCTGATGAAAACGATCTATTTTGGAAATGGATCAATTTTTCCCAAGCAAAAACAAACTGACAAAGACTTTAGGTTACTTAAAACCCAATTTCTAATTATTAAAGTGATAATTTTTATTCAATTTATATGATGAACAAATAACCCTGAAGCACTGTAGCATTTTCTAATGTCTTCAAATCGTTGTTTATTTAACTCCCAATTAGGCTACAGATCCCTATGAAGGCAGGAACCATACCTAACACGTTCAACATTACATCCCCAAAGCCTAGTACAGTGCCTGGCACCTATTAGCCACTCAATCAACATATGTTGAATTAAGGAGGAATTTTTGAAATAAGTAACAAAAAAAAACAAAAACAAAAAAAAGTAACAAAATACTGAAACAGACTAGTGAAATCAATTAGGTAATTCCATACAATGGATTATTACACAAACATTAGAAATTATGAACATTAAAAATTAATATGTTCATTTATTAACTTAGTTGAACAAAAAACTTATAGAATAGTACATAAAGTATGATCTCACTTTTGTTATGTGTATGTGCATAAATTTAAAAAAAGTCTAGAGAGCTCCAAAGAGAAAATAATTGTTCATAGCAGTATATGGAGCTAAGTGACAAAAAGATTTGATCGGTCCTACTATGTATACTCTGAAACAGTGCCTCAAGGAAAAGACTAGAAGATATGAAAGTATGACATGCCTATTGGTAGAAACTGGATTAATTCAAGTAAACCAGAATTTAATTTATTAATGGATCTACCCAAAATGTGACTAAAAATAGAACATAAAACTAAAGTACCCTAGAAGTGACCAAGATTTTTTAAAATACATGTTTTATTTCTAATGAACCCAATTTGTCAGAAATCTGTATCTGTCCAGAATTAGAATGCCCACGGGTCATCTAAGGTACTTCAAGGTTGACAATATATATGTACAAGCACAGATAACACTTCCCACCTCTATTCATGAACTACAATTGCTATGACTATTATTAAAATTATTTTAACAGCAGCAACTAATTAAGCACATACTACTTGAAACTTAGCACCACCAGATTTATTTCTATGATCTCTTTTAGCCTCACAAATAACCCTCTGGGATGTGTTTTATGATCTCCATTGAACAGAAGAGGCAACTGAGCCTTAAAGAGGTATCCTGATCAGTCAGTTTCAAAAATATTATTAGGAAAGTTGCTTATGTATATAAAAATATTAAAATTATTTTATTCTACTACAAGGTGAGTTTTAGTATTAAGAAAAGGGTTCTGCTGACACTTGATTTGCTTTCTCTAGATATAACATAAAGAAAGCAAGAATTCAAAACAAGCCAAGCAAAGGTTTATTTATAAATCAAGGAAAAAGATGAACACAAATTCAAATGAAGAGATAAAACTTTTTATCAGTTTCAGTGAACACCTTTTTAAAAATGTTAAAAAATCAAGGATAAATATTAAAAGTTGTGTTTTAATTAAAATTACGAAAATTCTTAAAAATAAAGAGTATACATACCACAATTTTAAGAGGTCCATATTTTTTCTCCTGAGCAGCAAGCGCATTCTTAAAAGGAGTAGGAGTTCTTGGTGTGGTACCCAATATAGATCTTCTAATTGTAGGTGTTCTAAACCTATCCAATCATTTAGATATTTGTATTACACTCAAAATTTGATTTCATGAGAGTTAAGAAATGCAAAACCATAATAAAAGCATACACTAAATTTTTCTTGCATACACACATTCTTTATTTAAACATTCCAGTACTATTTTAAGTATGCCTGCCTAAACTAATTTCAATCACTGATCTTAAAATAGAAAAAAGAACTAATGTAGACAACAGTACTAAAAATGTTGTTTTGTTTGAGTTCACAGTTTTATACTATATTTAGCTGTTTTTCAGTCTCCATCGTATAGGGCATGACTTTTTTTTTTTTTTAATTTTAAATCCCATGTGGATAGAGATTATGATTTATGTATCAGTGGACAGAAAGCTAATCTACTGTTGACGTTGTACTTCTTGTTTTCTCTGACTCAATTATTTAAGACTTACTTACCCTACATTTTCCTTTTGATCTTTGGGGGTTGTTGCCTTTTGAAGAGGAGTTGTAATGAGAACTTTCTGCCCACAAATGGGGGTTGATGTAAATGAAGGATTTTCTATATTAATTTGTTCATTTCCAGGGCATGTGTTGAAAAACTAAAAAAGGAAGAGAATTTATAGATAATTTCTAGAATATCAAAATCCCTACACAACTATTAAACCGATAAAATTTTCAAATTATTTCCCCATTTCTCTTACAAAAGGATTACCAGTAATACTACATTTACATTCCACTCCATGAGGGCAGGAATTTTTGTTTGCTTCATCACTGCCTCTCTAGCTCTTACAACAGTGTTTAGCACTAATAGGCATGCAAGAAACAGTTGTTTAATAAATATTCAAAAGTTACAAAACACAGTATGAAAATTTTTAAACAGTATATTATCAAATAGGAAACTATAGAAACAATAAATAGCTGCTGGGTTAAATGTAACAGTTTTGTACAACAGTGGAACTGAAAAAAAAGTGTTTATTAGATTATTAGTAAATGATCTTAAGTGTCCTTTTCTATGAGAATACTTTGAATTCAGAATATAATAATGCTTTGCTGATAAAAAATACAGCTGTCTGGCGAAGTTGCCTATTTAGAACACAGCTCAGAACCGCAGAGCAGCCAAAATTGGTATCACATAGTCCATTTTCCAAATGACACACTTTACTCATTAGATCTTTCATACAGTTCTGAAATACTAATTTATTTTTGTAGTCAACAGATTAGACACAATGGTAGGGAGAAGTACAAACTGCTTTAAGGCTACTTATAACTGGAATGAATTCTAGCTCTTTCCTTTCTCATTCCTAATATCTGCAATACACTTAACCCTAAAACGAGCAGTCAAACCTTCTTAAAACCCTGCAGTGATGCCCATCGACTACAGGGTAAAACCCAAGCACTTTGCCATTGGATATAAGGTCATTATGATCACACCTCACCTTTTCAGCCACTTTCCACCTTAGAATTTACACTACAACAAAAATTGCTAGTGTGCAAAACTCCATAGAAAATTGCTAGGTGTGCCCAAGCCTGGTTCACCTCCCTTGGGAGGCTTTGTAACTCTGAGGGCTGGGGTGGGGTGGGGGTTCACTATTCACATTGTAGCCTATGTAAATGGCACTCCCCTGAAGCATGGGGGGGGCACAGTTTTTAGAGATCATAGTGACTGTGTACTGCCCTATCCTCCTCATCTTCCTAACATCAAAACACCTCCAATAATATCCCAGCATCCTCCAGGTTTATTTGACCATTAAACTTCCTTCTTCTCCCATAAAACTTCTTAACCTCTGTCAGGACACTTTCAGAAAACCCCAGCTCCATATCTTAATAACTGACCTTGGACAAATTGCTTAACTTCCAAATTTCATTCCACCTACCTCCTAAAGATTTTTGCTGCGATGCTAGAAGAAAAGTGTTTAGCACACAGTATTCATTAAGAGAATATTATAAATTCAGAGGTCCCGTTTGCCCTAATTGAAATATTTGCTGCCTAGGACATAACTATCGGAAAAAGCAGGTAGTTCCTGACATCCCCCAAAATCATCTGATACGTGAAATCTTTACAGTGAGCAGTTGTCTATGGATATATACCTGCTATCTGCTAGGAAAGTGGGTATCAGTCTGAGCTCTGTAATTAGATAACTTTGGGCAAATCATTTTACCTTTCTGGGCCTATTTCCTGATGAGTCCAATTAAAAAGAAACTGCATATCCAAAACATTTCTTTTAGCTTTAGAAATTGTAAGACACTATAATGTAAGAACTACGCTTTGTGAGATATCTTCTGATTTATCAGAGCTTAGCATGCTCATGCATACATTTAAATACATTACCCATTTTTATATAATATCAAAGCAACAAACTGCTAGTAAGGATATTAAAGATGTAATTTAATCTAGTTCATCAACATTTGGAAACATAAATGAAACAACACTACTACCTGTGAAGGAGAAAACGGTAGTGTTTTCACCGGCGTGTGCTTTAGTGCTGTGTTGCCGCCATCACTGAATGCGCCGACGCTGAGTTCACTGCCTGGGGACTGACCCGCTCGCATTCTTTTCTTCTTTCTGAGAATGGTTGGTGGGGTGCTAAACTTGGCCACACTCGGGGATGCTAAAGGAACAGCCTCACTGTCTGCACCATTACAACCATTTTTTTTCCCTTCAAGTACAAGACTGACATTAAATTGACATTCCATGGCTCCTTCGTTGTGTTGAATTCGCATTAGTTTAACTGGAGTGGACTTGACAGGAGAAGCAGCAGCATCAGAAAGATCAAAACTGGTAACATCACTCCATGCTACAGGATCCTGCAAAAGATTCAATTCTTAAAGTGAGTGCTACAGGGTAGTTAACTCTGACCTTGAACATAGGATGATGACTTCCACAGTTAATTAACTACTCATTTTTATCAGTAGAAATAGGCTTTCCTTGTTCATTATTTTTTAAGCAAGACCACTTGACAGGAACACATTGTGGTTTTACTACAACTCCAGTTTGGAACATCCCCAAATAATATTTCATCTAATTCAGTAGCTGAAGCTTACTGTCAAAGTATTTTAAATAAAAGGAACAAATTATTTTAAGTTATTATCGAAGAATAAAATTTATCATAAAACTTCCCACTCTATTTCACATCAGGAAAATACTATCAAATTCTACATAATCATTTGGTAATGCATATGGAACATCTTCAACATGGTCATGTACTTTGATCCAGAAATTCAATTTAACTGAAGGACATAATCATGATTTTGCACAAAGCTTTACATAATACGTTCTGCAACTTGTAATACTGATAAACTGAACACCACCTAAATATCCAATAATAATGGTATACTGGGTAAATAAATTTCGTTACACTCATATGAGAGAATACTATGAAGCCATTAAAATTCAAGTTTAAGAAATAGTTAAAAAAGAACATGCTCATGATATAATAAGAGAAAAAAATCCACAAACATAACACATAAGTATATATCTGGCTTTAAAAATAGATGAATATGTGTGTTTTACATGCATAGAACACAGTCTGAAAGGGAAATACCTCAAATCACTAACTGGTTTATAGAAGATTTTAATTTTCTTCATTTCAGTATTCTCTAGTTTCCATCTATTTCTAATATATTTGTACAACTTGTACAACAAAAAAGTGAACTGTTAAATTTTTAATTTTTAACAATTCTATACAAGGTACATACTTGAGAAATATTTATATATATATGTATACATATATATATACATATATATATATATATATATATATATATATATATATATATATATATTTATTCCAGAAGTCACTGAAAAATATCAAAACAAAATTAAATATAACATACAAAGTAATGCTTAACATAAAACTGGTCAGTGACCATTGAGTCTCTGAACATGAAACCATGTCTCTAAAATTGAGCTTTTGATAATCTCACTGTTTCACACTTACAGATTCAATAAGTTCAAGAGTCTCTGCAAATTCTGGGATGGTCTGTAGAGAGGACAGCACAGCATTTGCCTCTACGGCCAGGAACTTTGTGGGAGAATTCTGCTGAGCAGACACAGTTTGATTTTCATCCATACTGTAAAATTCATTCGTGTGTTCCTCGAGGCTATTTAGAGTATTAGCCATGCTATCATCCATGAGGAAATTACCAGACCAATTAGAAAAGCTTCCAGGCTGCTAAAAGTACAAGAGAAATTTCAATACTATTTGTCATTTCTAACGTAAGCATAAATTTGGATTGTAAGTAAGAGCTTTTTCTAGAACATACTTTACAACATTTCAGCTAAAAATATAGTAGCTAATATAGTCTTTCCTCAAAATTGATATAAAAATATTTTAATTAAACTTCATTATCTTGTCTATATTTCTTTATTCGAACTAAATTTGTTTTTAAATTTATAAAATTATAGTGAGATGAAACAAGCGTGTATATTCAACATAAAGTCTAAATTCCTAGAATCTGGCCTCTCCCTTTCAAACTTCATGGCCCAACACTTCCTCCTCCCAGGGAATACCCACCCAACTATAGGACTTGCAATTCCCTGATCAGTTAGTCTTTTACCCTGAGTGTTTCTGCACATACTGCTGTTGCCTTTATCAAGAGTGCTCCCCAACCTAACGACCAGGGAAAACTCCTACTCCCCATTTAAGATACATTTGAATACTGGAAAATACTTCCATCTGACTATACACTTTTAGCTGTTCCATTTATAATAATGACCTAGCTCATCTACTTGGCTAATATATAATCATTGCCTGTCTTTCAAGACTGAGCTCAACCAGAATTTCTTCCAGGAACCCTTCCCTGACTACCTCAGTCTCAATTAGGCACATCTCCTATGTGCTCCCATAATGCTCTGTGGCTGATGTTATCACACTGTATCCCGCTTCTTGTCTCTGTTCCCATTGCAGAGCAAATGCTTTGACGTCAGGGACTGTGCCATCTCTCTTTCTCTCTGTAGAGATGTACACTTGGCAATTTACTTATCTTTTGAGCCTAGTTTCCTAGTGTCTCATAATAAAAAAACAAGAAAAGAGGCCTTGAAGAGTCATGACTAAGAAACAATACATAATTTGAAAGTTGTTAAAAGAGTAGATCCTAAGAGTTCTTATCACAAGGAAAAGAAAACTTCTTTTCTTTTTCCTTTCACTGGGGAAAAAAGAAACAATATGTACTGCTACATGTCATTGCACTGTCCAACAGAACTTTCTGAGGTGATAAAAATGTTCTACATCTGAAGCTGCTCAGTATAGAAGCCACTAACCACATGAGCAACCAAAATGAGGCTAGTGCAACTGAAGAGCTGAATTTTTAAATTTTATTTAAAATTAAATGTGGCTAGTAACTACTGCATTCTAGAGAGCACATTGCCCCAGTCCATAGGAAGTACTCAATAAATGGTACCTATTACTATTAGAAATGAAAATTGCTAGACTGTGTTAGTCACAATAACAAAACCATACGTTCCAAGTTAAGTAAGGTGAAAAAACAAGTTTTCAACACTGTGACAAAATAAGTTCCACCTGTTTTAAAGTTTCCTAAAAATAAAAGAAATTAAAGCAATATTATTTCTCTAACAGAGTTTACAATCACTTCCTGGAGAAAGTTTTCAAACCATAAGCATTTCGATTGAGTTTGTAGGTAGGAAAAAGATGCAAAAAGGGAGATCACTGGAAAAACCAGAGGGTTGTAACCACACACACACACACCCGAATCTGAATCCCTAATGATAAACCACCTACTTGACAAAGTACAGAGGTAAGTACACTTCACGTCTTCCTATTTTCCCATCGTTTTTTGCAGCTTCAAAACAAAAACTACTTTTCCGATGGTGTATATCTTTATTATAATTAACAAACATCATATTTATTAATACTCTCTGAACAGTATAAAGATATCACCAGTTGCCTCATAATACTATTTCAAGATCTCAAGTTATTCTATTTAGTAATTTTGTATTAGTTCCCAGTCTCTCTAAATGTCCCTTCATTCATCCCCAAACCAAGAAAAACCCTTTCCAAAATGTAAAAGTGTCAGGATATTAAACTTTTAAAACTGTCATTTAGTATAAGCTTTTTTTTCCCTTTTAATCCATCTAGCATAGCCTATTTAACTTAGGTAGAATGATTACCCTTTATCCTAATTAAATATTCCTAGTTATTCTCATCAACCAAATCTCAGACAATAGTTTTCACACCTGGTATCCAAAACCCAGCATCCATATCAAAATTTCTTTAGCGAGAATAAAATCTAAATGTTCCTTTTTCCCAATTTTTCCAATTTACTAAATATACTAAATAAGGAAAAAAATTCAAAGACACAATAAAAGTAATTTGGAGCACATAAATCACTACACATCTTTTAAATTATTTGTCAAGCTTAATTCTTTTCTATTAAAGCCATCATTACATGGAGTGTATAAAACCAAAGCCTAATCAAACCCACACATCATTTTCACAAACATATATCAAAAATTACATCTTAAGTCTGCGTGACATTTATGACTCAAGAAGCATCTTAATACAGAACACTGTAAAAGATACTCAGAGATACTTATCAAAATCAGGCAACTGCAAAGTTACTAATTTGAAAGACCCTTTGTAGTTCTTATTAAAATCTGGTCATACTGAATATGCTTTCCACTTGTTGCAATATGAAAGTCAATGCTGATGAAAACTAGAAAAGCATATAAAGGATTCTTACAGTAAACTTTAAACATTTAACCTTATTTCTTACCGATGGAACTCGCTTTCTTCTAACTTCATTCTCAGCTGACATAAGAAGCATCTCAAGTTCCTTAATTTTTTTTTCCTTATCAGGATCTTCATCAACAAAGGGTTGCTAAAATAAGTTAAATAAAAAACAGGCTACTTACATAATTGCTTTATTATGCTTAGTGTTCTAATTTTTATTTTCTTCTACACAACATAAAATATATTTTCTCTAATAATGCTAATACTACTAAATCTCACAATCCTTCTGGTGTCTAAAGAGGTGCTGGTAAATATTTTTAATGAAAATATGTGGAAAATTTAAATGCATTAAAAAACTTGTATTGCATCATCTATATCAATTTAAAAATTTATGTCTGGAGTATGTTTTAATTAATTGAATCTTAATACATATTTTCTATCCAATTTACAAAAATATGTCCATTCACAAACTTCATGTTTTACGTTGGAAGAATGAAAAGAACTGCCTTACTGGTGTTGTCAATCACCTTGCATTTGTAGTATGTTTCTCAAACCCACTTAACAAATTTTCTCCTTTAATGTTATAATTCTCAAAGTAAATAGGACAATAGTATTGTTTTTGTCCTAGTTTTATAGGTGAGGAAACAGGCACTATTAGACTTTCAAAAATATGTTTGAAAGTGTTTCTTTTGTTTTATTATAAGTACAAAGTTACCTGAATAAAGGCAGAAGTCTGAACATGCTCTACACAATTGCCTTCAGGTGACACATACTGATAGCCCGGGATCTAAAAAGTAAGTCAATCATTAATATCATATATATAACACTATACAAATATTTAAAATCTGAGGCAAAGCACAAAAACTCTTGATTAAATATCAACATTAAAAGCTCAGAAGTATTTCTTTTAACTTTGAATATTCATATCTACAATAGTTTAATAAATGCCATATTTTGCTGTGTATAATGCGCTCCCGTGTGTAACGCGCACCCACGTTTTTGGCCCAAACTTTCAGGGGAAAAAAAATCTTTCATTTTAATTTTTATTTGTTTACATTTAGGTACTTGTTTTTTGTATTATAAAAGAATTTTAGCATTTATTTTTTAACATAGTATGGTACAAGAAATTTTATGTAACAAACAATTACAAAACACAAGAACAAATACAAGATACAAGAAATTTTATGTACAAATTTACGATATTTACGCATCATAGAAGGCCAAGAACTCTTCCTTGTTGCCAGCTCATCGTAAGTTCAACAAAACCGATGATTGTATTCCAGGGTATTATTTTGCATACAGATATGGTTATTGATTTCTAGAGTTACACTTTTAACTCATAAGCATAAATAAAAGAATTAAAAACATTTATATAGATACAGAATTTGTACTACCCACGTATAATGCGCATCCTTATTTTTCCTTCACCAATTTGGGCAAAAAAGTGCGCATTATACACGGCAAAATACGGTACATCTCTGATCTTTGAATCTACTGATTAAAAGTCATATAACACTTAGGAAAGACCTATCTTCTTCTAAATGAAATATGAGAATTACTTGGCCTAGATTTATCAGCCAATCACTCTATCTATTGACTACAATATCCACCAAATATTTTTTTAAGTCTGCTATTAGAATTGCTCTGTCTCCTGGAGAAGACAAAGTAATTGTCTTCCTATCTTTCAGAGGAAGGGGTTAGTTAGTCCATATGAAGCACTCACAAAGATGGAGACTAAAGCAAATTTTTCAACATCATATCTGCTACTCCTACTACCACCCCATGGCAATTTGTTGGGTAGAAAGATAGGAAAATAAGAAGCTTCTTCTGTTACTTGACTTAGAAAAACAATCAGAATCACTCATGTACCTTTCAATACTCTGAATTAAGTTACTAGACTAAGAATTATTCTGTTCCTTTTCTAAAGCATCTGTAATAAGGATTTTGAAGTTGCATACAAATTTAGTGTGTAATGATGGAAAGAAATGAGAAGGTATTTTTAAAAACTAAAAAAGATAAATATGATACGATATTATTTTCCAAAATGGCCTATCTGAATCACTATCTAATGCAGTATAATTATACTTCTAACATAGAACTTAATTTTCAGAATACTTGACTAGCGTCAGTTATCACTCAACTTGGTAACTCTAATGGATTAAAAACATTATCTTTCTCAAATTTTTCATGAAAATCTGTGACAGTATTTCACACCAATCCATTTTTTTTCTTTCAAGTCAAAATTATCTTTTTAGTAGTTTAAATGAATTGAACCATGAATATATACATCTTTCAAGAATATTAAAAGGTAAACAATTCTTAAAGTACAAGAACTATCTTTATCTTTTCAATATATTTTGATTGAGATTGTTAAACACTCACTTCTTTGTCCCCAAATAATTTTTAAAATTATCTTTCTATGAGTTAAAGAGATAAATTTAAATGGTAACCTTTCTAAGATAGAAGCAGAATGTTTCAGTTTATGCTGCTGAAATCTAGGACTCTAAAGAAAAATGTAAAGAAACATACACCAAAAACCTTAAGATACTGAGTATCAGCAGATAAGTATAATGTCTTCTTCACATGTTTTTCCTATTTGTAAATTAAGATGTCATTACTGTAAGTGGTTCTTTTAAAATTATGTCTTAAAAAACGTCCATTTAATGGAAAAAAAAAATACTAAGCACAGATTTTTAACACTAGCCAAATTTTGTGTTTTGGTAGATACTATGGAGTCCTGACTTACTCTTCACATTGTATGTGACAAGAACAAGAATTGCTCAACATGAAAAAATGGTATGACAGATAGCTAGACAGGGAAATGTAAACAAACCTTATGAAAACTCCTAAACTAATTTCTTACAGGTAGGAAAATGCACTGTAAGGAAACTAGAGCTTGCCCCATTATGAACGTGGGTAATCTCTACTCCAATGAACCTTTCTAAATGAAGACTGAAATCCCTCAACTGGTTGGTTAGCAGAGGAAAAGCAAAGTTAAATGCCATCAAAGAACCAATTATTTACCACACTCTTCAAAACTATGGCTTGAATGATATTTTACTATTTTCTCCTTTATTTTACTATTTTCCCCTTTAAACCATTTTATATACACTTACATCTTAGATATATGGAATACTATAATTACACAAAATTTTTGAAAAACTACAATAGATGTTAAAGCACAGATGACCACTGGCTTTGAATCATAAATGAAGATTCAAAGAATGATAATATTAGGAAATTTTACCAGATAATGTAAAAATTACATGGAAAAGAAACATTTTAAGAAATTTGTTCCCAAAATATCTATCAATCAAAACAAATAGAGATTAAACCGCCACTAATTGTTTAACAGCTAGTTATGGAATATTTTTTCAGCTTGGAAATTCAAATGTCTACTCCCCTTAATACATGTTGTATTTGTCCTATTAAGAAACCAAACACCTTCCCACACCGCAACTAAAGAAATTTTTTAAATAATAAAGGTATTAAAAATATGTGCCTGAACAGGAATGTAAAACTGATTCTGGGTTTGCAAATGGTCCATTGTCGCACAAGGTTTGTGTTGAAGTTTAGCTGAAGATCGTTCTGATTTAATTCCATCTTGTAAGTAGCCCTCCTGTTCCACTTTTCTTCGCATAGTAGAATTCCAATGGTTTTTTATAGAATTATCAGTCCTACAAAATGAAAGTGTGTATTTTTAAAAGAAAAAGAGGATTCCACAAATTTGAATACTGTATAAAATGTACAAAGTACTTCAAAGAAAGTTTACATCTGGTGAAATTAGATACTTTTTTAATTAAAAAATATAAACCATATGTCTATATGTCAGGCCCAGTTCTAAGCACTGGAGACATAGTAGAGAATAAGACAAAGAAATTCCCTCTCTCAGGGAACTTACATTCTCATGGGAAGTGTGGCAGCAGGGAAGGAGGGAAGAATAGAAAAACAAAAAAATATATATAATAAGAAAAATATCAGTGTGATGTAGATCATTAAAGCAGGATAAGAAACACGAGTAACTAGGTGATTAAGTGGTCCAGGAAGGACGATGTGAGGTGACAGTGAAGCTAAGATCTGAATGACAAGAATGAGCCAGATAATACAAGAACAGAAGGAAAAAAAAGAGCATTAAGGGCATAGCAAGGACAAAGACCTTTGAGCCAGGAACAACATGGTCATGAAAAGCAAACCACAAATTACAGAATCTCAGTATTCTTCTGTACTTCTTAGAACAAAATACCTATGAAAGAAAGAGTTCACCGCCCCCTTTTCACCTAAGTTCCCTTTAGATAAGTGTAAATCTTCAACCTACAGCTACTTGTAGTGTAAATTCCATCCTCTATAAAATATACAAACATTTACTGAGAGCCTGATTTATGTTAAGGCACTAAGCTAGGTTCTATGGACAGTAAAAAGATGTATGAGATTTAAAACATCAGAAGTTCCTTATCTATGAAGACAGCAATGTTTGCTCTGCATATGTCACAGTATATGAAGATTAATTAAGAATATATGTAAAAGCATTTTACAAACTATTAAGTACTATACAGATAGGGATTAATATAAAAAACAAATGCATATCTTCTGAGATACAGATTTGAACCAGTGCAACGTATAGTGTACATAGCACATCCCTGCCCGAAAGTAATTCTGTATTTTAGCCACACAAATATATGCACTACTCCCATGATTTGAATCACACCATAATTAATTAAGAATTGAATTTTCTCTAGTACGCTTTTATAGCAGTTTATTTCAGCCAGTGTATTTGTTATTCTCTGTTCGATACAGATTCCATTTCCCCAACAGAGTTTGTACCAAGACGGTCTGCCTGACTGGCATTGATATGTAAACATAATTTTGGGAGCGTAGTAAACTTTCATAATCCAAAGGACTATCATTTTATTGCGCAAATTATTGCTATGAAATATTTCATTAAAAAAGTAATTATATCCCTTACCACAGAATATATTAACAAATAGTTCCAAAGGGTTGCTTGTATTATAGTTTAAAATTTAATTATAAATAAAATAAAAGTCATGGGGTACTTGCAAATATATTTAACACTAATGTAATAAAGATCAAGTTTAAGTACAGAAAAATGTATATACATTTATATAAGCACCTTCCAGGAAGTAGTTTGGCAATTTCTGCCCAACGATTTCCCAACCGCTTATGTGCTTCATAAATGATCCTGTCCTCCTCTTCTGTCCAGGAAGATTTCTTTACCTCGGGATTCAGATGATTATGCCATCTTTCTCTACACTGCTTGCCTATTCTTCCTTTCAAATGTTTTGCAATTAAAGACCATCTTTTTGGCCCATATTTCTGAACTAATTCAATAACCTAAGAAACAGAAAAACAAAGTTTAAAAAACATCACCTTGACAGATGTTAAAACATAACTCAACAAGACAAACAAATGAGAAACAAAAACTCATAGACACAGACAATAGTTTAGTGGTTACCAGAGGGTAAAGGGGGAGGAGGGTAGTAGATGAGGGTAAAGGGGATCAAATATATGATGATGGAAGGAGAACTGACTCTGGGTGGTGAACACACAATGTGATTTATAGATGATGTAATACAGAATTGTACAACTGAAATCTATGTAACTTTACTAACAATTGTCACCCAATAAACTTTAATTGGGAAAAAAAACATAACTCAAGAATACTATTTTTGACACCTGAAACTAATAATCAAATTAAACTTAAAAAAAAGAATACTACTTTTTAAAAAATGCATTAAATGCAAGCCACAACTACAACTTAAAAAAACAATTTTACCAATAAATACTACTTCAGTATTTGCCAAGTTCAAAAATTGATCCCAAACTTATCTAAAATTTGCAAGGTGCTAATTAAAGTGACTTGTAAATTAAATTGTTTTCATACAAAATGAATTTAAAATAACAGTAAAAATGGTAAGATTTATGTATTTTTTATTCTTACATCTTAAAAAAAAAAGCTTCAGCTGAAAGCCAAATAAATCAAGCAGGAAGAATCTACAGTTATCTTTTCATTTTTTCCTTTCTCAAACTAAAAAGACATAAGTCACACATTTTAAAACTTAGCATTAGCCATCAAGTAAATCAGATCAGTTCTGAGCTTAATGAAGTAATTTTTTTTTGAGTGGCAATAAGAATACTCTAATTCCCCAACTACATTAACAAGTTTTATGCCATAAAGGACATGAACGAAAGGGCAATTCCAAGTGGAGGACTGAAACTCTCCCATTCTTTTATAATACAAAGAATTATCTTGCTTTTTAAATCATCCAACCCTTTGGAAACATAATGCTCTGATATCTACCTTATTTGGGGGCTTATTATAGGTCAACAGGGAAAGTTAAGAATGACTTCCTCACATATAGTGTTAACAGATAAAATAAAAATTAAATTCTGTTTTTAAAATGTTTACTCAGTTTTCAGAAACTATACGCTAAATGTTGTGAGCCTAAAGTCTAAACAAGGTGACTAAGCTGACAGTATTTTTTTCCTTTTGCAAACCAAACTCTCAGACAGAAAAGGCTATATATAGTTTTTAATATATACATAAATTCACTAAAAACTACATTAAAAACTACATTTCAAGACACTTAATTCATTAAAAACTACATTTCAAGACACTTAACTTTTAATTATTATGCAAGCAGCACCCAGAGAACAAAATCAAAGTCATTTAAAGGTCAAAACAATGTACTAGGAAGAAAAATAAGCTAATCCACCTACACAGTGGAAAAAAAAAATGAACATGTTACCCTCTGATCTTCTTCTTTAGTCCAGGGACCCTTTATCAATTCTGGATTTAAAACTTTCTGCCATCGATGCTGGCACTGAAAGTCAGAACGATTCTGAAAGAATTTAGATGATTTTGTTATTGAACAACTGTCTTCCAGAAAGCAAGTCAACCCACACTTATGTCTCACAACCTTAAGAATGAAGTCTTCAAGAACAATGCATTCAACAGCATTCCTTAAATATGTCATATTTACTTTACATGCCTGTGTCCCAATTCTTTGTGTTTTTTGTTTGTTTGTTTGTTTGTTTTTTTACTAAGGTCATTGGCTGGGATCAGAGTACAAATAAAAACAAGACATATTTGAAATCAAAGTATTTGTCTCTATACTATGCCTTATAAAACAGCAAGCAGAAAAGCTATGACACAAATACTGCCCATAAAAAACGTCTATAAGGTTGAGAAATAAAAGGGAGTAAACAGAAAACTATACAAAGCAGATAAAAGAACTCAAGTAGCATAGCAGTCTGGATTCATACAGTACAGAAGTAATAACTCTACACAATTAAAAAAAACCCTAAAGGCATTACTAGACTAGTGCATGGTATTTAAAGGATGGTTACACATGATGACTCCCAAGTTATCAAGAAAAAATAAAAACGTATCTATACGTATAGAGGGTGTGCATTATTTAGCACTTAAATTATTTAACTATTGAAGCTTAAAAAGAAACATGAATTTACCAGGATAAGAAAACCTTATGTAGAAACATCTCAAACTCCACAAATGATTAATAAATGCAGTCTTACTTTATTTAGTCAATCCATGACCTAGTAACACCTATGGATTACAGTGATGATGATAACCAATAACTAACTTTTCATTAGTGATTCATTGTTTACAAAGATATTAGTTCATATATAGGATTACAAATAATTTAGAAGTATATAAAGGGATAGATACAAATACTTTGTTTACCAATAGCTCTGTCTTTGTGCTAGTGGACTTCAAATTATTTTTATTCAAACTGAGTGTCTTCATTTATGGCTTCTGTACATCAATGCTGATCCATTTTGAGGCTATCACTTCAAAATAATCAGGTCGATCCTGTTATGTTCTTGTAGCATTTCTCTGTTCACTTCATTTGCTGTTATACAGTTGAAGTTAAACTGATAAAGCTAATGTAAACAACTGTCCTAATTTAGCTTCCATTTATTGAACATCTGCAAAATGTCAGGAACTATGCCAAACATCCTATATGTTATTTCTAATTCTCACAAAATTACTACAAAAACGAGTATTATTATTGATGAAAAAGCCAAAGGCCAAAGAGGCTGAAATTTTTCTAAGACATTCGAACATAATTCAGACTGACTCCAAAACTTATGCTCTTTCCATGATTTGGTCTCAATTTTCAGGTCATGTTAAAAGGCATTAAAACAACATAGAAAGAACACAGGCAACATGGTTTCTGAAACCCATGGTAGTAAATACAGAAATTCAAATATGAATATTTTGTCTTACTACCTACAGTATAGTAAGGAACAAATAAAAGTACATGTGAAAATACCTTGTAAATTATAAAATTATTAGGTTGGTAACCGCAAAAGTAATTGTGGTTTAAAAGGTTAAAAATAATTGCAAAAAACCACAAGTACTTTTGCACCAACCTAATTAATACATGCTAATGAATAGTCTGTGAATACTAGTATGGTGAACAGTAAGTATAATTTAAAAAAAAAAAATCTGTTAACACTTTAAAATGTAAGCATTTTATGACAAACTTTTCAACAACACCTTTTCTTATTAGCTATCGAATATTTCAATGTATTCAACTTCTTTCAAAATGTTTTAGCATTTATCAGCAAATATTTATAAAGCCCTACTCAAACTTAATTATCATTCTTATTTTAGATTAGTAATCTTTAGGGCCCTGGATAAACTAATTACTAGAACATCAGGCTTTCGAAGCCATTGGCAACTATAGGAGGACCAGAAGAGATGTTTTTAGAAAAGAAACCTAAATCTAAAATAATGTAGACATACTCTTTTAAAAACAGCAAATTTAACCCATTGATTTAAATCACCCATTATATACAGAAATATAATGTTTTACTTACTTGAAGATGACTAGCAATTAGAGTCCAATCATCAGTTCCATGTTGTTCAACCAACTTCTTTAACTTATCATCCTAGTAAAACAGGTTTGAATATTAGAAAGCTTTCCCCCACCCTGTTCCTCTGTCCCTGAATATAGATAACTCTCCAGTTCTTTCATGGCGTTATCCGGTGGCCATTGTTAGCAGGCCTGAAGCCATTGTAACACAAGTTCTCCCATTTACTATACTTTTTCTGTCAGTCTCAACATCAATGCACTATTCATGTGTCTGGTTGAAGAAAAATAATGTGCAAATTAGTTGATGGAAAACTTTTCTCATGTTTTGTTTTTAAATATTTTTCAGATCTATAATATTATGAATAAATACAAGGATGAAATCAGTAAACCTTATCAGATAATCACCTCGTCTCTTGTCCACTTTACTCTGTTCCAGAGCTTCTTCAATCCTTTTTGCTGTGGTACTTCATAATCATGATCAGCATACTGAAGGTCATCATCCTCATCCTCACTAAAAAAAACAATTGTGAAATCAAGAATTTTATTTAAATTTGCATGACTGAAGAAACCACTCAGATTAAAAGACACATATCCAATCAGATTATTCACAGTATAAAAGAATTTAAGAGACATACCGTATTTCCCCGAAAATAAGCCCTAACCGGAAAGTAAGCCCTAGCATGATTTTTCAGGATGACATCCCTGAATGTAACCCCTAATGCATCTTTTGGAGCAAAAATTAATACAAGGCTCAGTCTTAGTTTTGGGGAAACACGACACAACGGAGAAGAGCTATAGTTCTTACTGACACCGGAGAGATGAGGGTGGATTGCCACCATGGTCCAAGTGATAATCTTTACATCATACTAAGGGGTTTGACCTTTATTCTTTTTTACCTTTATCCTAAAGAGTTAAAAGATTTTAAGGGAGTCAAAGATAAATATCTTGTGTTTCAGATAAGTCACTGGCAGGAGTGTGGAGAAATGGTGGGAGGAAGACAAATTGGTAATCTTTTATAATAACCCAAGTAAGGAATTATTAGGACCTGACAATGGTAATGATAAAATACAAAACACAGCTAATTAAAAGACACAATGAAAAAAATGATCCATTAATAATACCACCAACAACAAAAAGATAAAATATGTAGAAATAACTTGAATGTACAAGATCAAGGTACAGTAAACAATAAAACAAGTTTGAGACACAGAAGACTTGAACATATGGAAAAACATCCAGACCACATTCTTAGAAAGGAAAAAAATATTAGAGATGTCCATTCTCCCTAAATTAATAGCAAAGTATACTGTAGAGAAACAATAAATAAAACAGAATGGCACTGGCATATGAACAGATTCATAGATCAATGGAACAGAATAGAATACTCAGAAGAAAAAAAAAAACTCATATGGGAATTTGGTAAATTATAACAGTAACATACCAAATCAGTGGGGTAAAGATGGACTTTTCAATAAATGGTAAGACACTGAGTAGCTATTTAAAAAAAATAAAGTTCAAGTCCTACTTTAAAATTACAAAATTCAGATGACGCAAATATTTTAGTTTTTTAAAAATGAAATTATAATAGTACTATAAGAAAATAGGGTAGAATTCTATTTTTATATTATTGAATAAAAGAGATCTAAATGTGACAAAAATCAAGAAACCATAAAAGAACAAACTGACTAAGGTAATAATAGTGGCAATGAAAAGAAGCACATGAAACTGAGAAACATTAAAGAGGTAGAAACAAGATTTTACAACGGATGGGTATGAGAGACATAGGAGAAGGAGGAGTCAAGGATGACTCCCAAATTTCCAGTTTTGGAAGCACACAGAGAGCTATTCACTGAGGTAAGGAATAGAGTAGGAGAAACAACTTTGGGAGGGAGAACGGGATGGGGAGAGTAAGCAGTTTTAGACTAGCTGATTTCAAGACACTTGAGAAATATACAGGTGGATATATATATATATAACAGCACTGTCCAAAGAAATGTAATGCAAGCCACATATGTAATTCCCTAGTAGCCAGGTTTTAAAAAAATAGAAATAGGTGAAATTAATTTTAATAATTAATATTATTTAACCCAATATATAAAAAATTATCATTCCAACATAATCATGGAATACTTCACATTCCTTTTTTCTTATTAAAGTCTTCAAAATCTTTTATACAGTACATCGCAATTCAGACTGGCCACGTTTCAAAAGCTCAACAGCCACATGTGGATAGTGGCTCTGTCCTATTGGACAGAGCCGATCTAGAAGGAAACTGGGCACCCGTGTAAGTAGCATGTGGCACAGAGAGGTGGCTCAACATCATTATTTTTGCATAGGCTGATTGCCTAACAATATTCAAAATTATTTTTGCTTTTCTAGATTCAACTCTTTTCCAAAATTCATTCTGATTTCAAATAGCAAAAGTTCGATGATTTGTTTAACCTTACTGTAATACACTTTATAACATATAGGTAGCTCCTAATATCTACATATAGTTTCAATCTTAGAAAAATGAAGGCCTAGATTTAATAGATACTGTCTACAAATCTTTTGCAGGAACTTCATTTCCCTTGATTTGTCAATGCCATAGGACCAAAATTCATCATCTGACCGAAGCAAGACACCACGATCCTCTATTCCACTACCTATGATATTTATCCAACTTTAGTTCAATGCACTTTAATATTCAAATGCTCTCTCCCAAAAGCCAATGTCTATTTGTAACAATAATCTGCCACTTCTAATTACATAAATGCTTGTTTTGTTAAACTATGCCAAAAATAAAAACACGGGTTTAATTAAAGAAAATACTTGCTGTTTGCAGCCATCTTTGGCTATTAGAAATATTACCTGACTAGCCAATATTATTTAACTTGGAGATGGTTCTGGAACCAATGACTTCATACATTTCTAAGGCGGTTACAAATCAGATTAAACACCATACACTGAAACATTCTGTCCAGTTTGTATGTACACATGGCATCTACCCTTCCTTCTCTATGCTCGGCACAGTTGCCAACCTTCCCCACCAAAGCGTAAGCTCAGGAGTGCAGAGTATGTCTGATATGTTCACCTGTCCACACCAAGCACAGCACCTGCCATTCAAATATGTATGTGTACAATTAATGATCTTTACTCTTTCACCTCCTCCAAGTGCTCTGTATTCCAAAATTCCCTCACTCCCTTTCAACCCAGTCTAAACTTTACCTCCCTCAACACGGCAGATCTCAAGTGAATATAAGAAAACATTTTTTTAACAAATGAAAAATGACTCTTAGGAGGTGAAAGGCATTCATTCCCATTTGTTAAAAAGGACTTTCAAAATCCAAATGCACCTCCAAGTGGAAAAATATAAGAAGCCGAACCTGCTGAAATAACATTTAAAAAAGTATTCAGTACAGAAAGGGTTCTTTGGAGCGTCTACTAATGTTGCCTAACCTTTCCTAGAACTGTCTCTAGCAAGTTTACCACTTCCTGCCATCCCAAACAGCCCTCTGTTGTGCTTTTCACAGGTTTCCCTCTCCTTCCTCCCCTCAGATCCCAAAAGCTTCCACAACAGCATTTTGAAACTGCTTTAAAAATCAGGTTATTTGTAGATTAAAACAATTTTTAATTTGGGGACTTGCCCATATAAATCTTGAGTATTCACAAAATATCTACATCAAAGCTAATCTGTACGAAATTCACCTTAAGGTTCTTACAAACTATTTTAAGAATATGAGTCCAAAAACACTACTTGGGTCAAAAGACTAGTTTCCAAGGAGTAATTTTCCTGAAAGCGTGTTCATTTTAACGTTAAAATTCTCCCTTATTTTGTAACCACATAGCTGATCTGTGAGAAATTTCTATTTCTATATGAGGTTTCATTCTGTTTTGCATCAGTATGGTCATCAATTTCAGGCAGAGTTAAACAGCTCAGTGTTCAGGAAGCTGGGTTTTTTGAGTGGGTGAGTGTGAGGGAGGATTAAAGTAGAATTCTTAGAATCATCTCTCTGCCACGGGGACTTTCCTAGAGTCTATCTACCTAGCTACTTCTTAGTTTTAGCATTAAGTTATTTCTGCGTTATTTTAAGTGATTGTTGAAAGGATGAGGTGACTTTTAAATAAGTGTGATAGAAAAAAATCCTAGAAACTTATCAACAGCACTAACTTCAACAGAAAGATCCTTGAGAAGGCCTACAATTTGCCCCCAAAAAGGGAAAGGATAAAACCCAGTAAGAAACCTCATCAATATTCACTCCACTTTTCACCATTTAATAGTAAAAAGGTCTCACTGCTTAATAATCTGCTCACTTTTTCTGCTTTTTATATCATCTTTTAGCATTTTTGTATTGTAACAATCAATGCTGGTAATATATAATAAATAAAATCAACTTCCTACTGTGTAGGTAAATAACCCATTTCTAGCCTAAGGTGATTAATCCAGAAAACAGCAAAAACAGATGGAATTATTTCTACAGTCACAAAGCAAAAATAGAAGGGGAATTTGGTCTCTGAATCTCCATCCAGGACTTGGTTTCCAGAATCATTCTGTCAGGTTTATTTAAGTCAAAGAAAATATTTATGCTGTTACTGTTAATATATTACCTAAGTACTATAGTCGAATGGAAAGGGTTTGTAGATTATGAATGAACAAAGTGATTAGGGTTGATTATGAAACAGCAAAATGCAACACACGCACACACACACACAAAAATACTATGATTCATTAAGCAAGGAAAATGGTTAAGAGTAATTTCACACTGCGGTGTAAGCTAATAGGATGTGACAGTCATCTTTTGCCTATGAAGTAATACACAAACTAGTCACACTTGACAATATTAAGATAAAACATTCAGAAGAAGTTGAATTTTAAGAGGCCAACTATACCACCTAAAAAGAGTAAAATGAGGCAGACTTTGAGAATTTTAAAAATTTATTTTTATTTGAAAAAAAACTACTGGTTTGAAATTGAGGAAAAATCAGTGGTTTTATAAAATTTGCTCTAATAAAATAACTTCAACTTAATCACATTTTAAATCACAAACTGCATTAAGTCTGAAATTTTCATCATCAACAAATACATCTTTATTATATTATCTTGACAGGATTTTGCATTTTTTAAAAAGTCTAATCAAATTCAAGGTATGAAAATTTACCAGGTTAATTTAATATAGTGAAATCAGGCCACCCAGTGGTTAATACGATGTACTGCATACATGAATATTTCATTTCCAAATCTGGATTGCAAACTAGCATACTAGAGTAAAACAAATTTGACTTCATTTGAACATTATTAATAGCAATACTAAAATAAATACTGAAGAGAGTTTTACCTAGCTATATATAAACAAGAACATTTCTACTTTCCTCCATTTTTAAATGAGAAAAGCTTATTACAAAAGGGTTCAAAATAGGATAGATATTAAATTAGAAGTTACCTTACAGACCATAAAATACAAACCCTTTATAGTAACAGATGAAAAACTGGGATACAGAGTTTACTTGCTTTCCCAAAACAATATTGCTGGTTAATGACAAAGATGAGTTAAAATATCAGTTCTCATATTTCAGTATTCTTGCACCCATAACATTCACTTTGCTGGAGACAACATAGTAAAATTGCTTCCTGCACACACATTTCCACCGAAAATCATCTTCTAATTCAAGAGCTGGCTTTTATCTTTTCAGTTTAATACAGTCACACATAGGTCATCTCAAGTATAAATACCTGAATCTGTTACTACTGAAATAGGCCTTTTGGCTTCTAAATGACATTTTTTAAAGTTTACTTTTAAGGGTAGAACTGGCTTTAAAAACTAAAATTAATTACTTAATACACATGTATGCTAACAATCAAATACATGTTAATAACAGATATACCAATTTTGCTATTGCCTGCAAATTATGTCATTAAAACCCCAGTGGGATCTAAAACTATTTAAAGTCACAACACTAAATGAGCCCTTTTTTTTTAATGTAAATATAGACCACTGACACTACAGCTATCTTAAAGATCAAAAGAGCCAACATTCTTCAGTTGTTTCACACCTGAGGCAACTGTTTTACTCTTTTTTTTTATGCCTATCGTCTTATGCAAAACTTTGATACAGCAAAGTATAATTTTCAGTCAAACAGTTAAATGGTTGTCTAGTGGTGATCTTAAAGTGACTGAATTATTTCTGAATTATTTCCTTTCTCTTTCAATTATAAATTAGCTTCATATTTAATAATAAGATATCTAGAACTCTGTTCTAGAGATACTGGTTTATATGTGTGTGCATGTACATTTATTCCACCTCAAGAGTTTGATCTACACTGTTGTTGCTACAAAATAATAAGCTAATAGACACTTAGTTACATTTTATGCTGCTTTCTGCAAAAACATCTTAGCCAAAGAAATGAGACTAGACTTGCCCAATGAATAGATTTTCCCTTCAAAGCATTTCACATTCTATTACTTTCTAAGATAAATAAGTCATTTATATATATAAGAAATACAATTTAGAACATGAAACATTTAAGTATGAAGACCCTAAGAAATATACCATTCAAAGATGATAATTTCTCACCTCCTCTATCTCAATACTCCCATAGGGAGTGTAACTTCACTCCACTATGTTTAATGACTCCAGACTCTTTAAATCATTCTATGTGTTTCAATTAATTTATACAGAGAACAAGGAATGAAAGTCAACAGTACAGTTAATGTTTAGATCTCAAAGCTAATAGTATTGTCGATAAAAGGAAACTTATACAGGCAAATTAATCATTAAATCATTTCTTCTTTCTTATTCTATTATTATGAAACACATACAAATTATGAACCAAACAGAAAACCAACTGGAGAAAGCAGGGTTCTGCCATTCAAGCATCCATGCCTAACCACAACGAAATGCTGATGACAGCATTAGCTAAGAAACTATTTCAAATAAGATTAACATCAGTACTGCTAAGTAGATAATGCCACATGTTATAGGCACTTATCACCTTGCTTAATAAAGTTATTTCATGTTTAAAATTTTGTATATTCAAAAGAAAAGGCCTAAAGCTGTACCTCAGTAATGATAATTACAGGAGCTTTAAATATCTATCTTTTCTGAAGTTGAAGAGGTTAACTGATCCTTGACATTCTGGAGCAGTGATTCTCACCTGGGTGATTTTGCTCCCCACCCCCACCCTTGTCTCCCCAACACATATTTGGTAATGTCTGGAGACATTTTTGATTGTCACAACTAGGGGAAGGCGGGTGTTACTGGTATCTATTGTGTAGAGGCCAGGGATACTACTAAACATCCTGCAAAGCACAGGACAGCCCCCCAATACAAAGAATTATCTGATCCAAAATATCAATAGTGCCAAGGTTGAAACCCCTGTCCTCAAGATATGGTTTATATGTGTGTGCATGTCCATTTATTCCATTTCAAGAGTATGACCTATACTGTCGTTGCTACAAAATAACAAGCTAACAGGGACTTAATTACATTTTATGCATTCTGCAAAAACATCTTACATATAGCAGATGCTTGATAAATGAGCAAAGTGCATTTATTGCCAATTTTTGTGTATTATTGCCAATTTTTAACAGAAATCCTCAATTAATCAATCCTGATACTAAATTTCAACTTAAGAAATACAAAGTTAAGACTTTGAGTCTGTGGATCTGGAAATAAAACCATTTGGAAATTGCGCCAAACATCTTTTCAGGTTTATTAATAACACAATCAAAAGACACCCTAGTTTTTTGTCTTCTAAGTGATTACTACACACAATTTAGGAGTAGCTACTATAATGACATAGATAAAAATCAGATGCATAAATTCATCCTATTGTGTTTCCCCGAAAATAAGACCTAGCCGGACAATCTGCTCTAATGCATCTTTTGGAGCAAAAATTAATATAAGATCGGGTCTTATATTACGTTATATAAGACCCATCTTATATTATAGTAAAATAAGACCGGGTCTTATATTAATTTTTGCTCCAAAAGACACATTAGAGCTGATTGTATGGCTAGGTCTTATTTTCGGGGAAACACAGTAGCAAGTTTTCCAACAAAAAAATGTGCCCTACCTCTGTGCAACTTACTTAGCTACAGTCAAAGCCAAACGCCAACACTCCAAATATAAACACATTGTTTTATTTGAAAATCAAGCTACTGGTAGTAACAATGTGACATCTTTCCAATAGAAAATATTTAAAGTATATACATAAAGCTGAGAAAATGAGTATGGCGATTACAGAAAACATCGACAAGGTCCCCTCAGCTGTTTCTCAGCAGATTTTCCAATACCTTTCAGGCAGCAATAACGGCAGAGGGGTCTCTGCCCAGGTTTATCACCAAGTTCCTATTTTTACTGATACAGTAATTCATAAAAAGTGAGTCCCTCTGAACACCATTTTCAAGTCACCCAGGCAGAACATTCTCACTTTTCTCCGCGTAGCGTATTCCCAAAAGCGCACAGAGTCACCGGGCAAGAAACTCCCACCAAGAAGCGGCTGTGCGAGATTATGGGGAGAATCAACTCGAAGGAGCAACCTGGGCATCTGTTACTCACTTTCTGCGTCTTAAACACACTGGTCCCCAACTCTGCACACGTCACGGCCGCTCTCCGGCCAGCTGGGCCAAGGCGGCTGGAGAGCAGAGGGAAAGAAAAAAACCTCTGCCCCGGCCGGGGAAGGCCTGGTGGGGAAGCAGCAGGAACGGCAACGCGAATCTGAGCCGAGACTGTGCCGACAGGCCTGGGCGAAAGGGATGTCACCCACCTGCGCGACCTCTTCGCCATCCTTCAAGTACCGCATAGGCGCGGGCTGTGCGGGGACGCAGTTCAGCCTCCTGCAGCCTCAGACGAATGCTCCTTTTCCCCGACCCTCCCGCCGCTTTCCTCGCTCCCGCTCCGAGGAGACCGAGTGCGGAATACTAGTCCCCAGCAGGGGAGGACTGAAGGACAGAGGGGCGGACCGCGACCCGCCCCCGGACCGCAGCGCCGCTCCTAGCCCCGGCCGGGTCGGGTCCAGGATGCTCCCAACATGTCAGCAGGCGCGCTCCGGCCCTCTGCCGGCCCCTCCCGCCGCCTCTAAGCCTCGTAGCTGCGGGCGCCGACCCCCGCCCGCTCCCCGCTGCGAGCAGCTCTGCAGGGCTCGCAGACTGCTGCAGGGTTTTGTCCGCACCGCCGAATCTCGCGCCTAGCCTCACTCAAGAGCCGCCGTTTGAATCTGCGCACGCGGCCCCCAACCTCATTGGCTGTGGCAGCCGCACGCGGGGGACAAGGGCGGGGCCGGGAGAGCGCGCGCGACTGAGGGCGGGGCTGGGGAGCTGGAAGCCTGGACTGGAACTCGCGGGAGTCGGGGAAGGAGCCGGGAGGCAGGGGCTGGGCCCGCAGGTGGGGCTCGCGGGGCTCGCAGTGACAGGCCCCATCGCGCGCCGAGCGGCGCAGCGCGAGGGGGCAGGATGCCGAGGCCACGCGGGGTCTGCTGGGAAAACGAGTTCCAGCGCTCGCGGAGAGGCGGGTCCGGAAGCGGCGACCAGATCCCAAACTTCCCGGGCTGCGCGGGCCATGTCTCCGCGGCCCTGGAGGGGCTCGCCGGGGGAGCGGCCCTGCAACCTTTTCTGGGCCACAGCGCCTCGCTCCTCGGGTGTATCCCGCCACACTACGCAGTCTTCCGAGACAAATCCAACCATCAAATTTGGGCAGCCGTTATTGTTTAAGTAAAAATGTGAGCTCTTTTTGCCCAGACGTCATGACTACTGCAGTAGCGAAGACTGTGTGGCAGGAAACTGAGTATCAAGAATGAGCAGAAGTGTGACAGGTGAAAAAAAAAAAGTTTTTAGCTGGAGACGTGCTTAGAACGGATCAGGGAAATAATCCAGGTCTGCGGCTGGTCTTCAAATGCTTAAGCTCCCACCCCGCTCTGCGGGAAGTGACTGATGACATGTGCACCGGGAAGGAGCCCTGATGCAGGAAGACTGGAGCGGACTGGGAATTTAGTCTAGATAAACGAGAACGGTGCTCCACAGTGGAAGCTGACCTTTCTTCGCAGGAGAGGGCGAGGAGGGGGAGCCGCCCCGGAGGAGCTTTTTACTGCTCAATTCAAGTAGCATTAAAATAGATTTAACTGCAGTAACCATTTAGAAATGGTAAAGGACCCAGATTTGCAAGGTAACATGCTCTACTGCATAGAACAATAAACCGCACGTTAATATTGTAACAGACTTACATTTTGCTATTTTGAAATTTTACGCATCAATTTTTGCAAATCAGAGATGCAGGTGCAAATGTGAATTAAGAGCTTGCATGCACTATTTTCAAAATTTAAAACATCTGGCTTTTTATAGTTCCTTTTTCTCAAGGTAAGTCTTCTGGGAAGGTGGACAGCTTTTAATATCACTCCTTATTGTGTGGCTGGTTCACTTTTTTAAAAAAACTAATTTAGAAAGGAATGTCATTTGAAGACTCTTTTCTTCTGGGTCATACATTACTCTGTTTATTTAATATCCTAACAGGAAGCAGAGTTTCTGCTATATTTTAGGCTACATCAGTTTTATACAGAATATTTTTTTAGAGCTCGAAGGCAGGTATTTTAGATGTGACAGTAAACTGAATCCCCCTCAGTTTAGAGGTAGAGAAAAACATAATTCCTCAGAAAGATAACATGTAAGTTGCAAATTCATGTCAAACAGTTATAAAAAGATAAAGTGTGGAGTTAAGATGGTTCCCAGTCACTTGAATGACTCAAATATATCACATATACACAAATATAATGTGGGAGTTGGGATTTCTTTTAGCAAAACATTTAATAAAGAATTTTTATTCAGAGTATATATATGTATATATAAAGAACTCTCAAAACTCACTAATGAGAAGAAAAGCAATAAAGGGCAAAGGATCAGAATAGAGACTTCACACAAAAAAGATATACTGGCAAATAAGCCACATGAAAAGAGGCTCCACATCATTAGTCATTAGAGAAATGCAAATTAAAACCACAATGAGATACTACTACATAGCTCTTAGAATGAGAAAAAAGAAAAAAAAGACTGACTACACAAGTGTTGGTGAAGATGAAGATGCTCAGCAAATACAACTTTCATACACTGCTGGGGAATGCAAATGCTTATAGTGGCTTTATCTGTAATCACCCAAAACTGAAAATACTTAAAGGGACATTCTTACTCCTCAACCCCAGAGAGTTGTTTTGAATAATCTATTAATGCTTCTCAAGTTTTTCCACTGAAGTATAGGGTGCATGTATTCGTCTTAATATTCACAACTTCTATAACTGCAACCTCTGGACTGAAATCCAAGTGGTTCCAAGGTTCGTGCCTGAGAAGCCTCAAGCCCAAAGAACACACCAGGTAGCTGAGTGCAAGACAGAGGTCTATTAAGAATTACTGACCAGGGACTCCAGTGGCGGCCCGCCGAAGGGTAGTGATCCACACCCAGGCGGAGAAGAAGCAAGGTTATATAGGTACAGCAAAACAAAGAGCATCCCGTGGGAGAAATCTCCTGGCAGGCCCTGCAGGCGGGCTCTCATGCACGCAGCGTCCCAAGAGACCTTGACTGCTAGCCAGCATACAGAACTGGCTGTCTGATGTGCAGCGTTCCGATGGAGCCAGGAGACCTTGACTGCTTGCTAGCTTATCTGCCTGTGGGCCAGGTCCCTACACAACCCTATGAGGTAATTACTATTATTTTCGTCCACTTTATAAATGAGGAAAATTGGTACCAAAGGGTTAACGTATCCAAGGGCATACAGTGGCAGAACTAAGATTGCAATTAGACCCCAAGCTCCCAATCTGCCGCCTTAATATCTATAGGGATTCAACTATAAGTACCGTGTATAGTATAGAGATAGCATGATGTAGTGCAAAGAGCTAGTAGCAGGCCTGTGATTAGTATGATGTCATTTATAAAAACCCTGGGTGTTATTTGTATGGGGGTGTCTAACAGTCTAGGAAATGGCCTATGAAATACACACCAAACTGTTTAACAGTGTTTTGCTTTGGAAAAAGGAATGAGATGGAAGCAGGGCAGGCTTTAACTTTTTACCCTATGTATTTTTGTATTGGACTTTTTTAAAGCATAAAAGCGGTTTTTTTAAAGCATTTGTGTTTATTTTTTAACCTAAAAACATGAGTTGATGCTATACTCCAAAAATGGCTGAAAATCCTAGAAGGAAATAGCACAATATGGTATATAAAACTTGCCCTACATCAGTAATGCTAAATAAATATTCCTTTGACAGAAATGATGAACATATATTATGTATTCAATCTGAAAACAAAAATCAGGATTAGAATGTATCTTGGATATATAAAGGCCTGCTCTAACCTCTCTCCCCACTACCAATAATATCTTTTGCTAATCTCTAGTTTGCATTTAAAGGTGCTATTTTAATTTGATGAAAATTATAAATAGAAATCATACTAAGATAAGCAACTATGGTATAGAATTCTTGCTTTCTCTTCATAAAGTGATTTTTCAGTGTTGAAATTTTAGCCCTTTTTTACAGCAAATGAGGTAGTAACTGAGGGTTCAAAATGAAAGACAGGAACTCCAAATTAGGAGAGAGGATACTCAGGGCATTAAAGAAGAGAAATCGTTTGCCAGCATACCACAACATCCTTAAAGCAGGAGTACCATTCATCTGTGGGAAATGTGACATCCTCCAAGACAGGAATGTGTGTGTTTCTTTCAAATTCTAAGCTTTCTACCTCTCAATTTATCACCTTCCACTTTATCCAGGACAATAATCTATCTTGCCTTTTTTTCAGACTCCCCTTCTCTTCTGGCCTAGTTAGTATGTCCAGGCACTCACAAAGGGAACAGTGAATTGGGGAAATTTTAGGCGAATGTGTGGTTATTGAAGGTTGTGTACTGGCATTTAGTGTGCCGGTTCTAGGAACATGAGACTCTGGCAGTGTTTTAGTCCTGCACAAGGCAGACTTCTCCTGAGTTCTACTCAATGTCCACCCAGACAGTAAGGTAAGTGAAAAACCTGATCATCATTATTTAAGCCTAGAACCGATTCCTTTTTACATACAAACACAAGTGGCACAAGTGATGGGTTGTTGTTTTTTTCTTTGCCCTGTTTTAAAATACACTGAATATTTCCAAACATGCAACTACTCTGTATGTAGTTACTTGTCAGCTGCTTACTTGTACCTGAGAGTGATTTTAGTATAAATCTCGTTTCTCCTCCATAGTATAGGTAGAGCATTAAGTTGATTTTTTTTTAAAGAATTGTAAGTTATCTCTGAATTTCATTTTAGTAGGGTATAGGGAGTAGAATATATTGTTATAAAAAGGGGATAGTGGTTCTAGTAGGGTTGAAAATACTTATCTCAATATATCCATCCATCCATCCCTCCCTCTCCTAACACTGTACTTGCTATCTTCCCTTCTTCCCTTTCAGTCAAACTTCTTCAAAGGTATCTTGACTTCACTACCCAGCCTTCAATCCTCTCACAGCCTTTACTATCATCACCATGTCTGAAATTGTGGCTGCAAAAGTCACCAACCCTGTAAAATCCAATGGACACTTGAAGAGAGAAACCAATCTTCATTTTACATGAACTTTCTACAGCATTTGACTTCATTATTTCCTTTTATTTAAAACTTGCATCCTGTTTTCTGTGACATCACATCCAGATTTCCATCCCTCAGGCTCCTTTGCAAGCCTGCTCCTTCAGTGTTGCCAGTCCCCAATACTGCATTTTTAGCTCTCTTCTCACTCTACACACACTTTCTCATCCACTCCTACAATTTCAGTCATACCCTGTGATTCACAAATCTTGACTTCCAATCTCAAACACTCTCCTGAACTTCATTTCTCTCCATCTGGAAGCACTAAGTACCTAAACTTCAACATGACCCAAAATGAAACTCACTTCCTACCCACCAATCTGTAATTACTCCTGGGTCCTATTCCAAATGAGTAGCACCACCATCCAGCCTCTCAAGTGAGAATCTGAGAGTCTAGATTGACCTTTTTACTCTCTCCATCCCTATTGCCAGTGGGTCAGTTCAGGCTCTCATCTGTCACCCAGTTGTAACAAGTCTTCTCTCTCTCGTCCTCTCGTCTTGTCCAAGCCAATATGTCCACCTCTTGGCCACCTGAGGGATCCTCAAAACTTAACTCTGTTCAAATTATAATATCTGCCTTGGGAAAGCTCCAACTTCTAGTTGGTGTCTCAGAAAAAAAGCCCTTCTCATCTGACATTTAGGATCACCTCAGCTGTTTATCAGTTTAGTGAAACTACAGATTACTTTAAAAGCAATTACAGCTACAGAATATATTTTGAATACCATAAACCTTGATGATATAGAAGTAACAGCATAGCTTATAAAAGTTAGGAAATAGAATGGGAAGATAAAGGGTATTAGAAAATGTAGAAATGTTAATTTCCTCATTTTACATACTGGAGAGTTAAGAGATGTCTAAAATTGGTGGCTCAATAAACAGAGCCATATATATATAATATATATGTAATATATATATTACATATATATGTATTACATATATATTACATATATATGTAATATATATATATTACAGAGTTATAAAGATAACCTAAAAAGGGTAAGAGAACTCATATTTTGTAATGGAGAAATAAATACTGTCTAAAGTTGCTAAATCGAGAGATTAGATCTGTATGTATCATATTTAGGTTATGGAGGTAACCACCAAAAGAGAAATGATTGATTTGGCAATTGAGATGGGGGAGCTGGTTGTCTTTCTATAGCTGAATTTTTTTTTTTTTTTTAAGGAGGGCGCAGCTCACAGTGGCCCATGTGGGGATAGAACCAGCAACTTTGGTATTATCAGCACCACAGTCTAACCAACTAAGCTAACCGGTCACCCTGAATTTTTTTTTTTTTAACCATGTATATACATTGCTTTGGGAATAACTTTAAAATTAAAACAATTAAGGCCTATTTCAATGAAAACTTTTAGACTACTTCTTTTTCAGATATTGCTTTAATTTTTCTACTCACTTCACTATACCAAAAGTAGATTTAATAGCATTACAAAGTTTACTATACTAAAGAAAAAGACAAATCACTTGGCATAAGGTAACAAAATTATAAACTTGAAAAGCAATGTTGTAAGCACAACTTAAGTTATGTATCCATTGGTTACTAGCCACTTAGGCAGCACTACTGCTTAATGGAAACAGAGAAGATGACAGATACTGAGACAGAGCCATGAGAAGCTAGAAGAAATATAACTAATCTTTCTATAGTCCCAGTAATGTTGAAAGAAATCAAATAATTCAGGGGTTCTAGCTAATTTGATTCTTACTTCACTATTTTGCTTACATTTTTGTTATGTATCTACGCACCTAATTTACACTGGTCATATTCAGTAGCAGAGATACCTTTTAGTTTCAAAAGATAAGTTTATGTCTCTGAACTTGGGTTTTATACGGTGAGTTTAGAATTCATTCTGATACAGTTGACTTGTTTTTCCTTAGCAATCCTCTTTGTACAAGGCTTCTTAAACTTTTTCATCCTTACGCATTCAACTGGATCACCACCCTCTTACAGGAAGGATTTGGGGTCTACGGTGTGGCAGACATAAGCATCCCACTTAATTGTGCTTGATGGAGTGGCCTAGTAAATATTTTTGGAGGTGCTGCATCTTGCCAATTTAATTTTTAAACATCTTATTCTTTAGGTCTTAACAAAGTATCTGATAGATCACAACTCGATAGACTACCATGCACATGACAGATGTCATAGAACTAAGCTTTCTAGGTGATATGCACATAGCCCACAGACTGTGCTTTGAGAAACATCACATGTAAGGAACCTTTCCACCAAAGCAACAGACCCGCTTAGTAAATGACAATAATTATTCTAGGTTCTTGATATGAGGCAATTAGACTTTTATCTAACCAGTGATTCTCAAATTTACCCAGTTTATTCATCTAAGAAATTCTGAAATCCTTAAAGCACTTCCACATTTGGAGAAAGCAAGAAAACAAACCCAAGGAGGGAAGAACTTGGAGGACTGGGGTTCAAGAAGGGAACTTATAGGAAGTGAGATTAAAGGTAGGTACTAGGCATTGAGGTCAGTTCAAACCAGGTTGATACGCCTGAAAACAAGATAAACAATAGATGTTTGCAAAGACTTGTGTGATCACCGAATTTCACTCCTTTGCTAAATTACAAATGCAGCACTGAGGTTAAGAGCACAGGTCATAGAGTCATAAACTTCTTTAGGTTTAAATCCCAGCTCTGCCACCTATTAACTCCAGGACCTATGTAAACTAACCTGAGCCTATTTTCACCTGAAACGTGAAGATAATGACGGTACCCAACCACTGAAGTGTTTTGAGGGCTAAACTAATTATCGCATGTCATGTTTTGCCTATTGCCTAGATGTAGGGCAAGTGTCACTACATGAATTACTATGAATTTATTTATTGCTTGTCTCCATCATTGGGATATAAGCTCTATGAGCCATATGGAATTTGTCTCATTTAGAATTGCTTCCCCGGTTCCTAGAACAGAAGCTTGGCATCTGATTAGTGCTTAATAAACAGTTTTAAATGAATGAATAATGCAGTATGTTGATTCCATAAATCAAATATAAAAAGAAGTCATTCTTTTACAGGTAGACCTCATACATTTTTTTTTCTATACATAGAACTGACACACAGGAATAATCATCCTAGATTCTCACACAATTTATCTGTTTTTAGATAATTATGTGGTATGACAAATGATTAAAAATGACTATGCAGTTAGAGCTGCAGTTACTGGAGTCTGAAAAGGCACCAATAAAAATAAAATCCATACTGAACTATCATAAGTAGGATGTTTATGTTACTCACTGAAGAGTTTTTGAGAGCTCTTAATTATACAGTATGTACCCAGGGGCAGCATGTGGAAGACCTCAAGTCCAACTTTGGAACAAGTGTAGCCAAAGCGTAAAACAAAGGTACTTATGTTTAGCTTGGGGCTCACTCCCATGTCACTTGTCCCGTCAGCACTATGCTGTCAGCAGGTGAGACCATGATGACATGATCAAACAGAACAAGAGGGTAACAACTGTAGAACCACAAGGTTTTAGTAGAAATGGAGGCCATGAAAGGCTCCATGACTTGCCTTAGGTCACAGAACAAGTCAGTTGCAGAGCACAGACTGTCAGTTCTCCAGATTTTCAGTGTTGCCTGTGGTCACAAAGCTCCCGTGTAAATATCTGAACATACAACCATTCAGTTTTCAGTTCATTAACCACAAATAAAGCAAGTTTTAACTTAATGAAACAATTTAAATGTGTGCCCTATATGTGAGGATGTATCGCACATAAATTGTAACTAAATTCTACTGAATTGTTTTTATACGTAGTATCAACAGTATCAAACATTTGAATGTTTACTATGTTAGGCACTGTTCTAATCATGTCAGGCATTAATTCATTTACTCCTCACAATAACCCCAGATGTCATGGTCGTCCTCTCAGAGAAGAAAGTGAAGTAGAGAGAGGTCAGGCAGTAAGCGGTGTGCCAGGACTCAGCTCTAGTAAGTCTGGTGTCTAGACTGACAGTAGTTAGAGGCTGTGCTCTAACTACGAAGTTAAACAGTCTAACACCATGAATACTAAGCATATATATTCAAGCTTAAAAGGAAACATGTCATGTTGATTGCTAAACTACACAAATGTAATTTAGTACTATTTTCTGTATTTCCCTTCATTTCTGCATTCTCTCTAACCAGTATTTTTTAAGAACCAGCACAAAA
Source organism: Rhinolophus sinicus (assembly GCF_057876585.1). Lineage (NCBI taxonomy): Eukaryota > Metazoa > Chordata > Mammalia > Chiroptera > Rhinolophidae > Rhinolophus > Rhinolophus sinicus. Next base: position 13,309,188 of record NC_142507.1, on the reverse strand, counting down.
CCAAATTATCGTTATCAGACACCTTTGTTCTTTAAATCTTCAGGAAGCATTACATGACTCAACTATGTAATATGTTTAAAGAAATTTTGCTTACTCTTTTTCTAATTGGATCCATTTCATTTGCATTGAAATCTGCATTAAGGGAAGAAATTACTGTCCCTATATGATGTCTCACTTAAGGAAGTTTAAAAAAAACACTTTATTATACCAAGAATTCCTTTATAAAACTGAATTATATTTTCATGCATTATAACATGAAGGTGTTTAATTCCAGGAAACTAAATAAAAAATTACTTTAAAAAGCTAATGTGGAGAAGTTGAGGGGAAAATCAGTATGTATTTTTATTTTATTATTGATATAAAAGAAAATTTCGAATACTGTACAGTGAGGTGTGCTGGAGAACACTATAGTTATAATACACTATTACCAATTATTACTCTAATATATACAGCAATCACAAAACCAGAAAATAATGGGTAACAGCCAGTGCCTTAGGGATAATGTAACATCTATACTATTTTATTGAGCAGTTAAAGCACTTGCTATTTTTCCCAAATATTTACACTATTACCACTTAGTTTTACATATTCTAAATACATTTCCCTCCAAAAAGTAGACTCTTCAGCTCTTGGCACTAATTCTTAAAGTCAAATAAACCTAAAAATATTGAAAACCTTTTAATTCTTTTATTGCTCTACCACAGGCATCAAGGCTCAAGAAGGGACTTGTGCATTCTGAAGAAAAGTATGCAATACCTTGAAATTTTAAATATTGATACTCACAAGCAAATAACATCTACTAAAGCTTTTTTTAGTTTTCCTTTCTTTTACAAGAGAATAATCATTGTATTAGTATTATACTACAAAAGCATGTAACTCCATAATTTAAAAAATTAAATGTCAAATATACAAGTAATAGCATTTTCTCCAATAATTCACAATTTTTACAGTTTCTGCTATTTGGAACAAACATTAAAATTCCCACGATTTAAGTATTATTAAATATGAATTGAAACAGCATCTCAGAGAATTCTATTAGGAATGGCAGAACTTACAGTGAACTATAAATCTTACATGGGTGATATAGCTTCCCTTTGTTATTCAAGTAAACATTCTACTATGGTATGTTTTCAAGTGAATAGTTCTGGTTTGAAAAATTCTTTTTTTAATTGTGAAGAGCCTTGAGGTTGTACAATTTTGTTAAATTATATGGTAACCTTGAAATGCAGGATATGTCTACCCACCTTAGAGCATGTATCTCACTACTACTATTAAAAAGTTCATTTTAAATTCATATTAAGATGAGTGAAGTTTAATCTGATTTTGCAAAGGCTTTTATGAAAATCTTAATATGGAAACCTTGTTTGGAAAACTCATGAAACTCTCAAAATCTGCTTTGCAATATTTTAAGTGTGGGCCAGTTAAAATTCCTGTTGAAAATGAAGACAAAACTGTACTGATATTCTGAAATAAACATTTTGATATTGTTATTATATTGACCAAAGCATAATGACAGAACATATGTTTATTTCATATCTAAAGGTATTAATGAGGTCTACATTTTTGGAGAAACGTTCACTAGCAGGGAGTATTACCAGGTAACTATTTAAAATACTTTTTATAAACTTTGCAGTTAGTAGTAACATGTGATGTCAGTTCAATTGTCAAAAACCTGTCATTAGTGGTATGTGAGCTGCTAGCAAGTGATCTTCCTTGAGGTAAGGACCATATGCAAATGATGCTCATTTCCAATGAAGTTACTCAAAAACAATGGCAATAAGGACCTGTGGCTGGGAATCACAGATGCATTTCCGATTGATATCTTAATTGCAAGCAGCAGGTGTGACTGTAAAACCAAACTAAAAATCATCAGAAGATATAAAGCAAATTTCAGTCAATAGCATTGGCTAAATTTCTCAGGTCATTATCCTAACATTTTCCAATAAAATATCTGAAACATAGTGAAAGGGGGGAATGGGCCTTAGGCTTCTCTTTAACTAGTTCCTGAGTAACCATATCCTTGGAGTTCATTATATTCCAGCTCATATTTGGCACTTGTCTTGTTTTTCTTCAGTTTCAACCAGATTCTCATTACCAGTATTCTAGTCATACACCATCTTCAATTCTACTGGGACTTAGGGTCATCAATGCAAACTTGGTATGATTAATTATAAAATGGATTACTGAAGAATTTACAATTTATTTAATTATAGGATTGAATTATAGTTATAATGTTACATCTAGGGTTAAAAAATATTTTGATTTATGATCTCTAGCGTGGACTCAAAAGTGAGCAGTACTAAAAAATAATTTTTTAGTCCTGCATTTGATTATGATAACCATATGGAAGAACGATATTTAAGAATTTAAATTGTGTTCTAACACTTCTTCGTAAAGATGGTACCTGGCCCACCTCTCAAAAACCATTAATTACCCCAGCCAAATTTCAGCAGCTTTAAAATAATTTCAAGAAATCTAATCATTCTCAGAATCAAGCCTGTTTTCTTTATTAAGGGAGAACCCAAACTATAATAAATATTCATACGTTACTGGCTCCTAAATAGCATTGCTGTGGCGAGAAATTAATAGTGTTGTCAGAGTTAACCAGCCCTTCTTCTAAATGTTCCCAGGTACATTCTAATTTGACTAAATGAAAGTATTTAATATAGGGAGATTGAATTTGTTTCTGATGTTTTTTACTTTATGCTATGAGAGTATATTTGTCAGTTATTTACTAAACATACCAAGCCACAGGTGAAGAAAATATTTGTTAAAGGTGATTATGTCATTTACCTAGAAGCAGTGCATTTGCTTGTTAAAGTTTTCTTGTATTTAAACTAAAAAAGAGGGGGGCATTTTTCAGTGGCTGAAAAAGCCAAAAATAATTATAGTGGTTAGTGATATTTGTAATTTTTAGTTTAAGACACACAGGAGTCACCTATACTAACTGAAATGGGAAATATTATTAGGTACTGCAGTTCTTTATGCAAAACTAGTGCACAATATAAAAGTTGTACATTTTCCTGCTATTTAGATATAGAGACAGATACTTGAAATTTAGAAGAATGGAGGTAAAGTATGGTTTAAAAAATGTGATGTGATAAAACTCAAATATATATCTTGTTCGGGTATCACCTGCAAATCTCTACATTCTCCATTCTTTCCTTATTCAAAATGGACTAGTTCCATTTAGTAAGTAGACTCAGTCAGAGATACTTTCACAGAAAGAAAACCAAAACCTCCCTTATTTGGAAACAAGTTAAAGTACTGTCTATATTCCTTATGAATCAGAAGGTTGAGATTTTTAAACACCTTTCTGCTACATTTTCTTAGAATGCAGAATTCTGCATCTGTTACATGTGCAAACAGAGACAGCCAGGCTTTGAATGCTCTACATAAGAGAGTGTATTAACATATATTTTGTCTTTCATCCATTCAAATTCAACTTAATTTCAGTGAACAGAGGAAAAAGATGGATTGAAATGTACATTTCAGAATACAGATTTGCAGAATAGGATAAAATAGTGCAATACCAATCTCAGGCTAAACATTCTTTGTCTTTAAGGAATAAGCATGAAAGCTGCTGCTTGTGGAAACTGGCACTAAAGATTTGATGAATACACTATTTAAGCAAATGCCCCTTTGATCAGGGTATGATGCAGTAAAATTTGCATCCAAATCCAAGTGAAGCCAACAAATAAAGAAAACCTTATGGACTGGAAGAAAAAAGGAAATAGTTTTGGTTGAAAGGGGGTCAAAGACACTTAGCATGTACAAGCTTAAATACCATTGATCAAAATTGTAGAACAATGTAACTCATAAAGATAAATTCTTATTTATATATTTTCTGTGAATCGGACAAACTCTGAAAATTAGAGATTAACTACTGCTACCATTATTTTTGTATTTTCTATCACTCTTTGCAATCAACTTTTCTGCAAGATTAAAGGAAACAAACAAACAGCAAAAAAAAACAACACCTCGGTGGTACTTGACCAGGCCAGGATTCAAAAACTAACGGTAACAGACTATCAACCACAGAGGACTCCATGGGCTGTGCTGGCTCAGACAGCAACATCACTGAATCACATTGACTTTATCATTCTAGAATAAATATTTTACCCCTAATCTTGCTCAAATCAGCAAAATTTTTTATGATTACACTCTATTCTCAAGATATTTTCACCAAGAATACATATCTCTATGAATGTGTTTACATTCACAGAAATGTCAGGATACCAGTGTCTAATAAATCCTTTTATGAATTTTAAGATACAATTTAGTTCAGATAACCTTCAAATTTACATAAATCTTTGACATTCTAGTAAATATGTGGGATGGTTACCTTGATGACATCAACAGTAGCAAAATCTCATTCCCTTCCAGTTCTAGCCTTTTCAGAAATCAAACATATTTAGCAAGAGAATTTTCATGTTTGAAACATTAAGACTTTCATGGAATTAAAATTACAAAGAACTTCCAATTAACCACATATATGGAAGAAACTCATCTCAGCAGATCTAATAACTAATTGATAGGAATTCAGAGCCAGGCTAGGCAGCAGTATATTAAAAGCTATTGCCAATCACACACTTGCTGTCATGCACTGAATAACAAGATATAATCTTTGAATTATATACGTACAAGATTTTTAATGACTAATCAAGTTATGTGGCCCAGCCAACAAATATTACATATTCACAATAAACATTCTGCCTTTATTAGCCTCTAGTTCAATCAAGAGTGATCCATTGGCTCAGTTGTGTTTGTCATCTCAGCATCTTGACTATCCATTTCTTCAGGCTCCTCCACGGAATTTCTCTTTTGTGCTTTTGACCTTGTGGCAAATGCTGCTCCCAGTGCCTCTGCCACACAGCTATCAGTTGTTTCTGTATTCAAATTTTCAGTGCCACCAGTTAAAGAAAAAGATTCAGGTAAGCCAGTCTGAAGAGTCCCAGACTTCACAGAACTCACAACTTCTCCCTTTCTTTGAGGAAGATCAGATGGTGACTGCTCTGTACTTTGATCCCGCAAGTGCTTGTCCATTGAAGCCTGAATAGAAGAAACCATTTCCTGCAATTTTTTTCGCTGGGCCTCAACCAAATCAGGATCAAGCTGCCTGCTGTCTCTCATTGTAACTACTCCAGGAGCTATTCGAATAAGCTCACTGTTACTAGGAGCAGCTGTGAATACAGAAGGCTCTGTTTTAGTGGCACTATTACTAAAGTCTGTCCCTGTGTTATGCTTCCTTACAACTGGAGTTTCCCTAGCTCTTGGATCCAGGTGAGGGTTACTGGATGCAGTTCCTAGAGAATGCCCTTTTCCCTGAAAGGCAGTTACATTATGGAGTTGCTCAGATTTCTTTTTCACTACTCCACCACTACCTAGTTTCAACAGCCCGTGTGAGGGACTTGATTCCCTACTTCTTGTAGTGGCCTCTGCTCGAACCTGACTTACAGCCTCTTTAACTAAGTCTTCAACGTCAGGACCGATGGGGAAATGTCCTGCGGCATCCACACACAACTCCAGTCTATCCTCAGAAGCATTATAGACAAAGGTTTTGCCAGGCAGATGCGGAAAAGTACAATGCTTGCCATCAGCCATACCTAAAGAAGGGAAAAAGATACTTAACATTAAAATCTTACTTAACAAGTAAAGACAATTATAGGTGAAATAGTGAATTATTAGAGATAGCTTTTAAAACAAACATTAGAAAATAATCTACTTATTAATAGAATTTAATACTATTATAAAAAAGAAACATCACTATAGAACTTAAAATAGTTCCCCAAGGGATGTTTAAAAAATATCATTTTTGCATTGTGCTTACATAGGAGAATGTCCTTATTTTTGAAGACACTTGTTGAATATTTAAAAGCAAAATGTCACACATTCAATTAATCTTCAAATGGCTCAGCAAAATATATACATATATTACCTATGTATTTGTATAGAGAATATGGCTAAATGATAAAAACTATTCAATATCCTTGCATTTTAAATTTGTCACTCTAAGTATATTCCAAGTATGCAAAAATAAGGGTTTTCAAATTTTATGAAAACTACAGATTTTGTATGTTAAAAAAAGATGAAGTAGAGAACTTTTAATGAGTGTATGGTGCATATGGGTATGTTTATGGCAAAACAAAGGCAAAAGCAAGCTAGTTGACAGTGAAATGGAATCATTAGTAAGTGCTATACAAATTCAGACGGGGGAAGATGAGTGAACTCTGGAATACTTTGTGGGCATTGTGGGCTTCTCCATATTTCTAGGTTATTAAGAATAGTTCCTTAGTCCTCTGAAGAAAGCCACTGAGTGGTTCTAATGTATCTCTTTGTGAATATTCCAAATAATCAGAGAAAAGAACTAAACTGCAGGTGAATAAATAACATACAGTAATTTCAAATAAATATTCATTTCAATGGTAAGTGAAATATCAATAAAAACTCAACTAGAATTTTCTCTTGGCACATTTTTGGCAGGTAACTGGCAAAAATAGACATACAAAAATTAAAATCAGAAATGTCTAAATAGCACCTTTTAGGGCACAACCCTGAAATCAGTTTACTGTCTACTAATCCCCTACCTCAGAGATCTGTAAACCACCGCCCAGGAAACAAAGGCAACAGAGAATTCTGAATGGTAAGGTCAGGGATCCACTTAGGCAAAGCCTTTAAACATTCATTTTAATAGATAACATCTATTGACACTCACTATGTGCCAGGAACTAAAATAAACCCTGAAGATTCAAAAATATAATGTAATTCTTAGGAGACCAAAACCAACAAATCATCATAATTCAATCAGATAAGTATAATGATGGGTCTAGTACTCATTTCACGATTATTTGAGGATTAAATGAGAAAACATGCAAAGCACATACCACAGTGCCTAATCTAAATCAGACAATCAGTAGTTAATTCCTCTATTAGATCAAAAAGGGTTTGTAATTGTTCCCAGGCTGCTGTGATGCTTTCCCTTGGCTATCCCTGGAAAGAATCACAGTCCCACACGTGTCATCACAGTACTATTTACAGTGAAACACTGGAAACCATCTAAGCTTGGTTAAGAATGGTTAAGAAACTTATAGTCTGTCTACCTGATGAAAGTAACATGCAGCTATTAATACTGATATAAATAGGAGAACTATGATACCTTATATATACAGTAAAATGTGCATGATGGTAAAATAGCAGGAAACAAATCTAAGTACTATTAATTACAATCATGCCAAAAATGTATGTATAAGACAAATACTTTAAAATTATAGGTGCTATTTCCCACTTCTATAGTGTGTAGACTTTTGACTTTTTAAAAACTTTAAAGTACGTATTAAAAAATCAATGCAAATACTTTTAAGTGTTGTGATCCCTTTAAGCATAATCATTTAGGTTTAATATAACTTTTCAGTCCTCTGAATTTTAAGAATAAAGGTGTATTAAAATTTCTATATCATATATCAATAATTCCATTACACATATACACCAAAAGACATGTATGTTACTGTGTTTCCCCCGAAAATAAGACCTAGCCATACAATCAGCTCTAATGCATGTTTTGAAGCAAAAATTAATATAAGACCTGGTCTTATTTTACTATAAGACAGGGTATAATATAATATGATATAATACAATTAATATAATTAACTTAATATCATACAGGGTCTTATATTAATCTTTGCTCCAAAAGACGCATTAAGAGTGGATTGTCCGGCTAGGTCTTATTTTCAGGGAAACACGGTAATATTTATAGCTACATTCTTCCTGTCAAAAAACTGGAAACTACCCACAAGTGCATCAGGAGAACAATGGATGAATTATATTAAAATGATACAATAGAGTACTATGCAGCAGTGAAAATGAACAAACTATAGTCGAACCCATCAACATGAATGAATATGAAAGAGTACTGCATAAAAGAAGCAAGTCAAGGAGAATGTATATAGCATTCCATTTTTATAAAGTTCAAACACAAGCAAAACTGAACACTGTAAGTTAAAGGTAACTTGTTAAAGTTATTAAAACTGAATTTGCCATTCATCTTCTAAATTTATCTCTGTATAAAGACTTACAAGGAAACTTACTATATTATAAACAAATTAATTTAAAAATCCCTTTCCAAATATAAAGAATATGAGTATTAATAGCCTCATTTAGTTATATTGGGCAATATTCCTGTTCAAATATAGATATAACCATCTATCTGTTAGGGTGGATTTGGACAAAGTAAGAGAAGTATGTTGTTTTCCAATTTGGGGAGGGTGTCGGTTTATGTTTGGGAGTGAGGAGGACTTGACAAGCTTTGATTCTTTGACCACAGGCTAATAATAATTTGCCACATGAATCTGTCCTAAAAAAAAAAAGAAAGACTTTTACCACAAATATTAGAAGAAATTGTATTTTGAAAGACAAAATTTTCTGATGATAATCCGTTTCAAATGGCTGTTACAGTCAAAAGAATTTTAAATAATTCTGCAAATAACGGCTAGAATTCTAATAACAATAATAACGAACATTAAATATTTATTTGGTACCAGGCCTTTTGCTAACTGCTTTATGCGTATGCACACAATCTCATTTGATCCTAACAACAACCCCGAAATTGTCATACCCACTGTACAAATAAAGAAACTAAGAAGTCACACAGGGAGTAAGGGGTAGAACCAAAATTTGATCTCAGATGGTTTTACTCCAGAGCTTCTAATAAGGATAAAAACCACAGGTAACATTTAAAAAGATATATCAGTTCTAGTGAGACACAATTCACATATAATTCACCCATTTTAAGTGTACAATTAAATGGTTTCAGTTTCATCACAGTCGTGCACCCATCACCACAATCACTTCTAGAACATTTTTATCACCCCAAAAAGTAACGCCAAGCCCATTAGCAGTCACTCCCATTTCCTCCTCCCACCCCACTCACAGTCCTAGGCAACAGCTGATTTACTCTCTGTCTCTCTAGGTGTGCCTATTCTGTGACATTTCATATAAATGGAATAATACAATACATATGTGGTCTGTTGTGACTGGCTTGTTTCATGTAGCATACTATTTTCCAAGTTCACACATGTAGCATGTATCAATACCACATTCCTTTTTACTGTCAAATAATATTCCATTGTATGGATATACCACATCTTATTTATCTAATCACCAGTTGATGGTAATTGCGTTGTTTCCATTTTTGACAATTGTGAATAGTGCTGTTATGAACATTTGTGTACGGGTTTTGTGTGGACATGATTTTCATTTCTCTTGGGTATACACGTAAGAGTGGAGTTGCTGGGTTGTATAGTTACTTTATGTTAAATCTTTTGAGGAACTACCAGACTGTTTTCCCAAGCAGCTGCACCATTTTACATCCCCACCAGCAGTGTATGAGGGTTCCAACTTCCCTACATCCTTGCCCATAGTTCTTATTATCCGTCTTTTTTTATTACAGTCATCCCAGTGAGGGAAGTACTATCTCACTGTGGTTTTGATTTGCATTTCCCTGATAGTTAATGATGTTGACATCATTTCATGTGCTTATTGACTGTTTATATATTTTCTTTGGAGAAATGTATATTCAGATTCCTTGTCCATTTTTAACTGGATTATTTGCCATTTTATTGCTGTGTTCTTTATGTTTTAGATACAAATCTATTATCAGATATATAATTTGCAAAAATGTCTCCCATTCTGTGGGTTGTCTTTTCACTTTCTTGATGGTGTCCTTTGCAGCACAAAAGTTTGCTTTTTATTTAACTGCTTTTTTCTTTTGTTGCTTGTACATTTGGTGTCACATCTAAGGTTTTGTTTGCCTCATCCAAAGTCAAAGTTTTACGCCTATGTTTTCTTCTAAGAGTTTTCTAGTTTTAGCTCTTATACTCAGGTTTTTTATATAGTTTGAGTTAATTTTGTATTTGGTAGGAAGAAGAGATCAAACTTCATTCTTTTGCATGTGGATATACAATTGTCCCGGCACCGTTTGTTGAAAAAACTATTATTTTCCCCATTATCATAATCCTAATACAAACTTTTAAAAAAACCATTAAGTGGTATCAATATATTTCACAAAGTAGAATGAAGTGAACGATGGAAAGTTAAAATACAAGGGAAAGTTAAAATAAAATGACAAAAAAAGGGGACGTCAGAGAGAAATTTATAGCTTTAAATGCTTATATTAGAAAACAAAAATTTATCATCAATAATCTAAGTTTCTCCTTAAAGAAACTAGAAAGGAAAGTGTGAATTAAACTCAAAACAAGCATAAGGAAGGAAAAAATAAAGAGCAGAAATCAATGAAACTGAAATCAGAAAAACAATAGAGAAAACCTATGAAACCAAAAGCTATTTCTTTGAAAAGATCAATGAAACTGATAAACCATTAACTGGACTGGTCAGTAAAACAAGAGATACAAAACAAGAGAGGTACAATACCAGAAAGGAAAGAGCTATAGACCTAACAGACATTAAAAGGACAGCAAAGGAATACTATAAATAATTTTATGCCAATAAAATGATAACTTAGATGAAATGGACAGATCTCTTCAAAGACAAAACTAACAAAGCTTACTCAAGAAGAAAGGGACACTTTTATTAGGGATAACTTTCTTAAGAAATTAAATTTGTGGGTGGCTGGATGGCTCAGTTGGTTAGAGTGTGAGCTCTCAACAACAAGGTTGCCAGTTTAATTCCCGCATGGGATGGTGGGCTGCACCCCCAGCAACTAAAGATTAAAAATGGCGACTGGATTTGGAGCTGAGCTGCGCCCTCTTCAACTAGATTGAAGGACAATGACTTGGAGCTGATGGGCCCTGGAGAAACACACTGTTCCCCAATATTCACCAATAAAAATTAAAAAAAAAAATGTTTCCTAACAAAAAAGAGAAGAAATTAAATTCGTAGTTAAAAATTGTCCAACAAAGCAAACTCCAAGCACAGGTGGCTTCAATGGTGAATTCTACCAAACATTTAAGAAAGAAGTAATATCAAAACTATTACAAAATCTACCAGAAAATAGAAGAGTGAACACTTCCCAACTCTATTTTATGAAGCCAACACCACCCTGATTAAACTGTCGTTACAAGAAAACTACATACTATTATCTCGCATGAACATGAACACATGAAACCATGCAAAAACACTCAACAAAACATGAGCAATTTGAATCCACCATGCAAAGTTATTTCAACATTCAAAACATCAGTGAACAGTCATGGGGATGGAAAGCACAGCATAGGGAATATAGTTAATATTGTAGTAACTATGTATGGTGTCAAGGGAGTACCAGACTTTTTTGGGGGAATCACTTCATAAGTTCTATAAATGTCTAAACACTGTGCTATACACCTGAAACGAATGTAATATTGAATGGCAACTGTAATTGAAAAAAATAAAAAAGCTAAACAAAAAAAAAACAATCAATGCAATTCAACACTATCAACAAACTAAAGAGAAAAAAAGTAAGATCATTTCAACAGATGCAGTAAAAGAGCACCTTATAAAATTCAACAGCCATTCACAACATAAACTTTCAGTAAACTAGGAATAGAAGGGAATGAATGCCCTGATAAAGGGCATTTCTGAAAAACAAAACTACAGACTGAATGCTTGCCCCCTAAGATCAGGAACAAGGCAAGGATGTACACTCTCACCACTCTTACTTAACACTGGACTCATAGCCAGTGCCATAAGGCAAGAGAAAGAAATAGAAGGAATACAGATTGAAAAGGAAGAAAACTGTCTTTTATTTGCAAAAGATATGATGACCTATATAGGCAATCCCAAAGAATCTGCTAGAAAACTACTAGAACTAATATGTGAGTTTGGCAAAGTCACAGGATACAACGTCATTACATAAAAACCAATCTTATTTCTGTGCACTAGTAATAAGAAACGAGCATTTTTATTTTAAAGGAGGGCACAGCTCACAGTGGCCCATGCGGGTTCGAACCAACAACTTTGGTGTTATAAGCACCACGCTCTAACCAACTGAGCTAACCGGCCACCCAGAAATGGGCATTTTTAAAAAGTATCTCTTACAATAGCATTCCAAAACATGAAAAATCTAACAAAGGATGTGCAATAATTATATGCTGAAAATTACAAAATTTTGGTAAGAGAAATTAAAGAAGAGTTACATAAATGGAGAACTATAACGTTTTCATGAATTGGAATATTTGATGTTGTCAAAATATTAATTATCCTCAATTTGATCTATACATGTAACATAATCACAATAAAAATCCCAGCAGACTTTTTTTATAGAAATTGACAAGTTGATTATAAAATTTATAGGGCCAAGTGAAGCACCTAGAATATCCAAAACAATTTTTTAAAAGATTCTAGAAATAGACCTGTATGTATATAGTCAATTGATTTTTTAAAAATAACTTTGTTGATATATTTTGCATATAATTCACCCTTCTCAAGTATATAATTCATAGTCAATTGATTTTTTTTTTTTTTTTTTTAAGATTTTATCGGGGAAGGGGAACAGGACTTTATTGGGGAACAGTGTGTACTTCCAGGACTTTTCCAAGTCAAGTTGTTGTCCTTTCAATCTTAGTTGTGGAGGGCACAGCTCAGCTCCAGGTCCAGTTGCTGTAGTTAGTTATAGGGGGCACAGCTCACCATCCCTCCCGGGAGTCGAGCTAGCAACCCTGTGATTAAGAGGACGCGCTCCAACCAACTGAGCCACCCGTCCACCCGGTCAATTGATGTTTGATAAAAATATCAAAGTAATTCAATGGATAAAGTATAGCTCTTTAAACAAATGCTTCTGGAACAACTGGACATTCATACATAAAAAAATAAATAAATCTTGACTTATACCTTGCAACATATAAAAAAATCAACTTGAAATGCATCATAAACCTAAATATAAAACCTAAAATTATAAAACTCCTAGAAGAAAACATAGAAGAAAAAATTTCTGACCTTGGATTAGGTGAAGATTTTTTGGATAGGACACAAAAAGTGTAAAACATAAAAGAAAAAAACTGTTAAATTGGTTATCAAAATTAGAAACCTCTGCTCTTCAAAAGATGCTGTTAAAAGACTGAACGGAAAAGTTACAAACTGGGAGAAAATATTTGCAAAACACTTATCCAATAACTGATATTCGCCCAGAATATATAAGGAACTCTCAAAACTCACAACAATTCAAACCAATTTGAAAATGGGGGATAGAAAAGATAGCAAATAAGCACATTAAAAGATTCTCAGTATCATTAGTTATTAATAAAATGCAAATTAAAACCACTATGAAATAGTATTATAAACCTATTACAATGGTTTTAAAACAGAAACATACTATCAAGTGCTGCCAAGGATACAGAGCAACTGGAACTTGAATACAGTGCTATAGGAATACAAAATGGCCCAGCCACTTGAAAATGGTTTGGAAGTTTCTTAGAAAGATAAGTATATACTTACCATATGACTCAGCAATCCCACTCCCAGGTATTTACCAAAGAGAAGTAAAAACATATGTCTACACAAAGACCTATACACAAATGTTTTTAGTGGCTTTATTTACAGTAGCCAAAAACTGAAAAAAACCCCAAATGTCCCTCAATTGGTTTTGGAGTTTAAAAAATGTGGTACATACAACAGAATGCCACTCAGCAATAAAAAGGAATGAACTACTACGGTAATACATGCAATCAGATAGATGAATCGCAAAAGCATCAGGCTAAAACAAAAATTGGCAATTTTTTTCTATAAAGCAGCAATATAATAACATTTTAGGTTTTGCAAACCATAAAGCCTCTGTCACAACTATTCAACTCGCCATTGTAGTGTGAAACGGCCATAGATAATACGTAAATGAGTGCAGCTGTGTTCAGATAAAACTTTATATACGACAAGCAATGGGCCTCATATGGCCCATGGGCAATAATTAGCCAACCCCTGTGCTAAATCAAAGGAGCCAGACACAAAAGGTTACACTATATAATTCCATTTATATGGTGATATGAAAAAGGCAAACATATAGAAATAAATCAAATCAGTGATTGTGAAGGTCTGGGGGTAAGAGTAAGGGATTAATTAGAAAGGGGCACAAGGCAACTTTTTTGAATGAAATATTCTCCATCTCGATTGTGGTGGTCATCACATGACAATATATTTGTCAAAATTTATATACCTTTATACCTACAAGTGAATTTTACTGTACGCTAATTATGCTTTAATAATCCTGTCTTAGAAAAGGAAGGGAGGGAGAAAGCTATCCTTTGGTCTTTGATTAAAAAAAAACAAAAAAACAATTTTTTGAGATAATAAAAAAAAGTCAAGGAAATTTAAACATTGACTGGGTATTTGGTGACATTTGAAAAATTATTGTTTGTATTTTTTAAATATGAGAATGGTATCGTGGTTATTTCTTAAAAAGAAAAAATATATACAGACTAAAGTTCTTTACATATGATATTATATTACGTCTGGGATTTATTTTAAAATAGTCTAGTTGAGATGGGGGTAGAAATGTACTGATAATTGTTGAAGCTGGGTTGGTGGGTAGATAGAGGCTTATTATATATTATTCTTGTTACTTTTATATATGCTTGAACAGTTCTATTATAGCAAAGTTGAAAAGGGTAAGAATGAAAAAAAGTGAGGAAGAGATAAAAACCATAAAATAGAGAGTAAGCACTTAATGTTTACTGAGGTCCAGTAGGTGAAGAAGGGACACAAGCCAGAGTGATAAAGTCTGAGGCCAAAAGCATTCACATAAAATTTTTGAAAAAATACATATGAGTACCAAACACACACACTGGCATCTTCTCTTTTAAGACCTTAAAACTATGCAGATACAGTTATATACTCACACATATCTTTACAAACAATGCACAGACAATGTGATACCAAGTTAAATGTAAAATGAGCTGTTTTCTAAAATCCAGAAAGCAGTGAGGTATGTAATCATCACAGCCAAAACATAACAATAACAAAATACTATCTTATCTGGTTCTGGGATAGTCACTAGCCTTACAACCAGATTTGCTTCTAATTTCACAATTTGTCTTTAGCTGTTAAGACTCATATACATAATTTAAATGAGAAAATAGGAACAAAAAAGTGATAGAATATTTTTAGTAATATTACAGCAGAAAACAGCTGATCGTTATCAGGATAATCCATTTTAACTAGGCCAACTGCTAAAGAAGAATATATACCTACAATTAACTTTGGAAATAGTTTTAGAAGAATAGTATCTGACCTTTCTTAATCTTATAACAGCTGGAATGAAGATATTATCTAAGAATAAAATTACAAATGAACTATACCCATGGTTTTCTTCATAATATTGTAGAATACGCCACCCTGCTGGAACAGGTGAGGAAGCCCTTTTGCGTAAGACCATACATCTTCTCCTGTAAAATAAAAACAGATTCAGTATTAGCAGCAAACAAGAGTTCAACCCAAGGTTGCTTTAATATGGATTAGCCTCTGACAGAGATTGCAAGGCAGACCTCCTACATGAGTGATAAAACCTGACAGCACAGGGAGACGACGTGGAGTGACGGGGTTATGGCGCACTAGAAGACACATGGCCAGCGAAGGTGGCAGCCACTGGTAAGTGTTATCATGGAAGAGTGTAGGCCCAATGTTTGAAGATCATATGGCGTTTCAAGAGAATCCAGAAATCGGGGGTTTTAATGTGAATTCTCCCAATTTTTAAATGTAGGAACTAATTCAGAAATATCTTTAAAACTACACAAGTCAATGCTGGTGATATTAAAAAAAATAGATCTGAAAACTCAATACAGCTCAGAGGAAACTATTTGCAACCTTGGACTAGACCAACAGAAAAGGTTACAGAAAGATAATTTTTAAAAGTATAATATAAAATTGTATTTTCTATATTTATGTTAAAACCAAATAAAAACAGATGGAAGGGCTAGGAAGAAAAGTAAATAGGTAGGCTGAAGATAAGTAATTATATTGTATTTTGTTGTTCCAAAATGGTCTTTTCAAAATAGAAAATTTTGGGAAAAATAACTTGTTGAAGATTTAAAATAACCTTTAGAAGTCCACAAAATATCCACAAACAAACCACCATTTCACAAAAACATTTTTTCAAGAACATTCTTTGACAGTGCCTATTTCAATAAGAAGTTTCAAATGAAAATTTAAGAATGATAATCACTGTTCAAGAAGTTAACAAAAACTGGAAAGAACATAAAAGTTACTTTTAGTTTGTGGAATGTGGTTGTTTGGTTTTTCTTTATACTTTCATTATTTTCTCATCTGATAATGTGCAGTACTTACTATTCTAATCCGGACTATTTTCAGTTAATTTTAAGAAAGAAAAGTTAACTTTTATCTTTCCTACTAGTAGAAGATTATACTATCAGATCTGGGCTTTGAATGGAGGTTATTGATGATGTGAAGCAATTACTACATACCTACCATCTCACAGCACTCCAGCCCCTTTCCACATTTATAAACAGGAATGTGAATTTTCATGGCAGTTGGCTGAAGATGCTCAGTTTATCAGTTTAAAGTATATCAATTTTAAAAGCCTGACACTTAAAGTTTCAGTTAACTAGAATATTTACTTACACACTTCATTCACTAATGATACAGTGCCATTAGAATATGGCTATATTTAAGTTGAAGGAACTTATCATTAAACTTCATTTGGATAAATTATTTCTGTGGTGATAACCTTTCATTTAGTTATTAATGTTATCTTAAATGTACTTAGTATTTTATAAAATACTCTAGGATATCATTTACTTGGAAAACATATTTTAAAATTTATGGTAGCACTTAATTATTTTGGTAAAAAACTAAACAGGTACCAAAATAGTGAATTCCTCAGAACTGACCCCCTAAATACTGCAGTAAGGAAAATGACATTTTTCAGTACTTTACATACCCAACTATTTCTTGCTTAAGCAGGCAGAATTCTAAGAAATAAGAACCCTTATTGGAGTGTTTATTAACCTTGTTTTCATAATCTCCCCCTAAGGATCCTTTTTAAACATGTTCCTAAGCCACCTCCCCCATGATATTTGAATACTAGAGATATACTGTTTCTCTGTTTATGTACTATATATCTGAGCTGTATTCATTAAATAGGTAAGATTTTTTTATCCTCCTTCTCCCCCAAAAACCAGTTTTCACCCCCTTCAGGGCAATACGTCCTCACTGAGTACGCATGCTCTATTGCTTTAAGGGAGGCTTTAAGGGAGGGATAAATACCATCTAAACCGCTATCTATTATCTACCCAGCTCTGAGCAGCCACTTTACATAGTTTCATTTTCTCATCACAGCTAAGCCCTATTTTACAGACAAGGAAACAAGCCTAGAGAGCTTAAATAATTCTCTCAAGATCAAACAGCTAGTAAATAGCAGAGCCAGGATTTGCATCCTGTGTATTGTTCCAAAGCTTATATACCCTTTCCATTGATATTAAACCTATACTAGAGGCCAAATTGTGTTACAACACATTTGACAGAACTACCTATGTCTTTTCTTATAGAAATCCATGACATCAACAGCTGGCTGGGAGAAAAAAAAAAATAGGCAAATTATTGCCCATGGTAATCAAATGCTTCCCTGAAGTCACTTCTGCTGGTAATAGACCCAAGGAAAGGGATTAGAGATTAAGAAGCAGGGATTGTGACACCGCAATCCCCCCATCAGTCTCACAGGGCTCTCCACTGCATTTCTTTCCATCCCTTGTACAAGCCCTGGTTCAGTCTCATCTCCTGCCTGAACTACTGCTACTACCTCATAACTGGTTTTCCCTCTAATCTTGTTCTCCCCCAATCCCTCCTCCACACAGCCTTCAGAGTTAAACCTTTAATGGTTTCCCAAAACCATATGGTAAAGTCTAAGCTCCTTTTTCACAGCATGAAAGGCACTCTATGAGTCCCTGCCCTCTCACCTAGCTCACATCTCTCACCATATGCTAACTTGATTTTTATGAAGCAATACCACTAAACTGCTCTGGTTCCCCAAAGGCCACTAACTGCAGCATTATTTACAGTAGCCAAGATATGAAAACAACCTAAGTGTCCATCAACAGATGAATAGATAAAGAAGATGTGGTGTATACACACAGTAGAATACTACTCAACCATCAAAAAGATGAAATATTGCCATTTGCGACCACATGGATGGATCTTGAGGGTATTATGCTAAGTGAAATAAGTCAGATGGAAAAGGAAAAAAACCATGATTTCACTCATATGAGGAATATAAAACAAAAAAGAAACATGAACAAACAAAAGTTATAGATACATACAGCAGAATGGTGGTTACCAAAGAGGAAGGGGGGAGGAGGAGGGTGAATTAGGTAAAGGGGGATCAAATATATGGTAACCAAAGGAAACTAGTCTTTTGGTGGTGAGCACGCAATAGAATACACAGACATCGAATTATAATGTTGTATACCTGAAAATTACATAATGTTATTAACCAGTGTTACCTCAATAAAGTTTAAATAAATAAATTAATTTAAAAAACTCAATTTAGGTGTCACCTCCTCCCTAGAGTGGTGGTCAGGTAGCAACCGTCCTTGCTGTTCCTATATATGAATACCATACCCCTTATCACCCTGCAGGTTAATTTAATTTACTTTTTCTGTTCCCCTTCTAGACTACAAGTTTTTCAGAGTCAGGAAACGATCAGCGGCCTATCTGACTTTCTATCCCCAGGGCCTGGCACAGTGCTGCCAGTAACACTCCTAGCCTTTGTTGAATGAAATGGATATAAATGAATAATATAAATAAAGTTTTTCCTTTTAACAACGTCTGAAAGAAGTCCTAAAAAAACTTAACTGAAGTAGCTAAATGATAACTGTTCTTCAACGTTATGGATAAAATATAACTAATGGTACCATCTGTACCACTTCATGAATTTAGTAAAACAAAATCATAGCAAAAACAAAGGGAAAGACTTTTAGGTACAACATTCCAGTTACAAAATATATGTCATGGGGATGCAATGTACAGCATAGTGACTATAGTTAATAATACTGTATTATAAACTTGAAAGTTGCTAAGAAACTAGATCTTAAAAAAGGGGTGGGGTAGAATTATTTTTCTACCATTTCATTAGAATAGGAACAGTTTGGTAAAGTATCTAGCAAATATGAAATTAATTCATATTTTTGTTAGTTTCCAGTTAATTTTACTTTATAATTCAACTGTTCCTTCATAGTGCAACAGAATACTTACAGTCAACATATTGTGTGTGTGTATAAATGTAGAAAAAGTCACCAATGCCACCATAGATAAAACTGTGTTCACGTCTTGTCTTCCTCAAATCCTTCCTCCTAATAGTTTTCAGTTCTCCTACCTGAACAGCAGTTACATATGGCAGTGGTATGAGGAATGATTTTCCTTTTGGTTTATCTGATGTTTTTTCCTCTTCAATAAGAAGTAATTTTCTTAATTTAAAGAAGTATATTAAAATGAAACATTTAAAAAAATATTGTTATATTTTTCTAACTTTTACTACTAATAATACAATCATGGGGTTAAAAGTGAGTTTAAAAAGTCATCATTCCAATTTTCTAACTTTAGATAAGCAAAAAGGCTATTTGAAGTTTCTACTTTTGCAACTTATGAAGTGAGTAAATTTAAAAATGTAGTATCCAGATGAAATACATTTTTAAAAATCTACCTAAAAATACCTAAAATTAACTCTGAACAGAAGTATCTAAGACCACAAAATAAAATGACCAAAATGCACATTTAAACCAGGAACATGGGACTGTTTCTACTAGAAAGACTCCTAAAGATATTCATTAGCTGAAAGAATTGCTGCCATTTTTCCATCCTTCCTATAGATCCTCCCATCTAAAAATGTATCTAGCTTACCAACACTCAAAACCGTTTCTAAGAATGGCGTGCCTGTTGCTTTTTACTCAGTCCCTTACGTGCACCCAGCCGGTACAGCTTTTAGTGTTATCATCAGCATTAAAAGATGTATTTATCATACACATACGTGCACAGAAAGTTATGTGTAAATGTGTACACACACATACTGAATCTGATTCTCTCTGCAGTGTGCAAATGTTAAAGAAAACTTATGTTTTATTGTATACATACTTCAATTCTTTGAATTTTTAAAAATAATATTATCTTGTAATGGAAAAATATAAAGGGAAATAAAAGGTATCAAAGTAGCTGAGTGCAGAAAGGAACAGAATCAACATTTAACTTAATCTTCGAAGTGTGATAGTATAAAATCACCATTTATAACATACACATTAATCTTAAGATACATCTAGATGAGTTATTTTTAATCAACTTTATCAACTGCTCCATTAGAAATCAACTGTTCCATTAGAAATATGCTCTATATAAATCAATCAGAAGGGCAAGCAGATGGCATAGAAAGAATAATAATATGCATTAAGTACTAGATTTGAAGCTGTCCTTCATCCAACATTTGAAGAAAAAAAATCAAGATGCACTAATGATACTCAGACCAATATCATCTAAAACATTAAGTGTTTGAATCCAATATATAATTTTGGAAAATCCTAAGGCAGTTATAACATCAAGAGGTACTATGAAATTACAAAATACTGTGCACTTTAAAAAATGTGTATTAAAAATTCATACTTTTTTTCAGGAAGATAGAAAGTATATAAAAATCAAACAAGTTTCTCAACTCCTGAAAGGTCACTAAACTTTGTGGTGAATGAGGTAAATATCACAACTTGCTTGATTCCATTAAAACAACTTCAAACTGACAAATTCTATTTTTCACAAATCTGTCTTTATAGCTTGAAAAAGAAAATTAACTAGAAAGTTAGAATATATTGCTAAGAAAAAAAATAAATTAGCCTAGTGTTTATGGTGGATGATGTACCATCCACCATACCTACCACAAAAGAAAATCCACAAAAAACTGTTCTACAAGAAAATTTAATAACATGTTTTGTAATACCAGAGTTAGTCACTCCAATACTATATAAATAATGAAGATTACACTCTGAAAAACTTGTTCAATAATCTCCAGTGGTTTGCATAAAGTAGATTAAAACATGTCAAAAATTACAAGAAGAGGGCAGCCGGTTGACTCAGTTGGTTAGAGTGCAGTGCTCATAACACCAAGGTCACAGGTTCGATTCCCACATGGGCCAGTGAGCTGCGCCCTCCACTAGATTGAAAATGACTTGACTTGGAGCTGATGGGTCCTGGAAAAACACACTGTTCCCCAATATTCCTCAATAAAATTAAAAAAAAAAAATTATAGGAAGAACAGTTATATTTTAAAACTATCATCATAAAATTCAAAGTGACTAGTTCCATGAATGGTTCATACTGAGCAAAAGACTGATGTACTTACTTAATGTCTTGTTGATATAAATAAATAATAGTATACATTCCATTTAATAAATATTCTATTTAAAAACAGTGAAAGGAAAAGCACATGTCCCTGGCTATCAAGCAGTCAATCTATTTAATGAAGATATACAATCCTATATTTATATACATTTTTTATAATTTTTATGTATAAAGAAGAGAAAGCTAAAGATCTGTTGATGAAAGCTTTAAAAGTATGGGATGTCCTCAGTTGGAATCCTGCAGGTAAGCTTATGGAGAACAAGGACTGTGTCTCATTCATCTTTGTACCTCCAGCACAGTCTAATTCATAGCAGACATTTGTTTTGCTGAAATAATCTGCATTCATTCATTCAACAAACAGTTACTTGGCACCTCGTTAAGTGTCAGGCCCTGTACTAGGTGTTAGGGTTTTCATCAGTGAATAAAACAGGCTCCTGTCTCTCTGGAGTTTAAAATACAGTGGGGAAGGCAAATGAATAAGCAAACCAACAAATAAGATAATGAAATCTTGCAATAGGTGCTGTGAGAGGAATGAAGAGGATATAATGATAGAGGGGACCTACTCAGGGTGCTTAGCAAGGGCCTCTCAAACCCTTAGATGAGGTGATCAGGAGGAGAAAGCCTCTCTTTAAGAAGATGGTATTTAATTAAGCCTAAACCTAAATGAGAAGGAGCCAGCTATTTGAACAGCATAAAGCTTAATGAGCTATTTTCTAAATTAACATATCAGCAGCTTAGCTCACAAAGTAATTCACAAAGCAATTTCTGCACTTTGAAACTTGCAATTTTTCAAATAAGCCATCATTTTTCATTTTCTAGCCCACTTCAACCTAAACATCAATAGTTTCCCAGCACTCTTTACATAAGGTTGTGTGTATATAACTATTTCCAAGTTGACATTTTACAAACACACCACTTTTTATTAAGAATATCTTCTATATAATTCAAATACAGTTATAAGAGAATTAGAGGTAGGAAACTAATATTTATGGAGGGACTGATACAGGCCAAGCACTGTCTTAGTCCTTTAAAGCAGAAAGTCTCTCAAGTGCTACCACTATAAAATTAGCAAAACACTCTTTTTATGCTCAAATTTTGGGCCTGGAGTGGAAGATTTAAAGAAATTTGTGGCTTGTAAGGGCAGCGACATAAATGTTGGAGGTGAACAGGAGGGATCAGAACAGGAAGACAGTATCTTGGTGAACTCACTGCAGTCCACAGTACTCAGATACTCAGGTCCAGAAACCTCAAACCAAAAGTAAAAGTGACTAATTATAAATGAGAATTATATGGTACTCAATTTTGTTATGAAATATATCATGATGCTGATCAGACTTTTAGATTAATGATCATAATCTCCCCCATGCCAATTTATTAACCCACACTGGAGGACACAGCCTTCCAAAGGAACATAATCCTTATTTGCACTGTCACCAGTACATCAATGTTTATATTAACGTCGGGAAGTTAAATGAGTGATCAGAATAGATGTTTGATGAATATGGAATCAGTAAAGGGATACAGATCTTTCTGCCAGGCCATGGTGAGGACTGATCACATATTCCTGCCCCCAACAGATTACCTTCCTAGTTACCAGAATTTTCATGAACCCAGATGATGTATCTTTTCCCTTTGTACAGCAGTGTACAAACAGTGCCAAATTCTGCTTTTCAACTCTTTTTCAATGTTCAATGCTGAGCATCCATTCCCTTTCTGCCGTAAAAGCCTTTGTGCAGAGACGTTAATGTCATCTATTTAATTCAATGAAAACAATTTCGAAGTGCCTACTATCTGCTGAGCACAATACTAGGTGCTGAGAATCCAAGGTTATTTATGATACAGGCCACACCCTCAAGAGTTCATCTTCTATTGAGGAAGATCTTCTCTTTCCTGTTTTTGACCTGGGAGACCTACCAACATATTTTTTTAAGTGCCTTCTGCATATATCTAATTTTTTCCATTTTGCGCTGATGTTATTCAATTTTCAGAGTTCTAGGAGTATTATACTGTTGCCCCATATACCAGCTACAAGGTATTTTATATAAAGGAGGCTGGGGGGTTAAGTAGCTTACCTGAAATCACTAGGTTAGTAAGTAGTGGAGCCAAGATTCAAATTCTAGGTCTTTCTGACTCCAAAGATCACACAATCTTTCCTCTATTCTATGCAGTCTCTAAGACACTAAAAACTCTGAGATACGTAATACATGAAGTGCCTACTATTACATTTCTTGATATATTCCCCAAATTCAATGACTATGTCTGCCAAAATAAAATCAGCAATATCAACTTATAATTTGTACGGGTCATTTAGATCTCCTGCTAACTACTAGGTCCCCAAATTTAACAAGCCAGGAATAAATAATCTTCATTTTGGAAGGTCAAGGCCCAATCCACTGATATTTACTTAGTACTCTTAGAAAACAGAATCAAAACCCAGAAAACACTTTTGTAGTTGAGAGCTCTAATTTCAGCAAAAAACACAGCCTTTCTAATATGTAATATAAATTTTACTTCTACTTTGAGCTTTATTATGTAAAGCATATTAACACTGATTTTAAAACATAGATTAAACAAATAAAAATAATGTAAAAAGTGCACCATTGGATCATATCTCAAATCATCTAAGCTTTAAATTACATATTCTGCTGATAATATAGTTTCCTTTAATTTATACTGAATTATTAAAAAAAGAAATGCTTCTTAAGCAACCCCATTAAAATCTACCTCTGTTCTTCATATTTCTCACGAGTTACAATAGGTCATTACAACTGATGACAAAGAGTCACTGAGCAAGGAAATTACTTGAACACAAATCCTAATGTACAAGTAAGAAAAATGTGATAAACTTGGAAAGGGAGAAGAGAGGAAATGGAGGAGATTATTTAGTGGGAGTGCAGAGAGAACATAAACACCAGAAACTGCAATTCATCAAACAGGAAGTCCTGAAATCACATGACATGCAGGAAAATAAAACTTAAAAATGAAAAGGGGAAAGGTGGGCACACTCAATAAAGGCAAGCAAGGGGGTAATGAAAAAGGCTTTAAATGGATCTATTACATACCTATTTAAAAAAATGTAGAAGAATAAATTATATTTAAATAATCTGGGGACAGTTAAGGGACTACTTTCACTTTCTTACGTTTTCCTAATATTTACTCAATAGAGAATCACACTAATATCTACCCAAAAACTGTCAAAAAGCTAAAGAAAATTTTCTCCAAATATATATAATCAAATAGTTTTTATGATCACAGATTTTTTTCACAAACAGAATAACTCACCACATTATATTCACAATTAAGAAATACCATCTGAGTTAAATTGATCTTACCCATTAATGTTGCTAAAAGACACAAGGTGTACATTTCTTTGTCAGCTTGCTCCTGAAGTTCCTTAGATGACAGTTTACCAGTAACAGCAATCTCTTCTTGTTTCACAGTGTGGGCCGAGTGTGCTGCAGCAGACTGACCACCTTCTGCTTTACTTTTTAGAATGTCTATTGTAATTCTGTCACCATGCTGTAAAGGAACTGGCTCCTTTTCCATTCCTGCCTGGGGTGGCATTAACTCTTTAGGAGGAAAGCCATAGCGAATACACTGTAAATACGGAGGAATGTTGAATTCTCTGGCTATGCTTTCCTGAAGTTCATAAAAGGTTGTTGAAGACTTAAGAGTAACCATGGACTGTCGTCCATCATTAGTTGTTATTCGGATCTTCTTTTCCTTAGAAGTTGTTGGTGAATAGGGAGCCTTGGTAGGGGTAGCAGGTGCAGAGGATGGACCATCACGAATGGCACTGGGAGAAACAGTCCTGGCCTGTCCTTTTTGTTCTTGTTTTAACTTCTCTGTTTTCCGTTTCTGCATTGCAGAAGCCTGTTCCGTAATATTATGTTGAATAGTTCTTTCAGTTTTACTCATGTTTAACTCTTCCTTGTGCAAAGTTTTTGTTTTCTGTCCAGTAAGAATGATTTTGGTTGGGAGCTGAGACTCCGACTCTTGTCCTTGTACATCTCCAACTCTTTGGGCATGAGCACCATCTATATTTACAGGAGTATAATCATCAGGATTCTTTTTGGCAGTCTGATGCAATATAGTGTGGACAACTTTCTGAACTAGGATTTCACTCCCAAATTCACCTGGAAAGTGCTTGGTAACAAGTTTCATTGCAACATCATAAACATTACTATTCAAAGATGAATCACTTTCATACTGAAACCAATATACTGTTTCTCTGACCACTCTGCCACCCCATTCCAAAGTAATAGGAAAAGCTTCTGGTAGATTGTCATATTCTTTGCCATCCCAAAAATGTTTGAATCCACAACCACATTTGCCACCAGTGGATCTAGAATTAGTTCTGTCTCCATCCAAATACACAATAGACCCATCTCCTCTTACCCTTCGCACAGATGTGCCATGGCACCAATTACAAGCTGTTAGGTTACTCAATCCGTAGTCTGGTATCAAAACATCTTTCACTGAATCATATGAACAAACCAAATTGTTTAAGGGAAAGCTATAATTTTTGTCAGGCCTCAGCTGTCCATGAGTACCTTTTGCCAAGTTATACAGTTTCCCTCCTGGAGCCAACCACTCTGGAGGAACATGAAGTTCAGAAAGGGCACCACAGAGCAAACATTTGTGAAGGCGATTATCCATTACTGCTTTTTTAGCAGCTGCTGTGACTTCTTCAGGCTGAACTCCTATCACCCCAGTCCGCCTGTAGAAATACTGATGGACATCAGCAACCAAACTAGGATGGATACCGTGTTTGTCCATAAACACTTCTTCCATAGCAGCAACAAGCCGAAGTAAGTATTTATCATGCAGGCTTCGGTCTCCTCCAATAACACAACCACCATCCTCTTCAAGTTTGATGTACTTTTTAATAAGGTCCTGAGGCACACCCCATGCTTTAGGAAGCAAATTCATAGGCAGTTTGGGCAAAGCAGCCCCTTTGATGCCTACCAAGGGGATATAATGGTTTCTACCAGAGCTACTCCATGCAATACAGATTGGTTTGTTCAAATGACCATCTCTCCCAGTGCACTTCTCTGCAGGGATGAGACCTGGCAGAAAGGTGGCTGAATAATCACCAGAGCTTCTCATCCCACTGAGAGAATCTAACAGAATAATGGGGCGATGCAACACATTGGCAAGGCCAAATATGTGGATGTTCCTCAGGCCCAAAGGAACACCCTCAGGTGGTACAAAGAGAGGGTCACACTCATTGATAATGTCCTCCCACTCAGCGGCATCAATGAAGTCATGGAACAGGGCTTGATATCGAGCCAGGTGCTGCTGAAAGTGCTGCTTCAGATTCTCTCTCAAGGCATGCCAGAAGAGCTCCCGGCCTACGAGAGCCCGGGACACCGCATGGACCAGGCAGTGTCCATCCCCGTCCACATGCACTGGAATGAGGCATTCCTGACTTTTATTGGCCCGCTTGATGTCCTCCAGAGTGTCATGCAAATACAGGAGGCTTCCGGAGCGGTCCTTGCCATAGCCCACCGTGTTAACATGCTCGGGTTCGATGAGGAAGGCGCGGTCTCCCAGTAAAGCACAATCGAACAGTTCGCCCTGGTTCATGTCCCGGAGAAGCTTAGCTCGGCCTGTCTGTTTGTCCATTCCATAGCGAGCTAATATGGGCGACAACAATTTGCAGTGGTAGTTGGACAGGCCCATCACCTTTACCAGTTCCGTGTTCTTCTTGGGTGCCCCTGTCACCCCCAGCAGGGCGTTCCGCAGCAGGTTGTGTAGCACTACGTCCGGGTCCGTCACCTCCTCCACCCCCAGCAGCTGTTGCTGCTCGTGCCGCTGTCCGCACTCCGTACACTCGATGCTGACAGAACCGGAGGCCGGGAAGAACAGACGCGCCTGGCACTTCGGATCCGGGCAGCTCCCGGAAAGGATTCTCCGGTCTCTCCGCTTCGAGAGGCCCCCCGGAGCAGCCGCCGCAGCCGCCGCCAGGGACGGCGGAGTCTGCGGAGCCTCAGGGGGAGGAGGTGGCGGCGGCAGCGGAGGCGGCGGCGGCGGCTGAGACATAGCTCTCGGCTCTCGTGTCTCGCTCCGCGTCCCAAGCGACCCTCAAAGGCTCATAGCCCAGACCCCACCGGCCCGACTCGGTCTAGTCCAGGCCCAGGGCGAATCAGTTTCCTTTCCTACCAGCTCCTCCTCCTCCTAAGCGAAGGCGGAAGCGCCGGACGTTGTTTCTCTTCTTACTTCTCCACAGCCTTAGCCGTTGCCCCGAACGTAACGGCCACCACCCTAACCCGCACTCACACTCACTGACTCTCGCTCTCTCTCCCTCAGACACACGGACATACACGCCCTCACTGAGAGTGCGCAGGCGCAACTTCAGCTCTGCCTTCTGGGAATTAGAGTCTTCGAGCCTCTCTATTGGCCATCGACTGCTGGGATCTTAGGTACATAAAGAACTACAAATACCGTGAGGCCAGGTGGTTCAGCGCCCGCGGAGGGGAGGAAGAGGAAGACAGTAGGAAGGAGGGGCAGAAAGGAAGCTAGTCACTCAAGTTGCCAGCCGGGAGTTGTAGTTTTAACTGTGTCGGCTTTGCCGTCATCCTCACTCTGGGGCCCAAGCAAAAGAGCGTGAGAGACCATCTTTCCTAGGATGCACTGCGGTGCGTCAAGCTTCACTTCCCCTTAGGCTGAGGGAAGGATACAGGGAAGCTTGGTAAGGAGCAGAGTTAAAGGGATGCGTGTCGGAAGCAGAAGGTCCGAACTTCACGACTTCTAGAAGGGGAGGGAAATGAAAGACTCTCTGAAGAAGGTACAGTAAATAAATGTCCAGAGATATGGCGGGCTGGGAAGTTGAGAGAAATGGTCTTTAGGCTGGTGGTCGTAAGAAAAGGGGGAAAATAGTGAATTGATTATCAGAGTATTTGTTAAGGTCTTTTTTTTCCGCCACACTTTTCTATTTTCATTCCTCCCGCTTTTTAAAGTCACTGAGGCGCCTGAGCCCCGTTTTCTGCTTTATTTCCCTCTCTACTGAGGGTCGCTGAGGGGCCATTTATTTCCTTGTCCCCTATACTTTTTTTGCAGTTCACAACACACTACCTCCTCCCCTCAGAGAGTAATAGCAGTCATTCATTTATTAAGTTCTTAATTTATGTTTGTCACAGAGTTTATATACAGGGTATCATTTGTTCTTCGTAATAACCTTGTCAGAAAGGAAATGACTTGCTTAAGTTCAGGCGGTCATTAAGTGACTGGATAGGCATTCAGACCTAGATCTATACCCATTTTACAGATTAGGGGCGTAGGCAGGAAAGGTTAGGCTGGTATTAATAAATTAGTAACTACCTTCTGGTTACTATTATAGTTGATGAAAGAATGTCCAGCCTAAGAAAATGCCTTATAAGAGTTTATTTGAGCCAAACTGATAATAACTGCCAGGAAGCAAAATCTTAGTGGATTGAGATAATGCTCCAGAAAATGGCAGTGTTGCAGATTATTTTATACATTAGACTCAAAAGAGGAGATGTAAGGAGGGTTACATGAAATTCATTGGTGGTAGATTAAGGGGGCAGGAGAAAGCAAAGAGGGAAAATCTCTGAGATTGAATAAAAAGTAAAACAGACACATGCTTCTTTTACATTGGTGGGTACAGTATAGTTATTTACAGCACGTAGAGATGGTATGTGGGCAACAAAATAACAATGTGGTTTTGTGTTCTGGTGCTGGTGGTTGTGCCTTCAAGGGGTCTGGAAAAGAAAATTACTCTGACGTTTCAAAGGTATATTATCTTAGATGCACAAAAATAATAAGCAATTTCAAAGGAAAGGATTGACTTTTGTCAAATGAAGCCACAGGCCTACGATGAGACTACCCACCATGACCCGCTTTTAGTGAGGAATTTTTGCGTTCAGACCACCCTGTGTGATTACCTTGGTCTCTGGTTTGTCAGGTTTAGTATGTAGCCCCTTTTTTCCTCCCCATAGTTGTACATTATATGTTCCCATATATCATCTGATCCTCACACCAGTCCTGTGATACCTTTACCAGGTATGGTTAACTCCATTTACAGTTGTAGAAACAGACTAAAAGGAATTAAATGACTTGTTCAAGGCAAATCACAGGTGTATCTCAGACTCAGTGAGTGCTTTTTACACTATTTCCTCTACAAAAAAAAAAAGCTATTAAGATCAGACCTTTTGTTATGCCTCTGGATCTCGTAGTGACTCGGGTTGTAAGAATGTATACCCTTAAAAGAGCTTTATTTTATTACTTATATGCTGGGAAACTGCCTTTTCATGCAAAACACATTCATTATTTTAATTATTATTGTACAATCAACCCCTTTCACTTATTCTGGAAATTCTTGCTTTCAAATCTTAGCTAAGTGAACTTCCTCAAAATTTCTGAAACATTTGGCACAAGATAGATACATCAGTGCAGTCCATGAGATCATATGTCTTCTGTAGTTGCCAAGGGAAATGTTTACCTGGTTAGATTTTTTGAGTAAATAGAATTTGATGCTTGAAATGAACCATCTGTAAGATAGACACTCCTAAAGGGTATTAGTACTGACTTTCACCTAATTATTTTCTATAATGTTCTTCAAAATAAATGCTGTTTGGAAGAGATGTTTTGAAATACGCTTGGAAATCCTTCAAATGTTAATTATTTTCTCGCCCAATTCTACTTGGCCCATGTAAAAATAACGTTACCTTCAAACAAGATAGGTAATGTTACTTATCTTGAAGGGGCTAATTTTTAAGAAAGTTTTTCTTAAAGAATTAATTCATGCAGCAAAAGTTGTTTATTTCTGTTTTGATAATAGTCTGGTGGTAACTGCATATGTGGTCTTGGAACTGATTTTTTTAATTGAGTGTTTATATGTTGAGAAACTGCATATGCCCTTTAAGTGGAAATTGTTTTTTACCGTGACTGAGAAGTTGCATCTGCAGTGAAATTTTATTTTTCTCATGCAGAACCCAAAGAATTGAATTATGAAAGCTGACAGCAAGCAGTGTGCAGTTCTAACACTGTCTGCACCTTTATGTCTTATCATCACAAAGCCAAATTTTCCTTAGTAGTGATACATATGAACAGTGAAATAGATTTTTTAAATTGCACCGGAATCTGTCATTCTGAATCATACCTTGACAAAATAACCATTCCCCACACTGCTGGGAAAAGTGGGCAGCGTTTCTCTCGCTTGTCAAGTATAATCCACTTGACTGATCCAGTGCTCATTTCCCCATATGGAACATTAGTTAGAAACATTCTTCCCAAACTAAATTTGATATTTAAACCCGTTTATTACTATAGTTCTCCTAATTTTAAGGATTCTACTTTTGAGGGAAAAATTAGAAATACCCTGGTATAAGCATTGTTAAAGGAGGCAGGAGGAAAAGGTAAGTTTTCAAGCAGTTCTAGAGTTAAATTAGATCATTTAACCTGAAAGGCACTAATTTAATGAATCTGTAGGTGCAGTCAAAGTTCAGAAAATAAGAAAGCTAACATAAAGGAAAGGGCAATAATATTAACAATGCCAAGTTCAATATGTGAATGAATTCTTTACAGGTACTTAGAAGGTATGCGTACCTATAAAGTAAGAAAACGAAATTTTGTTAGGACAAAATAGAGCATACTGTTTCTTATAGGACATAGGAGTGCTAAAAGCTTCTAACCTACTTGTAAGAGATACACATGCTTCCTTCCTCTTCCCCCAAAATTCCATGATCTTAATTGCCTCATAACTTTCACAAGATCTTTGTGGAATACATAATAGTTCTTGTTCTTATCTCAGTATTCCAGATGGGAAATATGAGCTGGGCACCTACTATGTCAGCTGCTCCGATATATAACTCTTCTACCACCATCATCCTTGTATATGAATTGCCAAAATTCAATTAAAACTGAAGCCTGTTTTGCTTTTCTTTCATAATTTCTAGTATGGCACTTCTAAACTTCCTGTATTGCTTTTAACAAACCTGATAAATGCAAAAGCTAAAGGCATATACTTAATGTAAATGCGAAAGGCATCCACTTCACAACAGAGCAACCGTCATTGTTTTTTCTCTTTTATATTAGAGAAGGAAGGGAATCATAACTTTGGGGATTGTGTTAAGTAAGCCACATACTTTCTCCCATGAAGTGTACATCCATACAAAGAGTTGACTGTGTTACTCCAGATATCTATCCTGGATGATGAGATGTCGAGCCACAAGCTTATTTTGAAGCTTGGGAATGGGTGTGGGAGGGACTTAATTACTAAAGTAAATATAGGAATTTAAAGGGATGCAGAAGGCCATCCCTATCCCAGAGGAGCTCAGAGTCTAATAGAAGAAATAGGCTAATCTAAATTGTTTGTAAATACAAGTCGAGTAAAGCATATAGTCCATCAAAACAATGCAGGAAAATAAGTATCAAATACTATGAAAAATGTATGGAGGGATTTATTATAGGGCAGGTGCTTTTAGGTGTATTATCTTAATCTTTAAAACAATGCTGTGAGATAGGTAGTATTGTCCTAACACAGATGAGAAGATGTAACTCTGAAAGGTTAACATTATCATGATTAGCAGGTAGCAGAGCTGGGCTTCAAAGCAGGGTTTTCTTCCACGTTCAGCCCTCACTCTTTCTACCTCACAACTGCTAGTAATTTGAGAAACAATTAGCCCAAAAGTGAGTGCAAAGTGGTGGCCAGTGGCCAAAGTTGGCTTAGATGTATTTTTATTTGGCCAGCAGCAATTTAACTGTTTTTTTAATGTGACTATCTTTGGACAGTGGCCAGCACTTCACTCTTTAAGATTGTACACCAGGCCCTTTTGACACAAATTACCTGCCTGGCTCTAGAAAGCATTTGCGTTTTCTATATCAGGCAGTAACTGGGGACAGAGAGGAGCTATGCTCAAAAGTCTCATGGAGAAGATATAACGAAGGGTGGAAGAGGACTTCATGAACAAAAATTGCAGAGTATTTGAGGAAGAATGATTGGCAGTATTTATCATTATATAAAGGTGAGAAAGGTCAAGTACAAGAGCTAGAAGTTATGCCTTAGCACAGTAATTCTTCACCTTCAGTAAGCCTCAGAATCAAATGTAAGGCTAAAAGAGATTTCTGCGCTCCACCCCAGAATGAGTGCATCTGGAGGGAAGCCTGAGAATTTGCATTTCTAGCAAGTTCTCTGGTACTGCTTGCTGGTGCTGGTCCAAGGGTCACACTTTGAAAAATCATTGCTTACCAGGCTATAGGGCACTTGGGGGAAGGGCTTAAGCCAAGATTTTGTTTCTGTGTTTCTCTTGTTTTAAGTACAAAAGGAATTGCTTAACGTAGAATGTTTAGAAAATAAGTGAAAAGAAAATTAAAATTAGTCTGTTACCAGTTAGAGGTTACAGTTAACATTTTTGATGGATCTTAGAATTTTTTTCCTAAAAAAAGTATAGTTTTTAAAAAAACCAAAATTGTATCATCATCATCATCATCATAACTATTAACACTTATTAAGCATCTGTGCACCAGGGTCTTTACATGTATTTCCTTAATCCTTATAATATCCTTATGAGCCAGGTACTATTATTATCATTCTTATTTTACAGATGAGAAAACTGAGGTTCAGCGAGGTTTAAGTTGCTTAGTGTTTCATTGCTAGTAAATGGCATAATTAGGATTAAAAACCCAAGCAACGTGACTCCGGAGCCTATACACTTAACCATTTTGCTATACTGACTTTTTTCCCATCCTGACTGTTATGCTGTACTATACTGCACACTGTCTTTAACCTGTATTGTTTAATCACATCAAGAACAGTCTTGATAATATTAAACATTTTTGTCCAACATTGAAAATGAAAGCCTATTTTTTTATTTTACAATCAGACCTTGTTTTATTGCCTTTCACTTTATTGTGCTTCGCAGATACTGAGTTTTTTACAAATTGAAGGTTTGTGGCAACCCTGCGTGGAGCAATTCTATTGATGCCGTTTTTGTAACAGCATGGACTCACTTTGTGTCTCCGTGTTTACTTCCAGTGAAGATGCTGTGAAGATTGTTGAAATGACAACAAAAGATTTAGAATATTACATAAACTTTGTTGATAAAGCAGCAGCACTGTTTAAAAGGATTGACTCCAATTTTGAAAGAAGTTCTGTGGGTAAAATGTGGTCAAACAGTATTGCGGGCTACAGAGAAATCCCTTGTGGGGGGAAGAATCAATTGATGCAACAAATTTCATTGTTGTCTTATTTTAAGAAATTGCCACAGCCACCCCAACCTTCCACAGTCACAATCCTGATCAGTCAGCAGCCATCAACATCAAGGCAGGACCTTCCAGCAAAAAGATTACAGCTCACCGGAGGCTCAGGTGATGGTTAGCATTTTTTAGTAATAAAGTATTTTTAAATTAAGGTATGTATATTTTTTAGACATAATGCTATTGCACACTTAATAGACAACAGTATAGTATAAACATAACTTCTATATGCACTGGAAAACCAAAAACTTTGTGTGACTTGCTTCATTGCGATACTTGCTTTATTGTGATGGTCTGGAAAGGAACTTACAATATCTCTGAGATAATGCCTGTAAAATATTTCAAATGCTCAAAAGTGTACAGAAAAATAATATAAAAAATATTCATGCACCCAGTACTAGGTTTAACAGATATTAATATGTTAGCATATTTGCTTTAGAATCCCCCCTTCCAAAAAGGAAAAAACATAGCATAGATTTAGTAAGACTATGATTTATATTTTACTT
This sequence comes from Rhinolophus sinicus, assembly GCF_057876585.1. Lineage (NCBI taxonomy): Eukaryota > Metazoa > Chordata > Mammalia > Chiroptera > Rhinolophidae > Rhinolophus > Rhinolophus sinicus. Next base: position 13,275,154 of record NC_142507.1, on the reverse strand, counting down.
AAAATTGTGCTTTATGATTTATAAGGGAAATTATCATTTCCCTAAATAAAAGTAGGATCTCCTTTAAAGTTAGTAATGGAGGAAGGATTTCTATGTAGTGAACAACTCCATAGTTACTGTTGCCATTATCATAGTATCCCAGTGAACACTTCTCCCCCTTCCACCCCGATGGGTTTTATTAATTATTTGGTGGTAAAGGTAATAAACACAGATAGTAATGTAAAGCTAGGTAATGAAACTTGTATGGCTTACTCAGTTTCCATGCTGTGTGGCCTACCTCCGTGTGGTGGAGGTCAAATTCTACTAAGGTAACATCTCAGCATTGCCCAATAGAACTGTCTGTGGTGATAGAAGAGCCCTATGCATGTCCTGTTGAATACGACAACCGCGAGCCACATCTTGCTACTGGGCACTTGAAATGTGGGTAGTGCAACTGAGAAACTGAATTGTTCATTTTATTTAAATTTTAGTAGCTACGTATGGCTGGTGGCTACCATACTGGGCAGCACAGATCTAGGTCCTCAAAGTGCGCATTAAAAATAGTAAGTCCCCAAATTCCAGTGAGTCCTGACTCGTGGTGGGTCAGAGGATGGACACTGACTGCAAAAGGTAACAATGGAACTTTTGGAGAGGATGGAAATATTCTTTATCTTGATTATGATGGTGACATGGATATATACATTTGCCAAAACTCATCTGACTGTCCTTTTAAAATGGGTATGTTTCTTGTATGTTAATTATACCTCAATAAAGTTGATTTTAAAAGAAAACAAAAGAGTTGAGTTTTAGAGACAGTAGTTCCATCTCACATCTATCTAAAGCAGGCCTTCTGCAATCCCATTTTTTTTTCCGAAGAACCACCAAAGTCATGACTGCATTACAGGACCCTGTGTGATCTGGGCCCTGGCTACTTCTCTGACATTATTTTCCTGGCTCATGTTTCAGCCACAGTAACCTGGACGGTCCTCAAACGTTCCAAGTACATTCTTGTCTCAGGGCCTTTGCACTTGCTTTTCTGCCTGGAAAACTCTTCCACAAATAATATTCATTTAGGTGTCTGCTCACATGTCAGACATGATGCCATTGCTGCCAGCCTTTCTAAACAGTACATTTGTTCTTTTCACCTTCCATTCCCTTATCCTGCTCACTTTCTTTACAGCACTAATCCCTGTCTGAAATTATATCATTACTTGTCTGTTGTCCTCCTCCATTAGACTGTAAGGCTATTCATAAGGCAGGCAGTTTGTTGATTGTTGGATTCCTTCTGCCAGGCACACAGTAGCCTCAATAAACATTGTTGAATGAATGAATGAATGAATGAATGAATGAATGGCTATCATCCATGGCAGTGTTTCTCAGCCTGAGATCCAAGCATATATTCATAGAAAATTCACAAACAAAAACATACGGATAAAGATTTCACGGTAACTTTGATAGAGAGTTGAGTCATCACGTCACACAGTAGCCTGGACATGCCAAACTCATAAGTACCAGCATTTTAGCTGTGAGTGTCACATTCCAGTTAGAAACGGAAATTGCACAAGACATTATATATATTTCACAACAAATTAATAGTTGTATGTGAACTAATAAATTCATAGTGAGAAATTGTTTTTTGGTTCCCAGAAACAGATTAGATACTATTTAATTCAGATTTCAAATACTCAAAAATACCGTGTCTTATAGTGAATAAGGCTGCTTAATAAAGTTATCAAGTGATACTCAAAATTGACTTTCCAGGATTTTGTAGCACCAGAAGTTTTTACTAAAATATAAGATCTGATTATTTCAAACTAGCAGCAAAAAGCGTGGAAGTTATTAATACAATGTATTTGTGCAAACAGATAACATTTCCATTGACATTATTAAACATATAGAGGCATACTTAACATAGATCAGAAGTTGAATCTTAATGCTCATAAACCTAACATTTTACAATTCAAATTAACATTAATTTTAAATGGCTGAACCGAATAGCCACTGTCCTTGGAGCAAGAGAATGCTTATTACTGCAATTGTATTACCTTTGTCTTTTCCTTCTTTTTTCCTATTATTTAGAGCCCAAGAGGTACTTTCGGGGTAAAAGAAAGTTCAAGAATTAATTAAAAGAAATTAGTTAATGCTTAAAATAACAACTGTTGTATTTTTATTCCAGTAACAATCTTGAGTTTCTGTACAACAGTCTGACCTCTGTCTGAACCATCTAGCTCTATCCCAAATATAGTCTAATTCAGTTCCTTTCATGTGTGTGACATAAAAAAGTCGGAACAATTAACACTTGACACATTTTTCTCATGTAGTTTCATCAGACATTTTAACAGGTGAGAGAAGAGAAAAATTACAATGCAGCATACGTTTTTAACCCTGTGGATCGTTTACATAAACGTTTCATAGTATTCCAAGATATAAATGCATCATGATGATGTACGAGGTGTGATCAAACAATACAGTGAATGTTAAAAAATATATGTTACAGTAAAAGACACATTAATCCCCCTCAAATTACTCCCCCTCACTTTGAAACACTTATCCCGTCGTTCTTGCCACTTTCTGAAGCAGTTCTGGAAGTCCTCTTTTGTGAGTCTTTAGTTGCGCTGTCGTAGCTGCCTCGATGTCCTGAATCAATTCAAAACATTTTCCTTTCATGGTCATTTTGACTTTGGGGAAGAGCCAGAAGTCACATGGTGCCAAATCCAGTGAATAAGGTGGATCAGGACACACGGTAATGTTTTTATTTGACAGAGGTAATGTTTTTATTTGACAGAGATTGCCGTATATCAGAAGCGAGGGGTGATATGGAGTCTTGTCATGATGGAGGATGATTTATGGCACACTTTCAACCACACCTCTGAACCGTAGCTCACACCTGACTGGTTGCACCAAACAAGTTGAAATTTGTCACACAAGTTCAACACGCCTCTTCCCATATTGAAGATCCCTGTCTTTCCATTGGATGGCACTCGGCAGCAGCAATCACCACATTTTGTGATCACACTGGAAAGGCTCCATGTCACACATCGCTTCTGGTATGGCAATTTCTGTCAAATAAAAACATTACAGTGTGTCCTTATTCACCAGATCTGGCACCGTGCGACTTCTGGCTCTTCCCCAAAGTCAAAAATGACCATGAAAGGGAAGTTTTGAATCGATTCAGGACATCACAGCAGCCATAACAGCACAATTAAATGAAAGAGGACTTCCAGAACTGCTTCAGAAAGTGGCAAGAACAATGGGATAAGTGTGTTCAAAGTGAGGGGGAGTATTTTGAGGGGGATTAAGGGCAATGTGTCTTTTAATGTAATAATTTTTTAAAATTTAAACATTCACTATTTTTTTTAATCACACTTTGTACAGGAATTTAAATTCAAGGCAGTCTGCAAGCAGGAGTTTTTATTTAAGTGGGCCGCAATATATTATAGGGAATTATGTGTTTGTGCTAAATTAACACATTGGCACTAGGTGTCAGCAGATCACATCGGAGAGTGCCTCAAGTTGAGCATTGGCAAAATAGCGGTAAATGGACAGGACACCTCTCATCCAGCATTTTCCTATTCAAATACTAATTTTCATATATCCTGGTATTTGCTAAGTTGTGCTCCATGAATTCTACAGCTATTAGTAGGTATCATATTGAGGGAAGGATTCAATAGTCAAATTAGGAAATGATGAGTAAGTTAGTTTTCTTCTTTTTCTACAGCAGGACTTCTCAGAGCCTTTCTATGCTGATGACATTGTGACTCTTTCCAAAGAGCAGCAGTGACGACTCCAGAATGTCTAGGGAGAGCAAGGGCTTAGTCTCAAACATCTGCTTGCAGCATAAGATACTAGGATATGTCCCTCAGTTACAATTGTTTTTGTACAGTTTTATTTAGAGTATATATTTTGGGGTGATCAGGGGATGCTAATAGACATAATGCAGATGTGTAGAGCCCAAAGCTACCTCTTGGCACTATTATTGATATGTAGCATTTCCACACTTCTTTGGCCACAAAAACATTTTGAATCTGTGTCAGAGGCACATATTTTAGGAAAAAAACAACTCAAAAAGATAGTGTCTCATTATGATCTCTAGTTTTATCAGTGTGCTTGAAAGGGAATTAATGCATGCCCATATTTTCTAGTAGTTTAGGGAGTTTTTTTTCCCTTTTAATGTTTAAATCCAGCTGATATATATTTTTGTATGTGATGGGAGGGAGAGATTCAACTTATTTATTTTGTATTGCAAAATACCAGTTTCCCAAAGCCTTGCATCAAATGTGGCTTTGGTTTTGTTTTCAGGTCCAGAACCCTTCGGATCAACCTACCAAAAGTTCAATATGTAAAACAGATAATTGTGGTTGAAATGGGGCAAGATGAGAGTTATTTCAACCTGCCAGCATCCCTTGCCCCTATTCCCACCCTCCCAACAGGAGATGCTCCAGAGAGTACTTTGAAAACCATTGAGAAAATTAATCCCCACATAAATGAGTTGACATACCACATCTGTAATATGCTACATTAAAATTTTTACCTGTTCCAATTATTTTTCTATTTTTCTGTCAATCTCCTATTTTAATTTATGGAGCCTAACAGCTTTATAATATAACAAAAAAATTGAAACATCTCATAAGTAAAATAACAACATGGGGTGTTTGGAGGCCTGTAAAATTAGCTTATTTCTTTAGAATAATGTCCATTATTGGCAAGAGTTGACTAAATACCTTCAATGTAGAGAAGATTAACTTGGTAAAACTACGTAGTATTGGTCAATAATTTGTTAATGTGTGTCACAAGTTTACAATGTTGATGTTCTTTGATCCCCTGAAACACTTTTAGGATTTAACCCAAAAGAAATAACAAGAAATGCCTGAAAAAATGTATATTGATAATGTTGAAAATGATCCAAATGTTTAACGATGTGGGGCTAGTGAAATGAATCCTTGGCACAGCCATAAGACAGGATACTCTTCAGCTATTACAGTGATGTTGTGAAAAGAAGAAATATACCACGCCACACATCTTAATTATATTGTCTTATTTTAAGTCTAACAATATTCCTAGATGCTAGGTGTCATTATTCCCATTTATAGATGAGAAAACAGAAGTAAAGTTCAAACAGCTAGTAACGCCGCGTTGCTGGAACTCAGCCCACGTTTGCTCTCAATCCTTGTTCTTCATCACTGTCCTAATCATATGGGAAAATATTCACTGTTTACTGATAAGTTATTGTTTTAAACACTTTAACTGACAACAAACAAAAAATTCCCTCCTATAGGCAATCTCTTCCTTTTCAAAGTTGCTTATGCTTGGTCATTTTTCCCCCCAAATGAATCTGCCTTTATACATTCTTAAATTGATTTTGGAAGTATTAAATGCTTGCTCTAAGAATTCAGACAATACTGAAGATTATAAAGTAGCTGCACCTTTAATTCTAAATTATATTTCTGTGTATGATTAGATATACTTATTCCCTCAATTCTATCTGTTGCTCTAATGTCAACTTACAGGCCCTGGATGGAGTTGGAGACGGACCAGAAAGAGCCTGAGTGGAGGGATGTAGGTCTGGATGGCTGACTTTCAACACAGAAGCGTCCGTTTTGTAGGTGGTGTGGCATGGTGGTCAGAAGCGCTGGTTCTGGAGCCCCACTGGCTAGATTGAGTCCCAGCTTTTGAACTTGGGTGACTTGTTTGTTCTCTTGGTGCCTCAATGTCTTCATAAAATGAAATTCATTGTACTTACCTCGTAAGATTGTGGTGGTGATGATTAAATTAGTTAATACAGATTTAATTAGTACATACAGAACCGTGGCTGGGACATTCTATAGTAAGTGCTCAATCATTAGCTCTAATTGTCAGGATGACGATGCACATATTCCGAGATGAGGAAAGAGAAGAAAAATAAGAGCGCTTACTATGTGCTATGATCTCCCCATTTGATCTCTGTGAGTTAGATAGATATTTTTATTCCCTTTTTGTACAGATGAGGAATCTAAAATTCGGGGAGGTTACATATGGAAGCAGAGGAAGGAATCATTAGACCCGTTTTTAGGACTAAGGACAAGATAAATATTGAAAGCCATCTGGCCATGAGATAGCAAAATGCTGAGGAATGAGATAAGAAACAGGCCTGCAGAGTCACGCCACCCTTTAGGACCAAGGGACAGTGTTTTAATATTCAGGATTGGGTGGGTGACCAAGCCAGTGTCAGAAAAGTGCTTTGGAAACCCAGCTGTTTTTATGCTAATTGTATTTTCTGTAAATACTTCCTATTTTGTTTTCCCTTAGTATGTACTAAAATTATTTCTGAATTGTCAGACTATCTGATTTGTGTGTTGAGGGAGCAAAACGGGAAAAGGGATCTTTGGCTGTCTTCTGCTGGCGTTTTAGGGGGAGAGTGTCTGTCAGACACCAGGTATGCTGGGCTTCAAATGCCAGAGGTCCAAGGGGGAAAAGAAATGCAGGGAGGAAAAGCTGCTTCTCCAGAGGCTTTTGGAGTGTTCTCTAAACTGGAAGGTTTTGAACAATGCTTCCTAGAGGATAGCCTTTCACTTACTCATCTGTCCAGCGTGAGTCATACCCAAGAGTGTTGAGTAAGTGGAATTTTATGGTATTTATGTTTTTGTGACTTTTACAAATACGGTGATGTGGAAAGAGCATGGACTTTGGAGTCAGACAAACCTGAGACAAACTGGCTTTATCACTGAGTAGTTGTGTCATTATGGGCTAGTTAATAACTTCTCTGGGCTCCTTCGTCTATAAAATAGGAATAATGAATGCTATTTCACAGAATTGGTATGAAAATGAGATGAGGCAGCAAAAATGAAAGTGGATGGTAAAACCTCTGGTACGCTTACCGGCAGGCGATTGTACCTTTCCTTTCTCTGTCAGATTGTGAGTTTGGGTGAGCATTTGGCCATGCCTTATATTTATTGTTATATTTTTCTACTATACCCAGTGCTGCAGTACTTTGCTTACAGTGTGCATCCTATAAATACCAACTGAATGATGTTAGCATACTTGCATAGAAACTGAATAATGGGTAAACAATTTTATGTGTTTAAGTTTTTTTTTCATATTTCAATTACAGTTGACATTCATTATATTAGTTTCAGGTGTACAGCATAGTGGTTAGACATTTATATAACTAATGAAGTGATCCCCCCCTAGATCTAGTAGGACCCACCTGGCACCATGGATAATTATTAAGCTATTATTGACCATATTCCCTAGGCTGTGTTTCACATCCCCATGGCTAATTTTTTTCTCTCTTTTTTTTTTTTTTCAAGTCAAGTTGTTGTCCTTTCAGTCTTAGTTGTGGAGGGCGCAGCTCAGCTCCAGGTCCAGTTGCCGTTGTTAGTTGCAGGGGCACAGCCCACCATCCCTTGCGGGAGTCGAACCGGCAACCTTGTGTTTGAGAGGACCAAGGTTGTGTTTGAGAGGACCACAAGGTTGTACTCCAACCAACTGAGCCATCTGGGAGCTCAGCGGCAGCTCAGCTCAAGGTGCTGTGTTCAATCTTAGTTGCAGGGGGAGGAGCCCACCATCCCTTGTGGGACTCGAGGAATTGAACCGGCAACCTTGTGGTTGAGAGCCCACTGGCCCATGTGGGAATCGAACCGGCAGCCTTCGGAGTTAGGAGCATGGAGCTCCAACCACCTGAGCCACCAGGCCGGCCCTGTTTCACATGTTTTTGTCCTTTTACTACATATGATTAGATCTATAGTTATTGAATTTTCATTATTTGTTGAGATTTGCTTCGCGACTCAGTACATGGTGACTTTTACAAATGTTCCATACAGCCTGAGAAAAAAAATGTGTGCTCTTTAATTCTTCAAATAAGCCAATAGCTGTAAAGCACTCACAATAGTAACACTATAAGCACCAGATAGTGTTAAATTTTAAAAGTAATCACATGGTGTACAGTTATATATAAGTCCACTAGCTCAAATTTAACTCTCGTTCAAATTCTGTATATTTGAGCTCTCAATTTTTAGACAAGTGTGTTAAAAGCTCCCTGTGATTATGTGGATCTGTACATATATGCATGTATTCCGCCAGCTCACTCCCTGGCATGCGAGTGAGAAATCCTGGTCGTTTGTCTGGATCTCATCCCCTGATGCTTCTTGTTAGTGAGCGCTGTGTTTCACTGCACAGCGGAAAACTAGGACGGAAATCAGGGCACTGATGGAGCGGAAAAGGCATCACAGAAATGGAAGTTGATGAATTCAAACACACTGAGAATCCCAGGGGGTTGACAGCTCCCTTTTGTAAGGTTTTGCTCTGCAACCTAATCAGCACTTGCTACACTCTGATATTTCTCCTCTCAAATGCCCTCTGCTCCCTCAACCCTAATTCTCTGACGTATAAGCCAACTTTTTAAATAATATTCACCTACTTCCTTCTTTCCATTATTTCAAAATGAGAGTTCAATATTCATATGATTCTTAAGAGACTGGAAGTTTGGGAAAAAATGTTTAACTGATTCAATGAAAATTGGATATTGTTGACTGTACAATGGTAGATAGAAGCATGGAGAAACGGGGGAAAAATAGACATGAAACAAACAAACCCAAATAAATTGCTGAAGGAGAAAAGAACTGCTTCTGTACGGGAGAAAACAATGCATGGGGGGGGTGTTCTGTGAAGAAGCGCTGGGGAGGCTGTTCCAAGAGGAGTGACCAACTCGGGGAAGGTCATGGGCCAGGACAGACCTTGGCCCCTGAAGGGCTGAAAGAAGCCACGGAGATGGGAGTATAGTGAGTGACCAAGAGGAGGCGGGAGACCCAGGGGCTAGCTCACGTATGAGCCACGTTAGAGCTTTTGATTTTAGTCTAGGAATTGGAATCTATTGAGGGTTTTAAGCAGAGATGACCAGAATCTATCGTTTTAAATGTAACTCCAGCTAGGTAGAGAATGACTAGAGAAGATCAAGAATGAAAGCAGGGATACCATTCAGAGCAACTTTGGCAAATGAAGGTTTTTGATGACCTCAGAGTGTATTTCTCACTTTTCAACGAGTTTACTAAAACCGCAGTGGCAAATAAATCAGGCTTAAACTAACTTCATCTGTAAAGAATTGTTGAGATAGTTCATGGTGACCATCACAGACTCTTCACAGGTCTGAAAGATCTGGAGTTATAACCATAACCCCACCCCAATTTAAATTTTGTGGGAATTTTGTAAAAACTTTATTTTGAAAAATTTAAAGTTCCATAAAAAGAGAAGAGTACACTAAATTCCCATCACCTTGGGAATCAATTAGTCAGTGATTGTTAAGTTTGCTGACATTTACTTCATGTGTCATTTTTTTTCTTCCTTTGCTGAAATGTTTAAAAGCAAATCCCAAATATGCAGTTTTGTTCCTTCATATAGTAAGGATCCATCTTTAAAATATGAACATTTTCTTACATATCACAAAGCCATATTTATTGCCAGCAGCTAATACCAATTCCATAGCCAAATTTCCTTGACGTCTCAAAAATGTCTTTTAATAGTTGGTTTGTTCAAATCAGCATCTAAATAAGATCCACAAAATGCCTTTAGTTGTTAGATCCTTTAAGTCTTTTAATCCAGGGCACTGCTTTTTTCTCTTTTTTCTTTTTCCTGTTTTCTTTCTTTTTTTTTTATTGATTAAAAAATATGTATGTCATTGAGTTGTAGAAACTGGATTCATTTTCCTGTAAAATGTCTAAATATTTCATAATAAAAGGTCTTTTAAAAAACAAAACAGAACAAAACAGAAAAACACGAGGACAAAATAAGGGGTTTGAGTCTTTAAACTTCCAGTAAGTCAGGCCGTCTCTCTGGAATGTTCTTTGAAGTGTCTGGCATAAGCACAGTCCAGTGACCCATAAACATTCACCACACTTGGCATGCAGATGCAAGCTGTTAAATAAAAGTCCTTGTGCCTAACGTTTTAATTTTGTCGTTCAGTCTTCTCAGGTTCTTGACATGCTTACTCACTGTGATTTTTTTCTACTGTTATTAAATTAACAGAATCTGAAAACAGCAGTTTCTGAAATGTTTTTAAAAACAAGACAATGCTTCGGTTTGTTAACCTCAGACTTCTTCACCTCAGACATCAGAAAATTAAAAATAGTTCAACTGGAGGTAGTCAGTTCAGTAAAAGCCAAGTTTGGTTCCACTTGAGGGATGCTCAGGAGCCGTGTTTTCCTCACCTCGATGACTGTCTCCCAGAAGGAATGACTTTGATTTCTTTGCTATCGTTAGCTTCTGTTACTAGTGGAGCAGAAGAGAGTCTTATTACCTGCGGTAACTAGAATTAGATCACCAGTTCTTTTGGCTTTGTTGTTTCAACAGCTTGTAGGGCACGCTTTATTGCCAATTTATAGCAAAAGGACTTTAAAATATTCATCTAATGTTAATCACTTTGAATTGTTTATAAGTTTGATGATGCAAAGCAACGGTACAATTCCAAATCAAGCATAAACCATATTTACCGAAAACTGGACATTTAATGTGATTTCACTTCTACAAAACAAACGGCAGTATCTTCTTTGAAGCTGTGCTCCCCCATTCTGGGCTTAATCCTGGCTCTCTCACTTACAAGCTAGAGAAACCGTTTAACTTTTCTGAGCCATAGTTTTCTCTCGGGAAATGGACATACCCTCCTTAATTTATAGGGACTTAGGGATAACAAATGAGACTGACTTTAAAGTGTAGCTTGAGTAAATCTGGGTGTGTCTGTTGGATCAGGCCCTTAAGTAGGAGGCGTTTGAAAGAGATACTTGGTGAGTATTAGTTACTTTGCGATGAAAACCACAGGATTGGGGGCCAGGATCCTTGAGTTCTCGATCAGCTACCTACTGCGGCTTCAGCTGCCCTCTCTTGGTCCTCGTAACAGGTTAGCGTGCAGAGGACCAGGCCGGACCGACACTAGCCAAAGACACTGGAGCCTTTAGGTAATGTTTGGAATGAACTGGGCCTAAAATTGGAAGAGTAGGAAGAGCTCTGATGAGTCACCGAATCCAATCTCCCAACCATTCGAGGGAATTCTGCCATGTCCCATAATTTACCCACTCTCCCAGTGGTTGACGGTTAGGTTGTACCGTCAGGGTTAGGTATGCCCATATTGTCCCCTTCACAAAGTTTATGTGACTTTTTTGGTACGTATCTCTTTGGGCACATTTAGGAATATTTCAGGTCTCTGGATTTCAAGAAGTGGAATTACTGGGTCAAAAGAAACACATTTAAAATGTTGATTAAGGCTTTCCAATTTGCCACCCCAAAAGCTGTAGACTTCCACCTACAGTGTACGGGCATATTCGTACACTAACACAAGATGCTATTAATCTTTTACAGTTTTCTATTCTGATAGGCAGGGGCCTGCTGAGGTGGGGCAGTGGGAGCAGCCTGCCCCTGTAGAGAAGAATATTTTACCAGTGACATATTTTGGAATCACTGGAGCATGATGAAATGTTTTATTATTATTTTTAAAATTCTCTACAGACAATGCACCCTTTTAGTGCCTGCCCTCCTTCCTGCCGACGGCTCACATTGAGCGGGATATCCCGTCTTGGTGTACCACTGCTGATAAGTGAAAAAGCCATCTTGCTTTCATTTGCATTTCTCTGATTATTGTGAGGTTGAACATATGCTTGTTTATTGGAAATTTGTATTTATTTCTCGCTGAATTGCCTATTCATATCTTTGGACTGTTTTGTGGGGTTTTTTTTGGCTATTTTCTTTTTCTTATTGTTTTAAAAGAACTCTTTATAATTCGAATATAACCCTTTGTTGCCCATGTTGCAAATATTTTCTCTCTGTCACTCATCTTTTAACATTATGGTCTCTTGCTATTTAGAAGTTATGTTGGTGTTTGGGGGAGGGTACCAATGAGTTTTTATGACATCTAAATTCATTTAAAATTAGGAATACTAGGAACTAGGAATACGTTCCAAAAACTTATCAAAATGCCAAGTGGGAAATCCGCTGTGCTTATTTGAGCAGGGGCAATGCCCAGGACCAAAGCGAAGCAAAGCAAAAGACTCCAGGGTGCCCTTTCCTGACTCCCTCTACTGGCCTCCCAACTCCTATCTCCCACCCTATGCGACTGCTCCCCTGGGATTCCTAGTGGAGAAGGAAGAACATAAGGAAAGTCAGGGCTCTATACAAGTGTTTAATCTTTACATAATCTAAACAACTCATCATGGCTTCTAGGGTTTGTGTCAGGCTCTGGAAGTTCTTTCCTACTCAAAGTCTGTAAAGATATTTTTCTATATTTTTTTTACAAATAGTTTTATTGTTTTGGTTTTGTGCATTTAGATCTTCAAATCGCCCATAATTTATGAGTAATTATGCCTTGTATTGTTTATATTGAATAATCTAGTCTTCCCCCACCTATTTGAGATGCTAACTGAGCATGTGTGAACGCCTATAAATATGAATGTGGGTTATTTTCTGGGCTCTCTTTCACTCCATTGATCTAATTATCTTTTCCTCTTCACTACCACACTACCCTATTTACTATATAGCTTTATTGTTCCTTTTACTGTCTTGCAGGCTAAGTCTTATTGTGTTACAATTGTTTTATAAAACTTTCTTGACTATTTTCAAACCTTTACTCCTCCAGATAAGCTAGAGAATTAACTTTTAAATTTAAAAAATTCCATTGGGATTTTTATAAAAATTGCGTTTAATTTACAGATCAATATGGGGGAGAACCGACTTTAAAACATATTGAGGCTTCTTATCTTGGTGTAACTCTCCACTTAAAAAGATCTTTGTATGTCCTTCAATAAGATATTATAGTTTGTTTTAATGGGTTTTGAACATTTCTATTGATTTTGTTTCTAGGTATTTTATAGTTGTGGTTATAATGAATGGGATATTGTTCCATTATATTTTTGAACTGGTTCTTCCTCATTCATAGAAAAATTATGACTTTTGTATATTCCTTTTGTATTTAACATGTTGTATTACTATACTTTGTTTACTTAACATCTCCCTCATTTCTGGGCAATAGGTTGTTCCCAAAATTTGAAGTGCGTAATTAGCATTGCTATAAACATACTTAATCAGGTAATATTTTTTTTATTTTTATTTATTGGGGTGACAATTGTTAGTAAAATTACATAGATTTCAGGTGTACAGTTCTGTATTACATCATCTATAAATCCCGTTGTGTGTTCACCGCCCAGAGTCAGTTCTCCTTCCATCACCATATATTTGATCCATCAGGTAATATTTTTCCCTTTAAATTTCTTGCCACAGATGGGAAAAACAGATTAAAAGGTACATGTAACCTTATAACTTTTATTACATATTGCTCTGAGGAATCTCCTGAACTCCTAGCCCCCTTTCTAATTCTGCTTGTAATAACATCAGCACATAAATAACAATGATGAAGATAATGATGACGAGGATGATGAGACCTTTTGTTGAGTCCGGTGTTGTGCTCTGGGAACATGTCTTTTCTTGTTTGATCCTCACAATGAGTCTATCAGATGCAGTTGCTGTCTTGTATGTACAAATAAGGAAACTGAGGCGCAGAGATAGAGGGTCACGTATTTGCACTCACAGCTGGTAAGAGGCAAAGTCAGGTGTGTTGTGTTCCATGGTCAATACTTTCTTCCTGTGTCATCTCCAGTACCCATTCTTCTCATTTTTCATTTGAAACCTTGAAAGGCATATGAGAAAGTGATTTTATCTTGCATTTATTAACTAATAAGTAGGCCGTTTGATAACATACTTGTTAATCTGCTTTTTCATCTTTTTTCACTTATCCAATAGACTAGTGATGTTAATTATATATTTGTAACAACTCTATGTAGTAGACAGAAAGTTTTTAAAGATTATGTTCTTCCCATACCTTTATAAATATTCTTGGGTTTTCTTGCCCAGTGAGTCTTCCTTTCCGCTATTTATCCTAATTTATGTCTTCTGTAAATTTTTCTCATCTGAAAATTCTGATACCAGTATGTAGAATAGTATATTAAATAGTTGTGGTTACATAGGACACATTTATCTCATTAACGTAGTAGTAGTAATAGTAGTAATAGTAGCAGTAATAGTTAATATTAATAACAGCTTTCAAATACTGAGTGCTTACCAAGTGCTAAGGACATTATATACATAATCTCATTAAATCCTCACTACAATCCAATGAGATATTATCTTTGTTTTACAGATGAAGAAATAAACTAAGATTTATCAACTTGCCCAGTGATACACAGTTAACAAAAGAAGAGCCTGTCATATTCCACAACCCGTGTTCTGAACAACAGTATTGCCTCGCCCTCCATCATGTATAAAGTTGATTCTCTCTGGGGAAAAAAAAAATATGAGAAAACTATTGTGTTAAGGAAAAAAAATACTTCCGTACAAATTTATTTCCTTTACATTTATTTAGGATGACTGGCTGTTTAAAAAATTGACATACAATTAACCTATGACATTATATTTCAGGTGTACAACATAATTGGATATTTGTATGTATTGCAAAACGATCACAATAAGTCTAGTGAAAATCCATCACCACACGTAGTTACAGAATTTTCATACCAATTTCTTAAAGGCTAAGATATTTTTGATTTTATCTTTTCTTTTTTAACATTTATAAAGAACCGTGCCATCTCCCTTGTCTATCCTAGCTTCTCCTACCTCTTGGTGGGGGTGGGAGTGGGAGGCATCTCTGGGTATTGCCACTCTGGTCTCTAGGGGGCACTGTTTCCCTTTTAATATTGTGGCTCAAGCATTTGACCCATAATTCCCTTGAGTACAGATAAGACCAGGGAAAATATTTAAACAAAAGTTTACAAAAGGCTCCAGATGAACAGAAGGCAAATGAGTACAGGGAGTAATACACAACTACATAATTCGGTTCACTAAATGCAGTGTAGGCATTTCAGCATTTGACACTGTGAAAGGGTTTTTCCCTACCTTGCTTCCCACTGCACGCGCAAAGCACCAGCCAGTTTTTTTCTATCCTGCATTATGTCCTCAAGCAAGCAAAATTCTTCAATAACTAGCCCCAAGGCTAGTTCCAGCTAAGGGCTTCCTCCCCAATTCTAGTTTCCAGTTTTAGTGTCTGCCTCTTCCCTAGATGCTAGACGCTAAGTACGTCAGCGCTCTTGGAAGATGGCACTGCCTATCCCTTTACAGTGGTTGTAGTTTTCCCTTGTTGTTGTAGGATACTAATCTATGCCCCTGCATGTCTTGCTTAGTATGCCAACAATGCCAGGCTCTGACTGCTTGTATTAATTATCTATTGCATAACAGATTACTCCAAAACAGAGACTTAAAAGAACAAATAATTATTTTCTGACAGTGGCTGTGGATTAGTAATCTGGGTGCAGCTTTGCTGGATGCCCCTGGCTTAGGGTCTGTGACAAGGCTACAGTCAAGGTTTTGGCCAGGGCTGAGGTCATCTCCAGACTCCAATGAGGGAAACTCTGCTCTTTAGCTCACACGCGTGAACATTGGAGGCCTTACATCTTTTCTGACTGTTGGCCAAAGACTTCCTTTCCTTTCCAAGCAAGTCTCTTTATAAGGCAGCTTATAATATGACAGCTGTCTTCCCTCAAAGTGAGTGAGAGGAGGCTCAAGACGGAAGCCACAGTCTTTTTTATAACCTCATCTTGGAGGCAATATCCCGTCACTTGTGCTATATTCAGTTACTTAGAAGTAAGTGAGGGCCAGCCCGGCCGGTGGCTCAGGTGGTTGGAGTGCCGTGCTCCTAATGCCGAGGTCGCTGGTTCAATTCCCACGTGGGCCAGTGAGCTGTACCTTCTACAGCTAAGGTTGTGAACAACGGCTCTCCCTAGAGCTGGGCTGCTATGTGCTGCCATGGAGTGGCTGGTGGCTAGTGTGAGTGACTGGCAGCCATCATGAGCAGCCGGCGGCCAGCGAGAGCTGCTGTGAGCTGGTGTGAGTGGCCGACTTACAACTGGTGACCGACTGCCTCAGCCAGGGAGAGCGCAAGGCTCAGAATACCAGCTTGGGCCAGGGAGCTGTGTCCTACACAACTAGACTGAGAAACAACGGCTTGAACCGGAGTGGGGGGGGCGGGGTGGAAGAAGGGGTGAAAAAGGAAAAAAGAAGTAAATGAATAAGTCCAGCCACAGTCACCTGGAGGGGATTACACAAAGGAGTGAATACCAGGAGGCAAGAAGCATTATGGGCCATCTTAGAGACTTTCTCCCATACCACTCTTTACCCAAGCTATTTGCCATGGTTGTATTTGCAGCAAGCAGTCTTGGGGGATAAAGTGAGATCTCCCTCTAGGACAAAGAGCAGGCTTAGCTTGCTGCCTGCTAGGAAAGCATTGGGTTCCCCAAGCTCATTGTTCCCCCACTGCATGTGCGGCATCTATCTGGGCCCATTAGCATCACCCCTGGGGAAGTTGAGGGCAAAAGGGGTTGATGCAAATATTCTGATATTCATGTTTTTTATGTTGTGCTGTGAGTAAAAAAGTTCTTTTTTCTCTGACTCAGACATCTTGTGTTTTCTTTCAGCATCTAGGAAACAGTAACAGGCTAATTTGTTGACTTATAAGTAAGTAGGAAAAAAATCAAATCATAGACCTGAAAGTCTGACTCAACAGGAAGACCTGATCAGAATTGTGTCCAGGCCTGTGAGACCAGCATTCACACAAGAGATCCATGTAAACATTATTCATTTTATATGACCAACCCTTATGCGCCGGTATTACTGGAAGAGTTTATGGACATAAACTCTCTTAATCCATTAGGTAATCACTATTAAAAATCCTTATTTTACAGACGAGGGAGAAGAGACACAAAGATATTAATTTGCTTCAAGTCATGCAGTTCGTAAGTGTCAGAGCCCCGTATTCAACCAGAAACAAACACAAACAGTCTAGCTACAGCGTCCGTGATCCACTGTATCGTGTTAACTGTGTCAAGGGTTGAGGAGGGGTGGGACCGAAATAAGATAGGGAGAAATGACAAAATAGAGAGTTAATTCCTCAAAACGTCTGTTGAAATCATCATTTAGAGTGTTTTATTCCTCCCATTGTAATGTTATAGTTTTTATTGTGTTATTTGTGGTAGAAAAATAAACACTAACAGTCATATTGATAAATGCTTTGATTTGGTGTGCTATATTTCACTTGCTATTATTTGATTTAGAAAATTTGCTCTATATTCAGCGTCTGAAGGTAAAAATGCATTGTATACACAAAAACCTAGACAAAAATGGATTGTCTACATGGAGTTTATAGCAGCTTTATTCAAATGGCCCAAACTTGGAAGCAACCAAGACCTCCTTCAGTAGGTGAATGGATAAACTGTGGCACATCCATGGGGTGGAAGATTATTCCATGCTAAAAAGAAACGAGCTATTAAGCCGCAAAAAGTTGGGAGGAGGGGCTTAACTGTGTATTACCAGGTAAAATAAGTCAATTTGAAAAGCTTATATACTGTGTGATTCCAACTATGTGACAATCTGGAAAAGGCAAAACTATGGAGACAGTAAAAAGATCAGTGGCTGCCAGGAATCAGCGGGAAGGAAGGGATGACTTCCCAGAGATTCATGGAGCACAGAGGATTTTTAGGGCAGTGAAACTATTCTGTATGAGGCTACAATGGTGGATACATGTCATTACCCATTTGTCCAAACCCACAGAATGTACAACACCAAGAGTGAACCCTAATGTAAACCGTTTTTGGATGCTAATGATGTGTCAATGTAGGTCCGTTGATTGTAACAAATATACCACTATGATGGGAGATGCCAGTGGTGGCGAAGGTCGTGCATGTGTGGGGACAGAAGTGTATGGGAACTCTGTACTTTTTACTCAATTTTGCTGTGAACCTAAACCTGCTCTAAAAAACAAAGTCTACTTTTTTAAATGCTTTGAAAATTACAGTGTACTTTAAAATGTAAAATATCAATAGTGTGTGTAGTAAGTTTTTCACTCTATAACTCACTCTATAACTGTTCAAGTACCCCAAGCCCTCGGCCTCACCCTTCTGCCTATGACCGCCTCCTTTCCTTAGCAAGTGTAGGTGGCATGACCTTCTCTTGGGCGCTCTTCCTCTGCTCCACTGTCATTATCTTGAACCTCCCCAACCCAGGTCCAATCCAGCTGTCTGCCTCCTCCGTGGCTGCAGAGCTCTGCTGGGGGAAAGTCAAGTGCTGAAGACGATGTCTACCATGGAAACTGCCATCTCCTACATCAGCTCATTCCTCAGTGTTCCCTGCAACTGTGTTTCTCGAATCAGAGCTTTCTACTTCAAATGTGTATCAGTAAGTGTTAGCATTAGTTTTATTGTTTTTTGGGGGTTTTTTAAAGATTTTATTGGGGAAGGGGAGCAGGACTTTATTGGGGAACAGTGTGCACTTCCAGGCCTTTTTTTCCAAGTCAAGTTGTTGTCCTTTCGATCTTAGTTGTGGAGGGTGTCATTCAGCTTCAAGTTGTTGTCCTTTCAGTCTTAGTTGTGGAGGGCGCAGCTCAGCTCCAGGACCAGTTGCTCAGCTCCAGGTTTAGTGGCAGGGGGCACAGCCTACCATCCTTTGCAGGAGTCAAACCAGCAACCTGTGGTTGAGAGGACGCGCTCCAACCAACTGAGCCGTCCGGGAGTTCAGCGGCAGCTCAGCTCAAGGTGCCGTGTTCAATCTTAGTTGCAGGGGGCAGAGCCCACCATCCCTTGTGGGACTCAAGGAGTTGAACCAGTAACCTTGTGTTGAGAGCCCACTTGCCCCTGTAGGAATCGAACCGGCAGCCTTCGGAGTTAGGAGCATGGAGCTCCAGCTGCCTGAGCCACCGGGCCGGCCCCAGTTTTATTGTTTTGATATTCCACTATTTTGAATAAATACATTTGAAGTTTTATGCCATTTCTTCTTGCTCTACAGACACAGTCACGTGCCGCTTAACACAAGGATATGTTCTGAGAAATGTGTTAGGTGATTTTGTTGTGGGAACATCATGCAGTGCACTCACACAAGCCTAGATGGTTTTGCCCACTACTGTAATTGTATGTGCTATACTTTTATATGATTGACAGTGCAGTAGGTTTGTTTACACCAGTATTGCCACAAACACATGAGTAATGTTACAATGGCTACAATGTCACTGGGTGATAATTATGGATGTCAGCTCCATTATTATCTTAATGGGACCACCATGGTGCATGTGGTCCATCACTGACCGAAACATTATTTGGTGCATAACTATATTATGTCAACTTTTCGCACATATATAAAATTGGATTCACGTTATTAAGCTGTATGCTATTAAAATAACATATAATCTGGCTACTAATTATCGCATGTAGAAATATGGCAAATAAGCATATCTATCAATGAAGATTCGCCCAAGAGTGCTTATACATTAGCAAAGAGGAGAGGGAAAAATAACATGTGGGTTAATATGTTTAGAATTGCTTTAATTATTGGTTAGATTGCTCTGTTTAAGAAGATTCTGTGGAAAAGTTGAGTCATACTCCCTTCTCTGTTGTGCCTCAATGCCCTAGAATAAGCATCCCTTGCTCTTAGATTAGGGCACCTCTTCACTCAAGGAGCGCAATCTAAATCCAGTCCAACCCATCTACAACTTCTCTTTTAGCGTGACTATGGACCAATCCCTAGCTCAGTAATGATCCCTGGGGTCTCAAATTGGCAGCCCAGGGGGCAGATTTACTTGATAGATGTGGCTTATTTGGCCTGCACAGTGTTTTAAGAAAATCTGAATTCATTCCTAGCATTTTGAAATTATGCCATTTCACATGACAATGTATATTGCTAGGTTTTATGGAAAAATTAATAGATCTGATAGCAGCTGTCAGTTTTTCACTTTATAGAGGGCATGCACCTCTTGCCACTCAAGAAGACTGTCAGTTGCTATTTATCATCTCACTTTCACTTTTTCTGACATTCAGCATCTGTGTCAGATGCTTTTGGCATTTGAGTTTGTAAACTCTTCTATGCCTGGTCCGTGATGCCTCTCACCCAGCACCACCCACTGACATTGGAGGCTCTGTGGTGTTCTAGAAGGATCAAATAAAATGGACTCGGCTTTGCCACTGTCCTCTTGTGTGATCTGGGTGGGTCTATTTCACCTCTTCGAACTTCTACTTCTTTATCTGTAAAATGGGGATAGTGATGGTGAGGATTAAAGGCAGCAATGTGCATAATGTGCTTCTGGTGACACTGAGAAGAGGCAGGATCGCTCAGTGAGTGTGGTCTGCCTCCACAGACAGCCTCTGTCCTCACCTCTCAGGGAGATGACAGGGCCTCTCCTGTTAGTCTCAGGCAGCTTTAACTCAAAATTAATTTGTATGATATTCTTAGGTGTCTAGACACAAATAAGAAAATCATAAGAAACTGAATAGTATGTAATATTTATTTCCTATAATTTTCAGCTGCTACCATCATCAAGGAACCATAATGGGCTGAGCTGTTAGCCAGTAGCACCCCTATTGCTTGGAGGATAATCTTACTGTGCGGTAAGTCAAATTCTTGCAATTAATTATATAAAGAAAACAAAAATAAAAATGTTTGTGAGTTAGCATGGTTTCTACAACTGGAAGGAAAAAAGACAATTCTCCATACGCCCATACTTACCCAAGTTTTGTAGGGCTCCTTATTTATCTATATATCTAATTTGTTTTCTACCTACTGATATAACACGTTACCACAAACTTAGGGACTTAAAACAGCACGAATGTATTACGTTATAGCTCCATAGGTTAGAAGTCAGCCATGGTTGTCACGGAGCTAAAATCGGTGTGTCAGCAGGGCTGCCCTCTTTTATTGGAGGCAGGCGGTGTGAATCTCTTCCCTTGCCTTTTCCAGCTTCTAGGTGCTGCCCACATTCCTTAGCACATAGCCCCCTTCTTCAGCTTCAGAGCCAGCAATGTTACATCTCTCTGACCATTCCTCCATAGTCACGTCTCTTTCTCTGACTCTGTTTTATTACCGCTATCTTCCACTTTTAAGGACCTTGGGCCCGCCCAGAAAATCCAGGGTCCTCTTCCCATCTTAAGGCCAGCTGATTAGCAACCTTAATTCCATCTGCAACTTTAATTCTTTTTTAAAATTAATTTTTAATTGAGGTGTAATTGACATATAACATTATATTAGTTTCAGGTGTACAACATAATGATTCACTATATCTGTATATTGCAAAATGATCACCACAGTACGTCTAGTTAACATCCATCACCACACAGTTACAAATTTTTCTTGTGATGAGAAAGTTTAAGATCTACTCTCCTAGCAAGCTTCAAATATACAATACAGTATTATTAACTACAGTCACCATGCTGAACATTATATCTCATGACATTTATTTTATAAGTGGAGGTTTGCACCTTTTGACCCCTTCACCCATTTCCTACCCCCCAACCTCCCCCCAACCCCTGCTTCTAGCAATCACTAATTTGTTCTTTGTATGTATGAGTTATTTTTGTTTTGATTATTTTTAGATTCCACATGTAAGTGAGATCATAATGGTATTTGTCTTTCTCTGTCTGACTTATTTGACTCAGCATAATGTCTTCAAAGTTCATCTGTGTTGTCTATGCAACCTTAATTCTTTGCCATATCATGTAACATATTCACAGGTTCTGTGGACTAGGATGTGGATTTCTTTTGGGGGGGGTGGGGACATCATTCTGCCTCTCATAATGAATATGTATTTTATACATGTAATATGTATGTAATTTATATATATTATATATATATATAATTTAAAATTTTAACCATATATTGTGTTCTTACTGTGTGATTATCTCATTTAATCCTCACATCAGTCCTGTGAAATAAGAACTGCTTTTATGAATGAGAAAACTGAGGCCGGGGAGTTAGGAATTATGCCTCGGTCCAGAGCTGGTCAGCAGCAGAGTGAGATTCAAACCCAGGGCTGTTGTCCTCTAAAGCCATGTCCTTAATCACTACATTATACTGAAATTTGTTCAAGTTGGATTTTTCTTTTTATTTTCTAAGGAAATTATTATTATAGCAAAAATTGGATTTTTCTGTGGGAGGGATAGCCCAAGGAGCATGTATCAATTAAAATTCGAATGACGATATTATCTCTTTATTGCCTTAATGTGCTGTTTATTTTTCTAAAATTTTATGTCATCACAGACTTTTGTAACTAATTTTGACTTTTCATACCATGCCCCAAATTTCTGAACTGTTAGTACAGTTTTAAAAAGTCAAGTGTATATAGGTTCTTCCCAAGGCTGTGAGCTTTGACTTTGCTTATCTGCAGAGTTTAAAAGTAAACGAGACCCCAGGAGGTCATGTGGTCCTGTTTCTGGCCTTAAATACCTCAAATCATCACGTTTTCTTGCTATTTAGGGAAATGATGGTATAGGATTCCATTTAGGCATGCAGGGAATTTTAATTTCTATGATCTTAATTTCCAGCAGTATTTTCCTCTACCTGTTTTTCATATGATTGTTCTGCAGTGCAAATAAGTAGCAATTAAAAGTAATTTATCCCAGTCATGGGTTGAAATTATAAGTCATGAAATGAAATTTGAAAGAGGTGGTTGAAGCCAAATAACATGCCTATAAAACTTTCAAACAGTGTGTTACTAGGCTTGAAGAAACATAGCACAAGGCAAAAGGGGTAAGATGTTTAAAAAGGCGATGTATTGAGGAATACATTCAATAGTATAAGGACAAAATAAGGTGTTTTTCTCAGTTCTCATTTTATCATGTTCTAGCATGGATATAAAATCCTTTTGTTGAAAGCACAGTACATCTTTGTACCTTGAAACTTCCCTCTGTCTAAATTCAGTGCTTTGCATAGGAAATGTTTGTTGAATCAGAAATATTTATGTTCCCACATGATTGCATTAAAAGCACTTTGCAGATATCTAGAAAGGAAAATAAGTAATAAATGGTTTATTTAAACGACATGAAAAACGAAGTGGGTGTTAAAATGACCAGTTTCAAATTCAAAGCCCAATCCACAGCAGATCATTATCTGTGGAAAGGCCTGGGAGTGGAAGTAGGGGAAGGAGCTGAGAAGCAGCTGATTCTGTGGAATTTAGTTGTGAGAATAGTTCCTTATTATATGTTTCATAAATGATTTAAACTCCTTTTCATGGGTGGGGATTATATTTTTCATTTCTACCTCTCTGAGCCTAGCACAATACCTGGCACACACTAGTAATCAACAAATACTTACTGAAAGAAAAAGGAAGACAACAAAAGACATTAAGTTCTTAGATGACACCAAACCACGGAACAGAGATGGTAGAAGGTAACTAACCTTTTGTTTTTTGAATATGCACTTCATCCTTAAAAATGTTTCAGCATACACACCCACATACAAATTACATATTTGTAACCTCCTATACTAATGTATTATACACATTGTAAAATAGAAACCCCAAATAAAAAAATATGAAATAATCAATATTTTAAAAATAATTTAGTGGTATTTTATTAACAGTATAAGAGCCTTTTTAGTTTCACTTGATGCTTTATTACTTGGTATTTTATTACATTTTAAAAATCTTGGTTTAACACATGTGGCATAGTGATTCAAAGATGTAGTTCTAATTTAGTTTATTCTAATGCTATATTCTAATAGCTGTCATAGCTGGAAAAGATATTTCAAACAGATACTTAGATTGTTATTGATGAAAGGCATTGTTGGTTATATCTATTAAGGTACTTATTTCCATTTTCGATCCCATCAACCAGTTCTACAAAGGTTTTTGTTGAAATTTGACTAGTAAACATCCATTTTCTCTGCTATCAATCAAAAATTCCTGAAGACTAAAGACGTTGCATTTTTTACCTTTTCAACACATTAGTTTAAGACCAACTGAAATTCATTATTTGGAAAAAATATATATATTTTTTAAAAATTTTTTATTGGGGAATATTGGGGAACAGTGTGTTTCTCCAGGGCCCGTCAGCTCCAAGTCGTTGTCCTTCAATCTAGTTGTGGAGAGCGCAGCTCAGCTCCAAGTCCAGTCGCCTTTTCCAATCTTAGTTGCCGGGGGCGCAGCCCACCATCCCATGCAGGAATTCAACCGGCAGCCTTGTTGTTAAGGGCTCACGCTCTAACCAACTGAGCCATCTGATGGCCACTGGAAAACATTTAAACAAATACAAAATTGTATTTCCAAAATTCTTTAGTGTGCATATATTAGAGTTTTAAGAGAGTGCGCGTGCACACACACACACAGAGTTTTTTGCAATGAAATTACATACTGATGGGACTATTTCCAAACATCCTTTTCAAAACTTTCTCCCCAAAGCATTTCTTTCAAAACATATGTACACTAAAGGGGAGAGTGGATGGAGTTACTTTCTCATTCATTGCTAAAGCTTTACCTTAAAAAAAGAGTACTACTCTCTTTCTAAGAGAAATTTGGATCCCTTGTATTTTTGTGAAAGGAAAATGTTTCATTCTTGATATTTAAGTATTATTTTAAATAATAATAACTAGTGCTTCTGTAGTGCTGATTTCAGTGATGGGTTTACTTATATTGACTCACTTAACCTTCAGAACAAACTGAGCCCCAGAGACGTTAAATAACTTGTCCCGGGTTACATGGTGGTGATGGCGGCACTAGTCAGTATGAGGCAGCGTGTATCGAGGAGCAATGCTTTTAATCCTAAAGATCTTGAATACTTTAATAGAAGAAAAAGAGTTCCACAATTGCTCCCCATTTCAGTAGAGTGTTGCATAGATTCTATAGAAAGGATTTGTTTTCACAAAACTAACCACCTCAGTGACCCCCTATACCACATAAAACTGACCTTGGATGCAGGAGAGTTTCCCTTCCAGTGGAAAGCCCACCCTTCTTAGCAAGTGGGTGACTGACTGACAAAGGACTGCATGGGCATGCCAGCTTCAATATGTATGTTAAATAATAGAGCTTGATTTCTTTCTTTTCAGATAAAAAACAAGTGGACGTCGGATATTTTCTTCCTGAACTGAAGCAGATTGTCTTGAGCACCCCTAGGATGTGCACCTTCCATTGTGGATGTCT
Source organism: Rhinolophus sinicus (assembly GCF_057876585.1). Lineage (NCBI taxonomy): Eukaryota > Metazoa > Chordata > Mammalia > Chiroptera > Rhinolophidae > Rhinolophus > Rhinolophus sinicus. The sequence continues at coordinate 13,250,226 of NC_142507.1, read as the reverse complement.
TTTGTCTTAACAAATATGATGAAATTCAAAATCACCCAGGAAAAATACAGTTTTGGTAAAGTAGGTGCAGAGGCAATAGGATAATCAAAGAAACCTCTTACATGTAACTCAAGAAATATAAGTAGGCCCAACAAGTGTTTAGGGTTCAGATTTTAATATCTAATAATAATGACATGCAATTTTAAATGGAAGAATAATTCTAAATTGCGTTATGGGAGTGCAAATTGAAGAGCTGCGAGAGAATGCTCTCACTATACTAAGATTTACCTGATCCTTTTTAGACTTCCATATCTCATACTGAGCATCTCATCTAAAGAAAAATGAGGAGAATTTGGAAAGAATTTGTATGAGAGTCATAAAACATTAAAAAAAGAGGTGTGAGAAAAATTTAAAGAACTGAGGTTGTTTATTCTAGAAAACCTAGAGAATTTAAGGGTCTTCCGGTATATAAAGAGTTATAATCCCTTAAAGTCTGTTTAAATCTTTGACACATCTGGTTGAGCCAGACACAGATTCCTTAGAGATTTAGCTGAGGAAATAACAGCAATGAACCTAAGCCTTTGCATTTGAAATTGGTTCAATCATTAATTGCACATAATTGACAGTAAATAACTGAGTCACCAAATGACTAGTGCTTAAGAAAAGCTATTATTCCGTACTGATAAGCAACTAAAATAATTATTATCTTCAAAGTCTACCTTGTAGGTTTGAGCTCAGAGGCCTAATATGATTCTCTGAGGAACACAGTCACTGCTGACACGACATATGTAAATAAGCTTTGTCAACTATTAACAGACATAGCTTATGCACGTAAGAGAGAGAGAGAGAGAGAGAGAGAGAGAGAGAGAGAGAGAGAGAGAGAGAGAGAGAGAGAGAAGGGGCGATTTATATTTTGTTCTTAATACTCTTAATAACTAGATTGGAAGACCATGAGATTTCCTTACTAGGGAAGGATAATAGTTTTACTTCATACAACTAATGGTCTTAGCAAACTTTAAAGGAATTTCTAGCAACCTTTTATCGAAAAGCTGATGCTAGCTGTTTAAGGATTCTGATCTCCTAACACTTCCCCTTGGTTTTTCTCATGAGTCTAATATAGAAAGTGAGAAAGGCCTATGATCTGAAAAGCCTTATGTAGTTTTGCTTTAAAATTGAGTTTTCCCTTTATTACAAAACACACTTGAACTTCAGGCATTTCAGTTTTGAATTTGAACATTGCTAACTTGACTCAAGAAAGATGTTGAACTTTGGGCTACTCCCATCCCCAGCACATAAAATGAGCACTCTCTGAACCATTTTCTAGACTAAGGAAACAAGTTAATTCTGCTCTGTGCTAAGGCAGTATAAACCGATCTCAATTTCAGTTCCCGTGAGTATCTGACTTTTTCTAACTATACCTTGGGTTGCTTTGTGTTTTATTAAATTGTTTTGTTTAGGAAATTCAGTAAGTTAGTTGGTCACTTTAATTCTCTTCTTCGTACTTATTTTTACAGCATGCTTTTCTCGTTGATTATTTTCTAAGCCAATTCATGGCTAGCACTATACCTTAAAGTACCGTTATAATAAAAATGTTTTTTTTTTTTTTTGAAGTTGTGGGATGCTGTGATTGTTGTATCAATGGATAAACATAACTGGAAACTATAGCAACAACTCATAATGTCTGACCCACTTACGTAGATGAGTCTATAGTAGAATGAAGGGAAAGGTGCTGTAAAAGCAGAGCAAATAATATGAATCAAAAACATCGTTGCTTTTGTAATCATGTAGTTGGTAGCATTATCCTTATCTCTCTAGTCTTGGTGGTTTAGCTGCTATAAAACAAATATTCTAATGGATACTGGCCATTACTTCCATTAACAGCTGACTTACAAATAAATCATTCAGATCCTGTGATTGCCATTTTATCCATTTTTCTCCCTAAAGGAAGTGATACTTTCTGTATTGTAATGCTTCTCAACTCTTTCAAAGTTACAACAAAAGAACTACAAATAACAGAGGACTTTAATATGATATAAAAAGCCCTGATGGTTCCATATGAGGCACCATTTTAGAGAAAAAGATTTTCCATTTTGAAAAGAGGATGAAACCCAAGCACTCATCTCATTGGAATATATTATCTAAAAAAAAAAAAGAAAAAAAAAATACTGCAGTACCTAGTTAAGTAGGGTTTTATTTTTTTCATGTTTGGGTCAACAATTTACATTATTGCCAATCCAATTTTCTAAAATTCTGAACATAACTATATCTTAGTATTTCTTTTATGATTTTTTTCCTGTTACTTTTAGGGTGTCTATAAAACCACCAAAACTTTAAAATTTGACCATTATTTATACTAGTACAAATAAAATATAAAATATTGGCATTTGTATATCTATGTTAGAGTTAATAATAACGATGATGACAATAGCAGTTAATTGATATTATGTTCCATGTATCCTACTGAGTTCATTTGATCCTCATAGCAATTTCACAAGATAAGCACTATTATTCTGTTTTGCTGAGAAAAAAAAGTACTATTATCATCCTCATATTACTGATAAAATAAATGCTCAGAGGTGAAATAATTTACCCAAAGTAGAAAGTAGCAGAGCTAGAACATAAACCTGACTCTGTCCGATTCCAAAGTTTGTGCTTATAATCTCTACATTATAGATAAAACAGATGAACAAAATATTCGCCCTATGTGCATGAACAGAATCGTATTTCTAAACAAAATATTGGAACCCATAGTCTAACAAAAAACTTGCTCTATTTTAAAACTTTATTTACGTAAAAACTTATGAAAGCATAGACATCAACTAGACATTTAGCTGAACATTCAACAACATTTCTTTTACAGTATAAACTTAAAAGAAATTGGAAACATAATGGAAAATAGAGATATGATCTATATCTGTAGCTGACTATGATTAATCAAAGTGATCAGCCCTAAAGTGTGCCCTGAAAATGAATTTAAAGTGTAAATGCCCTTTAATAGTTTTTTAATATATTTACCTCCTCTAGTATTCTGAGAAATCAAGCTATTAAATTGCAGCTCTTGGATTATAAAGGCAAAATACTCAACCTCTTATCAGCTCATCACCTTCTTGTCTTAAAGTATTTGTGGGAGGTGGCAGTGGTGGTTTTGTGTGTGTGTGTGTGTGTGTGTGTGTGTGTGCACTTCACAACAGGAGGACAAATTTATCCTGGAAATGTAATTGTTCCCAGATGTTTGTATTTCAAAAAGAAATAAAGGATGAAGAAACGGAAGTTGAAATGTGGCCAGAGCCAGGTATTTGTCTGTCAAACAAGAATGGTGTCATTCCACTTGGAGTTTACTGACACAAAACTTCCTTTTGGCTGAGAAATTTTTTAGCACTGTGAATGTGGCTTTGAGAGATACACCGATCATTTGTTGATTTTATTATAAGGGAGGAATTCTTTAAGCTTCTCTGTGCCTTATTGTGTGGACTGCTTTGTGTGTAGATCACAGTGAAAATGTGTAAAAGACCATTGGCGATGTGTTGATTTCTATGTACTGTACTTTATATCCGTTTCTGTATGCCACTGAACATCATAAAGTTCTGTTAGGATTATGATATTTCAAAATATAAAAATGTTGGACTCACATCCTTTTTTTTTTTTTTTAAAGAAGGAGAAGGCCATGTGGTGGTGACTGACATTAAAAATATTCTAACCTTTACCTGTGGAGCTAAATTTTTAAACATCATTTTAAAATATAAGGAAATGTTCCCTGAATTTAGGGAAGCCACACATAAATGGCAGTTTCTCTACCTTTGGAAGTTTATTTGTTCATAGCTTTGTAGCAAATTGTCAAGACTTATCTGATATGAAGTATATAGATGATTCTCTCAAAATCTGAAGCATGATATATGCACATGGGAATCTAAATAGGGAAGTCTATCTTCAAGTGATACCTGATAAAACTTAAATTAGTGTTGTGGGGCAAAAAAAAACCCAAACCCACTGTACTTCAAAATGCTAACCTCTTTACTTCACACCCATTGAATTATGTAATTCTTAGTTCTCCATTCACGTTCTGTACCTCTCTTTATCTTATCCGGAAAAAAGAGGCAAATAAGAGGGCCTAAAATGCAACTTCTATATTTGAAGAATAAGAAAGAGTAGTAAGTTGTAAAGTGTGCCCTCAGCTGACTTGGAGATTAATGGGAATGAAAAAACAGTAGTTAGTAGATCAACAAAGACATGTAGAAAGGAAATTTCTTTGTACACAAGACCTGCCAATTTGTGACCGCTCTCCCCGTCTATAAACACAAAGGCCAAAACTTTGTTGATGAAAAAGAACTTCAAGTAATGCTAAATGAAGCATAGTTATCGCCTAATTATTTGGATAGTTTTTGACTTTCCAGTTTACCCCACGCCACAGGCCCACCAAGCCATTCCTGGAGTGGCTCTGACCCTCTGGCTGTCCAGCGGTCCTGCTCCCGGGACACACCGGTGTCATCTTCAGCAGCCGGGCCCGGGAACGTTGGCCCAGGCCGCTCTTGGGACCCAGGGCAGCGGTCACGATCAGCTGAGCGGCGGGAAACATCCAAGAGTCTGGGCCTCTAGACGGGATCACTGGTGTCCCCTGAACTTTGCCCACAAAGTGGGCCGGGGGCCCGGGCTTTCGCGGGGGTCCTCGGAAAAGAGAGCGCCTACGGAGCTGGTTTCCGCGGCGGGTCTCCGCAGGGGCCGCGCAGCCTGCGGCTCCTGCCCGGCGCCCCTCGGCTCGAAGCGGGCGCCTTCCCGGCGCGCTGCCCGCCGCCCACCCGGCTTTCCCCGGCCGCCCCGCGCGCACTGCGGGAGGAGCCGCCGGCCGCCGTGACGCGTCAGGGAGGAAACGCCGGCGCCCGGCGGCCCTGCGGGGAAGGAGGAAGAGCGAGTGCGCTCGGCTCCGCGCCCGCCGCGCGGGGAGGCAGCACAGTGGAGCGGGGTAGGTGCGGGGCTGGAGGGACCCAAGGCGGGTGGGCGGGCGTTAGGGTCCGCGCGCGTCTGGGCCGCAGTCGGAGCCCCCCGGGTGGGTGAGACGGGGCGGGGCGAGGGGTGTCCGGGCCTCGACTGCTGCCTCTCCTCCAAGCAAACGTGCCTTTCCCGGGTCCCCTGGCAGCTCCCCCCACCCTCAGCCCGACTCAGAGTCTGTGCTCTTTGTTTCCTCGAGGTGAATCAGTTTCTGCTATTTGATTCCTAAACTCCCGAATGGTATCGGTGGATGGACACAGTTAATTAACTCGTGCGCAGCTTCGGAGCGCGGGGCGGCCGAGAACCCGGAGGGTGGGAGACCCCCACCTGTGGTGGAAAGTAGTTGCGGGTCACCTGCGAGAGTCGGGGACAGAGGAGGCCTGGGGAGTGGAGGGCACGGGAATCAGCAACCTGTTGTCGGTGGACCTGTAGTCGTCATGACACTTTGAATATGTTGCTGCCCTTTACGTTCTCTGTGGTTTGAACCCTCTCCGTCTCTTTTCAAGTGAATTTGGCTCTGTCGATTCCCACAGTTTTAGCATTGGTATGTGCTATCTAGAAGTGCTTTGATATTTTTAGATTTTGTCATTTTTCGTGGTGGTTATTTGGAAAGAGAAAAGAAAGAATTCATCTCTTGAGACTTAAACTCTTTCATTACTTAGTTTTTGCACAGTGATTTCTGAACCAAGAGTAGAATTGCAGTCTTGCACAAAAGACTATATAGGGTACACTTAAAATGCAGAAATAAATTTAGAGCACTACAGTTTCTAAAATTTTATCAAGGTAGAAAATATTAGACTGTTGTGTGTATTGATTATCTAGATCGCTGTCACTAGGTTGAGGTGTCAACCAGCCAGTCTGGAAAGTGCTTTATTTATTTAACAAACGCTTAGCTCTTACTACGTGCTGGGCTCTTTCTAAGAGTTTTATAAATATTAACTCAAATTGTTAACTTAAGATATTATAGCGGTTACAGCAATGAAGAGGCTGTGTGTACTTCAGTTCCCCAATGTCATTGCAAGAGCTAGAAACATGAGAGGAAGTTTCAGGCATATTTTAGGACTGAGTGTGCCTTCAGGACCCTTTGGCGACCCCTCCTGTAAGACAAGCTGCCACCCCTCCTCTTCCTGGGGGAAGGGAGTCTAGGGTCACCCCTCTTCTGGACCTCTTCCCTGCAGCTCTCATCCCTACCATCTTCTATCAGATGGTCTTTCCTATTTGCCATCGTGCCCATGTTAGCTAACACTGGAGAGACCAGAACTTCCCCCTTTCTTCAACTGCCACTGCCTGGAGCCTAATTTTGTTTTTAAAAGTAGCTTTGTTCCCAATCTGTTTGACTATTGCTGTACAGTAGCTTAGATTTAAGGGTCAGATTGAATGTGGAAATGTACTACAAAGTAAAACATTTTTATACTTGTAGGTGTCCATTTTGTGATTTGCAGATATATAGAGAGAATATTTTTCCAGCATTAAAATGCCCTCTTTTAAAGGAGTGCCTTGGCCTGATGACCAGATTAGTGAATAAAATAGACATAGTTCTTGTCATTATGGTGATTATGAATCTAATGTCAAAATCTGCACGTCATACTGACTTTGTTTCTCTCTGTTGTATATCCAAATTTCCAGGGAGATGATTAAATGAGACTCTAAAGCCTTATTTAATAGGATTATGAAGTGTCTCCTGGAAGCAGGAGGGCTCCCTTTCCTCTGATATAGTTTATGGCACAACAGACGTTAGTGGTTTCAATTCAGCCAAATGACAACACTTTCATGGTTTACAAAGTGCTTCCAGACATACTTATTTGCTCTTCAGAGAGACTCTGTGAGGTTGGTAGCCATTTTTTATTCCTGTTTTTAATAAATGAGGAAACTGAAGCATAGAAATGTAAAAAGCTTTAGCCAGGATGGCACAGATGGTAAGAGGCAGAGCTTGAATAAAGAGCAGGTATGTGGACAGTACCTGGAACGTGCCAGTCTGTAATAAACCTTTGTGGAATGAATGACTCCAAATGACTTCGTAGTTCTTGCTCTTTCAAAACATGTGCCTCTCAAATACCATGTTTCCCCCAAAATAAGACCGGGTCTTATATTAATTTTTGCTCCAAAAGATGCATCAGGGCTTATGTTCAGCGTATGTCATCCTGAAAAATCACGCTAGGGCTTATTTTCCTATGAGGTCTTATTTTTCGGGGAAACATGGTACCATCATCAATTTGTACCTAAAACACTTCCAGGCCTAATCCGATGTCTCTCTCTTATTTCCAACAGCATATGATACACATATTGTCTCCAAAAGGGATGAGAATGCCCTTTGGACTCCTTTGTTAGGATTTAAAATCTCTGGTTTTTGAAAAAGGAAATAGGTTGGTTATTTTTTTCTCTATCTCAAACACTTTACTTGTTCTGTGTGATTTGGAGAAAATTTAGATTAGACACATTGGTTAAGTGTTTGTGTTGACAGCTTTCTTGTCTCTCCCTGCTCAGTTAAGGTCATTTTTAAGGACTACAGATCCCTATAGATTTTCAATGTCAGTGAACTCAATTAAGCTACTTGGAATTATGATCAAATTTAAACACAATGATCCTAGGTATTGTAATTTTTTTTGACGCGTCTAACATCACTACTGTGATTTTTGAAATGTTGCAATTATTTAAGTATAAGGGTCTTTTAAAAAACAAAAACAAACAAACAAAAAATCCTCAACCATTTATTTCCTTCAAGGATAAACTCTCTGTATTCTAAAGTATGTGACCTCCAGATGGAAAACCTTCAATTAGAGAGGAAAATATGGCCATTACCTGGTGGGAGAAATTGAGAAGGGAAGAAAAATGACATGGGATGGCTTTTCCCGTGAGGAGTATTAAGTGGTAAGAAACCCTAAATGAAGCCAGACTGAGTCATCTGCCTGTCAACATTCTTCTGTGTGGGGGTGGAATAAAATACTTTTGAAACCTGTCTTGTTTCAGAAACTACTTTACCTTTTCCAATTCTCATGTTTTCTCTCTCTCTCACTGGCTCTTTTTTAAAATTCATGTAAATTACTGACTAAACTGCTGATTCATGAAACTCAAATTATGTAACATGTTATTCCTGACAGAAACAGCTCGCTCATTATTTTAAGGGCCTCAATGGCTCTCTTTTCCTTTACCTGTTCCATTCCTTATGGTGCCATCTTTGTTCTCATTTCACCTTTTCTTTTTCTATTTCATGGAGAAACGTGGTAAATCTAATAGGTGCCGATTCCACATCTTGTAGTTCATTTAAAAATAATTTTAACTCAGTAATAACTTGGAGTTAATTGTCACTGCGGAGGAAAACACCATGGAAATCAGATGTTGAAGGCCGACTCAAAACATCAACCAGTAACATTTTTTTGCCTGTTTGAAGGTGAGCCAGGAAGTTTTTAAAGGGAATTAGGGCAGTGTACCATCTCCTTGCCTTTGTTCAATTTCTCAGGGCCTTTCCTAGTTCCCACAGGTCCCTGAAAACCTGCCTTAGTTTATCTTCTTGTAGCCACCATTTCTTCTATTATTCAGAACCCAAATCTGCCTTGGGTGGGGGTGGTGAGTGAGTGAAAAAAGGGTGGTTATCTTAGAGCAATTGTAGTGTGAGAAATTGATAATACATAAGGTGGGAGATAGAAGATGTGTGGGTGAAGTAAGAGATGTTAGATCTCATGGTGAAAGATTCATGCAGAGTGCTGCTCTGCCTCTCTGAATGGGGCCATAATACAGGGAAAACTTATATGAAAATCAAAGAAAGTCTGGGAAGAATTAGAAACATACTATTGGCATATGATATTGGCAGGCAGAGTTCCTTCGTGCCACCAAGTGCAAAAGTGTCATTATAGGTAGCTGGTTTTTTCAGGCCTCAAAATAACATGCAGAAAATGTTTGCAGATAATTAAAATATAGAGAGCTGGTTTCCTGGCATTTAACTTGAGAGTAAGGATGATTTGACAGGTTTTTGGTTGAGTAAAGGCCTGGATTTTGTACTTTTTTAAAGGCTTGCTCTTTTTGGAGAGTGTCTATATATTGAGATAATAATGTCATTCTTTTCACTGTTTCATGATTTTAAATGACGTTGTGTTTGCATAGCATACTGTTATGAATATGACTCAAGTTAATTGCTTCCATTCAGATTCTTAATGTATTTGCTATATTAGTCAATACCAAACATCTTTTTTCCTCTAGGTAAAAGGGACTTTGTATGTAGTATGTTCATATACAAAATTGGACTCACTGATGGACTAGCCAGTCTACGGACTGCTGGATGAAACGTCCTCAAGTACAGTGGGGCTTCAATAGGACATGACTAATTGCTTCAGTTCAGAGTGAGAAGGAACTTGATTGTTCTGGTTATTTACCTCCCTGTTTTTAAGATAAAAATAGATTAAAGTTAACTTAAAATGATCTGGTTTCCAACTCAGCATCCACACAAGCAAATGTGTGTGTGTGTGTGTGTGTGTGTGTGTGTGACTATATAATCTAATGCACATGTATATTATATATATGACCAGGTAAAAGACTATAGGGATCATATCCTTAGTTGATGAAGAAAACACTGTATGTATTTTTTCCCATTTTTAGTTTTGTTTCTTATATTTTCTAAATATCATTTTTAATTACAAAGGAATATGTATGCCCTTAAATTTAAGCAACTGAGAAGCATGTGAAGTAAAAAATAAGTTCTCTCCATTCCAATCTCACTCATGAAAATAGCCACTGCTAAGTTTTTATATCCTTCTGGACTTTTCCTCATGCTGATATAAATCTGTGTATCTATAAATGTACATGGAGTTTTTTTTTTTAAATGGGGATCATTCTATACAGTTTATTTTGTTTCTTATTTCACACTTTATCATGGACATCTGTAGATCTACATCATTAGTTTTGACTGTTGCATGGTACTCCACCTTATAGTTAATAAATTATCCATTTTCTATTATGTGTTCATTCTTTTGTATTTTAAAAAATGTTTAAATCACCAAAGTAATACATCTTTTTAAGTAGTACATTTTTAAGAAAAAGTAAAAGAAAATAATAATCACCAGTAAACCTACTACTCATTAATAATCACTATTATTATTTTAGAGTATATCTTTCTAAACTTTTGTGTCTGCATATCCATATTTTCAATGCCATTTAAAATAATTTCTCATATAAAAGCTTGCTTTGTTTGTTGGAGAATCATGCTTATGTAGCCAACAACAAACGTCATTGATTCCATGCACTTTTAAACCAGTTATTTTTCTATGTTTCCTGGCCACCTGCCATACCCCAAACCTGGATAATGCTCTTGGAAAATTTATACTACTGCTCATAAAAGGGATGAGGTGAGGGTGTGTGGATGGACCGATAGATCTATCCAAATCAGCATAAAGCATGTATCCTTCCAATGGCGGTCAGTCAACATTTGTATTTTAAGTACATCTAAAATATAAGATATTTAAGAAAAGAAATAACAGAATATCCACATGAAATTGACTGTGGTCACTAAAGGAAATGCAGAAATAATGGACTTGAGCCAAGGAAACACTGTTGAATTTAGTTAAAAATGAAAACAGCTGAAGTTTACATGTTTTGAAATAGTTTCCCAATGATAAGTACGTTTTTTTGAAATAATTGGTTTAACAAAGCTCCCACCAATGGTAGGAATAGGTGACCTTGACATTTCTGGTGATCCTATTATATTATAGGCTGTCCCAGAGTTAGTAACCATTGACTTAGTATAATTTCATGCATACAACTGCCTAGTCACTAACACCACCAGTTTTTCCAGCCACCCTCTGTCTGGGGTAACATCTCTCCACCCCCCTTTTCTTCTCCCACTGCGCATGTGCACAAGCTATCACCGACATTTTCCTCCTGTAACCTTTTGCGGCCTTACCCCTTTTCTGAGAGTTTAGTACCACGTTTAACCTTGTTCTGTTTTCCTCTTCTTTCAGCTTTTGCTTTAAGAAAATTTCCCTCTGTCCTTTCTCCATTTTGATCTTAAGCAAAAAAGATACTAATCATGGTGGTACAGTTAAGATCAAGCCTTTAATAAAGAAAAGGAAAGCGTTTAGTTTGGAAGGAAAGGTAGATATTATAAAGAACTAGCGGTTTCAACCTTCAAAGCCCTTGAGAATACCCAGCAATTCCTTTCAAAGTTTCCACAGTCTCCACCCACCTCCTCTTCTCTAAATACGATGTTTTGTTTTCTTAAGCGTTGGCATGTACAATAAAATTTAAAACTATAAGTTTTTGTTCATGTCATTGCAATAGCATTGTTTTGTGATTTTTTTTCCCCCTGTTGAAGATGTTAGCCATATTATGGATTGACTAGAGAATGTTTTGGTCTTAAAGTTAACTCCTAGATAAGACCACTGTTCCCTTCAGAAAATACACCCAAAGTTCTAAATATCTGGTTTAAAAACAACCTCTTTGTTTTGGAGTTGAAGACTAAAAAGGCTCTCTTAAACCAAAGATTAGCCATCTTTGAGAAGTGGTGTACCAGGATTCCAAATGCTTCCTTTCCAGATTTTCATCAGCAGAGACATGTATTGAGAAGCTGGGGTCAGCCTTCCATTCTTGGGAGGTAGAGAGGAAGCAGTACTAGTCGAAGGAAATGTTTGGTTGCCCTGTAGACTCTCTCAGGAGGTTGGGGTGAAGGATGGATCAGGCCCAGATAACTGACTTCATACCAACTTCCGCTCACCTGTAAAGGTGCTTCGGCCAGATGTGAGCTCCGCACCAAGACAATAGCTGCTTAAGCTGCATGAAATTAAAGACCTATTTTTTCATAAATGTTGTTGAAAACGGTTTTGAAACCACATGTTTATTCATCCTCCAAACAACAGCACGGTGCTACAATTCATGGCGGCTTAACCATGAAAATTCTATATTATTTGCTTATTTGAACTGGGGCCATTGTTAATAAACATTCAGAAGTTAAGACTTTGCTATGGTTTTAAAAAATCGTTCTTAGTTTTGTGGTGCTAAGTGTACATAGTTGTACACATTTCACATTTTAGTCCGTTCCAACACAAGTCCCTTTCTCTTTTTTCTAATTGTTCTCCCTTTACCCCAACTCTCTCTTCTCATGAATATTTTGTTGAATTGTTTTTGTCTGTAAGGAAATGATTTTTTTATTAATGAAAAATAAGACATATCAATGATTTAGCAGAGAAGAATTTTTACGAGATTTATAAGACTGTACCCTTTTCCCCTTGAATATTGTGTCATCCTTTAGATTTGCTTTATTTCTGATTCCCATCAACATTAACGTCATTTATTTCTATTCCTCCTTTTTAAAAATCCACTCAAGTATGAACAAAGGTCCCTGTAACACTGAATTTTTTTTTTATTAGTTTCAGGTGTACAAAACATAGTGATTAGACATTTATATACCTCACAAAGTGATAACCCCAATAAGCCTATCACCCATCTGACACTGTACTAGTTATTACAATATTATTGACTGTATTCCCTATGCTGTACTTTATATCCCTGTGAATATTTTTTTTAGTTGACATTGACTATTAGTTTATATTAGTTTCAGTTGTGCAGTGTAGTGGTTAGACATTTATATAACTTGCGAAATGATCCTCCCCGATAAGTCTGGTACCCATCTGACACCATACATAGTTTTTACAATATTCCCCATACTGTACTTTATATTTCCATGACTATTTTGTAGCTACCAATTTGTACTTCTTCATTCCCCTGAATTTGTTGCTTTTGTTGGACATTTCAGGATTAGAAGTTTGCCTTTGAGTTGTAGAACAATATGTATAAAATGCCACCTCTGTGTAGAAAAACAAGGAAGAAATAAAAATATATTTTTGCTTTGTATCTCTAAGCAGAAAGAGCCTCTAGAAGGAAACATAAGAAATTAAGTGTACATCTATTTGTGATTGGGTTATGAGAACTGGGTGGATAGGAACAGGGGTGAGAAGCGGACTTTTCACCATATCTCTTTTATAATTTCTTGGTTTTTGAACTATGTGAATATGTAACCCATTGTAAAAGCAGTTTTAAAAATCGTGTGTGGGTTCCTTGACTTAAAAAAAAAAAAATCTGTGTATTCGTGTTGTCACTTTTCGCTATGTCTTTAGCAAAGTTGTTGTTTCATATTATTTTTTAAAGAATGTATGTATTCTAGCCTCAGAGGACTAGTAGTATTTCTCAGGCATCTTGACCTGGCTTTCATATCCTCAAGTGCTGGGACTAAGATTCATTATGAAGACTTCCCTTAGGAAATTCTGATACTGCAAATAGGGCCAAACCTTAAGTTATTGTTGGCTGAGTTGAAGAACCATTCAGCTGAAATTACCTGCAGTACTTTGCCAACTGGATACTCAGTTGTTTCCTAATAAAACTGTTAGACAATACAAACCTAATTGGTCCAAAGTTACTTGATTTTCCCTCGCATGGTGTCTGTTATCTTGTCAACAGGGTTATAATTGACCTACTTAATATCATGTGGAGTTGGTGCTTTTAGAAAATAAAGGTTGGTTTACTTTTAATATTTAGATAATTCTGCTCTTTTCAGTACACACTAAGCTAAATAGTTTTCCACCAGGATTTTTGTGGTTTTTGTCATTTGGACCAGTATTTTACCCCAAGGAGAGCAAAGAGAAAGGAATTTATATTGAATACGTACCATGTGCTGGGTGCTTTAGAGACATTATTTCATTAAATACTCATAATAGCTACAGGGCTAAGTGTGTAGTTTCATTTTACAGATGAGGAAATTGGGGCTTAGTGAGGTTTTGAAGGTAGCCATGCGTGTGTAACACAGGGCAAAACTGATTTGAACAGGTCTACCTGGCTTTACCAGGAGGTCCCTGAGCCTTTGAAAAGGGGGTAAAGGCTAACGCCTCTCAAAGGCCCTCATCAGAAAGAATAGGCAGAATTGATTTACAGATAACTCACATTACCATTTGCTGAAGTGGGTCAATGAGTATGAAAACTGGCTTTTCATTTTTACTTTATTATTCTGAGATTGTATTAATGTTGTAGTCTAGAAACTGCTGCCAGACTTCAGGAAAAAAGCTGACTGCACATGTTTTAAATATCATATATATCTCACCTAATAGAAAAGGGCTTAAAAATCCTAAATTGCTGAATATGTTCAATTTTGAACTGACAGAATTTAAATGTCTTATGCTGTTATCTACAGAGCTGTCACACACTCCTGTTAGCAACCAGTGGCCAGTGAACTTTGTCAACTCTGACAAATGCTGTTGTCAGATTCTAAAATCCCTTAACAATGAAAAGCAGCAGCATTTACATTAATCCCTGGAAATAGAGCAACCAGCAGGTGCAAATACTGGGATGAGCTCCTGCTAACCAAGTAAGAATGAAAGAACATTTTAGGTCGGAATTCCTATGTTTCTATTATCTAATAAAATGCATTTATGTTCTGGGAAAAGATGGTGAAAAAGATACTGAGGAAATCCAAGTGATTAGAAAACTAAAAAGAGTCACAGTGAGTAGAGAAGACAGAAGAAACCCGCAGCATACACTGGAGTATCTTACACTTAACACTCCAAACAAACAAAAACAGCTTTATTAAGACAATTCACATGCCACTAAATTCACCCTTTTAAAGTGTACATTTCAGTGGTTTAGTCACAGAGTTGTGCAGCCACCATCACTATCTAATTCCAGACCGTTTTCCTCATTCCCAAAAGGAACCCTGGACCCATTAGTAGTAATTCCTACATACATTCCCTCCCTCACTCCCTCCCCCCAGCCCCTGGCAATTAGGAATCTACATTTCTCTATCTCTAGATTTGCTTATTTTGGACATTTCATTAAAAATGGAATCATGCCTTTTGTGACTGGCTTATTTCATTTAGCATAATGTTTTGAAGTTTCATCCATGCTGTAGCACGTAGTACTTCATTTCTTTTTACTGCTGAAAAATATTCATTTGTACCGGTGTTCCATATTTTGCTTATTCATTCATCTGTTAATGGACATTTGGGTTGTTTCCATTTTTTGGCAATTATGAGTAATGCTGCTGTGAATACTTCTGTGTAAGTTTTTTGTGTGGACATACGCATATTTTTTCATTTGTGTACATGTAGGAGCAGATGGTAATTCTTTTGGGTCACATGGTAATTCTTTTGAACTTTTTAAGGCATTGCCAAACTGTGTTCCAGTGTCTGCACTAGTTTACAATCCAGCCAATAATGTATGAGAGTTCAGATTTGTCCACATCCTCACCAACACTTGTCTGTCTTTTTGATTTTAGTCATTTTAGTGGGTGTGAAGTGGTTTCTCACTGAGGTTTTGATTTGCATTTCCCTAATGACTGCTGATGTTGGGCATCTTTCCTGTGCTTATTAACTATTTGTATATTTTCTTTGGAGATATGTCTTCTCAGATTCTTCGCCCATGGTTAAATGGAGTTATTTGTCTTTTTTGTTGAGTTGTAAGCATTCTTTATATAATCTGGATGCTCACTATTTATCACATATGTGATTTACAAACATTTCTTCCGTTCTGTGGGTTTTCTTTTTAAATTTTCTTTATGGTTTCCATTGAAACACAGAAGATTTTAATTTTGATGAAGTCCAATTTGCCTCTTTTTCCTTTTGTCACTTGTGCTTTTGGTGTCATATCATCTAAGAAATAATTGCCTAATTCAAGGTTGCAGAGATTTACTACTGTGTTTTCTTCTCAGGTTATAGTTTTAGCTTTTACTTTTAGATCTATAATCTATTTTGAGTTAATTTTTGTTTATGGTATGAGGGAGGGCTCCAACTTTATTCTTTTGCATGTGGATATACAATTGTCCCAGTATCGTTTGTTGAAAAGACTATTCTTTCCCCATTGAATTATCTCGGCATCCATGTCAAAAATCGGTTGACCATAAATGTAAAGTACTCTCAATGCTAGTCTATTGATCTATCTGTCTTAATTAGCTTAGAGATCAGACTGTGCTCTGTGCTCTCTGTCCCATTGTTCAAGATGGCCCAGCTAAATGATATTTGTTTACCAAACATTTGCTTTTCATCTCGATGTGAATTACCTTTTTCCCCTTTGAAGTTCCAAACCAATACCCCCTTCTCCTTAGCTCCAGATGGCATATAAGCCTCAAATGCCCACCTTGGGCTCCATATTCTTATGGAACCCCCCTATTCTTATGGAACCATTGTAAGTACGTACATAATTAATTTGGCTATTTTTTTCTTGTTAATCTGTCCCATGTCAATTTAGTTCTTAGACCAACCAGAAGAACCTAGAAGGGTAGAGGAAAATTTCTTCCTCCCCAACAGTATGAATACCAGTAAAATTATTTTCCTCAACTAAAAATACTTAGACATTTTAGCGCCTTGGGTTTATGAAAACTGTAATTTGACTTTGCCTTGCATTACATATAGAAATTATTTGGCATTTTTAAAATAAATTATTATTTTGAAAACATAAAAAGTAAAATACCCACGTTTCAGTGTTTTCTTTTTATTTTAAACTATTTGTAGTTAAAGTGAGCTCTCGTTAAATGAGTCCTGTCATGTAACAATGACCATTTTGGAAGGCCATTTGGCCTAGGTAGATAAAGGCTATGAGTCAGGATGTAGAGGAGAAATTCTATCTCATTTCTAGATTATCCAGATTTCTAGATTATTACAGGGGACCCCAGTTCAGAAGAAAGCATAGATTGAAGAACAAACAGCAGCTGCAGAAAGATCAAAAAGAATGCGATAGTGGAAAAAGTATAGAAGTGGATGAAGAAGGAGGAGGCAGCTGCAGAAGTCTTTATAGGTCTTGGCAAAGAGGCTCATACCCACACATGCATTCCTAAGCCTTCTAAAGCTATATCTCCTTCTGGGAGGCAAATTGCTGAGAGTGGAGTGTGTTGTTGGAACACATCCTCTTAAGTAGTGTGGTTACTGCAATAATTGAATTACCTCTTACCATTTGGATCACATGGCAATATTTTCTGTTGGCAACCCTGAGTGTCCAAAGGAGTGAATGTGATTGTTTTATTAAGTCTTTTTAAATCTTATGAGCTGACTTAGGGAAGAGATGATAGATCTGAAAATGCTTGGCACAGTGAAGGGCACAAAGTAGGCAATGAGAAATGTTGGCTGATATTAACCTGTCCATAATATTCTATAATATTTAATAGCCTTGGCGAGGGAACTCAGCAGACCCAGGTTAAGTGGTCTCCCACTAACTTGTTAAGTGATCCTAAGCAAGTGACTTGATTTTATTTAACTAAATTACTCAAAGTTCCTTTCGCTTCTGAAATTCTGCAGTTCTATCGCATTCATTTAGGGGGAAAAAAGTTTTAAATAAAGATTATTCTCTTTATAGATGTGGAAGCTTGTGTTGTTGTTCTCAACTTTTACACTTTTAACTAGGGCACCCTACATGAATAAGATTCTTTATTGCATTATCTAAAGCCAACCACTGATTTATTTGAAAACAAAGGGTTTCTTTGCAGTGTCATTTAGCCTGGCATTGCCATGAATCCAAGAATTATTCTACACTAATCAGAGAACAGTAACACAGTTGTACTTAAATTTAGAGTTCCACGCAAGCCATTCAGCAGAGATGAGTTGAGGTGAAGAAGAACTTCTAACTTAATTTGCAAAAGTTCTAAAATGTGCAGGTGGAATTTACTGCAGGAATCAGTGTAAAGCAGGTTGGAAGTGTGGCTTGGATCCTGCAAAGATGTCGGAGAAATTATCGCTGCGTTTTGTTCTATTTGGTTTCTGGATCTGTGTGATTTCTGGTAAAAAATTTAATGATAATGTAAAATTTAGGAGTATTTCTACCATTTTGAAATGTTGATGTATGGTGTGACTGTTAGAGAATGCATCAGTGTGGTGGATCATCTTTGTTTTGAAAGGATGCCAATGCCTGGCTTCAAATAAGGCTGTGTGGAATCCTATTCATGTTGTGGTAAAGGAAAAACATTCTCTGTTTTTTTCCCTTTATACTCCACGTGACACTCGGAACATTTCTGTATTCTTGTCATCAAATCTGTGGTAGTTTTTCCCCACACCAGCCTATTCTGAGACAGTCAGCTGGGTGTCCTACAATTTAACTCAATTCTGACACTGTCTACCTGGAGATTCCACAGGTTAAGGGCTTAGTTCTATATACCTGCCCTCCCCCACCTTCAGCCACAAACCAGCAGTCAAGGTTGTTACCTGTTCGGACCAGCAGGCGATAAATCAGTTTCCCACCACTCCAATTAATTTGCTAGAGAAGCTCACCGAACTTGGGAAAATTGTTTACTTACTAGATTACTGGTTTATTATAAAAGGATATAACTTGGGAGTTTCCATGTGCTCTCAGAGCACCAATCTCCCCACACCTCCATGTGCACCAACTCAGAAGCTCTTCCAACTGCATCTTTTTGGGATTTCATGGAGGCTTCATTACATAGGCATGGTTGATTAAATCATTGGCCATTGGTGATTGATTCAACCTCCAGCCCCTCTCTTCCCCAGAGAAGAGAAAATCCCAACCCTCGAATCTAATCAGATCAGTTCCCTGGCAGCCTGTACCCATCCTTAAGTTACCTAGGGGCTTTCCAGAAACTCATTAATATAAACTCAGGTGTGATTGAAAGAGGCTTGTTATATGAATAACAGAAGACACCTACCGTATTTCACCTTCATCAGTCTTATCCCTTAGGAAATTCCAAGGATTTTAGGAGCTTTGTGCCATAAATGGACAAAGACCAAATATATATATATATATATATATATATATATATATATATATATATATCCATATATGTATATATATTTATTAATATAAATCACAATATCACAGTAGTATATCTTGTTTAAAAATTGTTAAAATTATGAGAACCAAAACAATTTTTTCCACCTCTATTAAAAGAATACACTTTAAATATCTGTTTGAGATTTCATGAAAAAATCAGGAGGCAAGCCATCCAAATGTATGGTGGGTTTTTCTTTTTTTTTAAATTTTAATCTTTTACTATTGAAGTTCATTTATCATAATTCTATGTACATTGCCTTAAGTCCAGTTTTAAAAGGAGTAAAACGTGGAAAACAAGTTGCGAAATAGTAACTTAGGTAATGGAGGGTGGTTATGAGTCATTATGGTTTATTGTGTAAGTATGTACAGAAGTAGAAGGAGCTCTCTTAAAAAGACAGATTTTCCAAATCCTTAATGAAAAGGATGGTATATAAGTTTAATGAGGTCTCTTCTCATGCACTTCCTAATCATTAAAATATAAAGGTTGGGTCAAGTGGAGAAGGTTTCTGGGTAAGTGATTGTGTTGAAGATTATATGTTTATTGGGTAATTCTATACTACCCTGATTAGCATTTGTTCTTAACCATTTCTAGGACCCACTAGATCTAATGCTGACCTAGTAGGTAGTATTCACTTTTAGACTTATTTTTACAGGTGAAAAGCAAGGAGCACTTTCTCATTTCATCTGAGGTATTCTGCTATAACATTCTGAGCTTTAAAAGCAGTTTTCTTTTACTTTAATGTCTATTATCAAAGTTTACCACTGAGGTTTCTTTTTGTTTTGTTTGTTTGTTTTTTGTCTTTTTTACCTTTTTTTTTTCTTTTACCACTCAGGTTTTAATTATAATATTTCTCTCTTATAATTAGAGCAGAATGAGTCTTGGAACTATAGTATTTAATAGAACCTTTATTCAAACTTTAGTGTAATCATATGTAAAAACCAGAATACTACTTCTTTAAAATTGATATAAAATGGTCACAAATGGAATGAATGTTATTGACAGGCATTGGTACGTGTTGAAGTAACAGGTTGCCTCTGGTGACTCATTATCTCTTTTCAGCTCCTGTGAGAGATTATACCAACAGTGGTTAAGATTCTGGGTCTGGACTTAGCCAGACCATAATTCAAATAGTGGTTCATCCATCACTTCCAGTTTCCTCGCCTGTAGAATAGGCATAGTCATAGGACATAACTCATAGGGTTGTTACTAAGTTTAAAATAAATAATACTTGTAAAACACTTAACACAGTGCTTGGGATATAGTAGGTGCTCAATAAATGTCAGTAATTAATAATAGTCTTAATGAATAAAATGTTAGGGCCTTAACTTTGTTTCTCTTTTGTTAAGTACTTCAAAGAAAGACATATACCACAACTTTTCCTGCATTGAGTCCTAAGAAGCTGTAAGGGAGGAGATCTGGAGAATAGCAAAGAAAGGATTCTTTAGAGATGACCCTTGACCTAAGCACTAAGGCGATAACGCCATTCCTCCCTCAGATTGTGTTCCCAGGTGTCTGACTCCAGCCCATTGCATTTTGGGGGTTATACTCGCTCTCTGTGGGTGAGTAAAGTTACTTTTCCTGGTTTACATGCATCTTGACTCCCAAATCCATCGTTCCTATCCTGACCTTTATCCTTTGCCCTTTAGATTAATATGTCCAATTACCCTACAGGTTGTCCAAAGTCAGCATGTATAAAACAAAATGTATTTTCTTTACCCTTTTCCTGGTACCTCACCCCCACTTTTCATCAATTGCATCTTCCTTTTATTGTCCCTATTCAATTTACAGTGTCACCATCCACCCAGAAACCTGAGAGGCATTCAGGCTTTGCCTCCCTTACTGTCTGCGTCCTATCATTTACAAAGTCCTGATACCGTGTTTCTCTGAAAATGAGACCTAGCCAGACAATCAGCTCTAATGCGTCTTTTGGAGCAAAAATTAATATGAGACCCGGTATCATATTATATTATATTATATTAATTATATTATATTATATTATATTATATTATATTATATTATATTACATTATATTATATAAGACCTGGCCTTATATTATAGTAAAATAAGACTTACATTAATTTTTGCTCCAGAAGATACATTAGAGCTGATGGTCCAGCTAGGTCTTATTTTCGGGGAAACATGGTGTTATCTCCTAAATATTTCTCAAGTCTGTCCCATCTGTTCTGTGTCTACTGTAGCCTCTTGAGGCTCTCATCATCTTCTACCTTTTTCAGTGGCCCCTCCTAAGAGATTTTTCTACCCCCATCTTGATCTCTCCCTTTCTCCATTCATTTTCCACGTTGTTGTCAAAGTGATCTAAAGCAAAGATCCGACCATTGTCATTCCTACATATAAATACATTCTTCATTCTTGCAATGTCAAGTCCGAGATCCTTAGCATGGCTTATCAGGCTCTGTGATCCTCTGACCGCTACTTGTCCTCTGCCATTTCTAGGCTCATGCTCTCAGCTCCAACAATAGTAGTGACTTCCAAAGACATTATGCTATTTCACCCCTGTGTGCTTGGAATGTCGTCCCTCTATTGTCCAATTGCCAGCGCTCAGCTCAACAGCCACCTTCTTGAGGACACCTTCCCTAACCTTCATTTTCCTTCCCACACTGCCTCCCAAAACTGAACCACTTGCCTGTCCCCTGTGCTTCCACTGTAACCTCTGGATACTTCTCTTCTAATACACTGTTGTACTGGAATTACAATACAGCCCATGAAGAAGTCGTGGGTGCCGTAGGATACCTTCAATTGGGCTTCTACTTATTTCCAGAGGTGGGAGTCATAGTTGTCATTGAAATTATTTGTCAATATGGGAGCACTAATAAAGTAAGAAAAGAATAAGAAAAACTGCGATTTGGTCCTATGAAAATATGTTAAGTTCAGTCACTTTATGTGGACTGTGTCCCATTTATACTTAAGCACCATAGACTCCCCTTACTGTACCAGAATGCTGACATGTCTGGGGCTCAGCTCTCAACAGTTTTTATCCATTTCATTACACGTTAGGTTGCAGTATATGAAGTTATTTGATTGTAATATAACACAGCTCATAGAACATAGCAGAACCTCAAAACACGTTTACGTTAATAAATACTAAACTCCATCTGTGCAAACTGGGCTTTTGTGGTTGAGTGCCCACGTTAGTCATCTGCTCACACCTTAAAAAAAGGCTAAAAATAATGGTGGAAAAAATCCCCCCCCATTCTATCCTGCATACCAGAAGAGACTAATCTTCTTAAAGTTCTATTTTAATTGCATGCCTACCTTTCTTAACCTACAATAGCTCTTTATTAGTTCAAGTCCAGACTCTTCAGCCCGATTGCGTATTTAACGAAGCCGTCCGCACGGTTCTTTCAGTTTACTTAATAGGCAGAGTAGGCAGCGGGTATGGATTGGTTGTTCTTACCTGGAGCAGATTTTGACTTTTCAAGTTTAGGCTTTAGCCACAGAGTATAGACTTTCAAGTTATATGTTGGTATACTAAACAAAAACTTTGTATTCGTCAAAATATTTTTTGAGTGCCCACTGTGGGTTAGACACTATACTGATGGATGACGCTTTGGTGGGAATCAAAATCAACATAACCTCAGCATTCATGGACATCCTGGCCTAATTGTGAAGACAAATCAATAATTATAATCCAGGGTAAAAAGTGGTAAGGCAGGAGCCCACAGCAGGGGCACCTAACCCAGCTATGAGATCAGGGAAGACTTCTCAGGCTTGGTGACGTCCAGCTTGATGGCAGTTGATGTGTATTACAGGAACAGCAAGTGCAAAAGCCCAATGGGCAGAGAGCCTGGTACACTCAAGAAAGTAAGAGAAGTTTCTTAAGGCTGGCCCTCTATCTGCATTACTGTAGTAGATCATAAAAGAAAAGAAAGGATATCTCTTTGTCTTATCCGGGACCTGCTCGCTCTTTCCCTCAAGGTCTAAATTGTTCAAATCAATGTATTCCTTTCTTTCTTAAAAGTTTTAGGAGGAAAAAAATCAGAATGAATAAAATACGTTTCTGTTGTTTCACTGACATACAGCTTCTAGTCAAATGTTATGTTGTTTTTAACTTATGTAAATTTCATGCATATAAAATTAGTAAGTCATATTGAGGGGGTATAGACGTCACTGCAGTTTGCTCTCACTGTCCCGCAATACCCTCCTCCACTTCTTAGAGCATATTTCCTTCGATCCACTCCTTGGCTCTCCATTGCTGTTAGAATAACATCAGACCCCTTAGCACAGTTGTCAAGACTTTTGTGGTTAGTGTCTCCAATCTATCTCTCTATCTGTATTTTCTACTCCTCTCCTTTATCCGGACTTACCCTTTGGTCTGCCATACCTTTAACATACCCTCTCTTTTCCTGCTTTTGGGCCTTCACTTACCTTCCCTTAACTGGAATACCATTCTTCTCTTTCACTGCCTGTCACACGATGATGCTTTCATGAAAGCTCAGGTCAGATACTTTTATTAAGTCTCTAATTTTCTTGCTATCCTTCCTGCCCCTCTGGTTCTCAACTCCAAGAGTGTTTTTTTTTTCTTTTTAATAAGATGTGCCATAGTCTTTTGTAGTGTTTTTTAAAATGTGGGTTGCAACCCACTAATGACTTGTGAAGTCAGTTTAGTGGGTTGTGATTTAAAAACTGGAATAAAATAGACCCGAATAGAAAATATTAAAATGTGTTATATATAAAAAGAGGTAATATTTGTTCCATGTACTTTTGTTGCAGTTATAAACATATATGAGTGTGTTGACTCATCATGTAAGAAGTATTTCTTACTGTAGGTCTTGGTCAAAAAAGTTTGAAAAACACTGGTTCTTATCATACTTATGGATTAGCTTGCTACCCAATTAGATTATATGCTACTTTAAGACAGAGACTTCTCACTCAGGTTCGAAATATTTCCACCCTCTCCATTTAATATACTATCTAGGGTGCTTTGTTCATCAAAAATGTTGATTTCCTTTGAACTTGTCTCTAATTCTTCTTAAACCCTATAACAGCCTTGCCATAAATTTCCCATATAGTTCAATCGAGGATTGGAATCTCCCAGCTACATTCCCCCCTCTGGAAAACTTCCTCTAGGAATCCTCCGTTCTCCAGTTCCAATCTGGACTACTGCTGCGCAGTTGTCATTCTGGGAATTTTTTGTGCATCTTCCTTGGGTTGGATCCCTTGCTGACATATATATATATATATATATATATATATATATATATATATATATATATATATATATATATATATATATATTTTATTTTTTATTTTTATTTTTTTTTTCCTATTCTGTTATTTTGGTAGAGCACATAGTCCAATAGCTTCTTGAGAAAGAGTACATGGAAGGTACTTTTAAAACCTTATATTATTTAAAAATGCCTGTATTCTATCTTCACATTTGAGTGATATTTTGGCTGGTTATAGAAATCTCAGTTGAAAATGGTTTTCCTTCTTTTAAAGGCATTGCTCCATTGTCTTCTGGTTTCCACTGTTGCAGTTAAGAAGCCCTGTCATTCTTATTCCTGAACTTCAGTATGTCACCTCTTTCTTTCTCTCTGGAAACTCTTAAATTCTCCTTTATATACATTCTATTTTGAAGTATTATAGTGATCTGCCTTGTGATGTCTCTTCAACCACTGTGCTAGGTACACCGTGCATCCTTTCAATCTGAAATTTATATTATTCATGTCTCAGAAAAATTCTCTGATAATTTCATCCTCACTATTTTCTCTTTCTAGATATGTGATAAGTTGTGTGTTTGATCTTTTGGATGAGTCCTCTAATTTTCTTACTGGTTCTTCCTGTTGTCCATCTTTTGGTATTTTTGTTGTACTTTCTACAAGAATCTCTCAACTTTATCTTCCAATCTTTCTATTGAATTTTTT
Source organism: Rhinolophus sinicus (assembly GCF_057876585.1). Lineage (NCBI taxonomy): Eukaryota > Metazoa > Chordata > Mammalia > Chiroptera > Rhinolophidae > Rhinolophus > Rhinolophus sinicus. Next base: position 13,225,638 of record NC_142507.1, on the reverse strand, counting down.
GTTTTAGCTGTCATTATTACTTTCCAATAGCTCTTTCTTATTCTCTGATTGTGCTTTTTTATTATCTTACTTTTTAAAATATTTTGTTCTTGTTTTCCACGTATAATGTTTTCTGTCTCTTTGAAGGTACTTTCTTTTTATAGATAAAAAGCTTTTGTCTATTCCTGGTATTCTATTTCCTGTTTTTACATATTCTAGTTTGTTTCAGTCTTTTTTTTTCTTTTTTTTTTACTTTGGTCCTTTATGTTAGAGTTTTTCTTCAGTGCTTGGTGATTATTGAAGAGCAATACACTAAAAGAATACATTAAAAACTGAATAAACGTTTTGTGTATCTGGGTGGCACTTGTTAAAGGTGAGCTAGCTTTTTTGAAGGGGATCATCACAGATTTCATCATCAGCTGTTTTCTCCAGGATCATTCAGTTTTTCCAGATAACAAGCCTTTCATATTTTGCCTGTTGCACCAAATCCTGAGCTTTTTGCCAAATCTGCAGGTTTGGTCAGCTCGCTCTTACCTGGTGCCCCTTTTGCAGGCCCTTAGGTTTCACCTTCTTCCACTCTGCCCATTTCCTGCTCCTCCGTGGCTTTACTAGCTTCATATGGTATGGAGTTTGTGTTGCGTTTTGTGTTTTCCCTATTGTTTTAAGGTGACTTCTGAGGGAAAGGAGGGACACATCTATGCCAACCTCTTAAAATGAGAAATCCTTTCCTGAACTTTTCAAGTCACAAGTTTCTCAATATACGTCATTAAAAATGGAAGGACTATGCTAATGTTTCTGCTACACAGGGATGTTGAGACCTAATTAATCAATGTCAATGCATTTATGAAGATAGAATCCTTCTGTAAGTATTAATTAGCATGCTTTCCAGAGAGCATAGAAAGAATGCTATATAGATTTTAAATCACCTTTTATGTTTTACCATTTCAAAAAAACAAAGCGTTTTTTCCCTTTGTGACTTTAGATTTTGACAGGCCAATGATTGTTGGTCTCTCGTGGGCAATTCAAATTTCCAGCATATGGCATGAGGAGATACCTGATGCCACAATACTACAAAGCGTCCTGAATGTGACTTTGTGAAAGTTGTTAGTTCTCATGATACTAAGGTGTGAAGTTTACTTTTAAAATAGACTGCTTTATTCTATGACCTCGTTTTAATGTTCTTTTTCTTTTGGAACATGGTTTTTCCATCTCAGTAACTTCAGTAAAATTTCTTACACAGTAATTAATTCCTTTCAGATAAAAGACTATCTTTAAATACTTTAAACAGCCATACCATTTTTTGAGTAAATAGTACAGAATGCCTGTTTTACAAAGGCCAGGTCTAAACTAGTAAGAGAGCTGGAGCAGACGGAGATCAGGTGTGGTGCCATGTTATAAAGAATGGTCCTGTATTACATGTTATTTTAAAATGCTTTGACATGTGTGCCATTTTAGTATAAAGCTAAAAAACCTCTTATCTTTTAAACTTTTAGCCACTTAGCAATTTACTTTTTTTAAAAAAATCCATTTAATTTCCTAAGTCTTCGTGAAAAATTAACCCAGTGTATTTACAGCAAAGCGTGGCAGGTAGAACACAAGACTTAGTGTTGGACAGGCTAGGCTCGCATTCCCGCACTGCTGATTGCTTTGTGAATTTGAACAAGTTACTTAATGTTGCATTTTCTGCATCTGTAAAATGGAGTAAATAAGGTTTCCTATGGGGATTACATGAGAGCTTGCACGTGAAATCCTTAGCACAGGGCTTGGTTCCATAAATGTTAGCTGGTTCTACTGAGGTATGTAAAGCATCTAGCATATAGGGCCTTTCCCTCCTACCTTCCTCCTACATGCTTAGGAGGTTCTGCTGAGTCAAAACTACCAGTAGGAAGTTATATAATACAGATCCTTTCTTCTAATTCTTAGAAGATTTAATTTGGAGATAGTTTTGGTAAATTAAAAAAAAAATACTGCTATTAAAGTAGTATTTATTTATGCTCAGAGCTTTCTAAAGAGTTGATCCTGTCTGTGCTGAATTAGCAATCTATAAAAACAACAGTAAGTTGCTGGAGGGAATTCCAAATTTTTGAAATCATGTATTTGCCAAACTGCTCAGGCTTTGGGTATTACTTAGGAGAATTTATAAATATGTCAAGCCTTGATAGATTCTTCCTTTTTGTGTTAATGTACTGTAAATATGCTGGGCTCATCCTGCCTGTGGGCTGTGTTTTGTCTGGGATCCTCCTGGACCTGACTTAATGCCCACTCACACTAGGGGCCCACAGGACCAGTACAACCCTGCCCTGACTCGCATTTCCCTCTAACACCACTGATCAATAAACTGTACTCTGACAAGAAGAAGGAGCAGGCTCATCAATTTTAATTTTGAAAACTGCCTGCATACTACTGTCATCAATTTGTCTGGCTTACTTTTATGAAGATGGTGGACTCATCAATTTGAAACCCATCATGTCAGAGTTGGTCATTAGGGTCTTCTGACTTTGCTATTAAATTATTTCTGGTGAAACTCACCAGATAATCTAGTTGTATGAATTTTCATGTGAGAGAATGGTGAAGAAAATATGGAATAAGGGATAGATCCATTTTGTATTATTTAGAAAATTATTCTTTAATACTCCTTCTGAAATTAACTACCTTTGCTCCACATATAACAAAATGGGCGAAATTTGATTTGTTTTATCTGATAGAAAAATTATTATTTTATTACTGGGCTTTTTTTTTGCATTTAGAACACTTTTTCTGAATTTTGAAGGTAAATATTATATAGCTTTATGGATACTTTTTTTTTTACTAAAGTAAAAATCTCCATTTACATTTTTTAATTTAAAAAGTAAAAGGTTTAACATTCTGGGGATATAGTGGACTTAGATTTGAATTGCTTAAAATATTTTTTGTAAACTATTCACTCTCTTTTAACATACTTTTGAACACATGTAAGAGAATATTGATAGCATATGTGCATAGTATAAAGAATAACAATAAATCAACACCCATGTATTTACCACCCAGTTTAAGAAATAGAATATTAGCAACACATTGGATTCCCCATGTGCTCTTCTCCAATTCAGTTCACCTCCCTCCATCCTCCAAGTGACCATGATAAAACTTTGTATTTACTATTCCCTTGACTTTTTGTAAAATTAGATTTTGCAACATTTTTGTTTATCCCTAAACAATAAATTACTGACTTCTTATTTTTGAAACTTATAAATGGAATAATTTCCCCTGATACTTGTAACATAGTGTTGGTGTCATTCATCTATATGTACAGATGTGGTTCATGTATTTTCACGTCTGTATAATACTGCATCGAACGACTACCCCACAGTTTAGTTATCTATTTAGTTACCTGTTCTTTTCTTAATGGACTTTTGGGTCATTGCTAGTTTTTTGGCTAATACGAACATTGACTTCTTATACATGTCCCTTGTTGCACATGAGTGAAAGTGGAATTGCTAGACCAATTGAGTAATTTCTGAATTTCATGAAACATGCAATTTGCTTTTCTTTGAATTTAAGGGGGATTTGAGATTTAGGTAACTTATTTTAAATCAATGGTTTGTAATTTTGTATCAACTTTAACCAGTCTTTTCTAGGAAAAAATAGTTTGCTTTTAAAATTATTTAGAGATAATGGATTTATTCAGAAAGGTCAGGAAGTAAAGAATTCCAGATTTTTTAGATATATTAATATACAGGTGTAGAGATACAGATAGGAGATAAAGACACAGTAAATTTCAAGGATCAGAATATAATATTACCATTATACAGAACAGGATGACTATCCTGATACATGCCAATTGAATATCAGCCACTGCCTGGAAGTAATTTTGAGATGTGTGTGTGTGTGTGTGTGTGTGTGTGTGTGTGTGTGTGTAAATTTCTGACTAAGGGAAGTGAAAACACTGCCTTCAGATTTCTTGATTTTTGGACAAAAACAAAAGAGGGGGATTTTTCTATTCATTCAGCTTGTTTTGATTTCCAGTGCAATCAAAATTGTCTGGAAGTAAGATGGACTGAAGATACGGAATTAATTTTTCACTTTGATGTTGGAAATTCTAGAAAAGATGAGCCAATATGGTTATCATAATTGTTAACTTTATAATCAGTGTTTATTGCCAAAATGTTCCTTTGTATATATCGGGAAATGTTTTACGTATGAAATTTATGTACATTTCTGAGATAATGCCCTCTTCTGAAAAACACTTGTTTTATAACTATCTAAAATTCTCTCACCTTTTAGCTCTCCTTCCTTCATCACTACCGCCCTACTTAAGACATTTATTTTTGCCCCTGCCTGAGCCAGGCACCTATTTTTCTAAGTGCTAGAGATGTAATAAGAAACAAGATCCAATTCTATCCTCAAAAATTTCAGTGGGAGAGACAGATATGTAAACAGGTAATTCCCAGGCATTTTTCTTTGATAAATGTTGATTCATATTTAGTCTAAAAAAGGGGTAAGGGAAAGCCTACACTATTAAGATATTTTTAAAAGTCTGTTTCTTGGTTAAAAAGAAATACTCAATAAATTTAAATGCTTGTTTACTTATTAATTTTTATTGATCATTTTTATACATCTATTTTCAGAGCTTAAAAGAAAAAGAAAAAGCATTTATTATGAGCTTCCTAAAATATCACTGTTTTCTTGTTTGGATTTTTTGAAAAAGGGGAACTGCTTTTCTCATTGCTTCAAGTGTTTTGTTTTTTTAATTCCATGAGTCATGACTTCTGGAAACTTCTTATTCAGAAAACATTTAGCAGTCATTGATCACATCTTGTGATTATTTTAGTGAAATCATAAGTATGGCATGATATTTAGAACTATGTAAACAACACATGGAATGGTGCCTTGAGTCCGCATATACTCATACAATTAATAAATTTGGATATTTTAATACTGGCCTGCTTCACACTAAGAAAAAATAGGTACAAAAAAAATAAAAAAATAAAAAAAGAAAGAAAACATAGGGACACCATATGAATGATCCCTGGTTATTGAGTGTCATTTATTGAGAAGTCAATCTAATAGGGATTAAAAAGTGTCCAGTAGATTTGGCCATGAGGATAGTATTGTGCTATGTGCCAACGCAGTTTGGGAAGTGAGGGGTGGCAGCTGATGACACTGGGTTGAAGATTGAACAGTAGAGGAGGAGGAGAAGCAAGCATGGACTCTGGTCCTTCAGTAAAGCGTCGTGAGTGTGTATTAGGGTGACTAACCACCCAGGACTGCAGGGTTTCCTGAGATTCAGGATGGTTACTGTTAAAACCAGGACAATCGCAGGCAAAAAGGAGCAATTGGTTGCGCTATGAGCTAGATTCTATGCGAGATTCTGAGGTTGAAAAAATAGACATACAAAGAGAGTATTATATAACATGATAATTTAGGATGTAAATTTAAGGTGCCATGGGAACACAAAAAGGGACACTCCCCAGTTTGCAGAAGATGGTCAGAAAGAAGTTGTGAAGGAGAAGGTGAAATGAATCCAGAGAAAAAATAGCAGTTACCCCAACAAAACCTGGGGGGTGAGGGGAGAACATACCATTTCAGGCAGAGAAAGCAGGCAGCATTTGGTTTTTATTGAAACACAAGTCGTTTTTTCCCAGAAACAGAAGGGAAAGTCGCTAAAGTCCCTGGGGAAGGGAGCCCAGGTGCTTATGCCACAGCAGTTTGGGGGTGTGGTGGGATGTTGCTGGAGATAAAATCTAGTGGCCTCCATGTTTTCAGTGAGTCTGGGGCATTGCTGAAGGAGAGAGAGAAGAAAGGGGGATCACAGTTCCTGACAATGGTCAGAAGAGGTCTGAGAACTTACAAAGCATTAAAAGAAATAGCTAACATTTACTGAACGCGTCCTTTGTTTCAAGCACTAAATATGTTATAAACATTATCACATTTAATTATCACAACAGTCACAATAAATAGATACTGTTACCATCTCTATTTTACAGATGAGGAAACTGAGGCGTAAAGAAGTTAACACTAGCCCAAGGTTACACATTTTCGAAGAGGTAGAAGTCCGAATTCTGTAGGTTCTATGGAGTCCTTCTTCACTCTTTACCTGCATGTGATACATTTCCACAGGTGACTTCACATGACACTAACAACCACCTCTAGGGTATTATTATCCCCAGGTGAAGGGACAGTCACCAAGGTAGAATCTTGTTCAAAGTCACATAGGTAGTCAAAATATGTGGTTAGGCAACATGTAGGAGAGAACAACTAAAGACACTGTAAAGTGCTGAGACTTCCTTTCCCCACATTCCGTACTTTCCCAACTTCAAAAGAAGAGAACATGATCCCACCCTGTCCATATCCAGAAGAATTCTAGCCATTCATGTGTAGGTTGGTCATTTTAATTCAAATTCTCCTAGAAGTCACGGATACTACTTCTTAACTCTTAACCAAGTTACAAGATGAGTAGTGGCCCTAGACGTCAAATGCCCTTACGAACCGCTGAACTCCCTTTGCCCTCTGAGGGAGTTCACCGTTAGGAGGTGGTAGTGACTCTTTGAAGCTATGTTTGGTTGGCAATCTCCTATTGCAGTTTGAGAGAAAACGTCAGGAGCCTATAAGTGGGACTGGACTTCCAGAGCTTCAGCAGAATTGGCTGTTAAAGGTTGGGGTAGATGTCCCACCAAAGGCAGACAAGGCCCCCAGTAGCATGGAGTGGAGTTGGTTTGTATATTTGGGATATTCACAGTTCAGGGGCTTTCTTGTTTAAGTGGTAACCAGTTCTGACTTTAGATAATTTCTGCATTGCTTTAGATGAGGAAGGAGAGAGAATGCAAAGTTAAAGAACATTGCCCCATTTTTATATCGCTAGTTAATGATTGGCCCAGGACTAGAGTTAAGCCTTTACCCCTCCCCACCTCATTACCTAGGACTCCAGTGGGATTAAAGGCCAGTTAAACTTTACCACCAAGATTACTGATTTGCTGGTACATCTCATGAGGATGGTGGCTGCCCCAATATGCAGACTGCTTCCCAGGTGGGCTCATGGACCTGGAGCTTTCATTGATGAAACTCTGTAATGTTGTGACACCACACAGCATTCCCTCACTCACTCATTGAGTGAGCCTAGTAAGTCAAGCACTAAACCACACTAAACCCTGTAGACCCAGGGTGAACGTGACAGGCAACAATCTCTGCCCTCGTGATACTTAGGGTTTGGTAGGAGAGACGGTCATAAAACAATTACGCTGAGTGTTTAATTCCATTTGTGTGATAAATGCTATGTAGGATAAGTACTGGATACTGTGTAAGTATAACAAGGGCCCTAACTTAAGTCCAGGGTTAAGGAGAGCTTCCCTAAGGAAGTACAGTTCAGGCTGATTCCCAAACTGAATTGTGTAACCTTTATCCCAGTTCTTATGTTGAAGTGCTAACTTACAGCACCTCAAAATGTGTATTTGAAGATAGGGGCTTTAAAGTAATTGAGATTGAATAAGATTAGGGTGGATATGACTAACCCAATACGTATGACTGGTGACCTTCTAAGAACAGGAGATTTGGACATGGAGGACCATGTGAAGACACATGTGAAGACACAGGAAAAGATGGCCCTCTACAAGCCAAGGAGAGAGGCCTCAGAAGAAACCAACCCTGCAGACACCTTCATGTCAATATTTTTAGCCTCTAGAATTGTGAGGAAATAAATATTGTTGTTTAGCCACCCAGTCTGTGGCACTTTGGTATGACAGCCCTAGTTGACTAATGCACCAAGGAGAAAGTAGAGATACAAGTATTCCAGGTGGAGTGAATGCATGGAGACTCCGAGGGTGGTTGTGGCTGGCTAGTTTAGCATTGAAAAGGACTCACTCCATCAACGTGGAGCACAAGGAATAAAGAGAATAGCATGTTACCCACATTTATAAAACCAGATACCTGTTTAAGATAATGGATTTCCAAAGACTAACAGAGATTCATGAAATTGAATCCTGCATCTGTTGTTTTTCAAAGACAATAATAATCTAGATCTGTACTATTATATGTTTATGTATTTATTGATGGCCCAGTGTTCCCTGACGTTATCATGTGTAGACCTGCTTCTAAAGTGCATTGTAGATGCTCATGGGGTTCTTTTGCTTGGAAGGGCCTTTATCTGCCTTTGTACCCCTGAAAATCCAATGCATAGTTCAAAATAAATGAAATCTTATGTACATGGTACCTTTCTGATTACTTGTCTGTCCTCTCTTACTGATTGTGTATAATAGTGGTTCCCAAACGTTTTGGTTTCAGAACCCGTTACACTTTTAAGAAAATTATTGAGGGCCCCAAAGAGTTTGTATTTATGTATGTTATCGATATTTACTATATAAGAAGTCAAAACTGAGAAGTTTTTAAAATTTTATTTAAATTAAAAATATATAACATTACATATTAACATAAAAATATATTTTTTATTAAAAAAAAGTTTTTCCCAAGACTGAAAAAAAATGTGAGATTAGCATTATTTTACATATTTCAAATCTCTTTAATATGTGGCTTAATAGGAGACAGCTGGAACCTTATACCTGCTTCTGCATTCAAACTGTTACAATATGTTGTTTTGACTGAAGTATAAAAAAGTCAGGCCTCACAATGATGCATGTAGGAAAAAGTGGGGATATTTTAATAGCCTTTTTCAGAAAGTTGTGGAGATTCTTCTGTGATACTATATCAAGATTTGACAAGTGGTAGTTTCTTAAAGATTAGATGCAATGTGGGCTCTGAATCCATATCAGTATATTTTTGTACTCATTTATATTAACATCCATTGGTCATTGTATTAGTTTCCTACGGCTGCTGTAACAAATTAACACAAACACGGTGGCTTAAAACAACAAAAATTTATTCTCTTCACAGTTCTGGAGGCTAGAAGTCCGAAATCAAGGTTATCAGCCGGACTGCATTCTCTCCACAAACTCCAGGAGACAATTGTTCCTTATGTCTTGTAGTTTCCGGTGGTTGTCTCCATCTTCGTATGGCCTTCTCGTCCATGTGTCTCTGTGCTTCTCCTGTTCTGTCTCTTATAGAGACTCTTGTCGTTGGATTTAGGGCTCACCTACATAATCCAAATGATCTCATCTCAAGACCCTTTCGGGGGCCACCATTTAACTCACTACAGTCATCTTAACATTTTGAATGGATCTTTGATGCATGCACAGTTTCGTAACTTCATGCATTAGTCATTTGGAAAATATTGGTTCACTCATTTATACAGCTCTTCCAAATGTTGACACATTTCATTTAACAACATTTTTAAAAAATCACATTTGTTAATATCACCAACTGAGTACATCAGAAAAACCTTTCAATGGAGGGAAGCAGTCAAGCAGAGACAAATTTTCCAAAACTCTCAATTTCACTTTCGAGCTTGAATTTTATCATTGCCAACAAATACATTGAGTTGTTTTCCTTGATGTGACAGGCTTACTTTGTTCATTTTCAAGAAAATGTCTGCCAAATATCCAAGTTTGGCAAATATCGTCATTTGTCAGTAGTCCTTTTGAGTAAAAATGATGTTCTACGTAAAAGCAGCTACCAGTTCAAGCTTTTCACTTGAACAGTCACACAAGGAAAGGCTTTCCCTCTTGACAATGATTAGACTTTGGTGTACAGCAGAAATGCTTTACGCATACTTAGATTTTGTCACACAGAATCAAGGGTACTCAAGGGTCAAGATTTTTAAAAGTTAATAATTTTTACTGCTTTATCAAGGACGTCCTTAAGTGAACTTGGCTTCTTTCTCTTTTTAAACTGCAAGTGAGTGATGGAAGAGAATACAGTGACTACTAGCCCGGCAGTGCCACGGCCTTAGTTTATGCCAAGGCACAGGCAGTTCTAGCCACTACTGCTTTTCACCATCAGTGCAAATGTCAACACAGTGAAAAAGGCAAATAACATCTTCATGTTACTATGAAAATAGTTTAACCTCAGAGACCCCCTCAAAGGATCTTAGGGCCTTCTAGGAGTACATGGACTATACTTTGAAAAGTGCTGTTATATACCATTCAGTTTAGAACTAAATCATCACAGACTGATTACATTTTTAACAGATGTAGATATAGATTTTATTAAAGTATTGTTGACATACAATATTATGTTAGTTTCAGGTGTACAGCATAACAACTCGACATTTATATGTCTTACAAAGTGGTCACCACGATAAGTCTAGTAGCCATCTATCACCATACAAAGTTATTATGATATTATTAACTATATTCCCTATGCTGTACATTAAATCCCCGTGACTTATTTATTTTTATTAAGTTTGTATCTCTTTATCCCCTTCACCTTTTTCACCCTTTTCCTCACCCGACTCCCCTCTGGCAACCATCAATTTGTTCTGTCTATAACATGTGTATTTCTTAACTCATTAATAGGACTGTTTCCTTAGAAGTGAAATATATAAAAATAAAAAATAGTACAGGAAGAGTTATAATAAAAAGCAGCAGTCTTCCAACTGACCATTCCTCTGAACCAAATATTGTTTTAAGAAAAAAAAAATGCTTTTATTATAGAAAATTTCAAAGATAAAAAATAGCCTTAATTGTATAATTAGCTTCCATAAACATGTTGCCCAGTTTCAACATTTATCTTCTTATTGCTAAATCTTATTCAGGTAATCGCCACCACACAGAGACAGTTTTGAAGCAAATCTGAGACAGCAGGTCATCTCATCCATAAATATTTCAGTATTATCTCTACAATTTTGACTCTTTTTAAAAACAGCATAATAACATCATCATACCAAAAAAATCCCCAATGATTTCTTAATGTCTTTAGATAGTGAGTCATGCTTAAATTTCTTCACTTGCCTCATAATATTTTTAGTTTTTTTAGTCCAAGAAAGATCCAAGTAATATCCACATATTACAATTGGTAGTTAAAAATTATCTTTTTAAGTCTTTTTTTGTAAGTCTTTTTTTTTTTTTTTTTTTTTAATTGGGGAAGGGGAACAGGACTTTATTGAGGAACAGAGTATACTTCCAGGCCTTTTTTCCAAGTCAGGTTGTTGTCCTTTCAATCTCAGTTGTGGAGGGTGCTGTTCAGCTTCAAGTTGTTGTTCTTTCAGTCTTAGTTGTGGAAGGCACAGCTCAGTTCCAGGTCCAGTTGCCGTTGCTAGTTGCAGGGGGCACAGCCCACCATCCCTTGCGGGAGTCGAGGAATTGAACCGGTAGCCTTGTGGTTGAGAGCCCGCGCTCCAACCAACTGAGCCATCCGGGAGGCAGCTCAGCTCAAGGTGTTCAACCTTAGTTGCAGGGGGCGGAGCCCACCATCCCTTGGGGGACTTGAGGAGTTGAACCGGCAGCCTTGTGGTTGAGAGCCCACTGGCCCATGTGGGAATCGAACCGGCAGCCTTCGGAGTTAGGAGCATGGAGCTCTAACCGCCTGAGCCACCGGGCCGGCCCCCGAATCTTTTAATTTATATGTTTCCTGCCTTTCTTTTTTCCATTGTAAGTTGTGTAATGAATAAACAAGGTCATTTTTCCTGTAAAGTTTCCCATTAAATTTTGCTGATTGCATCCCTGAAATGTTACTTACCAAGCACCTTGGACCCCTGTGTTTCTTATAAATTGAAAGTTAGAGCTAGAAACTTGATGAGATTTGGGTTCAAATTTTTTGGCAAGAGTACTTCATAAGTCATGGTGTGTTTTCCATGAGGAGGCATAAAATATCTGGTTGGCTATCTTTTTATAAGGGGAGCAGCCGTGGATGATTACTGCCTTAGATGCATTAATTCCTTAGGGGTTACAGAATGGTGGTATTCTGATTTATCCTTTATTCATTAGCTGGAATTCTTTTGTGAAGAGAAACTTCCCTTCATCGACTATCTCGTTACCTTATATTCGAAAGGCAGGATAGAGACTTGATTCTTTTGGTTACCTTATCTAGGATAGGCAGGATAGAGACTTGATTCTTACCCTTTGTTTGCCTGTTTGTTTGTTTTTTAAATGATTTAGTTTCTTAACATCACTCAAAGGTAATCCATGAGGTTTGTTTTGCATTTTTTAGTATCTTTGTCGACTCCTGGATTTAACACTCAGTGTGTTTCAGTTCACCATAGTCATTATTTTATGTTCACTTTCCCCGTCTTTGGTTAACTCTTTGAGTTGGCCTCTGAAGCCTTTGACATGACTCTAGTAGTCATTAATATCATACCAGAAAGTAAGGAAGTTAAGATATCCCACGCTCATCTTACACATGTGCTGCCCCAGATCTGCAATCAGCCAATTCTGCAAGGAGCCTGGTTCATTTTAGTGGGGAGTATTTAGAGACCACTATCTAGATACTGGAGGTACTCACTGGGATGGTCATTGATTTTAGGTCTATTCTGTGCCAGAGTTAGGTAATACATATATTTTAAAGGTAAAATACAAAATATATTCATAATGTTACTTCCAACTGAAATTCAGTAGTATAGGTGTTTGTTTTTTCAAACTTAATCTCATTTTTATCTCTTTTCTCCCACATCAAAATTCTTGGTTCTTAAAGACACAAGATAATTACTCATTTTTTTACCCCACAACACAAACAGGTCTCAGAATAATAATATTATTACCAAAAATATGATTACCTTAATAGAGTATAAGATTTTTTTAAACAATTCTTTTTGTCCTTATGCTTATCCCATAGGAGTATACTTTGTTTTGAAGTCACTTGAAATAATTCCTCTAATCAGTTTAGTTAGGTCTAATAGTTGAAGTTTGAGAAGGAGTTACTTGTATTTTTAATCATTTCTGCTTTTAGTTCCTATTATATTTTCCTCCATCTCTCTAAATAATATCTCTAAACTTATACCTTTACTTCTTATTTTTGTCAACTTTGTACATTATCTTTGCACACACAATTGCAATATACGAGAATTGAACTCAGTATTACCCGCCTTACCTCACTATAGTAGTGACTATTTTTAGCTACTCTATTGGTCAGACTATAATTTCTATGCTTAATAACCTTTATTTCTTCTATAAACAATAGATGATAGGATTAAAGGTTTTTAAAATTTTTATACACTTAATGCACTGTTCATAGGGCCTAGTAGGGAGCAGTGTACATATCAGATAATCAATATTTGCTGAATTAAATTGAATTTTTATTATACTCTTTGCCAAATAAAAGGTTAGTCTTCAATTGATGGAGACATTATCTAAATCAATAATTAGTATTTTATAAATCATGATATCAGACCAAGGATTTAGAATTAGGAACAGTCATCTTTCTCTTCCATTTTTCCCTCATTCTCTGTAAATGACTTTGGATATTGCATCATATTTTTCTGTTTCTGTTGTTCTATTAAAAGATATGTTATTGTGCTACAAATTTTGTATGACTAGAAAAAAAAAACCAAAAAAAACGAAGGGCGAGAGCCTGAGAGTGTTTTAATTAGTAAAAGGTGAACATACAATAAAATATTAGAAAGTAAGTTCGTGTGAATGAAGCTATTAGTGCTGAGCTCTGGGATCCAAACTAGACAAATAACAAAAAAAAACTTCACCTATGTATGAGATAGTCTATTGAATTATGAAAATATGGTAGAAAATTATTTCCCTCCTAAGCACATAAAATAATACATAAGGGCAGGCCCGGTGGCTCAGGTGGTTGGAGCGCCGTGCTCCTAATGCCGAGTTTGCCGGTTGGATTCCCACATGGGCCAGTGAGCTGCGCCCTCTACAGCTAAGATTGTGAACAACAGTTCTCCCTGTTCTCGGCTGCGGTGAGCAGCTGGAGGTTGGGGTGAGCTGCCGCAGGCTGCTGTGTGCTGCGGTAGGCTACCGTGTGCCGCCATGAGCAGCCAGTGGCCAGTGTGAATGGCCAGCAGCTGGTGAGAGTTGCCAGCAGCTGCTGTGAGTGGCTGATCAATGACTGGTGACCAACTGCCTCAGTCGGACAGAGCGCAAGGCTCATAATACCAGCATGGGCCAGGGAGCTGTGTCCTACACAACTAGACTGAGAAACAATGGCTTGGGGCGGGGGGGGGGGGGGGGGGGGGAGTGAAAGGAGGGAGAAAATAAATAAATAAAATAAAATAAAATTGAAATATCCGAGGAAGGGAATTAAAAAAAACCACACATAAAAATGTCCTTGTAATCTCTGTCTCCATTAATGGAATCTGAATTAGGCAGCATTTTAAAGGAAATACGAGTAGTTAATCATGGATTAAAAGTTACTGCCCATATCATATAAATCATTTTAGACAAATTTAAACCTAAAGGCCTATTCCAAATTCCAGTGTCAAATAAAATTATTCGACACATCATTGATAAGATGATTTTCTACCTACAAGATTAATAGAAAAGAACTGATTTTTGAGAGTTGAGAAAAGGATTCAATTGGATGTCAAATTCAAAGATTTTATTTCCTCTCTAAGATGAACAACCTCTAATTGTTGTTTACCCAATTTTATGTTCTCTGGTCTACTGCTATGTGAGGCTTGAATATCATTATATCATAGGTCACTAATGTCTTTTATAGAGTTAGTTTCCTTCACTATTACATTAATATTATGTAAACCAACATGCATTTAAGTAAAAGATACATAAATAGTTTTATATGAGAATTATATTGGAATTTGAGATACAGAAACTCACATTTAACAAATTATACCATCAGGGCGGCAGGATGGCTCAGTTGGTTAGAGTGCAAGCTCTTAACTACAGGGTTGCCAGTTCAATTCCCACATGGGATGGTGGGCTGCCCCCCCATGCAACTAAGATTGAAAACAGCGACTGAACTTGGAGCTGAACTGCGCCCCCCACAACTAGATTGAAGGACAATGACTTGGAGCTGATGGGCCCTGGAGAAACATACTGTTCCCCAATATTCCCCAACTGGAAAAAAAATTATATCATCAGAAGTCTTCATAAAACTTTCAGGTCCCTTTATATTTCAGTAAGTGTACAGTCCCATTGCTGTACTTAAACTTTTATTGTGTTCCTTTAATATAGCTTCCTTATTATTATATCTTTAGTTGTGCATTATGTTGCATTCCTGCTTCAACTTCATTTCTTAGTCAATATCATTTCTTCAGTATAATGAAATCAAGTTTATTTCTAAAAGTTATTAGCTGTCTCAAAAGCCCAGGCACTAAGTCTGAGAAAACAGTGAAAGTTTCACATTAACCTGCTCTAGAATATTAGAAGATGTTTTCTTGGCAACTCATTGACCTTTCAAAGCCATTTTAATATGCAGAATTAAACAGTTGTTATGGAGAGGTGACATAATATAGTGGTTAAGAGGATGGACTCCAGAGCCCCAAAGTGCCTGGTTTCTAATCTAATCTCAACCCCACCAGTTACTAGCTCAGTGACATTGAGCCATACTTCTTCACCTGTAATATGGAGATGATAATTGTACATAGCTCATAGGCTTATTGTGAGGATCAATATATATATATACATATAAAGTGCTTGGCGAATGTGACACAGAAGTGTTATATTAACTATCAGCTATTATTATTGTTATGACTTGTACTGATAAGAACATAAGCAATTATTGTCAAGGATATAAATAGTTCTAGTCATTTTATATTAGTGTTCAGAATATTTTTATTACTATTTCATCAGGAAATGGTAATATTACCTACATGTGGTTTTCAAAGGGTTTAGATACGCTAGAGTCAAATATATTCCCAGAAAAAGAACATCTCCAATTTTATAATAAAGCCAAGAGGATTCATATAGAGAAATTCATTTTAGATTAATCTTTTTACTTCAATAAATATTTAGGTGTCTGATCTGTATAAGGGTATTCTAAGGATCCTAGGACTAATAGGATGAATCACATATGGATCTTGCTTACAATTATTGGCTAATAGAAGACATATAAATATACATAAATAGTTCTAGGTGGAAAGCAAGAGGTGCAATGTTCATAAAAGCATGTGGGAAAGAGTATTCCCCACTAAAAGAATGAGAACAACTTGAAAGAGCGTGTATTTGAATAATGCTTTGAAAGAGGAGCAGGACTTACATCTATAGAGAAAGAAGGCTCTGTGTTGCATGTAAAGAAAAGGCTTCATTTTGCTTGGAGCATGGGGTGCGTGAAAGGGAAGTAGGGTTATATGGTGGTCAGACTATGGAGCATCTAGGAGGCTAGGCTGATTAAGTCTTATCAGTCATCACTGGGATGTTGTTAAGGTTATTTTTTTAAATTAAGGTGAAATTCACATGACAAAATTAACCATAACAAAATTTACATAACAAAATTTAAAGTGAACAATTCAGTGGCACTTAGTACATTTACCATGTTGTGCAACCATTAAATTTATCTAGTTTCAAAAATTTTCGTCACCCCCAAATTAAACCCCATATCCATTAAGTAGTTTTTCCCCATTCCCTCATCCCCCACCCAGGTCCTGGCAACTACCAATCTGCTTTCTGTTTCTATTTTGAGTATTTCACGTAAGTGAATTCATTCAGGATGTGACCTCTCATATCTGACTTCTTTCACTTAGCATGATGTATTTGAGGTTGACTCACATTGAACATGTATCAGTACTTCATTCCTTTTTATGGTTGAATAATATACATTCGATTATATAAATCACAGTTTGTTTAACCATTTGTCCATTGATGGACATTTGGTTGTTTCCTTCTTTTGGGCTATTGTGAGCGGTGCTGCTATTAACATTTATGTATAAGTATTTGTTTTGGTACCTGCTTTCAGTTCTTTTCAGTGTATGTCTCTATGTGGAATTGCTGGGTCATATGGTAATTCTGTTTAATTTTTTGAGGAACAGCCAAACCTTTCTACAGCAGCTGCCCCATTTAACATTCCTACCAATAATGTACAAGGGCTCCAATTTCTCTACATCCTCACACTTGGTTTCTACTTTTTTGATTATTGCCATCCTACTGCAATCAGATAAAATTCAAGTAAAGGAAGTTTTACTTCTTTTCTACTCTGGTTTCTTTTACTTCTTTTTCTTGCCTGATTTTCCTGGCTAGAACCCCTTGTACAATGTTGACTAGAAATAGACATCCTTTTCTTGTTCTAAGCTTAGGGGGAAGGCTTTCAGTCTTTCAAAATTAAGTATGAAATTAGCTGTAGGATTTTTGTAGATGCCCTTTATCAGGTTGAGGAAATTCCCTTCCATTTCCAGTTTGCTGATAATTTTTATCAAATAAGGAAATCGGATTTCATCAAGTGCTATTTATGGGTCTATTGAGATAGCATAGGGTTTGTCTGCTTTAGTTTGTTGATATGTGAATTATATTAATTAATTTTTAAATGTTAAACCTTGCATTCCTTGGATAAACCACACTTGGTCATGATGTAGTATCCTTTTTATATATTTTTGAATGCAACTTACTAAAATTTTGTTTAGAATTTTTGCCATCTATGCTAATGAGGGATATTTGTTTGGAGTCTCTTCTCTTGTAATATCTTTGTTTTGATTGTTAGGGTAATGCTGGCCTCGTGGAATGAGTTGGGAAGTATTTCTTCCTCTAATTTTCTGGAAAATTTGTATAGATTTGGTATCATTTCCTCCTTAAATGTCTGGTAGAATTTACCAGTGACACTATGTGGTACTGTAATTTTCTTTGGGAGAAAGTTTTTAAGTACAAACTCATTTTCTTTAATAAATATAGGGCTATTTGATTTACCTGTTTTTTTCTTGAGTGAAATTTGGTAGTTTGTGTCTTTCAAGGAATTTGTACGTTTCATCTATGTTGTTGAATTTATTGGTATATAATTGTTCATATATTCCCTTATTATACTTTTAATATCTGTAGGATTTGAAGTAATGTCACATCTTTCATTCCTGATATTGGTAATTTGTGTCTTCTTTCTTTTTGCGCTAATCAGTTTGGTTTGTCAATTTTATTGATTTTTTTTTTTTTTAAATCAACTTTTGGTTTCATTGATTTTTCTCTTTTCTCTTTCATTTATTTGTGCTCTCATCTTTATTTCTTCCTTTCTTTGGATTATTTTGGTTCAATTTGCTTTTATTTTTTATGTTTTGTAAGATGGAAGCTGGTGTCCTTGATTTGAGACCTTTCTTCTTTTTTAAAATGGATATACCTCCTAAGCACCATTCATTTTAGTGTCATTCATAAATTTTGATATGTTGTGTTTTCATTTTCATTTGTGCAAAATATTTTCTAATTTTCCTTTTGATTTCTTCTTTAACTCATGGAATAATTAGAGTTGTATATTTTGATTCCATATATTTGGAGATTTTCCAGATGTCTTTTTGTGATTGATTTGTAATTTAATTTCACTGTAGTTAGGAAGCATAGTTTGTGTGACTGGGATCCTTATAAATGTATTGAAACTTGTTTCATGGCCCAGTAGATCATCTATCTTGGTAAATAGTGTGCACTTGAAAACAATCTATATTCTTCTGTCTTGGAGTGATCTGTAAATGTCAGTTAAGTTTAGATGGTTAATAGTGTTGTTTAGGTCTTCTATATCTGCTATGGTCTGCATGTTTGTGTACCCACACCCCCAAATTCATATGTTGAAATCCTAACCTCCAAAGGTGATGATGGTATTAGTAAGTGGGGCCTTTGGGAGGTGAAATGTTATGAGGGTAAGGCCCTCATGAATGGGATTAGTACTCTTATAAAAGAGATACCACAGAGGTCCCTAGTCCCTCCACCATGTGAGGACACAGAGAGGAGATGCTGGGTATGAACCAGCAAGAGGGCCCTCACTCAACCCTGCTGGCACCCTGATTTCACATTTCCAGTCACCAGCAGAACTGTGAGAATTAAATTTCAATTGTTTATAAGCTACCCAGTCTGTGGTATTTTGTTATAGCAGCCTGAATTAAGACAATATCCTTACTGATTTTCCCTTTAATTGTTCTATTATTATGAGAGCGTTTTTGAAACCTCTGACTATAACTGTGAATGTGTCTATTTTTCCTTGAAGTTGTTTCAGTTTTTGCTCCTGTATTTTGAAGCTCTGTTATAAGGTATATAAGTGTATTTTATGTCCTCGAGCTGAATTGGTCTCTTCATAATTATGAAATGAACTTCTCTTTCCCTGGTAATATTATTTGCTCTGAAATCTACTTTGTATGATATTAATATGGCTACTCCAGCTTTCTTTTGACTAGTGTTAACATGGTATATCGTTCTTCATCTTTTTAACCTATTTGAGTCTTCATATTTGAAGTGTAGGGTTTTTTTGTAGGCAACATATAGTTGGGTATTTTATTTATCCATCATGACAAGTTGTAATTGGGGTGTTTTGACCATTACATTTAATGTTATTATTGATATAAGTTTATGTCTGTCATCTTGCTATTTGTTTTCTGTTTGTCTTATCTGTTCATTATGTCCTTTCCCCCCTTTTTCTGCCTTATTTTGGACTGAGTTTTATCATTCCTTTTTTCTCCTTTGTTGGCTTATTACTTATAACTCCTTTTCCCCCTTATGTTAATGGTTGTTTCAGGGTTTAAGAATACATCTTTAATTTAGTCTTCTATCTGAAACGGTCTATCTTCAATTGAATTATACCACATCACTTATAGTATGTTTACAATTAATTATAGAATACACCTTGTAATAGTATATGTCTGTATCTTTCATCCCAGTCTTTATGCTTTTGTTGTCATACATTTTACTTATACACAAAACCCACAATAAATTATTACTATTTTTGTTCAAACAGTTGCCGTCTTTTAAAGAGATTGAAATTATAAAAAATCAACAGCATATATTTATCTCTGTTGCTACTATTTCCAGTGTTCTTTATTCCTAGTGTACATCTATATTTGTAGAAATATGGAATAATTTTCTTTCTATCTGATGGACTTCCCTTAATATTTCTTGTAGTGCGAGTCTGCTGGTTATGAATTCTTTCAGCTTTTGTAATCTGAAAAAAATCTTTGTGTTGCCTTCAGCTTTGAAAGATATTTTTGCTGGGTATAGAATTCTGGGTTTACACTTTTTTTGTTCAGTACTTCAAAGATATTGCTCCTCTGTCTTTTTCTTGCACGATTTCTGACAAGAAATCTGCTGTCATCTTTACCTTTGTTCCTCCATGTACAGAATATCATTTTTCCTGTGGCTGCTATTACTGTTTGCTTTATCAGTTTTTTAGTAATTTCATTATGAAATGTCTTGGTAGAGTTTTCTTCTTGCTTCTAGTGGTTGGGTTCATTGAGGTTGTCAGATCTGTGGGTTTCTAATTTTCATCAAATTTTGAAAAAGACCAGTCATATTTCTTCAAATGTCTTTTCTGATCTCCTTCCCCAATCCTACCTTTACCCTCACTTTCAGAGACTCCAATTACAAGTACATTAGGTTGCTTGGAGGTGTCCTATAGCTCATTGATTCTCTTTTCTTCTTAATTTCTTTTTCTCTATATAGTTCATTTTGAAAGTTTCTATTGTGTGTTTTCAAGTTCACTAATCTTTTCTTCTGCTATGTTACTCTTCTGTTAATCCCATCCAGTGTATTTTTTACCTTAGAGATGGTTTCCATCTGTAGAAGATGGATTTAGAAAATTTTTATACCTTCCTTGTCTCTACTTAATTTTTTAGTATATTACCATTAGACTAACTGTTTTAATGTCCTTGTCTGCTAATTCTACATCTATGTTAGTTGTAGGTTAGATTCAGTAATTGATTTTTCTCCTCATTAAGGGTCATATTTTGTGCTTCTTTACATGTAATATTTGATTGAGTGGCAGATATTGTGAATTTTATCTTGGGTGCTGAGTATTTTTGCATTCCTATAAATATGCTTGATTTTTAATTTGAGATGCAGTTAAATTACTTTAAAATAGTTTGATTTTCTTGGCACTTACTTGTATTTTTTTGGCAGCATCCAAGTAGCATTTAGTCTAGGGCTAATTACTCTCCAGTACTAAGGCAAGATCCTTCTACATAATCTACCTCATTGAATTGGGAAGTTTTCTAGTTGGCCTGGTGTGAACAGCCACTATTCCTGGCCCTTTGTGAGTGCCTAATACTGTTCCTTCTAATACTTTCAGATGGTTTGTTCTTTCCTTGACCTTGGGTAGTTTCCTCATATGCATGCATTGATCAGCACTATTGAATTCTTGAGGAGGACCCTCTGCAGATCTCTGGGGTTCTCTGTGTTGTTATCTTGTCTCCTCCGTCTTGTGAACTCTAGCCATCTTGTCCTCCCAGACTCCATCTCCTCATCTCCTCAACTCAGGGAATCTGCCGGGCTGTCCTGCAATTCCCCCTTCCTGTGTGATAGTCTATAAGTTCTCTGAAGTTAATTAACTGGGGTAAACCTTGTTCATTTCCCATCTCTGAGGGGTCACTTTCCTTCATTGCCTGATATCCAGGATCTTGAAAATTGTTGTTTTATATATTTTGGCTCTTTTTTGCTATTGTCATTGTTCTAGGTGAAAAGGTAAATATGGTCCTTGTTACTCCATCTTGGGTGGATTCAGAAGTTCCTCCCCACCCCCAAGGCTCTACTCTTAAAAGTCACCACACACACATACACACACAATAGTCACCTCACATTTTGAGGAGAGGAAGAGAAATTTCCAAGAGTCTACAACCAACAACCTCTGGTACAACCACTTTGTAAAATGAAGTGTGACTTGTTTAGTCTGCCTATTTAATACTTCTTAAATCTCCAGAATATTATAAAGGTTTGCTGTGAGTAGTGATTTATAGATTGTTTGGGCCAGACTTCAGAGCTCTGGGGCCTCCCTTAAACATGTCAGTGACATTTTCAAAACACAAGGGGCCATTGATAGATTGCAAATCAGTTTTCACTCTTACTTGGTAGTCATTCTGCAAACTTGGTTCTGCTTCTACTTGTGTCATCTGGGTAAAGTTGCAGTTAAGGAAAATTTACTCTCTAAAGACTTTAATAGTATGTAGGGCCCCCTAACATAGGCAATTTACTGTGGTTCAAGGGTTTATTTCTGGAACACTAAAAACCTTTCTAGTTGAACTCCAAGAAGTGCTGTGTGATTCTTGTTTATCTTATTGAGAATTTATTTGAAATTAGAAGGGGAAACTTTTACAATCTTATTTGTATGAAAAAGAAAAGACCGGTATTTTAATTATAGTGAAAGAGAGTTAAGGAAAACTGAAAATAATCATAGACTGATGAATATATTTTAAAATACTTACTATGGGTAGATCACTTGTTCAGGCAATGGGTGACAAAGAATGGGTAGGCTACGTTTTATTTTTATGCAGTTCCATGAATGTCAAAGATTTAGTCTTCAAAAAAGTCTTATTTAATACTAATTTATTTTCCCCTTTTTTGAATCAGTCACATGTCACTGTCCATCAAAGCTTTGGTTAGTATGAAGTAACTGGTGTTACTTCAGTGTCATATAATTTCAGACAAAAGCAGAGAATCTTGCTGTTATAGGTGGCCTAATTATAGATGAATATATCATTTCTGTTAGGCTTTTTGAGATACTGAAAGTAGCTTTTTCTTCCTTGGTTGGCTGGGGCCTGAGATACCCAGTAAGTAGCTTATTGTTTAGTTTTGGAGATAGATATTATAAATAACAGAGAAAACAAAACAAGGTCACCCGTTAAGTGCCCAGTTGAGTGGTATAGATCCTAAGTATTATAGCATTTTATTGCACAGAGAGATCCCTGAGTTTAGCTATTGTTGTCTAGACAGGTAGCTAAGACTGAGAAGACGCATTCTGAGCTGGGAAGCAGTAGGTGTAAATGTTCAGTGGCAGGAATGTTTGCTGTATGTTGTGGATACTGTACAGTGAGGACACAGTCTGTCTGACAGAGGTGTACACAGAGAGTAGTTTTGAGATTAGGTGGAAAAAATAGGTGAGGGTCAGATCCAAGATCTTGAGTTTTTTGAGTTTGTACTTTATACAGAGATGGCAGGGAAAATGAGAATGGTCATTGAAGAGATTCTGTAATGGAGAAAGCCAAGGATCTGGTGCCTAAATGTGAGAAGAGCCAAAAGTTTTAAGCTAGGACGAGTGTTGTTATTCTTACAAAGAGAAAAGGCAGAAAGGAGCGCTTGAATGAAGTGATGCCGAATCCCTCATGTTTTTTCTAAAAATTCCCCGTTTTTCTGCATGGTTCCTAACTGGACAGTGCTTTCCCTACTGTAGTTCTCCTCCTTTAATTGTTGAGTCGGGCAGGATGACATGGAGTGAGGAAGGGCATTTAGAGCTCATGAGATCACCTGGCCTAATCTCTTCAGTCTACAGATAAGGATATTGAGGGCTTCAGATATGGTGACTTCCCTTAAGGTCAGACAGCTAGGCTGGCATCTTGGCACCATTTTCTGAAATTCTTGTAGCAAAGGTTACGTGTATCAGTCCTACTTGTTAGCAAAGTGACCCTTGTGTTTCCCCACCATAATTGTTATTGACTTGATTCCTCAAATCGTTTTTCACCTTCTCAAATCAATTAGTAATTAAAATAATTCCTTTCCAGTGGTCTGATTTTTTCTCTTTATTCGTACATGCAGTCACAAACCTTGTAGTAGTACCCTATGGGGATGAATGCCAAACTCTGCCTAGGCCTAATGGGTCTGCTCTCACTTGCAAGTGCCTGAGCTGTTGAGGGGTAAGGGAATGATTAACATTAATTTAAGCCTCGAGTGATGATTCTCAGTGGGAGTCCTTTCCACAATTTTTAAATGATGAATGAGGATTTGTGGTAGAGATCACTAAAGAAATTGCTTCCCTTTTTTGCCCCCCTTAATCCCATTCCCTGTGACTTCTCATGCATGGAACCCTGAATTCGACTGTGACTTGTATCCTTCCCCAGAAGAATGAGCTTAGCCAATGCCCTGAATAAATGAACTCCGTTGTTTTAAGATGTCTCACCTAGTCCTACACCTTAGCTGGAACCTGGGGAGAGTGCCTTCTCTTTCCCTTACAAAACCTCTTTCCTCATCTTACCTCCTGGCTCTCTCTTTTCCCCGGTTCCCTGGGCCCCCGTCCTGCCCATCTTCCCTCGAGGTCAAACTCCCCCAGGCCCTCCCCACTTTATTTACAGCTTTCAGTGAGGCATTCTGCCGCAGATCCTCTAGGGTCCCCAGCCCCCTAGAGTGCCGGGGGCGGAGCTGAGTGAGCAAAAGCCCCACCCCTAGTTTGGGCGGGGCCGGCGGCCGAGACGGCGCTGTTGATTGGTGGGGGCTGGGCCTGCCGCTTGTGGGCGGGGCCCGGAGTCCCGGGCTGGGAGCACGGCGGGCGCCGCTGGGGGCAAGAGGCGGGGCGCGGAGCCGGGTGGAGTGTGGCGCAGCTGGGGCGGCACTTCCCGCTAGCCACGCGCCGGGCGCGGGTTCCCGAAGGTAAGCGTGGGGAGAGGTCCTGGCGGCGCGCGGGCTGGTTGGAGGAACCCTGCAGGAACGCCCGATGCAGGTGTGGTTTGGCTGGACCAGCCCCAGTGCCACTTCCGCGCCGAGTAGGAGCACGGGTCCCGGGCGGGCAGGCGGCTCCTGGCGTGAACCCCCTGGTGGGAGGGAGACCCCGGGTCGGACTCTAGCTTTGCGCACTTGTTCACGGCATTAGCTGCCGAACAGAAAACATTTGCGTTGCTTCACACACCCTCTCCCCCAAATGTGGAGAGTCCTCAGGTACTGTAGAGATTTTATATTCTTTAAAATAAATTTCTAGTTTGTGGTTCAGGACTGTAGGAGAAAACTCGGTAGTGAACTTGCGGCGCGGCTTTATTTTGACCTAGTGTTATTCATTGTGCAGGAAGGAGACTAGTAATGGTGCTATTTAAACAGGGACGCCAAGGTTTACATAGGCAGTGAGTGCGTGGTGGAGATTGAGCGCGCAGGCTTGGAAGCTGGACTGCCAGAGTTTGAATCTGCTTCTCAATTGTGAAAACTTGGGCAGTTTGCTTACTCTCTATGGCTTTGTTTCAGCATTTTTTAAAAAGACCTAATCGGCTTTATTAAAAGATTCATGAATTGGGCAGCATCCCATCTAGCAATTAGAAGGGCACTGCCAGGGGCTGTACAAAATGTTTCTGCATTTTTTAAATGGGGGTAATAGTAGTCCCCCCCACACACACTCCCCGTATAGCACTGTTACGAAGATTAAATGAGTTAATACTTAGTGCCTGGCACATAGAACAGTAATTTTGGCTATTTTCTTTATTGGGCATTCATCTTCAAAGTTGTCACCGCCAGTTTCCTCAGAAATGTTGCTAGAAATGTTTGGGGAGTCATTTGAAACAGTTTTCAAAAACTGAGTCCCACCAAAAAAAAACCTCATGACTTTTGTCTCTTACTGAAGGTGTGATCCTCCACCTGGTTCCAAATCAAATGCAGTGATACAGAAATCTCCGAGTCTTGCGGGTTTCCTCTAAAAGAGGGATGAAAAAAAAAAGCAGCACTTTTAGAGTGAGTGGAGCCTCGTTTTAAACACCAAGCTGCGGTAGGTTGGTTTAAAAGAAGTTCGTATTACTTTATACAGAACTTAAAACAAGTTGTACTATTTTGGAGGGTGCTTATTTGCACTGTTACTGCAAAATTAGGTAAACCAAAGTACCCAAGTCCATAAATAAGCATCGTAGAAACCATAACTTGCCACATAGAATCTCAGCACTGAAAAGAATATGAAGAATCAGACCAGCTGCCCTTTACAGATAAGGATGAGGCCCAAAGACCTAGGACCAATAAATGGCAGAGCTTAGACTAGACTTCAGCTCTGCTGACAACAAATTATAGAATCAAAGGATGATGTTACTTTTGGTTTTGATAGTAGTACTATTTTTATTTTTGACAGCTTTATGGTGCTGTGAACGTTGTTGTTTTTTCTCTCAGCAACATCCTGCTTGGTAGTTTAATTGCATGATTCATAATCATTCTTAGCATCTTTGATTTAAATCACAAAGTCTCAAAGTTGCTACCCCAGTGATTGCTTTGAGAACAAGATGATTGTCTTTTTAAGCTTTGTATAAACATGTTCTAATAATGCTGGGGTTTTGTTGTTTTAGGATGCAGTCCTTTTGTCCCATGCAGGGAGTGTAAACAGCCAGGATAAGCAAATTAACCTAGTAGGCAGTTTGTTATCACTGTTAGTGGTGAAGTTTTCTCGATTGGGTAGGCTAGAGTCAGGAGCTAGAGTCAGGAAGTGGAACACTGAACACTAGCCCGCGGAAACAGGACTGGGTCACGAAACAGGACTGGGTCACGGAAGAGATGTGTTGCAATTGCTGCCAACTTCCAAAGCATCATGGAATGAAATTATTTGGAGATACTAACAAATTGTTTTGTTAGTTGCTGACTCTCCCTGGCTCCTGTGTTGTTCACACCCTCACCACTAGGTATTTGTTCAGATGTTAACTATCTCAGTCAGACTCTGCTATTTAAAATTGCATGCCACCCCACTCTTCCTATAATACATGTTACTGTATCAGTTTAGTTGTTTTATTATCTATTGTCTGCCACTAGAGGATAAGTTCCATGAGGGCAGGGGTGCTTGCCAGTTGTGTTCACAGCTGTATCCAGAGTGCCTGGAAACAGTGCCTGCCACCAGAAGGTATCAAATGCATGGATCTGATGCAGACATTTCCAGTTAGGGCTAGTAATTCCTTAAGCCAATTCACTGTCATTTTGGTCTGCTCTCTTCTCCCCCCATTTCTAGTTACTTTTCCTGATTACCCAGGAGGCGGTGTTAATTCCTCCTTCTGCCTTGCCCTCCCCATGAAATAGCTGCTGACTTATTTCTCCTTTTGGTTTTTTGTGCAAACCTGCCATTCCTATTGATGACAAGCCCCTGTTTCTTCAAGCCCTCCTCCATCTCCTTCTATTCTCTACACCTACAGCCCTTCAAGTTCTCTTTTCAAATGCCTTTACATCCTCGTCTGCAGAATGAAATCCAGAGTGAGAAGCCTGGCATTCAGAGTCCTCTACAACATGATCTCAAATCCACTTTTCTCTTTCTGTTTTTATTAATGAGTGGATTTTGTTCTCCCACAAGGTGGGCAGGAATTCAGACAAACCGGACTAATGGCTGTAACCTGTTTGTATCGAGGGCTGTGCTGCCTTTCTGTTTTGTGTGCCCAGCCTTTAAAAACTTCCCTCACATGTCGCCCGTCGCCATCCCAAATATCTAGATAAGTTCAGCTGGAAGTGGTTTTTCTCTCCCCTGAATTTTAGTCACTTCTCATAGCTTTCTTAAAGAATTTATCACAGTCTACTTTGAACTGTAATTCTTTGGGCATTTGTCTTTTTGCTACATATAAGCTCCTGGAGGACAAGAAACCTGCACACAAGTTCCGGTTACTATTTTAAGGAAAAGTTAGGCACACTTCCACTTACCTAGTTTTTAAATACAAATGAACTTAAAGTTCTACTGAATAGGACAGACCGTTAAATATTATACTTCTATAGTCATTTCTACAATATGGACAGTTAAGGAAGAAGGCAGGGGGAAATTCAGTACTAAATAAAAAGATACAAATGAAGATACTGGGATCTGGAGTCACAGAAGGGAGTAGGGATGGGGAGAATAACAGACCAACCCCCATCTAGATGGACAGACAGAAGTTAAAAAATATGCAGAATAAACTCGTTCAGGAAACCATGAAGATGAGACAGATTTCATGGAGCAACCTCTGCAGCTTTGGATTTTTCTTGTGGGGTATTATTCCTAAGCAGTATTTTGTTTTCGCATCTCTCGGTGCAAATAATCCTGTCTCCCTGCTTTGTTTTCCGAGCTGGATAGGACTGAACGTTCTCTTCTTTCTGGGCTGCAGAAAGTAGTTTACCTTTGTTCCCCTCATTGTTTAAAACAGTAAAATGTTCATACTTCTTTCTTCATTTACTTTCCTGGATCTATGGAGAAGACAGATGCCAGAAGCTTTTAGTCCTTCAGAGAAAGGAGGGAGATACAAAATACTTGAATTTGTCCTTTGGTGAAGCTTCCAGTTTTATTAAGTTTGATATCAGCATTTGATTTGATATGTTTTGCATCAGTTTTCATAACAAACATATCCTTGCACATATTCCACTTGAGTGAATGTTTTTGTTTTACTTATGATTTTTTCCCTAATATTAATACGTTAAAACTTGTTTCCAGAACTTTTGTAGGCATTTCTGCAATTTAACTTATTTTTTCCTATTGCTTCCCAAACCTCAGGTGGGGTTTTCCCATCTGAAGGCACGCATTGGCCTGACTTACTTTCTTTGTACTTGATTTTGAGTACTTACGGGTATAGTTCTGAATTTATTTTACCATTCCTGGGATGAAGCTGCAATTTCTATTGATAGGAAAATATATATATAAAACTCCTGATTTTTGAAATGGTAGAACTTTAAGGTAAAATTCTGTATATTATCTTTACTAATAATACTTAATGTAAGGTCAGGATTTGAAGCTAGTATACTACAATTTATATTTAAATTGTACTATAATTTTTTTTTACTTTTATTTATTTTTAAGTGTGTTTTTCCAGTACCCATCAGCTCCAAGTCAAGTAGTTGTTTCAGTCTAGTTGTGGAAGGCACAGCTCACAGTGGCCCATGTGGGGATCAAACCAGCAATATTTGTTAAGAGCACTGTGCTCTAAGCAACTGAGCTAACTGGCCGCCCCTGTACTATAATTTAAATATGTAATTGGTTATACTGTTTTTCCTTTGGGAAATTTCTTCTCATGTGCTAACCAGTAAAGTTTTAATGTCAGGAGGAATCTTTTGAAAGCTAATGTGTGCTTTGGAGTAGTTTCCTTTATCACACTGTATAAGCATCTCTGTTTACCCTGAGCTCCCCTTGTTTTTAAAAAGCCTTTAGTTAAGAGTGTTATCACATAAGATTGTTCATGCAAATAATAAAAGTTGGGGCACAAACTAATTACATATCCCTAGCACATGGTAAGCACTGTGCAAGTATCTTAAGTTACACTTTTAGGGAGGATTTCATTAAAATATTGTAATATATTAATATGTGTTATAAGAGGGAGAAATTGATGATTCAGGAGATTGATGGAGGAATGATGGACCAGAGTTTGCTTTGAAGATCTCTGTTGCACACTTCGGCAAATTGGAATTTCCAAGGGTCTCTCGCCACCTGTTTGTTGAATGAATTGAACAAGCAGTTGTGTATTGAGACCTACTAAGTGCATGGCCATGACTAGGTCCCACTCCACTCAGGGAGGTTCTCGGTAAACCAGCAACATGCAATCCTAGATGACAATCAGTGCTGAAATGGAAAAGAAAAACAGAATGATGGCAATAGATTAATTTGGGGACAGAGCACTTTAGCTAGGGTGGTTGTGAAGGCTTGTTGGAAGAAGTGACATTTGCACGAGGGCTATACTGTGAAGAGCTGAAGGGAAAGCATTCGAAGCAGAGGGGACACAGGTCCAAGCAGGGTTCAGTGTGTGTGAGAACTAGGAGGGGTCTGTTCTGAGGAGTCTGGTGACTAGAGGGGCGAGAGGCCCTGGTGGGAAGCAACTGGAGAGGCAGGGCAAGGTTAGGTCATGTGGGTTCTCGTAGTCTTAGCAACAATTCAGTTTGGATTTTATTCTGAGGACGGTGGGAAACCATGGGAAGGGTTTCAGCAAAGGAGTGAAATGATCAGATTTACAGTGATTTTAAAAATCTCTCTGCTGTGGGAAGAATGGATTGGAAGAGATACCAGGTTGGAAGTTCTCCCAGGAGACTGATGTGCTGGTGATTGTTGGCTGCGGTCTGGTTTTGGTGCCTCCTTCGTCTGAATTCTCCCAGCCTCCTCAGTCAGAACCAGCTTTCCCTTAGCTCCCTAGGGCTTGCAGGATTTCACCATTGCTAGTTCTGTGTGAATTCCCCCTTTTGCTTGTCTCTTGCCTCATAGAATCACCCGTCCACCCCATCATTCTCCCAGTGGTCAGTCCTCCAGGAATCATCCTTGAGCGTGTTCTGTGTTCACATCTGCCTGGGAGATCCCCTGGGAGGGTGCCTCCCAATGGACAAGCCTGGGAAGCCAGGACCAGGGCGAGGGCAGGCTTTCTGGCCACTGGGAACCCAAGATAGTGACCTTGGGAGGCCAAGGACAGACACAGGCATTGCTGCTATGGTTTTCATCCCTGTCCTGTCAGTTCTGGAATAGGCAGAGGGACAGGTTATCAGTTGGAGTAAGCCAAGGGCCTTCCTTGTATCCTGTCAGCTTTGATTGTAGTATTGGAAAACAAAAGACTGTCAGCATTCACTCGTCTGTAATAAAATGGAGCCAATTTTAGGGAACCTACAGACTCATGTTGGTTCAGGGAACCGACACACTTTGTTGAGGTTTTGGGACACTCCTGTGGAATTAATTGTTGGGTGCAGACTATTCTTCTGTATTGTGTCCCAACATTGTATATTTTGCACGTGTTTTATTCTTAATTCCTATATCACTTCTTTATTAAGAGTCAGGATAAATAAAAGGTATCTCAAATCAGAGATGGATACATCTAGGAAAAATTAGGACTGCTTTGTGATTACAGAATCAAACGGGAGTGGGGTGGGAATTAGAGGAAGGATGTAAGGAAGAAAAACAGGAAAAGTTGTAACTGATTCATCATGTGATGCGCGTGGGGAGGAGGTTACTATGTATCTCCCATTGGCAGATCCTGTTAGGTTTTTAGTCTATTCTGCAATGAATTTAATTTATAGATGTGACAAAGATGTCCTTTGTTTCTGTTGAAACATTTTGAATGTATTTGGAGCTAGTATTCTGAGAGGCGGAAATAAACAGACTCAGATTATACACTAGTAATAGTCTTCTAATAGAGTAACCAGTTAATTTGGGTCAGACTGATAAGGCACTTTTAATGTAGTTTAAAATGAAACCTACCCACTTGGTCTGTTCTCTTCTCAGGAATAATCCCTGTCCCATCCCCACCCCCAATTCATTTTCTTATTCTCTGTGCCAGTCCCCTGTTTCCAAACCTGTTCCCATACCAGTCCCCTTGCCATGCCCAGGGTGTGTGCACAGATTTTCTTTTGTCTCTTCCTTGACTGGGACTCTTGTTCCCAAACACCCAGCACATCCCTCTGCTGAAGAAAACTTGTCGCTCTTCCAGGCCTCTTTCCTTCCTTTTGGAACAGGCTTGTTCTTAATTTTCCTTTACGTCTGGGGTGAATCACTGACCACCTCAGTTTGCCACAGTAGTTAAGAGTGCACACTGATAACTTACGAATTTATCTACCTTGGGATTTGGGTAGGGTCCAGGCCTCAAGACCAAACAGCCTTCATGATGTGTGAAGGAAATGGATTTCAGAACCTCTTTGCTTATGTTTTAGAGTTAGAAGCAGAAGAAGCTTTTGACGTTACACAATCATTTTGGCTGTCTGAAAGAAAGATGGACAAGATCCAGGGCAGTAATTGCATACAATGAACAAAAGGATGAGCACAATGATGGAGCGAAAAGTGCTTTTTAAAAAAGCCTTGACTAATATCCATCTATTTTAAGCAGTGTGTATTAACAAAATTTTAACGTAACATAAATTTGACAGTTTTCTATTATGGAGCTTTGCCTATATTTCTGCTTTTTATAGCTCCAAGTTAAAAAATTTAAATCTATGAAAGCTTTAAAAAAAAAGACTAACTCCCCCTCCTTTTTAACAGACCCTGTCCTGGATAGCATCCTTTCTTGTGTCTGCTTTATGTCAGAATTTGGCCCTCGATTGTCCTTGAGATGGGATCAACACTCAGAGCTCACTTTGTACCAGACCCCTGGTTAGATGTTGACGTGTGATGTTTCAGGAAGAGGAAGATGGGCCCTTGCTGACTGAGTGCTGCACAAACCTGCCCCCTCCTGCTGACAGAGTTGGAAAGCTGCTTTTCTGCTGCACGGCCTTCTTTCTGTAACCCAATGGCCGGTGGGTACTGGGTGCTCTGTTCTCTTCAACTCAGTATCTCCAAAGGTAATTTAGAAGAAGGGGATGCATGAGCAGTGCCATGAGAAATCGTGGGACACTGTGCCAGCTGGGCGCTGAGGTCAGAGCTGTGTGTGTGTCACCGTGCTGCCACCACCCAGACCTGTGTGGTCACGTGGACGTCCTCATCACCTAGGTTCTTTACCTGTAAAATCGGAATGATGATATTTATTTCCTGGGTTGCTGTGAGGGTGAAGTCACGTGTGAGGTGCCAGCTCTTAGAATAATGCCTGGTGTTCGTTTCTCAACCTCGACACTGTTGACGTTTTGAGCCAGATAATTCTCTGCTGTAGGGGCTGTCCTGAGCATTGTGGGATGTTTAGCGTCCTCCTTGACATGTAGCCATTGGCCAGCCCCCAAGCTGTGACAGCCAAAAATGTCTCCAGACATTGCCACATGTCCCCCCCAATGAGAACCATTATACGTGCAATATTGACTATTGCTGATCACGGCCCCCCTGAGATCTGTCTGGCCTCAGAAGGGTCTGTTCTCGTCTGACCAACTTTGTTTTGTCTTGCTGGGTTTATCACAGTTGATTCGCCAGCTGGATGTTAAGGTTAGTGCTTCCATTCTGGGTGAATATCTGAACTTAGTCTCTTCAGAGCCGTGTGACTTCCTCCCAGGCATGCCAGCTGCCCCTGGGAGCCAGGCCGAGATTACCTTATGATTCCCCAGCACAGGGAAGGCAGACTCTTCCTGTGTCCCTTTTAGGAAGCCGAACCTACGTACCTCCCCAAAAGTTCCAACATTTATTCCCATGTGAACGGCATAGCTTTTTGTTCTCTTTCTTAGTTGGTGGGGTTCTTACAGGAGCCCTCATTCTGTTTTATTTGGCTGCCTGGCTAGCAGATGATTTTGAAGAATTTAAATGGCTTCAGTTTGATAGAATACACATACATTAGATTTGCAGGAATAGCAGGGTTTCTTTTTCATAATTTCGCTCGTAACCACTTAAAAATCAGTTTATGAACCTTCTTCTGTGCTTCCCAGAGGACTCTTTAGAGCTTGTATGTCTGGTAGAGGCAGTGAGATACTGTGGGTAAAGGTCCCGAAGTCAAACCACCTGGGTTCAAATCCTGACTCCATCAGGTGGGGCAGGTGACTTCATCTTTTTTATGCTTCAGTTTCTCCTTGGTTTTGTCTCAGGAGGGCTGTTGTGAGGAGCAACCAGATTCACACACATAAAGCACAGTCTGGCTTGTAATAAGCTTCGCCACTATGTATTAAATACGGGTAAGTTGCCAGTTTGCTTTAGCTGAAAGGAAAGGAAAACCTTACTTAGGGAGAGACAGTATGGTGTAGCAAACAAGTCCATATAGATTTTGGAGTCAGTCCAGTTTGGATTTGAGTCCTAGCGCTGTCGTCAGCTAGATCCTGGCTTCGGCAGGTGGTTTTATCTCTCTGTGTTTTTCTTCATAGCAACGTCTTCATTTCTAGCATATGACTCGAGCTCCTTTTTCCAAAGGAAATTGAGGCAAATAAGTGTAATCTCTTCCAACTTCTGCTTCCATGCCTGCCTGGCTTTATTTGTAGCTAGTCTGGGAATGTATGACAGTCTGTATCGGTGGCGCATCTCTGTGCCTTCGTACATGCATACATCTAACCTCATACTTACCCGACTATTGAAGTTTTTATGTTGCTTACCATTCTTCCCATGAAATAAGTTCCCTGCTGCTGGTAGGACTTTTCTCTTTGTCTTTCTATTGCTTAGTGCACGATAAATGCTTACTATTTGTTGGATGAAGGAATAAAAACCAATTTGAAACAAATTGCTAGGCGTTAGATCGAGGTTATTGACTACTATACACATTTCTTGAATCCTTAGAACAACTTTGTAAAGTTGGTGTTGCTAGCCCCATCTTCTAGAAACTAGGGCTCAAATCATTTGAACTTGTCCAAGGACTTGAGATGGTAGGTGAATGGTGGCATTTCATCCCCGAAAGAGTGGTAGTCACGGCAGGTGGATCCCCCGACGGGAGCTTTGGCCTTAGAGCAACACAGCAGCTACCGAACTGGCTGCCCAGGAGGGAGCAGGATGAGGAAATTCGTATCCTCATCCCTCTCTTCCCACCCCAGACCCTGTCAGTGCCTCTCTGGATGAAATCACCCAGCAGCAGGAGGGCCAGGGAGCCCGTGGGGTGCAGACTGCAGACGTCAGCGTCCTGGGGCACAGAGCAGGGTGGAGATGGAGCCAAAAGGGCAGATCGAGAACCCCCAGCGCAGGCCTCCCCTTTCTGTCTCCTCGTATTCACTCATACTGGGAGCAGAAAACTCAACGTCCTAACTCGGGAAACACCTGTCTTCTTAGTCGCTGCATCCAGTTTATTCGTACTCCCGCCTGAAACCACCACCCGTGTTCTTCATACAAAGTCACAGAGAAAAAACTCAAAACAAAACAAAACTACTGTAATGTCTGCACCTGTTCCTCTAAGGCCAAAGCTCCCGTCAGGTGACCCATCTGCGGTGACTACCACGCGTGCGGGGATGAAATGCCACCGTTCTCCACCTCAAGTCCTTGGAGAAGTTCAAATGATTTGAGCCCTAGGCTTCTGATTTGAGCGAGTCTTTTGGCTCCAGTTGTAGTCATGCCTTTTTGTCCGGGTCCCTCTTTTATGTTCCCTTCACCTCTGCCAGCCCCTCAGCTGGTCAGAGTTCACTGGTGGGGTGACCCAAGCCTTCATTCCCACAGGACCCAAGTCCTTTGCAGCCCCGTCTTTCTGTGGGTTGCCACAGTGTCCCACATGCCCCAGTGAATCTGCT
Source organism: Rhinolophus sinicus (assembly GCF_057876585.1). NCBI lineage: Eukaryota > Metazoa > Chordata > Mammalia > Chiroptera > Rhinolophidae > Rhinolophus > Rhinolophus sinicus. The sequence goes on along the minus strand of NC_142507.1, from coordinate 13,191,103 downwards.
CAGAAGTCTGCGCGTTGGGACGATTTCCCTTCACGAGCCTTTCAGGACCATCGCTGAATAGGGCTGTCTTCTCTCACATCCGGTCAGTACTAGCACACTGTCACGTCCATCCATAAACAGGTATGCTTTTCCCCCCTCTCTGCTAACTGGTTGTGGGCTCTTCCCCCATGAGTTTGGGGTGAGAGAGAGCGCACAAGGAAAGGGGAGCAAGTCACCCGGGGAGCCGCCTGTCCCTTTAGTTTCCTACCAGACCTGCGCAGGCCCAGTCTTGCTTTTACCACACCAAGTGGAATGCTTCTGTACAGTCCAGTTTTACGATTCAGAGCATCACATAATACTGTGTTTATGATGGGCTGTTCTTGTTGCACAGTCTCTTGGTTTCCCAGGAGCAGGTGTCTACCTGATCTCTACCCAGGCTTGGTAGCAAGCCAGGACCCATGCGGGCAGTAGCTGTTGGCAGTACAACTCTTACTCTTCTGGTGTTTATCAGAGGCTCCTTACCCCGTCCCTTCTGCCATGTCATTTCTAGTACTATTGGGTATGCTGAGGCATAGGCCCAAGAGGTAGGGCAGCTTTCATTGTTGTAGAACCTTCTCTTGGATCAGGCCCCATGAAAACTTGCAGCCTTATGGGTTACCCAGTAAACAGACCAGAGCAGCCTACTTAGATGCGAAGCTCACCAATCGTTTTATCTCTTTCTTGGTGGACGTGCAAGGTGTATCGGTTCTCTCATTTTAAGATTTTTTTTTTTTAATTGGGAGGCTTCGTTTGGCTGCCCAAGTGCCTACATCCATGATTCAAGATCATTATCCATTCCAGCCAATGCTTAAGAGACTTTGCAGGGTTGCATGTTTAATTGGCTCTGCAACCCTTACCATCAAACCCTGGGCTTGAGCCTTAGTCCTGTCAGCTTAGCAGCTATAAGAGAAAACTATCTAACAGCCCATCTATCGGGAGGCTCTCAGTTTGTCCTTTGCTTTGTGCACCTTCTCAGAGATAAGTAGAAGCAGCCCCGGCCCAGGTCACAGTCTTTGAAATCAGTGTTTTCATCATCCCTGTGGACTTCCATCACCTTGCCCACTGCCTGCCTCTGTCCTGTGACACCCTGGGAGGAAATGTGAGCCACCGTGATCGCTGTTTTACGGTGACCACTTCCCCATCCCCTCCCTCCACAGGAAGGTTGTCAGGGCGTTCAGCACACATGCGTCCCGTTTTTCAGGGTCTGTTTCCTGGGGTCATTCTTGGTCCCAGTTACTATATCCGTCACATGACATACTCAAAAGTAATTGAAGGGAACCTAACAAAGGACCGTGTCCTAAGCTGTCGTGGGCAGGGGGAAGAACCAGCAGGGCATGGTGAAGCACCCCTTCTACTTACAGGGTTTGCAAGCCAATACCACTCCCAGACCTTCAGCAGTAGTTGTGGGAGAGGGGCCGCCTGCTGGGAACTATGGCCTTAGGTAGAGAAAACACTGCTTGTTAGAAAAGGAGCAGGGGGAATAAATACCTTAGCATCTCGCTTCCATCTTCTGCTAGTGCTTTGCATTGATTGAACCCAAGCAGATGCCACAGGGCAAGGGCAGGCGGTGGGTTGCCTGAGTGTGAGGTCCGTGGGGCGTGTGGCAGGGTGGAGAACGTGGTTTTAGGTCCGGAAGGGCCTAGGGAGACTGTAGCACAGTTGTCAGACTGGCACCTGTGGGCTAGAGCTGAGCGCCGGGCTTACCCGCCTGCGGTACGTGCACGCTTAGGTATCCCCAGGGCACCTTGTGTGAAACACCTTATCTTAGCCCGGCTCTTCCTTCTCTGTTCCTGGTGCTACTTCATGTCATATCCTATTGTCCCTTCCAAGGGGGAGGCCTGGCATGACGTTCTCTTGTAGTTCTGCTCCTGTGGGCCATGCATGGGACGGCAGACATTCAAGCTCATATGTGATGTGGTGGCAGCAGGACCTACCACCCCCTGCCTCCCACATTCTCGAGGGACAGATGTGGAAAAGTGTAGCGCCATCACCTTCACTCTCTCACCTCATCATTTCTGCTGCAGACGGAAAAGGATGGGCTGATGTGGGTCCCGGGGCTCCCGGACAGGGGCTGATGTGGGTCCCGGGGCTCCCGGACAGGGGCTGATGTGGGTCCCGGGGCTCCTGGACAGGAGCTGATGTGGGTCCCGGGGCTCCCGGACGGGCTGATGTGGGTCCCGGGGCTCCCGGACGGGCTGATGTGGGTCCCGGGGCTCCTGGACGGGCTGATGTGGGTCCCGGGGCTCCCCAACAAGGTGTATCTGCTTAGAAGAGCTGTGGGTTCCACCTGCTCTAATTCTTATAGCAATAGAGCACCGGACTGAAGGGCAGGGCTCAGGTCAGGTGGCCATCCTGGTCTGATGGTGGGGTACAGGGAGTCAAAGAAGCTGCTTTTATGGGGTGTTAGGGTGCTGTGACACATGCACAAGTGCTGCACCCTGAGCTTAGGATGGGGCCAGTTACATTTCCATGTTTTCGAACAACTGGTTCAACTATGTATCATTCCTTCCTGACTTCATTTCCAGCAGCAAATCCAACAAAGCAGGTTTTGAATCATCTGAAAGAAAGCACCCTGTAGGCAGTTAAAACTCATTAAACCTGAAGACTCAGTGCCTCCTGATTGACATTTGGAATCATTGCTTGAGTATAATTTATTTACAAGTATTAGACCTGTCAGCGTGACTTCTTGAAATTAGTCACCAGGAGAAATGGGCAAGGTAACCCTTCAAAAGGTATTCTTTGGTCTCAGTGGAGAGATTGGGCTGCTGTATGTAGCAAGGGTGACATCAGTGTGACATCTCCAGCCCTTTGCCCATGGGTGGAATGATAAAATTGACATAACTGTGTTAGTTTTGTATGAAGATGTACTGTAATTTCTCTGACTAGGGAGCTGTCCAGTGCATCAGAATTACCCACAGTTGTTAAAATGCAGCATAGCACTGTGGTTAAGAGTCGGGACTCTGGAGCCAGACGCCAGCCTGGGTTCAAATCCTGGGCAGGCAGATTACTTAAACCTCTCTGTGTCTCAGTTGCCTCGTTTATAAAATGGGGGTGCGTAGTTACCTAATACATAGCATCTCAATCTGAAGCAAGCCGCACCTGTTCATCCTGAGGCAAAAGTCTGAAAACCACACTCTGAAAAGCCTTGCTCTGAATCCATCAAACGAAAGCCCTTTTAGGTGAAAGGCTCCATTACTCCACACGAACTGTGGCCATTAGTCCACATGAACTGTGGTGTGGTGTAGAAGCTTGCAGAATTTCTTAGCATAAAAGCAAAGTAAATGGGATGCAAATGTTGGATTGGGGTGTAGCTATTGGTAGCGACATAACTGTAACAAAATCTCTAACCTGAGCTGAGCTTTCTGATCAAAAGTACATTCCTGGCAGAACCAGCATAACATGGGCCCTGTGAACGAGGAATGACAAATCCTGGTATTTTAAAGTTCTTTTGCTAATCAGTTGTTTTTTTTTGTTTTGTTTTGTTTCTGTTGGTTAAGGTTGCATGATGGAATTTGAACATGACCTCAAGCGGTTTTATGTTTTGGATTAGTTAATTGTGTTTGTCCTCTGCTGACACTTTCTTCGGACTCAGTTTTTGGTGTGCTCTTGAGGCAATAAACCCAAAGGGATATATCATGGACTACAAAGAAAGCTGCCCAAGTGTAAGCATTCCCAGCTCTGATGAACACAGAGAGAAAAAGAAGAGGTTTACTGTAAGTATGTAATGTAAAGCATATGGGAAAATGGAATCTAGAGAATACTTCCATTTGCTTTTGTTCTTCCTCAGCCTAGAACACCCTGTCCCCTGTCTTCACATATCCAGATTTTACTTACCTTTCAAATGCTATATCCTCTAGTCTTCCATGTGTATGGGAACGGAATGCAGTTTCTTTTTCAGTGCAGATTTTTGCCTGTTTATCCTTTGGGAGAAGCTTATGAAACTATCTGATAGACCCTCTCACCAGAAAATGTGCGTTCGCATGGATCTAGGACACAGGCACGTATTTGTCGCTGTTGGGGGCGGTTAATGGACTCCGGAAGTCATCGATCCTGGAGAACCACTGTCTTAAAATTTCCACCGTAGCTTTCTTAAATGACGTTTATCATTTTCTACTGCAATTTTAAGCCTATTCAATCTAGTATTTTATCTCTTTTTTCCCCCTTAAAGGCAAAGCCCATTTCTAATTTTACTTTTTCTCATCATAGTATCTACTTTATAAAGAATAAGCACAGTGAATATTTGCAGAATCAGTGTATCCGTGACTATTATTGGAGAATAGTCACTTTTCTAATACGTGTAATGAAACATATAACATTGTCTTTAGTTCCAGTAGTCCTGTTAGTATATACAGAGATCTCCTGCCCTCTTCCCCCTGAAAAATATGTAACTGATCTGGGCTTCTTTATAAACTCCCCACCCACTGAATCATATGACGGAATTCATTTAACCCAAGTCTATTGAAACAATTTGAGCTAAAGCAGTTCTTTTAAGTAAAAATGCCCAGGCTGCCTCCGTTCTGCTCATTGTCTTGTTCGAACACACACTCATTCCTTCTCCAACTTGGCATCAGAGTTTATGGGAGGAGACGTGTCCTCTTTCACAGTGTCTGACGACTGGCCCCACGGTAGCCTGGTGAAGGCTCTTGCATTCATGTCATCCCTCTAGATCTTGGCGATTCCAGCTGTAGTGACTCGTTTGGCAAACGTCCAGCTATGATTGACCTGATCCAGCTCTGGGCATTTTGTTGGCATCCATCGCTGGCATCTGCAGTCAGTGAACTGACTTGTTATTTATTCTTTGTTGGGTTGGCCTGGGTGGTGCCAACTCAGCTTCCCCTGGGCTCTCAATGGCTCTAGAACCCACTGACATGACCGTGACCTGCTCCTCCGTCAAGTGATCTACCCCAGCCTCTGACCAGAGCGTCACCTGGCCCCTGCCAGTTGAGCCTCATGACAAGTGACTTTCAACTCAGAGTCCATTTCACATGGGAGGTGATGGAAGCTGAGGAGTTAAACTAAACCCTTTGTCTGACCACTCCATTCTGCCATCTTAACTAGCTGGGGCTTCAGCCCCGAAATGGTGGTTTTCTCCCCAAAGTCCCAAGTAAGGAGTTGAGAACAGCCCGTCTGTCTTCTCCCTTCCTTAATAAACACACTGCCACACCCTGTACCAAAGCCCAGAGAAGAGAGATTGCGACGCATGTCTGACCATTTGCTTCCCCTCGGTCTCTATGTTGTAGCAATATCTTACCAAGCATTGTGAACTTACTCCACACTCATAAAAGCAAATTGTAGCAACATCACATTGATGGTAAAGAAGAAGTGAGTGTATCTTTGATAAAATAGTGGAGTGTGTGAAAGTGTTCCATTTCTTCCCTGTCCTTATTTTTGGCTTTGGGCCATTCTCTTCAAGGGCATAACCTTTGGCCAAGTTTGAGGGATGTTCATACAGAGCAAATATAGGCAGTAGGTTATCTTAGGTATCCTTCTATTTTTCATGGCAAAGGTATATCCATGTCTAATGTGACAAGTTCAAGGAGACCTGTAGCATTGCTCTCACCCTGCCCTCTCTGAGCTGTCCCCTGAGTCCTCAAAGGGCCTATCCAAATCACCGTGTTCATTTCCTTCCTTCAGAGTCTCAGATTGTGCCTTATTAGGAGGCTTTTTCTGACCACCCTGTATGTAAAATAGCACCTTCACACCTCATCCTACCCCTTTCACTCTCTGTCCCACTTACTGTATTTAAATTCTCGATAGCACTATCACCACCCTACATTTTGTATTTATTTGGTTGGTGCAAAAGTAATTGCAGTTTAAAAAAAAAAAAATTGCAAAAACCGCAATTACTTTTGCACCAACCTAATATTTGTGTGTGACTTCCCTGACTAGAACGCAAGGTCCTTTGAAGCAAGAACTTCCCTCACTGTTGTTTCACCAGGACCTAGAACAGAGATGGATGTTTAAGAAGTTACCTGTGGAATTGATGTTGAATGAAAAGCAGTACTAAGTTCATGTGTTGGTTGCAAATTACCACAGTGCATTCCTCAGTCCTCCAGAAACTGGGTTCTAGTCAGCACAGATAGGACCCACCCCACCCAACACAGACTCTGCATCCACTCTCAGCAGGCCCAGACGCCTGTACTGTACATAGGAACAAACACAGATATTGCGTGACTGACTATTCAGTAATATTTTTGTGCTCTAACTCTCGTATGTCTTTTTTTCTTTTTAATTTTATTGGGGAATATTGGGGACAGTGTGTTTCTCCAGGGCCCTTCAGCTCTAAGTAGTTGTCTTTCAAGCTAGTTGTGGAGGGCGCAGCTCAGTTCCAAGTCCAGTTGCTGTTTTCAAACTTTAGTTGCAGGGGGCACAGCCCACCATCCCATGCGGGAATTGAACCAGCAACCCTGTTGTTCAGAGCTCACTCTCTAACCGACTGAGACATCTGGCTAGCCCTCGTATGTCTTTTATATAGCTCTACACCATGAAGCTTCTAATAGAGAATTGCATTGCACCCTAGGATTTCTTGACTTAAACCAAGTCTGAGTTATACTTTCATTTATCCACTCAACAAATTGTCATTGAGTTTCTTTGTTATGCCAGACACTGTTCTAGGCACTGGGGATACAAGGAGTAGTAAGAATGACAGCCCTTGCTTTCAAGAAACTTATATTCTGGTCGGGCAAGACAGACAATAGGAAAATATTTTTAAGAAAAATAAGATAATGTCATATTGTAATGAGTATTACACTGTGTTCTGTGAAATCTTGTGCTTTTTTGGGGCAAATAAAAGTATTTATAAAAATTTTAAGAGTTTTTGTTTTTGCCTATTGGTGTTTTATTATTAGGTTGGTGCAAAAGTAATTGTGGTTTTGGGGTGGCCGAATGGCTCAGTTGGTTAGAGCGCGAGCTCTCAACAACAAGGTTGCCAGTTCAATTCCTACATGGGATGGTGGGCTGTGCTCCCAGCAACTAAAGATTGAAAACGGCGACTGGACTTGGAGCTGAGCTGCGCCCTCCACAACTGGATTGAAGGACAACGACTTGGAGCTGATGGGCCCTGGAGAAACACACTGTCCCCCAATATTCCCCAATAAAATTTATTTTTTTAAAAAAGTAATTGCAGTTTTTGCAATTATTTTTAACCTTTTAAACCGCAATTACTTTTGTACCAACCGAATAGAATTTGCTCAATCAGCCCTGTTTCATAAGTCCTAACTGCTGATTAATAACTTCGCAGGGCTCTGTCTTAGTTCCTGTAAATATATTTGCAGCAGAGCCGCTTCAGCTGGGAACCTAAGCTTGGGTTCCAGTCTTGACTGTACTTGGGTCACCATGGGAAGCTGCCGTAGCATACCAGGAAGTCAGCACAAATCATTGCAGAAGCTCATGGTCACATCAGTCTTACGTTTCTGATCCTTTTGTAGCAGTTCTGCTCCAGGCCTACGCAATCCTGCATGCTGGGTGAGAGAAATCTAGAGTCTAGTCTTACAAGCATGGCTCTCCTTGACCACGTTCCTGACCCTCTACTTCTGCACTCTCACCACATGTATCATCTTACAAACAATGCTGACATCTTCTTGTATAATAGGTTCCTCTAAGACAACTCGATACCTTCTTGGTTAAGACTGGAGAGCCGTATCACCACCCTGTAGCTCATGTAGGGTGATTGGCTGCTGTTTCTTTCAATCTTAGTGACTCATCGCTTACCCAGGTATCTGATACCAGTGACTTGCTTCACCTTCCAGGTGAGACCCTGTGTCCTCCCTCAGAGAGGGAAGTGGCTTCACATTCTGGAACTCCTCTCACTGTGGGCCTGTTAATGTGCCCATATCTTAAATGATACTACAGAATTCGTATAATATAATCAGGTCCTTTCCTCCCACTATTATATAACTAGAAATTTGTGAGTGTAGCTTACCAATCTTTCACAGGAAAGGATAGTTGATACATATTTGTATGCCCATCTTCTAAAATTAACCTGGTTTACTTTAAATTGTCTAACAGACTGGGAGCAATTGAATTATAAACCCAAAAGTAACGCCTATCTCTTTCCCGTAGTCTTCAGTGTAAAATGCTGAGGTCGATAATCTGAGCCATACATCAGTGAACCTTTCCTCATAAATCTGGATTCTTGTTACTTTTCTCTTTAGAAATGATACAAGATCTTTGAGCTCCCGAATAGTTTTCTCTACATTGGTATGTTGAATTATAATCTGAGGGGATGTGTGAGATGAATTGTGAAAGTTAATTCTATATTATAACTTGACGATTTAATACTGGGTCTGGTCCATGGAGGGTTAGAAGGCTTAGATCTTAGTCTCACAAGTTTGTGAACTTGTACAAATTACTTCACTTTTTTGGGCCATCATTTCCTCATATGTAGAGTGGGGGTGGTAATATTTGTTCTGCTCACATCATAGAGTTGTTGGCTATGGTTATATGCAATTATATATGAAAATATTAAACACACGTAAGGTGGTGGTAAGAAATCCAAGAATAAAGTCTCAGTTTGAAAAATACCATGTAAAAGGTGTCCTGGAAGAAGGAGAACTAATAATTGAGTGTTTATGATGTGCCAGACATCATTTTCTAAAATACTTAATAATTTCAGGGTACTGGTTGCTTTCGGGGAATAATAGAGAATATCATTAGTTGAATCTATGATGTTTTATTCTCGGGATAAAAATCTGAAACAAGAATGGCAGAATGTTAGAATTCATCTAAATGAATACACATGTGTTCACTGTCACTCTTTGAAAATTACAGAAATATTTCATAACATTTTAAAAATAACCACCTTTCAACAAGATGAAATAAGTGTTTCAGTTGGTAATACTTGAAATTAGTCATATAATTTCAAGTATTATCATATAAACGTTAGTGTCTAATACCAGTTTCGTGAGTATGAAAACAGATTATTTAAATAGCTAATGCCTTTTTTTGCAATCAAATTTTATTGTGTTATTTTTATTTCTTGTTTTTCATAGGTTTATAAAGTTCTGGTCTCAGTGGGCAGGAGTGAGTGGTTTGTCTTCAGGAGATATGCAGAGTTTGATAAGCTTTACAATACCGTAAGTAATAGTTGATAGGATTTTTATTTAAAACAAAACACCTGAGAAAACTCAAAACTAAGAGAGAGTTTATTTGAACGATTAAATAATATTCATATCAGACAAGAACAAAAGGGTAAGAGATTCTTCAAGAGCATTCTAACTTTGGAATTCTTACACAAAAGGGTGGAGAGGGAAATGTTGGGAAGTTCCAGAAAAACTGCTCAAGATATGACAACTAGATGAGCAGCTTAAAATGCATTTTAATGTTGTAGAATATTAGAAATCCTGTCTATCTACCTCTCTAATAATTGTTAATCTTCATGTTATTTGTGGTTAAATTGCCCAACCCTTTCTTAACTTTACTGTGTTTTCTTCTGTTACTTAGTTTTTATTTAATGCATATGCAACTGAACTTATAGTTTAGTTTTAAGTTTTATATAGTTTTCAGTATTGCTTAATCAAAGGATATCAAGACAGTCATTTTTGACAGTCTTTTGACTGAAGAGTCGTTTTTGAAACAAAATAATAGCCAGTTAGAGTTTGTACATGAGAATGTCTTCTGTAATACGTAAGTGTTTTGTTTTTGTTTTTTTAAAAAGGGTTCATATTGAAGGCTGGGTGAGGGTTGAATTGCTAGCTCTATTTGAAATTCTTGGATACCATTTTAGTATACATGATTACCATTTTTGGATAATTGTACAAATCTAACTGTGCCTATCAGGATACCTGGGTTATGATACTCAGGTAAAAGTAACTTGATGGTAACATAACACACATACAGAAAGGTAAGATCAGATTTCATTCTGAAATAACTAATAACTGAAAATTGGAGATTTTGTTTTGTGTTTTGCTTAAAAGATTATATAGGTCAGATTTACCTTCTACACTTGTTTCCTTTTGTAGAATTGTTTATAAGAGGGAGGCGTGTAGGGGATGTCATCTAAAAACTGAGCAGGTGGCCATGCATGAGTGAAGAGCTTCCTCGTGATGGTTTCATGATTTAAGTAGCTGGTGGTTAATTAGGTGGAGCACTAATATATGAGTGTCTTTCAACATAGAGGTGAAGTAGGAAAAGTTTGTGTTGGTCATTTCCCCCGCCGTGATCACTTTCATTCTCTTTTCATCGAACACCCCCCCCCCCTTATGCTTTTTGCAGAAAATTTTCCTTAATATGTAGTTGAGTTTTTATTATCCATGTCTCTCATTTTTCCTGTATTTCTCTTCTTTTTTTCATGGTTTTCTTATTTCCCCATTTTCTGTGTCTACCTCTTTCTTTTACTATAACCCCTTCCAGTTCTGCTTCCTGTCGTGACAGGCAAAGAAAAAAACAAGGGAATGGCATCAGTTGCGTTTTTTCAAACCACAGAAGTGAGGTAAACCTGGCCCGGATTTTCCTAAGTCTGAAAATACAAATTCTTTTCTTTTGCTTCTCTTAGAATAAAAGACAAAAAGTCTAATTTTCCATCTGTCCGCATTTTAAGTGTCAGTTTAAGTGTGTTTTTTTAATGACTGTCATTTACATTTGAAAACTTTATTATAAAAATTGTTGAACACTTACAGAAGTAGAGAGACTAGTACAAATACAGAAAATAATATAATGTTCTATCCAGCTTCAACAGTTACATAGCCATTCTTGTTTCATCTCTGGCCCTAGTCAGCCACTGTAATTTTGAAGCAAAGTTCATTCATCATATCATTTCATCTGTCAGTATTTAGTATCATCTCTAAAAAGATAAAGGTCCTTAAAAACACATACACACACACACACACACAATTCCGTTACCACATCTAAAACTAAACTAATGATAATATCTTCATATTAAATAGTCAGTGTTTATGTGACTGGTTGTTAAGCCTGTTAAGTGTCTTTTGATCACTAGGTTTCCCCCTCCACCTCTCTTATCTTTCCTTTACAGTTTTTTTGTTGGAAAAACAGTGTCATTTGTCTATAGACTTTTTCAGTCTGGATTTTGCTGATAGCATGTCCATGGTGTCGAGTGATTAACACACTTTTATTCTTTCTATTTCCTGTCAGTTGGTAGTTAGATATATACTATATAGTTAGATATATAGTTAGAACTATATAGTTAGATATATAGTTTCTCTGTGTGTATGTGGTTTTCTGACCAGAAGCTTATAATAAAAATAAGCATTAACCTGTTTTTATGACTTTACTACCCAAATTTAAATTCTTCAGGGCCAAGTTGATTTTTCTCTGGGGATAAGCAAATCTGATAAATGTATTAGAATAGTATGGGGGGGACCAAAGTAGAGGATCTGAAAACAAAATTCATCAGCTTTCGTAGAAAACAAAACAATTATTAGTCTACTGATAAAGAGAACCCAAAGACCCCCTCTTCCCTTGAGGTAATAAATGGTGGGTAATATGTATTCAGAACTTGAATACCAGATTCTAGTCTAAGCACTTAAATTATTTCCTTTAAGCCTTGCAATAAATCTGTAAGATAAGTGCTAAAATTGTCCCTATTTTACAGGCAAGGAAACTGAGGCACAGAGATGTTAAGTAGCTTATCCAAGGTCACAAAGCTGCTAAGTGTTTTATTGGGACAAAATAGGATGATTCGTCTGGTATTTTATTGGTATAATTTAATATTGTACGTTTGATCATGATATATTTAAAAGCATGTCTTCTGATGGATGTTCCTTGTAAATCAGATTGATTGTATTTTGTTTTTGTGCATGCATTACTAGAAGACTTTTAAAAAATTGAGTTCATATAATGTTATCTTAAAAATTTTTTAGTTAAAGAAACAGTTTCCTGCTATGGCCCTGAAGATTCCTGCCAAGCGAATATTTGGTGATAATTTTGACCCAGGTAAGCAGTAACTTCATAGAGCAGCCATAAGTGATGGTTGAAGATGTAGGTAACATATTGTGTTCAGTGTGCTGTATAGTAGTACAAGACTGTACCTAGCTAACTGATCTCACGTTCTATGAAAAGGATGCCTCAGGAAGGTACTTACTGTGTACAAGGCATTGTTTTAAACACATTGCAAGTTTTTAATTCATTCAATCCTCACAACCCTCTGAGGTGGGTATTATTATCATTATCTCTATTTTATAGATAAGGAAACTGAGGCACAGTTAGGCTAATGAATTTGCCCAGGGTCACATACAGCTAGTAAATGTCAGATTTCAAAGTTAAGTTCAAGCAGGCTTGCTTCGGATACATTTATGCATCATTGAGGATCATTTGGGGTATTTTTCTAACCATAAAGGACATTCATTGTTACATGTTTGTTACATTGAGAAGCACTTATTAAACATATTCTGTGCACAGCACCCTGCAGCCCTCTGAGTGGGACACCAAGCAAATGTTCTGTTGTTCACCCTTGGGGAGCGTAAATTACACAAAGGAATTATTCTCAGGAATCTGGAGCCTATATGGCTGAAACCTCAAGCCTGAAATTTTCACTAGGATCCAAGAAATCAATCCTGGTCATAAATGACTACTTCCAGAGAGACAGAAATCTCCTTATTTAATAGAAAACCTGTCCAAAAAGTCATCTGTTTATGCCACAGGTGAATCCTGACAAGCCAGAGAGACCTCCCTCCCGGCCATACCTCCTCACCTAACTTTGCTTGTAGCCTTGTAACCCATAAAACCTGTGATTCCTTACATGTCTGCTTTCTTAGTCAGGTCGCCCTCTATCAAATAGCTCTCAAATCACTGATCTTGACTGCGGCTTCTCTGTAACCTAACCTTGTACCATTCCTTTCCCTCCCAAACCTTTTCACTGTGCCATGTGGAATTCTGCCCACAATGAACAAACTTCTCTTTATTCTCCATCTTTTTCATATTTCTTTCACGTTCTTGCTTTAATTAAAACTTGGTTCTCCCTCCTCCCCTTCCTCCCCGGTGCCTCTCCCGCCTCTCCCCCCACCCCAGGCTGCTGGAGGATCCCCTGTAGCCCTCTCTTTTACATTTTACTCAGGATTGGCATTGGATGAGACTTCACTTCCCCTGTTATATGTAGAATTTTCATTTGAATTTGTAACTACAGGGCAGCTTCTTTTCTACTACATTCCAGAGCAAAGTAGAGAGTTAGCAGAGCTAAACCACCTCTCCCAAGCCACAAAGCTAATACATGGAGAAATAGACTCATCCAAGTTTGTTTGTTTCTCTCATCCCCTTCCTTCCTCTACTGTCATTAATGACTGGTACCTTAAAACAAAATTCACAAAATTTTATGTGCATTTTATTTTAAAATTACTTGTTTGGAATATTCCAGAAATCTTACCCTATTTCCTAATCTGAAAAGTATGGGTTAAGACTAAAGGATCTCTGTGGTCCCTGCAGGCTCTAAATGTCCTTTGATTGTGAATATAATCGGGTCGCTCTGGCCACCAGTAGCAGTAGTAGGACAAAAACCCAAGGTTTCCTTAAGTCAGAGTTTGATTTTCTTACCCTGTAATTGGAGATTATCTCCCCTTGGATGATTTTTTTTCTAGAAGCAGTGAAATGGCAAAGAAATCTGTGTCGGTCACTTTAATACTTATTCTGGGGACTAAAACTTTATTAGCTAAGCATTAAGTTCTTTCAGATCTCTAATGGAAACCTCTTTTGAATAACAGATACATTCACATAAATTCTTAACTGGAGAGACTTTTAAAAATATGTATCTCCAACTAACTATAATTCTTAAAGCTAATACGTCAGCCTTACAAATTCTTAGAACTTATCCTGTGATGGGCTGGTACATATTTTAGTCTTACCTGTAATTTTTTTCAGGTATTTGCATGTTTAATGTTGATCTAAAATAAACTTGAAATTGCCCCTAAATTCTGACGACTGTGGGCTTTTTTCATTACTGACTTCTTGATCTTCTTATATAGGGCTTTCAAAACTTTGTAAAGTCAGTAATGAAATGGAAAGTCTGGTAGCACTAATCAGTGCAGGGCAGGCTGTAGCTCTCTGAAGAGAGGAAATCACTCTTTTGTCGCAACTGACCACCCAATGTAAAATGTACCTTCAGTAAATATCCACAGAACAGTTTAAAGTTGCCTTCATTTAGTCATTGGATTTGCTTTAAATATCTCAAATACAGTCATTCATTTTCTCCCTCCTATGTTACTTACCAAGTCCAGTTCCTGAAAAATGACTGCCTTTCAAGTACAGTTTTTAATGTAAGCCTCACCTATTCTTGATTGGTGACATAAAGAATTGGAAGAGTTTTGCAAGATACCTTCCTGAAATTTCTTCCAGAAATTCATCGTTGAACAATAAAACAGGATCAAGTGCATCTGGATCTAAGAGAACATATCTAATTTATATTTGTTCTTTTATATCCGTACCTTACATTTAGAAATGGAAATAAACCTGCCTGACTGGAAACAACCCATAATTTTGGTGACAAGCACTGTGCATTAAAACCTTTATTGAGTAGAGATCATTTTACGAAACCAAAACTCACTGTTAAGTTGAATGTTGTTTACAGGTTTTTATCAAGACATTCACCATTCTGAGACACTCTCAAGTCTCCTGTTTATTTAATTTTTAGCGTACACAGATGCTCCTGAACTTACCATGGCGTTACATCCTGATAAACCCATCGTTAATTGAAAATATCTTAAATCAGAAATGCATTTAATACACCTAACCTACTAAACATCATCACTTAGCCTCGCCCACCTGACACATGGTCAGAACACTTACCTTAGCTGACAGTTGGGCAGAATCACCTTGCTGTCACAGCTCAGCACCACAAGAATACCGCATCGCATATCACTAGCCCAGTAAGAGGTCAAAACTCAAAGCATAGTTTCTGCTGAATTCTTACTGCTTTCACACCATTGTCAAGTTGAAAAATCATGAGTCGAACCAATTGTAAGTCAGGGTTCATCTGTAATTTCTTAAGAATTAGGATTTAGGATGGCTTTTGGCCTGACCACAACAAAAATAATAGTAGCCAAAGACTGATGCCTGTCTACCAGGCATTCTACTATAAGCTTACATGCCTTGTCTCATTGAATCCTATATCAGCATTATGAGGTGTAAATAGTGTCACTGTCGCCATGTTACAAGTCAGGATTTAAGATTTAGAAAGGTTCAAGGTCAGCTAGTAAGTAGCAGAGAGGATACTTGAATCAAGTTTTCTAATTCCAAGAAACTCTTGTGCTTACTTAACCTTTATTGCTGAACTGCTATTATCAACAGTGAAAACACTTTGAAGATGCTGGACAATTACTTGTTAGGAAAGTATTCCAGTATATTTTTCAAGGGTTTTTGTTTTGTTTTGTTTTGTTTAGCAGTGGGAATTTTTTTAGAAGCAGGGTTTTGTAATCACTTGTAACCACTCAAGGAACCACTTAATCACCATTCCTTAGTTGCAAGGATTTCCAGTAATGCTTGTTTTTATTACTTTTTTATTAGTGTGATTTTTTTTTCAGTAACCAGTGTCGTAGTGTTAATTTTTACTTGTTACCTGGTAGTACATGAGGACAAAGCAAATGCCTCTCCAAGTTTTGTAGAGAGTCTATTTAGAACGTAATAGGCATTTTTTGGAGAATTTTCTTTTGGGAGATGGGTCATCTGCTTTAATTTTATACTCATTATATTTATAGATTTTAAAATACATGTATTTGTTTTTTATTGTATATCAAGAAACAAATTAAATAGTTTTTTAATCAGAATTCACTATTTTGTACTTATCTCTTATATAACTGTATTGATGATAATTACATAGTTTGATATAAATAATCCTAATAGCTTATGTATTTCTTAACAGATTTTATTAAACAAAGAAGAGCAGGACTGAATGAATTCATTCAGAACTTAGTTAGGCATCCAGAGCTTTACAACCAGTAAGTAATTTTCATTGTGTTCTGAAGAGGCACTGAAACCAAACCTAAGAATATTGAATAATCTACTGATACAGATTTTATACATTCTGTGGAATGTTATTGTGATTTGTAAACTCTTTCTAAAGCATATTCCCCCGGTATTCTTAACTTCTTTTCTAACCATCAATTTAAAGCTGTAGTTATTTTCTTTCATCGTTTTGCGCTTGTATTATTTTTGTAGATTAATCTTAAAAGGAATTTGTATACTACACAGTTAAAATATTTTGCTAATTGTTCGATGTTATATTTATTCATGCATTCAAAAAGCATTTATTAAGTACCTGCTCTGTGCATTGGGCATGTAAAGAGAAATGAGTGTCATCATTCAAGAAAAAAAGGCAGGGAGAGCATTCCAGGCAAAGGGAGCAGTACACGTAACAGAGTCTACAAAAACCGTTCTGGATCCTGAAGTATGACTGGAACACAGAGCAGCTTTCCAGAAAGGAAACGAGGCTTTTGAAGGTGTTGGCAAGGGTCAGACACACGTGCCACACTTCTTGTTCCACCCGGGCGGTGTTCTCTGCTATCGAGAAGGCCTCCAGTCCTTCTCAACATAGCATTCCAAGCAGCCGCTTAACATGAAGGCATTTCCCCAGCCCCATACGTGTCTCCTGCTAATGAGTGTAGACTCCTTCTGTAGACCAGCCGCTCGTGGTGATGGAAAAAGGGTGGGTCTCTTCGAATGGACTAAGTATAGAATAAATGGTGGTGGTGGTGGTGGTGGTGATTTCTCCTGGTATTTTGAACAGTGTTACTCAGAACCTCTAACACTATATATTAAATTCTAAATATTCATTCTGAATCTAGAAGAGTGGTATTCTGAAGATGTTATATTTGGTATTAAAATTCAACTAAAAGCAATTTGATTGTTCTAATTTTAACATTATCCTGTACAACACACAGTTCTTAAGTATGCAACACGGTGGATTTTTACAAACGTTTGCACCCTGTACCTACCATCATTCCATTTAAGATAGAGGACCTTTC
Source organism: Rhinolophus sinicus (assembly GCF_057876585.1). Lineage (NCBI taxonomy): Eukaryota > Metazoa > Chordata > Mammalia > Chiroptera > Rhinolophidae > Rhinolophus > Rhinolophus sinicus. The sequence goes on along the minus strand of NC_142507.1, from coordinate 13,174,178 downwards.
TAGAGCACCCCAAAAATAAACAGCCAAGAGTTTTTTTAACTTAATTTTAACTGACATTTTCTTTTTTAATAAAAAATGACATTTCATATTTTCTGGATCTTATCTATTGTTAACAAAACTTTGTTAATTTTCACACTCTTCATTTGAACATCAAACGATTTATAAAACAGTACAGATCTAGGAGAGCAAGAAGAGAAGCCAATTGGCAGGTGTATCTTGATCACCTACTGTGTGCCTGTTGTAACTGTGTTAGGGAAATGGATTTTAAAAGTAGCTTTACTTCGATAAAGTTTATTTTTAAGACGATTAAAATTGATTTTAAAAATCATTAAAAAACTAGAATATGGTATGTTAATATTTCTCTGATCTGTGGATAAAAAAGGATTTTTTAAAGCATAGTGGCAGTGCATAATGTATTACAAAGTACAACTGACAAATTTGACTAATAAAAACATTTGAACCCCAAAAATCACAAGTGAAATTGAAAAACAAAAATATAGAAAATGCTTTCCACGATCAAGGGCAATAGATAAATATGCTTAATGTAGAAAGAGCTCTTGCAGATAATACACACTTAAGACACCAAAAGAAAAATAGACAAAGTACATTCATGATTTACAAAAGGGGGGATACAAATGGCTGATTAATTACCAATGCAACTGAACATTTCCTTATCTGAGAAGTGCAAATGGAAGCAAAAGTACCTCGTTTTAGCTTTCCTGCAGCATAACACATACAGAAAAGAGCCCAGAGCATCACTGTATAGCTTCATGAATGGTGAGAAAGTGAATACATCTGAATTGCCACCTGCAGGCTGAGAAATAGAACATGACTAATACCCCTGAAGCCCCGCGTGTCTCCTTTCAATTAGTCTCTCTCCCTTCCTTCCTTCCCAAAGGTAATTACCCTCCTGATTTTTTTAGCAGCATTTATGAATGTGCCCTATTTTTGAACTCTATGAATGGACTCATACAATACATGTTCTCTGTCTGGCTTATTTTCAACAAAATGAGGGTCATCCATGTTGTTGCATCTAGCTGCAGTTTGTTCATTTCCTTTGCTGTATAATATCCCATTGTATGAGTATAGCACAATTCATCCATTCTACCACGGATGGACATTTGATTTGTTTTCATGTCCTGGCCATAAGGACTAATGTTGTCATCGGCGTATCTTTTGGTGGACATGTGGAAGCGTTTCTGATCTATCCTGGAGTAGAACTTCCGGGTTGTAGGGTATCTATATGGTTCGCCTTAGTAGACAGTGTGAAATAGTTTTCCAAAGTGATTGTACCAATTTACACTTCCACCATCTGTGTACGAGATCACATTGCTCACCTTATCAACACTTAGTATTGTTAGTTGCAATTTTAGCCATTCTGATGAGTGGGTAGCGGTATATTATTGTCACTTTAGTTTGCATTTCACTAATTACTAATGAAATTGAGTACCTTTTTTAAAATACTATTTTTCACTTACCAGATTATCAGAGATGGTAATATAAACTGTAACATTTAATGCTAACCAAGGCTGACAGCAGAGAGTCTTCAGAATGTTCATATACCACTAGGAGTAATAAATTGGTGCAGCCTCTCTGGAAATTAGCTTAAACTGTATTTCAAGCCTGAAAATGGTTTATAATTCAGACCAAATAATTCTATTTTCAAAAATCTGTAGTGAAAACATACAGGCAGTTCTAGTGTTAAGCACAAATATTATAGTAGTGAAGGTGGGTAGTGAAATATCGGTAGTAAAATATACGAGCCATCTCGTATATCCTAAAGTGAAAGAGTGAATCATTGAGTAACATTTGGTGCATCCATATTATACAACATACATCTATCAAAAGTGATCATTTACAGTGTTTTGGACAACATGGCAAAATGCTTAATGATGTAATTTGTAAGTGAAAAACAGTAAAATAAAATATTTTAAGTGTAGCATGATCTTAACTTTGCAGAGAGAAAGACTGAAATAAAATATGCAAAGGTGTTAATAATAGTTGCCTTTGTGGTAAGATTGAAGATCTTCACCTTTAGAAAAAATGTTTTGAGATGCAATTCACGTAACATAAAATACTTCACTTTAAAGTGTACAATTCAGTGGTTTTTTAGTATAGTTATACTGCTGTACAGTCATCATCACTATCTATAACCCCAAGTCTAATCTAACATTAATATCACCCCGAAAAGAAACTGCACTTTCAAATTTCCCCTTTTCTCCAACCCATGGCAGCCACTAATCTACTTTCTGTCTGTGTGGATTTGCCTATTCTGGTAATTTCTTGTTTATCAAAAAACATGAAATCATATAGTATGAGACCTTTTTAATCTTCCTTTGTTCACTTGGCGTAAGGTTTTTGAGGTTTATCCATGTTGTAACATATATCAGTACTTCATGCCTTTTCATGAATGACTAATTGTCCATTGTACGGATAATACCACATTTTGTTTATCCCTTCATCATTTGATGGACATTTGGATTATTTCCACTTTTATAAAGAATGCTGCTATAAACATTTGTGTATGAATTTTTTGTGTGGGCATATGTTATTTCTCTTGGGTATATACCCAGGATGGAGTTGCTGGGTCATATGGTAACTCTACGTTTAACTTTTGAGGAACTGCCACAGTGGCTGCAATATTTTACGTTCCCACCAACCCTTCCCCTTTTTAAAAATTATCGTTCATCTCTCTGAATTTCTTACAATAAATGTATATTATTTGTATTTAATTATTATGAACAATTTGGGAACTCTTGCATTTAGGACAAGATGGATGGACCTTGAGGAGTAAGTGAAAAAACAAAACAAGAAAAAACTCAGAACACTGAACTTGTAGATACAGAGAACAGATTGGTGGTTGCCAGAGGCAGGGGTTGGGGAGTGGGGGAATTGTGTGAAGGTGGTAAAAAAAATAACAAACTTCCAGTTATAAAACAAAGCATGGGGGCTCTAATGTACAACATGGTAACTGTAGTTAATAATTCTGTGTTGTATACTTGGAAGTTCCTGAGAAAGCAGCTCTTAAAGGTTGTCACCACAAGAAAAAAAGTTGCAACTGTATGGTAATGGGTGTTAACTAGACTTATTGTGATGATCATTTTACAATATATACAAATAACGATGCATTATGCTGTACACCTGGAGTGTGTGTGTGTGTGTGTGTGTGTGTGTGTGTGTGTGTGTGTGTGTAGTGTATCGATTATATCTCAAGGAAAAAAAAAACAATTTTTGGGGAGGTACCCCAGATACAGAGATTTATTCATTCCTTGGGAATGTCACTAGTCCACGCAAGGCCCCTCTTTTAGTCCATTTTTTCCTCTTTATCTTTGATCTTCACACCCATTTCTTCATTCCCACTGCTGATATCCACTTTAATGTGTTTGTTATTTGTCTTTGGATGTTTGTTTATCAATTGTTGCTTTGTGTCTGTGAGTGTTTAATATAAATGCGTAAATGGTACTCTGCTGTCGTTCCTTGTTTCTGACTGCTGACAGGTATTTTCTGTGGGCAGTTGCCATGGCTTGCTTCCTTATTTCCCGAGTGGTGGATGCCTGTTTTGCTTCTGATTCACTACTATACAGAATGTTGCAATGAGTATCCTAATTTCCTAATTTCATGTCTTTCACTGAACCTATCCATAAGTTTTTCTATGGTTTATTCCTAGAAATGGAATTCCTGGGCCCAGGGAAATTGCATACACAGTTTCTTTCTTTCTTTCTTTCTTTCTTTCTTTCTTTCTTTCTTTCTTTCTTTCTTTCTTTCTTTCTTTCTTTCTTTCTTTTCTTTCTTTTCTTTCTTTTCTTTCTTTTCTTTCTTTTCCTTTTTTTTTTTTTTTACTCCCTGCATAAGGAATAGAGACAGTGGAAATGTAATGGCTGTATGTGATGTCAGAGGGGTAGTATATTGGGGGAGGGGGTTATCACTTTGCATATACAGTTTCGCCAATATTGCCAGATTGCTTTGTAGAAAAGTTGCCTCATTTTACATTCTCACCAGTAATACATGATGGTGTCTCTTTCCATGTATCCCTACCACCTTTTGATATTATCTGTCTTCCTAATTTATGCCAGTTAATGGGCATAAAGTGGCATCTCATTATTGTTTTAGTTTGTATTTCTCAGATGATTAGTGATGTTCAGCATCATCCTCAGTTTCCTTACCATTTGGGTTTTCTCGTCTATGAATAGCCTGTTTACACCTGTACCCATTTGTCTGTTGGATTCCCTGTTTTTAAAAAACTTATTTGCTTATCCTTATTGGTGGGTTTTGTTTGGCTCTATTAATGTACATGGTACTGTAGTTGTTTTTATTTTCATTTTAAAAGGGAGAAAAGCTGTAGTAATGCTTTCAAAGTCATAATGAAGTTAATTTTTGTTTTTAGTCCAGATGTCAGAGCATTCCTTCAAATGGACAGTCCAAAACATCAGTCAGATCCATCCGAAGATGAGGATGAAAGAAGTACCCAGAAGGTAGTAAGAAGGATTGTATTTTTTTTAACAGAAAAAAATACACCCCAAAGATGGAATTATTGACAATTTAGGACATTTACTTAAAACAAAGTCATTTCATCCATTGTAGATTTTCTACTCTGTAGAACACATAAAAGCAAATGTGTACACCTCTTCCTGATTACCATATCTTATAAAATATATAGAACGAGTACTTTTACAATACAAATTAATACATGTTAATTAAAGAAACTTTTGAAAATAGTAAGAAGGGAAGTATTACCAACCAGACCTAGTAGTTATTAACTTTTAACATTTTAGTGATTTTCTTTCTAATCTTGTCTTAACATATAAGGATTTTTAAATTATCTACTTTAATTATATCGTATATAGTGTTTTATATTCTGCTCTCTTCACTTTGCATCTTATTTTTAGGTTACTGTATGTCTTCATCATCAGTATACTTGAATAGGATATTTTATTTTTAAAATGTGATAAATAAATATAATAAACTTGTGCCTTATGAAGATATTTTCTACGTTTAGAAAATTATGAGTGAAAGGTAAATTATAATAATTTAACTCAAATGATTAGTAATTAGCAATTCAAATTATAATTACAAATTAATATAAATATACCTCTTTAACTCAAAATTGATTATAAGTATTTGTTAAATATGTACATGAAAATCAGAGATGTTGGATTGAAGGACATTTTTATTTTTATAATGTTTTTTAATTTTGTCATGGTTCTGTTTTTGTAATTTAAAAGATAATATAATGAGATGGAATGTTACTGTCCCACAGCTAGTCTTCATTTGAAAATAGACATATCCCTTTTTAGTGACCACCGAAAGTAGTAATGTTTCTCTGATTCTCAGTTAAGAGAACAGATTTAACTTTTTCATCTGTGACATGGTTACTCTTAGGAAAATGTAAAAGGGTGTTTTAATTTTCTATCAGTGTATCTGGGTAAAAGAGAAACAACAAACTGGAAAAACATTTGTAACAAATAAGCCATAACAAAGAATAACATCTCTGTAAAAATCTCATTCAAATGGATTTTTGAAAAGAATGATATTTAAGACCCGAATAGTTAAAAGGAAAGGGACCGGAAGAAATACTCTCAATAAGTAAATATGTGGCAATAGTAAATGAGATTTTTAAAGGAGACATTTTTTTCTCTACAAAATTAAGAAAACTGTAAAATAAATAAAATACTGAAGAACTGAGAAGGTAAAATACAGTGAGCATCCTTGGGCATTACTAGTGTCGTTATAACATTATGCAACTCTTTTGGAAAGCAATTTGGCAATATGTATCAGACATGAAAATATTCATGTCACTTGGGAATTGTTGCAAATGAAATAATCCTTCATATGGAAAAAGAACAAAGATGTTCATTTTAGTATGATTTATAATGTAAAATTAGAATAAAGTTAAATATTCATTAATCAGATAATATTTATCTATATATTGTACATTTTTAAAATATTCTTGAAGATGATGTATTTAAAGTTTTGACATGATGAAATAAGAGTATAAATTTTATACACATATTCACAGTGTGATTACGGTCAGTTTTTAACAGTTACAGAAAGACTATGTAAAATTACTGTTAAATATTTCCAAGATTATCTGTTGGTTATGGATATTTGAAAAAATAATCTTATTCCTAATACTTTTCTTATTTTCCAACTATGAATATATATTTTTAATTGGAAAAGATGAAACCATTCAAAAATATTTTAACTCTTTAGCTGCATTAATTTCAAGTCTTTTCCCAAAATGTGTCAGAAATCCACACAAAAACAGAAAGTTGGTATTTTGACTATTTTATGCATTTAATAATAATAATTTGAAGTGCTTTGTATATAAGTGACATTGTATTTATGTATAAAAATTTCCTATTGTTACTCATTCTTGGCAAACACAAAAATATAAAAAATGTACATCAGCTTTCCTAAACTTCTTTTCTGGAAGTTGCATCCGCAGTCAGTAGATGAAAATATTCATTCAGATATATCTGACTGTCACAGCAAAAGTTAAAGGATAAAATCTATGTAACCATGATTTTCCATGTTTCGCTTGCTAATTGTGTTGAGCGTATGTAGGGTTAGGTCAGTTGTAGATTGTCTTGGCCTTGCTGTAGGAGACAACTGGTTTTGAAAGAACCGAACTGACAGCGATTCCTGGGTCCTGCCTCCTGTTCTGCCGCTTTCGGCTTTAGATCCAAATTTTGTTTCTTGTTTTCTTTTTTCATCCATAAAATCTGAAACTTAGACTAGGATCTCTTACAGTTTTAAAATACTGATAAAAAGAATCTCTTCAAAAAGGGAAAGAGCCATACTTCATCTTATAGTTGTAACTATTATTAAGGACTTTTTAAGTGGATAACTAAATGAAGTTAACAGCCAGAAAGGATCTTAGAGGGCATTTGGACCTACCCCTTATTTATATAGAGAAAAAGAGGTCAAGAGAAGTCAAGAAACTTACGCTCTTGAGTAGTGTTCACTCTGTTAATAAATTATACCTCACCCCGAGTTCAGTGATTAGATGTAATCTTTAAAAACCAGTAGGTAGAGTAAAAAGTTATCTAATTATATACTCCAATAATTTCATTATTATTTCAGAAATGTGCTGCAGTAGTAAAATCATTACCAAACAAAAATGATCTTGCTACATATTAACGTAATTCAGAGGACAAATTATCCTTGTTAATGTTTAATCCATGCTTATTGATACCGCTTCCTTCATCTATATAAGAAAACTTCATTGAGTGGAAATGTGATCTAGTTCTTTGCACATTGATTAAAATAATAAGTGTATTATAATTACACTTTAGTTCAGATGACATTATCAGGTTCTATGGAACACTAACATTTAAACATAGTCACAATATATTAAGTCAGATTATTATGCTTTACACCTTAAACTAAACTTATACAGTGCTGTATGTCAGTTTTATCTCAGTAAAACTGGGGGAAAGAAGATTACTCCATGTTACAATTATGCCACAATAGGGCAGTTCTCATTTAATGAACTGGAGTATTTATACTTTTTTGTTTTGTTTTGTGCTAGACTGTTATGGTTCCTTATATTTCTGTCTTCTGGAGATTGAAAATTTATTACATGAAGATTTTTCATGTAAAGGTATTGTTAGGAAGTAAATTTGTTTTGTAACTGGAAAGCTGGTGCCAACGTTTCATAAGAAAGCTTTTATTACTATTTTTCAGAACGTTTGCCCTTTGTTTTTAAAAATAGCTTGTATTCTGGAGATTGTCTATAAGTTTCAAATGAATTTAAGGGGAAATATGTAGGACATACGTCTCTAATAAGAAGTTGCTTAGATAAAATTTGTTGGTTCTAATTAACTTAAAGAGAAGTTTTTAAAAGCTTATTTTCTATCAATAGCTTACATGAATAATTATATAAGGATCTAGTGAAAGTATAGATATTTGAGACATCTATTAGTGATTTAATTCTGAATGTGTGAAGAATTTCAAAGTGAATTTATATGACGCAGAATTCACTTACACTTGGCTTTTGTGGAAAGTGCTCATTCTAGACTAATCTGTTGGGATTTTGAGTTAAATTTCAAGCTATTTTAATTACTAATGAACTAGAATCTTTATTAAATTACTTTATGGCATACTAGGTGAGTAAAGATTTGCTTCTAAATTAATAACAGGGATTAAATTTACTGTCTTAACAGTTGTAAAGAGAAAAGCCCATCTAAAATTTTGATACTACCACAAAGGTGGAATTAGGAAAACACTCTTCATTGTATGTATTTGCTTTAGAAATAAGTTTATCTCCTATCAAATTAAAACTTTCAATCCAGTATTTGCACTCTTTATGATCATATTATAATTTCCTATGTTTGATAAGTTATTATTTAAAAATTGACAAACAAAAGCCAATTTTAACCAGTGGTTTAAATGTAAAAATGATTCCTCTTAAATTGTGGTTTCAATACCCACCTCTTCCAAAGAGCTTTTCCCAGTTTACTTTATTCTTTTGCCACTTTGAGCTTGAGTTCTGCCTTACCCTTTTCTGTACAACTGCTCTTGAAATTTATCATAAAAATGATTATGTACGTTTCCAAATAAGTCTATATATTGATTAAGAATTAGGACTTTGGGTTTCTTTAACATGGCAATACATCAGCTATCTGGTACAATTATGTACATTTTATTTGAAAAACATACATTGATCATTGAAGTTCCAATATGAACGTTAATTTTTTTTCCCCACCCCAACAGCTACACTCTACCTCACAGAACATCAACCTGGGACCATCTGGAAATCCTCAGTAGGTTTGATTTGTTTCAAACAATCCTTTAAATTTTAGGAAGCTTTTTTTTTTTTTCATGAATGTGCAAATATCATTATACCAGTTTAACTGGAAGCCTATGAAATGTAACCATAGTTACAGTGAATATAATACTGTCATATGCTTGCCTAATTACTGCTCTAGCTTTGCATTGCTTTAGTAGAGTTCTGAGGTGTTTTTAATCCATGAATTATTGATCAGGTTCTGCTGTTTTGCTTTTGACACTTTTCTCTGTGTGTATGTGTGTGTGTGTGTGTGTGTGTGTGTGTGTGTGTGTGTGTGTGTGTGTGTGTAATCAGACTATATTTCCTAGGGGACCCTAAGTCCCGGGAGGTGCTTGGGAAGTGTTATGACAGAAGCATCCCTCAGGCCTAACTGATATTCTCCTGGTGCTGTCGTTGGTGCAACCCTAGTTGTTAGCCAGTTTGTTTCAGAGGAGTCATGATGGACGTTAGCTCATGAAAGGCTATTAAACAATCTTGATGCAGTTTTTCCTGTAGAACCTTATTTATTTGACCCCAGGGGAAACATTTTGAGGAACACCAGGAGTGGTAAATACAGACTTCATCTTGAGTGTCAACTCCAGGAATTCATTGGAGCTGATACTTACGTAGAACACTGAATGCAAAGGAGTCCAAGACCACTTCCTGGCTCAGTCTGAGGTGCCCTGACAGATAAGTGATGACTGCCAGGGGTTAGAGAAGGAGTGTAGTGTGGCTGTCCTGACTTACAATGATCTTTATAGCCTTATTGGACTAATTCTAAAGTATTCTATCTTTTATCCAGGATCCTACGCTTCCCTCACCCTTTTGGTCCTCTTAAACAGTGAGTATAGACAGACAAGAGGCATGGTCCAAGGATGGGGTCCTGGGACACTTCAGCGTTATAGTAAGGTCAGGGAGGAACCGGTAAAGGAGACTAAAGAGAATGTGGTGTCACACAAGCAGGTGAACAAAGTGTCTTGAGGGAGGAGTGATTAATCCTGTTAATGCAGCTGATAGGACAGGTGAGATGAAGGGTGAGAATTGACCACTGGATTTGCTAAGTCACTGGTGACCGTTAAGACAGTTGCAGTGGTGTGGTGGGTACGAAGACCCTGACAGGAAAGCATTCAAGAGGGAACTGGAGGAGAACAGGTATAGATATTAAGTGTAGACCACCCACCTGAGGAGTTTTGCTACAAAGGAAAGCAAAGAAATAGGATGGTAACTAGAAGAGAACGTTTGGTTTTGAGCATTCTTTTCTGTCAACCAACATAATACTGAATTGGCCAGCAGCACAAACAGAAATTTGCTTTAAATTAGGCTTTATCACCAACCCTTAACAGTGCGGCCTTGGGTATGGCCCCAGTTAGTGTGTTTATTATGAGACATTTAGTTTTTCACTATTCTATTTGTTTAAAAAGTGATTTCATTATCTCGCACATCATTAAAGAACAAAGTAACTAGTCCAAAGAGCAGGTTCTTGAAGAAGAAAACATCTAAGCTTAGTTAAGTTTTTATCACCCTAACCTTCACCTGTTACTCTTTAACCTAGACTTGGTGTTACTTTCATGTGTGAGCTGGCCATTTGTTTCAATAATGAGTTGAAGGAAATTTAAAATCTAAATAGAGTCATTCCCCCCTCTCTAGAGCAACTTAGGAGTTCAGACTGGATTGAAGGAACTAGCTCTTCCCGCTGCTTAAGCTCAACTTTCTGCTGCCCTGGCTTTTTCCTACGTACAGCCAATGCTGTTTTTACCTGATAGGTTACTATGAATAAAAGGACAATCTTAATATTCCCTCTGGCTTCTCTACTCCTGGCTTTCCTATATTACCATCTATGAGAACAAATAGAGAGGTCTTTTATCTGTAATGTACAATACGTGATATACATGCAAAACACTGTGATGACTTTTTACTCCATCAGAAACTTTTCTTAGTGACTTTACTAGGTGTTAACAGCTAGTACCTTTCTTTCCAGAAGAATTACCAGACGAGATAGTCCTTGGAATGTATTACTAATTTATATAGTTATTCAGTTTCCTCATTAACAACATGGGTGAAGTTTATGATTAATAAAATTGGTTTAGATAGAAGCTACATTGAGTTTAAAATTATATATATATATATATATATATATATATATATATATAATTTTACATTTATATATATATATAATTATACACACAGGGAGAGAGGGAGAGAGAGATTTTTTTCTTTCAAGGAGGCTGTTATTGAAGTTTCTCTTAAGCAGAACTTAACAAGGCTTAAGTGAAGTGATAAATGTCTTATCTATCAGAAAGTAGATATTATCACTATTCATTATTACCTACTTTATATTAAAAATTAGATACTACCAGTGTGAAAGCTGGAGTCATCATGCTGAAGTGTTTTGTATCTAGCGTTAACTTGTTAAAGAAGTGCTTGAAAGTTAACATCTTCTCAGTTTCTAGGAGGCTAATTCTTGTCATTGTTCATTTATTTCAGTGCTAAACCAACAGACTTTGATTTCTTAAAAGTTATTGGAAAAGGCAGCTTTGGCAAGGTAAGCTTTTATTTTCTCATTCCATTAATAAGTACCTACGGAATGCATGCTTTGTATATGCGAGGCCACAGAGCTTATTGGTAAGTGGGATACGGAGTTAAGATCCTTTCTCTATCTTCAGAGCACTGAGAGAATAACTAGAGAGATAAGACACCTACTGAAATTCTAACATAAAACGTATTTGTTCAACAGGTATTTGTTGAGCACCTACTGTGTGCCAAGCACCATTACAGGCCCTCATTAGATAATATTGACATGGTAGTACCTCTGTGATGCTTACAACCTAGTGTGTGTGTCGGGGTGGGGAAGGGAGTCAATTAAAAATATAATTATAAGTAGTAATGGGCCTGTGAAGGAAATGAATAGAGGGAAGTGACAGGACTGTAGGAAGTGGGGGCAAAATCCCTCCTTAGAAGGGTTGGTCAAAGATGGCTTCTCCGAAGAGGTGCTATTTAAGCTGAGGCTGGAAAGACAAAAATGAGCAGCGGTGTAAATAATACTTGGGAAAAGAAATGGCTGTGTAAAGACCTGGTTTCTCCTAAAAAGTGAGTGTCACATCAGTCACTTAACTTGATATTGTGGCCCTACCAAGGAAGGAGAATCACTTAAGGCTAGAAGTGTCCTAGGCGGAGTTATCAGAATTATCAAATGTATTTAATACTTTTTTGCATTATACTTCAATCTGTAGTAAAAATAAACATGTATGTGTTTAATTATAATTTGCTGTATTCATATTCTGTATCTCTGGTTTGTTTGCTGAGTTCCTTAGATACCAGGCATTGGGACCATGCAGTAAACCCACCAGTGTTTATTAATTCAGCAAATATATATTGACCACCTGCTACATCCTGGGCAATAGAAAGTTAGAAGTGGATCCTACTCTCAAAGTGCTCACAGTCCATTGAGATGTTAGAGATAATCTGTCATTAATACCAAAAAGCATTATCTTTTGGAAACTTTGTGTTTAGATCTTGAGTCTACCAAGAATTGGTTCTTGCTTATAATATTAGGTGTAAATCACAGTTCATTTTATTTCCTATGGGTATCCGTCTGATCCCAAACTACTGAAAAGACTATTCTTTCGCTACTGATGTCAGAGTAACCTTCATCATATAGCCAGTGTCCATATATGCAATGATCTACTTTGAAGACCTTATGTTTAGTATCTGCTTGTAGACTTTATATTTTGTTTCATTAGTCTGTTTGTCCTTGCTCCAATACCACATCGTCTTGCCAGACATGGCTTGATATCTGACAGAACAAGCCCTCCCTCCTTGTTCTTCAAGAGGCTATTCTTAGTTCTTTGCATATCTGTATAAATTTCAATATTAGCATTTCAGTTTCCACAAGATTCTGTTGGATTTTGATTGAGATTGCATTGAATATGGAAATCAATTGGGAAAATTATCATCTTTACATTATTGAGTCTTCTAATCCATGATCGTGATTTAGTTCATCTTTAATTTTTCAATACTGTTTTACAGTGTTCTGTATAGGATTTTTACACATCTTTAATTAGATGTATTCCTGCGTGGTTTGTTTTTATGCCATTTGAAAACTAGTGTTAATTAGTGAAGCTGAATGTATGCATTGCTTATGAGACATTGGTTCTACTACTAGCTCTGTATCCAACAGAAATGCATGCACATATGCACAAGAAAAGCACATGCCAGAATATTCATATCATTGTTATTTATAAACAATCTAAATGTCTATCAACGAAAGAGTGTATTAAATTATGTAATGCAGTATTCTGCACAGCTACAAAAATGTGAAAACTATACTACGTGCCACAACATGAATTCACATTAGTTAATTTAGAATGAAAGAAGTAAGACAGAGACAACTTTATATAATTCTAATAATATGAAATTCAAGAAATGTCAAAATTTAACCTTTGTTTTTGCAAGTTGAGATACTTAACCTTTGAGGAAGATGGAGATTGAGTAGTTTCTGGAATGGAGCAAAGGGGAAGGGGGCGCGGTGCTTCAGGCTTCCAACAATGTTTTATTTTTTGACCTGGATAGTGATTACATAGTGTGTTCATTTTGTAATAATTCACTGAACTGTAATGATTTGTCTGTTACTCTACTTATATATTATGTTTAATAAAAAAGTAAAATCTTGCAAAATGCTTAGAAACCAACAAAGAGCAATAAAACATAGTAAAGCAGAATACACAAAAAGAAGGAAAAGCAAACAGAAATGTAAATCCACAGTATGTTGTAAAATAGAAAAATATGTATATGATTAAATGGCAATCCAACATTTATTCTAAACTCTAATTAGTGGTCTTGGTTCTACTTTCCATTTGCCCATTTGTTTCTTAACCATCTGTCCTCTAAATCTACCACCAGTCTACTGGAAAAAACTGCCTACTTGAAGGAAATCACTACCTCCAAATTGCCACATTCTTTGAATTATTTTCTCAGAATGTACTTGAAAATGAACCAATCAAAATATAGAAGGAAAAGTTAGGTAGGTGGGAGGTGTCGAGAAAAGGAAAAACGTAAGAAGGGAAGAACGTCCAACACAGTCAAATATTGTAAAGAACAAAAGAATGGGATATGAGAAAAATGCCAGCAGTTGAGCACAGGACATTTTCACCCTAAAGATGTTTTGACTCCATTTCCATGACTAACATTTAAAAAAAATTAATAGACTTTGTTTTTCAGAACAGTTTTAGACTTACAAAAAAATTGAGTGAAGAGAAAATACAGAAAGGTCAGAGAATTCACAAATCATCCCCCACCCCATATACACAGCTTGCCCTATTATTTACATCTTACATTAGTATGGTACACTTGTTCCAATTATTGAACAGATAGCAATACATTATTATTAACTAAAGTTCATCGTTTATTTAGGTTGCCTACGTTTTTACCTAATGTCCTTTTTCTGTTTGGGGAGCTCATCTGTAATCCCGTGTTAACATTTAGTGGTCGTGTCTCCCTATTAAGCTCCTCTTAGCTGTGACAGTTTCTCAGATTTGCCTTGCTTTTGAGGACCCTTGATGGTTATGAGAAGTGCTGGTTAGGTGTATTTTAAGATATCCCTCTATTGGAATTTGTCGGATATTTTTCTAATGATCAGACTGGAGTTACAGGTTTTGGCAAGGAAGTCCACAAAGTAAACCCCAGCAACGTTACTAGTTGCTGTTTGAGATCGTTCCGAATGCTTTGGAATATGTCATTTAATAGTTATGCAACCCGTGGGGCATCTTGAATCCCTTGAAACTATTTGCAAAACCTTGAGTATATGTGTGCCTTTTTTCTGAGGGAAAATCTTAAGTTTCTGTAGATCCTTCAAAGTACCTTCATGCAATCCAGCTCATTATAGAAACTCAGCTACACTCGAATTTGGTGCTGCTTCCTCTGAACTCTTCTGAATTGGGAACCTATAAAGAGAAGCCTAAAAGTTAAAACAAAAATGCATTTTGATCACCTAGAAACCATTTCCTTCTCCTTCTTTTATGTAGCCATGAAGTTTATAGCCTTAATATTTTCTAAGGACACTCTTCCTGACTTGGGGCTGGCGCACACATGTACACACACACACACACACACACACACACACACGCACGTGCGCGCGCACAAAGATCTCAAACAGTATAGATTTTGGTATTTAAATTTAGTAAAAATATCAAACATCAGCACATTAACTGACAAAGAAATGGTGCCTGGCATTTCAAATGATCAACAACAGCCTTTTTTGTTTTAAAATATCTAAAGAAAAGTGGAGTTATGAAATAAATTTAGTAGTTTTCAATTTTCAAGACAAAATCAATCTATAAACTTAAGTATTGATTTATTGATAAGTGAATTATTCCTATCAGAATATTAAAATTTCTAATAGCATGCACAATCTTCAACTGCAACAGGTTCTTCTTGCAAAACGAAAACTGGATGGGAAATTTTATGCTGTCAAAGTGTTACAGAAAAAAGTAGTTCTCAACAGAAAAGAGGTAAAATAAAATAGCTTCTTTTCTCCTAAACCCCTTTTGTCAATTAACACAGTTGTTTCCTAGTGTATAATGTGAGTTGATCCTTTTCCTTTTTTTTACAGCAAAAACATATTATGGCTGAACGTAATGTGCTCTTGAAAAATGTGAAACACCCGTTTTTGGTTGGATTACATTATTCTTTCCAAACAACTGAAAAGCTTTATTTTGTTCTGGATTTTGTTAATGGAGGGGAGGTGAGTTTTATAATTAGTTTTCTAATATTGATAATGTTTAGAAAAATAGAATTAAGTCAAAATTTGTCTTTCCTTGAGTTTTTGGAAGGCTAGTCCTGCATCAACAGCTGTTTGTTGAGTAGCAACAATATTTAAGGTGATGGCTAAATAAGCATAACACAAGATGTGGAAAAGTATAAACACAAAGCTCTTACTCAGCTTATGGCGTAGATGGGAAGGTTCATAATAAAAGAACCTCAGTGTGAAGCTACAGACTCCATGGATAGTTTTGTCACTGAGCAATATAGCAAGAATAATATTCTGAAGCATTAGAATAAAACATGATTTGTAATTTAGATAATTATTGTTTCAGTAGTTGCATATAAATATTCGTGTAGCCTGTCATTTTCTAAAATGTGTAAACTATTAATCAGATGAGGTGATCCTCTAATAAAGGGTTCTGTGGTGAAGTCAATTTTGAAAATGTTTCATGTTATATCCCATTGGTAATTAACAATATGTTTCTTGGTGATTCATAATATGTTTCAACATGTTAAAGACTTTGAGAAGTTCTGCTTTAAACAAAGCCAGGATTTGTTGTTGTTGTGTTTTTTGGTTAATAATTTGAGATTTTTAATTTTTCTAAAAAAAATCTTAATTTTTCTTAGAATTTTATTTTATTCATATATTGATTATGTTTCGGTTTTTTCCCTGCTAATCCGCCATCTTGAATAGGTCCCCAGGATTTGTTTTTTTAAAAATTTTTATCACATAATCCCTTTTTTTGTTTGAACCAAATCTGTTAATAGTATTCCCCAAAACTCTGAATTAAAGGGATATTGAAATACATTTTCAGATCTGCTGCTCTTGTGATAAGTACAGTAATAGCTAACATGTGTCAAGTATACTTACAGGCCCAGCACTCTGGCTCTTTGTACATATCATTTTGTCTTCAAACAGTTTTATTATATGAGACAAAGAAACTGAGGCATGGAGAAGCTAGGTAACTTGCTCAAATTGTACGGTTGTAAGTATTGGAGCCAGGAATTGAACTCAGGCAGTCTGATTCCAAGATTTAGGCAGCTGACCACCTCCTATTCCTCTACTTCAATCCTCACACCATTCTAATTTGATCTCTGACCTGTGAATGTCTCTAAGAATGGTTTTAGCTGACAGATGCTGTCATATCTACGCAAAGAGATCTTCCATGCCCTAGTCCCAGAGCAGAGAGAGGGGAAAAGAATATTTCAACCTTATTATAGTACACTTACCTGTAGAATAAAGGAGCTAGAAAGAAGACCAATTTCTATTCTGCAAACCTGAAAGGTGATCAGATGCACCTAGATCACTTGGCAGGAAGATTATAAAAATAATCATTATTCAGCCCCCTACATCTATGACAAAAATGCCTTATGACTCCTCAGTGCAGAAGCAAGATTATGAATCCCCCAGGCACCCTGATTCAGAGATGTAAATGACCCCACAGTGTCCCCACCTTGCAGGTTGTCATTTTATCTTGTATGTGCATGAATGCTAACATATAATGAGAATTGATTGAGAGGCTCTTACTTTGTAATTATTTTACATGTGTTATTTCAGTTCATCACAACTCTTTGAGTTACACACTCTTGTACCCATTTTATAGATACGGAGATTAAGTCTCAAGAGGTTAAGTAGCTTTCTAAATGTCACAGTGTTCTAGTAAGTGTTAAGCCCTGGATGTAACCTAGACATTAGTACCTCTCTCGTGTCTTTGAAATGTCATGTGAGGCATCCAACTGCAGATGAGATCCTACAGCAGGTTTCCTTCTTTGTGGTTTCTTCATGCTGCTTTAGGACTTTGCTTCTGATCTCTTTACACAGTGACCGCTCATAACTGAGTAGCAAAGGTGGAAAGAGTAGACTTGTCGTCTAAAAGATACACTTGGCTGAGATAATAGGGGGAAAATAGAAATAGAATGTTGGGGTGGATGGAAGAGGAGTTGAATGGGGCAATAGGTAGACAAGGAATAAAGACCAGGAGAAAGGATAAAAACAGAGAGATGGAGTGTAATTTCATTATGTGTTTTCTGTTATTATTCCTGTTATTTCCCCCAATGTTCATACTTACGTTTTTTTAAATCTTAACAATGATTTTTATTTTTATTGTTATTATTTATTTATTCTTTTTAAGGAGGGCGCAGCTCACGGTGGCCCATGCGGGGATCGGACCAGCAACCTTGGTGTTATTAGCACAGCGCTCTAACCAACTGAGCTAACTGGCCATCCCTGCATTTTTTTTTTTTTTTTTTTAACATCAAAAGAACGAGACAAACAAATGAAAAAACAAAAACTCATAGACACAGACAATAGTTTAGTGGTTACCAGAGGGTAAGGGGGGGAGGGGCGTGGTAGATGAGGGTAAAGGGGGATCAAATATATGGTGATGGAAGGAGAACTGACTCTGGGTGGTGAACACACAATGGGATATATAGATGACGTATTACAGAATTGTACACCTGAAACCTATGTAACTTTACTAACAATTGTCACCCCATACTTATATTTTAACCTTGATGTGTGGTATTTATTATTGTATACTACTTCAGATTTGTTTTGGAACCAGGTAGAGTATAAACAAATAAGTTTTTTGATACTGGGCATATAAATAAGCCTTTCTGAGCCTCAGCTTTCTCATTGATTTTCTACCTCAAAATAGTTGGGTGTATTAAATAATACAAGCATCTATAAAGTCCTTAGCTTAGTGCCTTTGATTCCATAAGCAGTCAGTGTTCGTGAATGGTCAGATTTTCATTAGTATTGTATTGGACAGATGTGACCAGGAGATCAAGAAATAAAATATTACAATAGTGTAAGCTACAGCTAATAAAAACAATAGTAGGGATAAAAAGGAGGAAGTATTCCAGAAATAATTAAAAGATAAAAACAAGAATTTATTCATTGACTGGATGCAGGGGCTAAGGTAAAGGAGCAGAACAGGCGGATCCCAGGTCAGCACCCATTTATCTACTCTGTCAAATGTAGTATAACTGATCTTCACCCTAACCTTCCAGAAGAGGCTAAGAAAACATTTTTGGACAATCTTTGAAAGTTGGAGAAGTTAAATGAATTGCCTACAAAAAAAAAAAAAGAACCAAGATTTAAACCTAATCTGATCAGCAATGAAACCTGCCTCCACAGTGCCTTGCTGCCTCCCATGGCTTAGAGGGCTGGGCAGAAAGTAATATCAGGCAAAGGGAGGTCATGGCAGCAGCAGGAAGTCTGTGAAAGACAAGGGGCTCTGTTTTAGGCAAGTGGAATTTATTGCCTTAGGAAATATTCAGGAAAGAGCAGCAGGCAGCAGGTGTTTGCAGAAGCTCTAAGCAGAGGTCTGGGCTGGAGGGGTCCACATGAGAGACATCAACACAGGGGATGAACTCATTGCAATAGATCAGGGCATGGTATCCAGAGAAAGGATAATTGTGGAGAACCCTTGTTAATCCCTACAGCAAGGAGTGGAGATGGAACTCTCCAAGGGAGACGGAAACCTAAAGAGGGATCATTGTCGTAGAAGCCAAGGACTTAGAAATAGGTCAAGCAAACTTTGCCGAGGCAGGTAACCTAATAACTACAGGCAGGTTTTAAGAAATAAATTAAGAATTAGGAAGTGTAAGAAAGGAACTGGAAAGTCCAGCTGCCACTTAACTCCAGCCGTTTGCTACCACATTGGAATTTAGGCTTAATGGTGCCGAGCTTCCCCTCCCCCCCCTTTTTTTTCCCTGGAAGAAACCCAAACTGTGAATTTTCATCAAAAACATTTTTCCAGTTTTTAATTTACCAATTAATTTAGATTTTTCTAAAAACAGTGCTTGGCTCAAGCAAATTATATCTGTGGGTTATAGTTGATGTGCCAGCCACTAGTTGCCAATCTCTGAATAGTGTTTGATTTTTTCCCCAAAGGCAAGAACAGTTAAAATAGGTCCAGTAAGGTACTGTAACTACATGGCAATATCTAGGTCATTGGTCTTCATTGATCTTTTCCAGAGTGGTTGCCTGGAGTGGTAAGGACATTGCCAGACTGAGGATTGAGGAGAGTAAATGGGAGATGAATAAGTTAGCAAGGGGGGAAGAAAACCTGTGGTTGAAGAGAGGCAATAGGTCAGGGACACAGGCGAGGGAGAGTCACAGTTCTGTGCTCTTTAATCTCACGTTCAAAATAACAAAAACAAATCCTGTTTTTCTATTTACAGAATGTATTTGTTTTGCTTTATGTGTGAATGATGTTAGTATTCCTATTTTTCCCATTTTACAGCTGTTTTTTCACTTACAAAGAGAACGGTCCTTTCCTGAACACAGAGCTAGGTTTTATGCTGCTGAAATCGCCAGTGCATTGGGTTACTTGCACTCCATCAAAATAGTGTACAGGTAAGTTTTTTAAACATTACTTATAAAAATGTCTTTTTATTGTTTTATTTCAGTTGATAATTCAGTTTTATTCTTCTTTCCTTTTTTTTTTTTTTTTGATAGAGACTTGAAACCAGAAAATATTCTTTTGGATTCCATAGTAAGTATTGTCTCTTAAAAATCTAGTAGTTCTCAGTTTTTATTGTTGTGCTTAGTGAAGAAAAGTCAGCCTCAAAGGTTCCAAACTGAATTTATGTAACAGTCTCAAAATGACAAAACTATATAGATGGAGAACAGATTAGTGGGTTGCAAGGGCACAGGGTCAAGGGGATAAGGGGGTGCAAAGATAAAGGGGTAGCACTGTCCCTTTGGGGTGATGGACATTTCTGTCGTGATTGTGGGTGGTGGTAGTTACAAAAATCTGTACATGTCTATTGCATAGAACTACACATACTTACACATAAAAACCTGAACATCCCATTTTCTAATCATGTTAGCCAGCAGAAACATGATACAATACTATAATCCTTACAATTCATGTTAAAGCCTTGTTATTCTCAGACACACATACACACACATTTAGTTCATTTTAAACTTACACACAAATGCATGCATGTACAAAATAGTGAAAACTAAATAAGGTTTGCAGTCTAGTTAACAATATTGTAGCATTGTCAGTTTCCCAATTTTGATATTGTACTGCAGTTGTATAAGATATCAGCATTGGGGGAAGCTGGATGAGGGGTACACGGAACTTTGGGTATTATTTTTGCCATTTCCTTTGGGTCTATAATTACTTCAAAATAAAATGGTTTTTGAAATTGTCAATTTATGTCCATTTGTTGTTTTATCTTACTGCCCCTGTATTTCTCAGGGACATGTTGTCTTAACAGATTTTGGGCTTTGTAAAGAAGGAATTGCTATTTCTGACACCACGACAACATTTTGTGGGACACCAGAGGTAAGAAGTCTCTTTTGTCATTCACATAATCATGTATAAAATGCAAAAATGAATCACAAATTGCATGTACAAAATTTGAAATCAGAAAAGTAGAATAAAAACTATCATTTCAGTTTCTAGCCAATTAGAAATAATCTGATAATCATCCCTTCTGAATATTTAAAGTTTATTGATAGTTGTTATTTTTAACTATGAATGTGAGCTACCACAGATAACTCAAAAAAGATATGTTATGCTTATTTTTAATGGACAAGTTTACCTTAGACTTCTTTAAGCATTTGATTATATTCCTAATCCTTAAAAATAAATCACAAGTCAGTGACGAAAATGTCCTAAAATTGTGGTAATGGTTGCACAATTCAGTGAGTATATTAATAGCCGTTAAATTGTACATTTCAAATGGTTAAATTGCATGGTATGTGAATATCTTAATAAAGCGTGTGTGTGTGTGTGTGTGTGTGTGTTTAAATAAGCTAAAGCAAACGTGGCAAAATATTGGCATTGCCTATATTTAGGTGGCAGCCTTATTGGTTTCTATTATATTTCTCTATTTTTCTGTATAGTTAAAATAGTTCATAATAAAATTAAGTGTTTATTTAACAGGAGAAAATAAAACAGTGGGTGGGGATGGGGATGGGGAGAAGCACAAATCAGAATTTATTAACCCAAACATCCCATTCTTTAATCCTGTCAGCTAGCAGAAAATGTATCTTTCTGTTTGAGGCAATAAAAATAATCCTTATAATTTATGTTAAAACTTTGCTATTCTCAGACACACAGACACACACACACACACACACCCGTTTTGTTTATTTTAAACTGTCCTAATTTTAATGTATTGATAGTGATCTTAGGTGCCAGGTAGTATTTCATCATTATCAAAATTTCAAATATTGTTGAAAATGTGTGACAAAATGGCTCACATGAGACTTCTAATTAAGATCAGAAACTTAATTAAAAGTAACAATATTTACTTTAAAATATATTTTTTTCTTCCTTTCTCTAACCCTAGCTCTTATATACATTTGTAACCATTCTATTTTAGTTTATGTATGAGTGAAACATTTTTTGTGAATATATATTGATTTCATAGTTAAAATCTTTAAGACCTGTAGTTTTTAGAAAGGAAACACAAGAGTTTTTGATCATCTCAATCTAAGTGTGATCAGAAATTATTAAACCCTTTCTATTTATTCTGCCACTTCTTTGAATCACATAAAAAAAGCTTAAGAAGAAATTTTCTTATTTCATATGGGAAGAGAAAATATATGTTTTGGAATCTAAAATTCAAATTTACTATCTTATATGTGTTGAAGTGGTGATGAGTTTAAGTTTTTTACAAAAATGTAAATAGTCATCTAATAACTTACACAGCGTTTCTGAATAATATGTTCATTGAAAAGGGAAAAAGTGGATTATAACTGCCACATTAAGAACTCTTTCTTCAAGAGAAATAGATATGGGTAATTACCAGAGGAATGAATTTCTAAAATAATCTTGTAAAAGACCCCCACCCCCACCCCCACCCCAAATAACCTACTTTACTGACTTTGTATTACAGATTCTGCATTTGCTGTGCTCTTCTGTTTGTCTTAACTACATCACAGTTTCTAGGGGAAATGTTTGAATATGTATATTTTGAAAAGTGTCCCAATTGATTCTGAAGAACCATTGCTATGAGACTACTTACTCAACCATTTGAAAATCTAGATGTTTTTAGTGTGATAGTAAAACGTAAAATTTGATGAATTTCTCAAGTATTCCTATGTTGTGTCTTGAGCTGTTTAGTGAGTTGCTGTCATATTTCATCTTTTCTGTAGTACCTTGCACCTGAAGTAATCAGAAAACAGCCCTATGACAATACTGTAGATTGGTGGTGCCTGGGTGCTGTTCTATATGAAATGCTCTATGGGTTGGTATGTATTTCTACCCTTTCATTATTATTCTGATTGATTATAATTGATTTGAGTTTTCTCTCTTCTCTCTCTCTGTTAGTACTCTCGTGGGCTCTTAGATAACACTTCCGAGAGCAGTAGTAGCCGGTTAAATGAGTCCAAAACCACATTAGGGTTATGCACAGAAAGAACAACTTTTCATTTCATTATTAGTTTTTTTAGTATAATTATCTCTCTGTCATACTGCAGGTACTCTCATCCAATTCGCATTTTTAAAGAATAAACACCTAGTATTAAAATTATCTGCTTTTAATTCAGTTTACTCCAATCATGATGCTGCCTAATTTCAAAAAGATGGAAAGAAAGAAGAATTTTGTGTTTATCAGAAGAATGCCTTTTGGTTTTGTCTTGTATTTTGCTTAGGATTTAATTAATACAGTGGTGCTATGCTTTTTCCATCACTGAGAACCCTCTTTTCCCTTCACCATAAACACTGTCTTGAAGATTTCATCGAAAACAAGTGATGTTTACTATGTAGTCAGTTGCCCCAGTTTTTATTTAAGACACATAAGGCCAGCCAGAGCGTCTGGTTAACATGAGTAAAATTGTTTCTCTGCATTGAGTAAATAACATTCTGACCAAATGCAAACAATTTAGGCATTTCAGTTAGCATACATATACTTAGAGGAATAATATGTTTTTATTTAGGTTTTTTTGAAATATTCAAAATCATTTCTAGCCCCCTTTTATGGCCCCATGCGTGTCCCAAAGCCTCAGGCTGGGAACCATCCACTCATGTCCCCTGGTGCTGCCCCCACCATCAGCTGAGACCTGAGCTGGGGCTTGTTTTGGTTGTTGTTCTGCTTTTTGTTTGTTTGTTTTTCCTGAAAACTGGGAGTTCTCATTAAAATTCAACATGTGAGGTACATTTTAGAGCACTTGTTTCATGTTGCTCACTTGGAATGCTAGAGCCCTTTGATAGCCAGTTTCTGGGGGAAATGTTTGAATATTTCCCCCGAAAAAATATTCTTCTTTGCCCTTGACCAAGACACGCTTGTTGAAAGGTCTAGTTTTCTGGTTATGCCTGAGATTTAGAACACCTGATAACCACTTTATACCTTCCTTTCCCTCGGAGCTGGCGATTTGCTATCCTGATAGTTCCAAATCCTTTGAATTTCTTTAGAGGACTTTGAAAGTCTTGTGTATAAAATTCAACTGATTCAAAAGGGAACATCCGTTAATGAGACTTATATTAACTATTTGAAAATAAAGTTAGATTTTACAAAATAAAAAAAAGTTTTCTATTTCCTATGAAAAAGAAAAAGTGACAAGCCTATAACTCCCTTAACTTTAAAAATTATTTTTGCTTTAAAACTTTTAACTCGATGATTAGCTGGCTAATCTTTGTGTTGAAGCTGTAACTTAGGTCTTCAGGCTGTAACAATAGAATTTTCCTTCTGCAGAGGACACCCATAAGGCTGTCCTCTACTTAGGAAGGCACACTGTTTTCAGGTCTCCATCTCTACTAGAAACCTCAGTTCTAATTAGTTTATTCTCCAGTCTCAAGAAATTAGTTAATGTTGGATCAGTGTTGGATCTGTTTCCAGTAATTCTGTCTTTGCACCTATGACGTGGTTGGTGGTGGTTTTCTGTAAAACAGATACTATTACAAGTTTTAGACAATTGACACCTGTCTACAAGGTGTTACTAAACAAACTGGCCCTAATTTATTCAATGAACATGTATTCAGCTCTTCATTGTGCTGGGTTTTAGAATCACTTCTGCATCGAGGGGCTGCACTGCAGATATGCACACACCCAAAGAGGCCTGTGCATTTCTGGAAGTGTACAGACCCAGTCTGCTCCCTGTAGATTAAGGCCAAGTCCAACTCTTTTAACCCAAACATTATGGCATTGTTTAGTTAACAATGCTTTATTTTGCTTTTTTTTTTGTTCAGCCTCCTTTTTATTGCCGAGATGTTGCTGAAATGTATGACAATATTCTTCACAAGCCCCTAAATTTGAGGCCAGGAGTGAGCCTCACAGCCTGGTCCATTCTGGAAGAACTCCTAGAAAAAGACAGGCAAAATCGCCTTGGTGCCAAAGAAGACTTTGTACGTACATCTTTCCCAGTACCCACTTTATTTCAGCTTATTTATGATTAGAAGGTAAAGCCGTATTTTATGCATTTAATGGGATGAATACAGCTTAAAGGAGAGCAGCATGAAGAAGAGGCATACTTGTGCCAGCAATCGCACCAGTGTTTATATGTAGCACTGTAGTTTAAAGCCCTTGTGCTTGATCTCCGTAACAAATTGATCCTGTCCTCTTCATGCCCCACATCCAGCTTTCACACTCTATTATTTATTTCATTTTATGTTAGACGTTTTCCTCCTCTTTCTTCTTTTCCTCCTCTTTCTTCTTTTCTGTTTAAGAAATATGTGGCATACATTTTTTGATTATCTAAACTTTGAGATCATTTTAACAAGAATTGAATTGCCTCCTGACTTCAGGACTTAATGCCTTTTGCCTTGAACTAGCTAACATTAAATCACTTTTTTTTTCTGAGAATTTGGTCACACCTCCTTAAGACGATTATGGAATCTACAGGTTTACTATTTATTTAAATAGAAATCAGGGTAATTAAATTGCTAGTGTAGTTACCAGGGTTACATTCGTGTGTCAGTAAATTCACGAACTATTGAGGAACATGAACTTTTTAAATTCGTTGCAAATTTCTCAGAAAATTCTTGAGGGCTGTTTGTCAATCTTGAACTTGAGCTGTGAATAATAAACTCTTCTCTGACTGATTTTCCTGTCCTACACTCCCAGTTCAGCTGGTGGCTCTGTCAACAGTTCTCCATCCATCTGGCATTCCGTAGTGCACTGTTTCAGTCAGTCTTGCTGATACTCCGTACCTTCTTGCCCCCTTGGTGCTTTTATTGAATTCACTGGCAGAAATCGTAACCATGGAGAAATCCACGTGTCATCTTCTGGGCTGCCGAACAGTGCTGAACAAAGTTGCGTCACTAGGCTGGAAAGGGCTCTCAGACCCCATTCCAGTGTGTGTGCGTGCACACATTTACACGTGCTTCCCCACACCAACAATTTTCAGACACCGGCAGGGTGTCTGAGACTTCAACTCAATCCTGACACTGTCTAAGTTGGATCCTACTTTATACACTTTAGTGACATCTTGCAGGGAAAAAACAAAAAAAGGCTGGAATCAATACTGTGCCAACTTTTAATAGTAGCAACCCAGAGTGGAATACATTTTGGTAGTGGAGCTCATCATCTTGATTTTACTTCTGCCCCACAGTGCAAAGCTCTCTTGCCTAACTTTTTCATTACCTCCCCCATTTAGATAATACTAATAATTTTTTGTACCTACGTAGTGCTTTTTTCTTTTCATACCGCTCTTATTTCTGTATTTTCCACTGATCCTTAAAACAGCCTTTGAAGTTTCTAGGGCAGAAATGTTAACCCCTTACCTATGAAGAAACTGTGACTTTCAAGAGGATATAACTCTTTTTTTCACGTGTGCTCAAGTACTCTTTCTGCTAGACTATTTTGCCAGATGAACAGCGTAAATATGTACCTAAAACGAATTATTGAGGGACAAAGTGGTAATGGTTTTGCTTCATAAAATTCTTCAGTGAATACCTAATATATTCTTCACAATTAGTAAAAAAATACATATGTTTCTTTAATATTCTAGCTTGAAATTCAGAATCATCCCTTTTTTGAATCACTCAGCTGGACTGACCTTGTACAAAAGAAGATTCCACCACCTTTTAATCCTAATGTGGTAAGTATATACCCAAGTCTTTCTTTCTAAAATAGTGAAATGTAGAACTGTTGCTCATTATAATTTTAGCAATAGATCTCAAAATCTAATCTGAATGAAATAGAATTAGTACCTAAATATTTGTTAAATATGTCACTCAGGGTTGTCTAGTACACCTGATGACTTCAAGATGACCAGTAAGATTATAGTTAGATTGATAAAAATTTCTTCCAGTACAGTAATTATGAAGTGTTTCTTTGGATCATGAATAAGAAAGGGATGAACTCAATGGGTTAAAAAAAAAAAGGATGCAAATTAAAGTATGAGGTACCATTTTCATACCTATAAATCAACAAATATTTTAAGGAACTCAAATGTACAGGTTTTTTCTAGATTGATATAAAACTAGGTATAGGCAGACATTAATGGTAATGTAAATTGTTACATCATTTTTGGAAAACAGTAAGACAGCATTATAAAAATACTCATGTTATTCATGTTAGTTTGACGGGTTAAATCCACTGATGGAAACATTTTAGCTAAAGATAATTTTTGTTTTAAAGTGGAAAAGCTGCATCAAAGACCTGTTCTCAATATTAACAGGGTTGGAAGTTCTTGGAAATAAATGTATAATAGGGAAAATGTTAATAATCATCCATAGGTCAAAAATGTTACTGATAGCTTTTTATATGTAAACATATATACCTTTATGCATTATAATATGTAATTTAGTCCTCAAATACTACTATTACTATTCTTCTTATACATGTTTTATGAATGGAAACTCAGAGATGTCACATAGCTGGATTTAAAAGTAACAGAGCAAGGATTCAAATCTGTGCCTGATTCCAAAGTCACTATTTTTTCTGTGCTTTGTTATGGTCTGTTGCCTTTTCATGTTAAGTAAATGATAATAGTGGTACCAAATATAAAAGTGAGCAGACACTTGGAAAATCCTTATAATGTTAAATGAAAACATGGCAATTATAATTTTTGTGACTTATGATTACAGCAGTAAAAATAACGAATAAGAACTGGAAGAGACTATAAACCAAGATTGATTTGGGGGTTGCAGGATCATAGGTGAATTTGTTTTTCTTTCATTTTAAGTTTTGTGGTATTGCTGTGAAACTCATTAAATACTTTTTAGTAAATTAGAGCAAGATAGGGAAATCACTTCAGGACAGTCAGTATTTAGTCTACTCAGATTTTGTTAAAGGTTAGCCTCACTGCATAGCTCATAGCTGGTATTAATAGGGTGAAATTATATACCTGTAAATATAACAATTTTTGTATTGGCTTATTTCATGTAGCTCATCCAAAAGTGACTCTCTTAGGGAAAATTTCTGTCCCTCATTTCCACAGTTTGCAATAAGAACCTAGGATCTTTAAGAGTATTTTTATTCTCTTTTTACTGAGAGCCCTGCTGAATTTAGTTATCCTCAAATTATTGTGTCATCGGGCACATTAAAGAGATAGGGACTCCTGAGCACCATTGGAAATGCAAACAGCGTTGACTTCAGAGTCAGGTGGCTCCAGATTTGGGTCTCTGCTCTTCTATAACTAATTAATTAAACTTTTTAAAAGCCTATAACTAATTAAACTTTTTAAAAGCAACACCCACAACTGAGATGCCATGAAAGGAAAACATGGGTAAATTTGAGCACATAAAATTTATAAATGTTGGGGTGGCCTGTTAGCCCACTTGGTTGGAGCGGAGGTGCTCTTAGCAACAGGGTTGCTGGTTTGATCCCCACATGGGCCACTGTGAGTTGCGCCCTCCACAGCTAGATTGAAACAACTGCTTGATTTGGAGCTAATGGGTCCTGGAAAAACACACTTAAAATAAATAAAAGTTTAAAAAAATATATTTATAAATGTTTGCATGAAAACAAACAAACACTGCAAATAACATTGGGGAAAATTTCCTTAGCATATAAAGCATTCTGATAGTCAGTGAGAAGACCAAGGACTAGTCAAAACATGGACAAGACACAAAATATGCAATTACAGAAAAATAAATACAGGTGGCTTTTAAATATATTAAAATATGTTCAAACTCACTGACAATTGAAAAAATGCAAAACAACATCCTAACAAGTTACCATTTTTCACCTAACAGATTTAACAACGATCAAAAACTTAGCTAGAGTAGGGTAAAGCAGATTCTCACACACTGTTCTCAACACTTGTATCTTTTTACTTAACCCTGACAACAGTCCTATGAAATAGTACTGTTATTTTCCACATAATACAGGTGAATTAACTTAGGCACAGAAAAGGTTCAATTACTTGCCAAAAATTGAAAGTTGCAGAACTAGAATTTGAACTCAGGCACTTTGAAGACAGAGCCCCCCTCACTTTTTGTTTGTTTGTTTGTTTCTTTATTGGACTTTTAGTTTAAACTGTAAAACATGCTTATTCTAATACATAGTTCAGATAGTACAGAGGTGTTTAAAAATAAGTCAGTCATCTACTCTATTCTCCAGCCTCCTTCAACTCTTAATATACAGTCAGTACTAGCCATGAGCCATAAAGGACTTTCTTAAAATATTTATGAAGTCAAGTAAAAGAACGTTTGCTTTCATTTATTGAGCATCTCCTACCTATCAGATTCTAGGAATTTTATGTATTAACATATCAAATCTTCACAGCAACCTTAACAGGTAGGTGGTGGTATTCTTATTTTACCGAAGAGGAAACAAGCTCACAGAGATAGGGTAGTTTACATAAAGAATTATAGCTAGCAAATTTCACAGCCAAAGTTCAAATCTTAGTCTATTCCAAAGGTCATAGTTTCTAGGGTTATATGTAAAAATCGGATGACTTTTTTTATATACATAATTTCTAGCATTCTTTTTCCTCTGTGGTGGTGGAATTTTTCATACGGGAGGATCTAGCATTCTGTGTTTCCCCTGTCTCTGTTCTGCTGTTTGTAGACCTACCAGTCTAACTATATCCTTGGATTGTGGTATCTGCCCCAAATCCCTATTTGTTCACCTCTGTTAAACTTGGTGACTTGAACATTTTAAGGATTCCCTTCCCGTTTGGGCAGACATAACTAGAGCTTCAGGGATGGGTTTAACAGTGAATCACCTGAGTTGGTAAACCCAATTTTTGTCTTTAATACATCGGAAGGGGATCATCCATTAGCTTGTATCCATTAGCTTGTATGAGATTCACAAAGGAAGATTAAGAACCAGTGTCTTTGAGCCTAAGCAGACACCATGCTTCGTTTCCCAGGTTCCTGGTCCCCTTAGGGACCATCTAGAGCTAAGATGTCATAGCTGAATGCTTAATGACCTCTGTGGTACAAGAAGAGTTTCCTTTCACAGTTTTACTTAGAACCCCTTCATTCCTTCATCAAAAGACTTCACCTACCCAGAACTGAGAAACTGCATGGGCAGGCATTTGATGGAATGCAAAAATGCTATCCTGAAAACCTACCTAAACTCCTTTTCTAAACTTAGAGGTGATAGGTAGAGAGAAAGGGGGTCAATTACACAAATTCATAAAGGGGTTTTAATGAAGGACTAAATTAATGACAAAAGCTAAGGTAAATAATAGTGCTTTTGATGTTTTAGACAGGACCTGATGATATCAGGAACTTTGATGCAGCATTTACAGAAGAAACAGTTCCATACTCTGTGTGTGTATCGTCTGACTATTCTATAGTGAACGCCAGCGTACTGGAGGCCGATGATGCATTTGTTGGGTTTTCTTACGCACCTCCTTCAGAAGACTTATTTTTGTGAACAGTTTGCCATCTGGAAACCATTGAGCAAATATAAGCGTACGGATGAGACTGGAACTTCTGTTTGTGTGAATATACTCCAATATGTTTAACTAGTGCCTCATTTTTACATGTAATGTTAACTATGAAAAATGTATTTTCTGCTGTATGCAAGAAAATAGGGCATTTCAAAGAGCTAAGTTTTGAATTAAAATTTGTATTCTTGTTTATTAAGCTTATTTTTAAACAGAAATTTTAAAAGCTATTGTTCTTAGCATTAACCTATTTTTAAAGAAAACTTTCGCTGATGACTGTTTTTTTCCCTCTAAGTTTACACTAACATCTACCCAAGATAGACTGTTTTTCAAGTCTATTTCAGTTCAGTTAGCATACATTAATGCCTTTGTAACTCTACTTTTACCTTTGTTCTCAGATCAGACCTATGCAATTAGTACATGGTTGTTTAAGAAGAAACCATATCTGTCCATAATAAATCACCGTTTGACATAATCAGTCCTTGGTAGGATTAAAATGTAAAAAGCATAGTTGACACATTGGCTGCTCGTTAACACTTTGAATAACCATTTTGCAGATCAAATTAAGTAACAAAACGAAATCCTCTGCTTTTGAAATACCAGTTGAAATTTGTGAATTATTTTTTCTCTCGAGTGAAAGTGAAAGTTTAATAATTAGACATTTTAAGTCTTCCCAAAGATCTGAAGGGTAATAAAGTACTGCTGAATTTTTTTTAGGTGGTGCCAAAAATGAATGTCTCTGTGTCATGTATTTATATTACAAATACATTCTATTTATGTTCTTTTCGTTCTTTTGAATGTTTAATATACTGTTAAGTAGGTCTAAATCTTGGTATTTAGTTTTGCAAATAGCTATTCAAAACTGTCTCCCTAATTGGTTGATAAGTAAAAAATACTGAGCTTTCTAGAATATTTACCCAATTGGGAATTAAAAAGTAGAATAGCAAATTCTGGGTCAATATAAATGTATACAGTTTCACTGCACTGTAACAAAAGTTAAAAATAATTCAAGCAGATGCCTAGCCAGTATTTATGTATCTCAAAATATGTATGGGAAACTGATCTTAAAGTCATACTAAAAACCAACTAGTGTACTTATAATTGTAAAAGAGAATAACTACAGAAAAACTGAAGAAGAGTGCTTATCTTGGAATTTTGACGTTTAATTTAGAGATTTTTTTTCAAGTCATGTAAGAAACATTGTGAAAGAGTTTATTGACCCAGTTTAGATGCTTCAAGAACAAGCATTCTTTCCATGTATTTTTCTCTTGAGAAAGAAATCACAAAAGCATTTCACACCAATACCCTTTGGCTTAAAAGTGTTCAGCAGAATGGAGGGAGGGGAGTGTGCATTTGTTAGATTAATATTTGCATTCGATACACTGAATCTTCCTTTAGAGGTAAGACTTTAATAGCGACACTGTAAATATTTGGTTTATTTGGCACTACTGCTTATTATAAAGCAAAATAAAACTGTACTTTCTTGTATGATTTTTTTTTATTTAGCCTCTCCTTAATTAAACTGCCAAAAATTAAAGTGCAATATTGTATATTTTTAAGAACAAATTTAAAATAGAACATTGATGTTTCTCAAATTGCAAGAAATACAGATCTTATATAGTATAATAAAGCTAGCAAAAAGATTAGTGATTATCTAATGCCTGTCGTTATTTTAAATGAAAATTGGTGTCGGTTACAGTAGTCATTACAAAATGAATTATCTATGTGTGAGGGAGAAAAGTAAAATTTTAACTAAATATTTGGACAAACATAAAAATTACTTGATTATGCCATATCCCAAGGTGATTGTTCATATGAAACCCTAAACTGTACATAAATGTCTTTCAGGTGGCTTGAATACCTTGAAATGATACGCCAAGTTTTGTGTGTGAAGGAAATCGACTTAGGGCAGGGAGTGCTACATAGCATAGCTTTGATCAGATGCTCAGAGGATTCACTGCTGTAAAAAATAGGTTGGGTTTCTTCTCTGCCACTTTTGTTCTCCTTTACTCACCTAATATTAAGAGAAGCTGCTCTCTGACTTCCCTGGAAGCATTCTAACTGGAGATCTTTATCATCTATTTAGCATTTTTGGTGTCTTACCAATGTTGTATAATCACCCATTTGTAATCCTTTAAACATATTCCTTGGTAGTTAAAAGGACTCCTACACAGGAAAGTATTTCTTATTTTATTATTCCTTTATATCTATTTTTACAGAGGTAATTAAGTCAGAAAGAAATACAGCTGTCTCAAAATGTAACATTTTCATGATTTACCCACAGTCAAGATAGTAGAAAATAATTTACAGCAAAGGAAAAAGCCAATAGAGAAGTACAAGTTCAGAGTGATATTTGTAGCAGTGAAATAGCCAATCAAAGCGTCCTACAAATAAAAAGTTAGTTTTGCAAATTGCACTGAAAATGATCGATCATCATATGAAGTTTACAGGAATAGTGTAAGATGAAGAAGTGCATCATTCTACATAACTCCACTTACTGGAAGAACCAGACACAGTTGGTGATTTTAGAAATCTTGCATTCAAACATAACTTGGAAGTTTTTACTGTAAATTCTGTTTTTGCAGGAATGCATAACTGTAGATTCATCATTTTTTCTAATATAGTTTCATCATTTTCACTTTATTAGGAAGCAGAGATTTCCTCTTCAACGGGTAGTTAAATCTTTGTTTTAAAGTCTACAATGAGTTGTCAATATTTGAATGTTTTTATGTTTTATTAAGGAGTCCAGAAGGCTTATATACAGGAAAACAGACCCACTCAAGGGGTCAAATTTGATCTCAGTGTGTTGGATTTTTTTCAGTTCTTTCCAGATGGTAGTTAACATAGCCTTGCTGTGCTGAATTTTTCTCTTACGCCTCAGTGATAGTAATAGTACAGTAATTACAGCTTACTTTATTAATGGTGCATTGATGTTGAACACTACCAATTTATTTTAGTAAGATACCCCTTAGTGGTATGCTTCAATAAGATATCAAAAATTAGCAAATAAACTGTCCTTGTTTGCAGATGACATGAATATGTAGAATATCCAGTAGAATTTCTTAAAGTTCTGGAACCAGTAAGTGAGGTTAATATACACAAAAGTCAGTCAAGTCTCGCTTATATACCAGCAATAAACAAGTGAAATTTGAAATTAAAACCAATATCATTTACATCAGCATTCCTCACCCCTAAATAGGTAGAAATTCTAGCAAAATATATACAAGTTCTATACAAGGAAAACTACTTTCTACAGATTTGTCTATTCTGGGCATTTCATATGAACAGAATCATACAATATTTGGCCTTTTGTGTCTGGTTTTTCCCTCTGCGCAGTGTTTTCAAGGTTCATCTATGTTGTAGCGTGTATTAGTACCTCATTTCTTTTTATGGCCAAATAACATTCCATTGTATGTATAGACCACATTTTATTCAGTTATCAGTTGTTTTCACTTTTGGCTGTTATGAGTAATACTATGAACATTCATGTATAAATTTTTGTGTGAACGTATATTTCAAATTCTCTCCTATCTATATAATGTATAATATGTGACTTGGAATTGTTAGGTCATACAGTAACTATGTTTAGTCCTTTAAGGTAGTCCCGGAATGTTTTTCAAGTTGATTTCACCATTTTGCTCCTATCAGGAAAGTTTTTAGTTTTCATGGGCACCCTTGACCTATGATAACGAAAACCAGAGATTTCTATCTCTGCTCTGCACAAAGGAGAGTGATTAACGCGGGTGAAGCTCAAATGCGCCTCGTTGCCCTGGTGACTGGGAGGTGCGGCCTCCCAGCAGCCCCCGCGCTGCCAACCGGCTAAAGGTATGCGCATGCGCGCGAGGGCCTCCCTGGATCCCAGCGGCGCGCGGGTGGTGGAGTTCGGTGGGTAGCGAAGTGGGTGTAACGCAGTGCTGGGCTGGGGTCCGCTGTACCAGACGTTGGCGCTGTGGGTCCGAGGGGTCCTGGATCCCAGGGGGTGAGGCCTGATTCGCTTTTAGCGTCTTTGATTGTGAGGTGTTTTCCTGCTGACGCGGCAAAGAGCGAAGATACGACCGCGCGCTGGTTCCAAGTGAACCAATTGGATTCTTTAGACCGTGGGGAGACTGGTAGAATTTTATCCCCGTTCGCTTATTTAATGCTTTCCACCGGCTTCCATGTCTTTTCCTCCACTTTCCCCTTCTTTGAAAATGCACCCACGCGCAGGACCTCCGCTTTACACAGGTGATACCCAGCGCTTTATCCTTTTTTTTTTTTTGAGCTACTGAACTCCATCCAGGCCCCGATTCACGTAACCCTAGTGTTGATATCTGTCTGGGTGTCCCAAGAGCCTGTCGAAGTCAGAATATCTCAAATGAACTTGGTAACGTTTTCCACTCTTCTCCGGGCTTCCATGTTTCCATTAGGGCAGCAGCATCCACCCAAACCACGCAAACCCATATTGAAAGCTGACAGGCTGGTGGTCACCAGGTCCAGTGTGAAATCTTTAAAAGCCTGGAATCCATCTCCTCCATTCCATTTCATTCCTAATCCCCCAGATTAGCCATCTTTCTCTTCGGACTATTTCAATAGCTAGAAACATCTTCCTGTATTCTTTCCCATTTTCCACACCAGCCGCAGGCATTCATTTCCAAAATAATACTCCATTACTCCCCTGCTGAAAAAAAAAAAACTTTGATGGTTTCCCTTTGCCTGTACAATGATCATGAACTTCAAAGGCTTTCATAATCTGGTTGAGCCTCATCCAGTCATTTCATTAGCCATAGCCTCCCTTTTATTCAGCATTAGAAACCTTTATTTTTCTGATGAAGCACTGATGTAATGTCCTGAACACAACATAACACTTTATTGTGCGTACTTAGGGCCACAGAGAAATAAACTCTGAAATTTCCCCACTATACACTAATGAAAAGGACAGTCTCAATTACTTTTCTCTGGAAAGTGGCCTGAATTCCAGGTAATAGGGATATGGATTCAATCCCCTGTGTAGATCTGAATACTAGGGGAAAGGGGCGGGTTACCTTTGGAAAACTTACTCTCTTTACCTTTCCTCCAATTAGTGAAATCTTACTCATCAATCAGATGTCACCTTTAAAATAGAATTTCATTGCTGCTTCTCTATGAACCCACCATGTTAAATCAAAATGTCCTAAAACTATAGAAAATGTTATGACCCCCTACACATAGATGACCCAAATTTTGTGAACTACTTCATCTGTTGTCCCTTCAGAGCTTCCTAGTACGTTAACATTTCTTTTATAACACACAAGTTGTATTGTAATTTTTTACATATCTGTCATCCCTCACTGTGCTCTTTATGAACAGTAGGGACTATGTATTATTCATCTGTATCTCCGGTGCCTAGGACAATCTGGTATCCAATAAATACTAAATGCTCAATAAATACTTGATAACGAATAAATATGGTAATCATTATTTCTGACTTCTCTGAATTGGCAACTCCTTGAAGGCATGATCCAGTCTCATTCATTTTATCCCTAACACCTAATACAATTATTGGGATATATTGTTTCCAAGTAGTGTTTGCTGTCTTTAAATGAATTTTACATATTCCATTCTCTACTATGGTTTAGTGTTTTAT
Organism: Rhinolophus sinicus; assembly: GCF_057876585.1. Classification (NCBI taxonomy): domain Eukaryota; kingdom Metazoa; phylum Chordata; class Mammalia; order Chiroptera; family Rhinolophidae; genus Rhinolophus; species Rhinolophus sinicus. The sequence continues at coordinate 13,138,295 of NC_142507.1, read as the reverse complement.
GTTGGTCACTGATAAAAGACTGAAAGCCGGAAGAGGCCTTATCTAATACAACTCCTTCATTTCCTACAGATTAAGATACTCAACCAAGGGAGTTCAGTAATTTCCCCATAGCAGCTAGGAAATGCTTGTTCTAGAACCAAGTTCTCAGATTTCTTAACTACACTTTGTTGCTCAGATTGAATTAATGAAACAACTTTTACCACTTTCATTTTTTAAAGAATGCCTGCAAGGGGACCTCATCATCCAATATTTATTATTTATTTATTTATTTATTTATTTATTTATTTATTTATTTATTTTTATTTTTTAAGTACCTACTCTGTAAAGGGACATTTGAGGCTCCTGTTCTTAAGTGTGCAATCTTGTGGAGACTCTCATAGCCTAGTGTTGATGAAAATGTTATTTGGCAAAAGAAAACAGTTTAGTTTCTCTGGGTAGGAAATTCTTGAAGTTGGAAATTTTTGTTTTATTTCACTCTCAATTTTGTTTCATAGTATGTAAATTTTAATTTATTTTATTTCTAGGAGTTCTCATCTTTTCTATGAGTTTCAGCAGCTGTAGTTTTTACCAGCTTTTGTGATTTAATCAGTTACTAATAGAGAAGAACCGTTAACTAGGAGAAAATGTCAACTCTAAAAATGAAAGAGGCAGCCCTTATCTATCTTGACAGAAGTGGAGGGCTCCAAAAGTTTATAGATGATTGCAAATACTACAATGGTATGTTCAGCAAAGGTGACTTTATTTTAGAAACTTTAAAATAAATTTCAACACATAACTATCCTCGTTTTTATATTTGTGTTTTTTGCAGATTCAAAACAAAGTTATGCTGTTTATCGATTCAATATTTTAATAAATCCCTCTGATGTTGTTGAATTAGATGCTGAACTTGGAAATCACATTTTACACCAGCCTTTAAAAGCTGCTCAAGTTTTTCAATCAGTAAGTTAAAGCAAGAGATAATTTTGTGCCACATGAAATTTTTGGTAACTTTTTTGTTTGTTTGAAATCACAGGTCTGTTTTATTGCTGTTAAGACTCTATCATTAATTGGACAATTACAGACTGAAACTCAAGTAAGTTTTTGTTAAATTTGATGAAGAAAACTAAGGTACAATACTTTTAAGATAACTTGTATATAAATATTTTTATATTCTTTGTTTATTAAAAAGATTACATTTTTCAAAGTTCAATAGAATATTTTACATACACATCTTTATTTCCTGTATTTTCACTTATAACATTAAACATTTTAAAAATAAAATATTTCAAACAGACCCCAAAATAAAGAGAATAATACAATGATCTTCCATAGATCTATCATTCAGATTTAAAGATTTAAATATTTTGCCATACATTCATCATCAATTTTTTTCTGAAACACTTTAAAGCAAATCCTAAACATTCTGTTAGTTTATATCTACATACTTTAGTGTCAACCTCTAAAAATTGTGGATACTTTTCTTATATAATCACAATACCATTATCACCTCTTAACAAAAATTACAGTAATTCTTTGGTATAATATTCAGTCCGTATTTAAATTTACCCATTTGGAATCTCAAGAATGTCTCACAGTTGATTTGTTCAAATTAGGATCAAAACAAGGTCTACATATTACACTTGGTTCTTATATCTTATTAAAAGTCTGTTTAGAGCTATTTTCTTTCCCTTCCTTTTTATACCATTGAGTTTTTTAGGAAATTAGTTAATTGTCCTGTAAAATGTCATGTAATCTGGATTTGTCTGATTATGTTCTTGTGGTATTTAACTTATTCCCCTATGTCCCATATTTCTGAAAAATAGAAATTGGCTCTACATACTTCCTTAGATTCAGATTCAACTCATTTTGACAAGAATACATCATAGTTTCATGTATTTCATACTGCACGACATTAGGAGAATGATACTCTCTGTGGTCGCAATTTTAGCAATGCCGCAGCTGATCTGTGGGTTCAGGTGATGTCAGCTGATAGAGCCCTCCAATAATACAGCCTCCCATCAACTTTCACCTAATGGTTTTTGCAGTTGTTGATGATCATTGCCTAGAATCCATTATTTCATTAAGAGTTGCAAAATTGTGATTTTTCTAAATTTAATTTTTAATTACTTTCTGAATTTAAAATTCAATTATTCTATAAGAGAAGTTTTCTTTCATCAACTACCTGGTTACCCTGAGGTACAGTTTGTTCAGGAAAGGCAGAATAAATGTTTGATTATTTCCATTTATAAATTTTCAGAGATTAATGAGTTGAAATCTAGCGGCCTCCAGTGATGCCCAATAATTTTGGGAGTTTTTGTTTTTCCTTTTTTTTTAATTATGAAGAACTCATGAATTTTTAAATATATCTGATATACTTCAATGACTCTTTGTCATTCTTTTTGATGCTTATATTACCCTACGTTTGGTCATTGGGAATTCCTTGAATTTTGCTCCTGTCTCCTTTTGACATATCCAATTAGTTTTTTATAGCTGTTGTGGTTTCTGTCACAAGGAAATGTACCAGGTCCATCTGATATTATTTTCTGTCCCAGACCTGGAATCAGCCATTTCCCCTGAGGAGCCCTGGTTCCTTTTAGGGGAGAAATTATATTTAGAGATCACAATCTGGGCAGTAGAAGTGTTCGTTGCTATTGAATTTTGTCATTGTTTCATAAGTCTTTTCAGTGGCTATAGCCAGGAAATGCATATTTTTAAGGAAAAATTATGAGTTCATAATGATATTTTCAATTAAAATACAAGATTATAAGGATTTCGCATCTTCAATTTTATATTTAAATCTCTTAGGCTTAAAATTTTGGTTCTACATTTACAAATCATTTACTTGATTTACTCTATAGACATATATTGTAAATTTAGTTGGTTCTGCGGTTGTATTAATACCATTTTTATGTTCTTGTTAGATTAATATAGTGCTGAAGTTAACACATTTACCTCCTCTGCCAAGTTATAGTCTTGATTTGTGTGAGTTTCCACTTGATTATACATCTCAAAGATTTTATATGATACAAGGAATTGTGATTGCAATGACAACTGTAACCAAGTATACACGAGGTGCAAGATTTCTTTGTTCAGATGAAGCATGCCCTCTTTCAAAAGGTACATATTAGAATATAAAATCAAAACATGAAGCAATTTTTTGTTTAATCCTAAATCATGTTTTCACTTAAGTTATAAAATATTCACAGAGTACAAAGAATGCAAGAAAATTTGGTGTCTCCCAAAATTTGGTGTTTACTTTGCCTAATCTTGAAATGCGTTCTTTTTTCCCTTCCTCTAGGACCAACTTGACAGGTGCTCTTGTTTTGCTAAAGTGCTTGTTCTTCTCAGATTGCTTCATGAGTGTTTGTTCATTCTCTTCCCACTCCATGGAATGTCCTCTCTCTACCCTTTGGCTTAACTTCAGTTCAGTCCTTCCCCAGGACACCTTTCCCATTCATCCCCACTTCTCATTGGCTTGGATGCTCTCTCTGAACACTCTGTAAATGAATGCTGCATATTGAAATGATCTGTTTCGTATTGCTGCCTATGAAATTGTGTGTTTCAATATCCATATCACCAGTGCCTTAGCCCAGTGTTTGGCAAAACATAGCCATGTAATAAATGTTAATCGAACTGCTCTGAATTAATTATACTTTGAATTAGATTAATTTTAAAGGACTGAAAATGGATAGCTAAATCCAAAGGCAAATTTAGCTTCCCTGTTTTCATTCTTTCAGGATTTCAGTATATAAGAGTGCATGTGCCTGGTGCTACAGAATCTGCAACAGTAAGAAATGACTTTTTGTGTGATCTGTGTTCATCTGCACTTCAAGAAGACAGAAAATTTAGAGTACTTGGTGGTAAAAATGCATTTACATTTTGTAATTACAATTTTAAAAATAGTGTCTGTTATTTTAATGTGGAAATTAAATTGAATATATATTCTAATAACGTTTGTTTTTGCTCTTCGCCTTCAGATAAACAGATAGTTGAAATAATTACTGCACAGGCACTTCATGCTTTTCAAGGATATTCTAACAACCAACCATTTAGGTTTCAATCTCTTACAATTTTCCTAAGAGGTAAGTTCTGTTTGAACTAAAAGCAAATTGCTATAAAATATATAAACAGGTAGTTGACTTCTTTATGCTTTTGTAGTATAAACGGCACTTTTATACAGTAGTATCTACTAACCATGATTTTGCTTTCTCTGGTTCCAGTTACCTGTCGTCCACCATAGTCTGAAAATATTAAATGGAAAGTTGCAGAAATAAACAATTCATAAGTTTTAAATTGCATACTGTTCTGAGTAACGTGATAAGTTCTCACGGTGTCCTGCTCTGTCCTGCCCACGACATGAACCACCCCTTTGTCCAGCGTCTCCACATTGTACATGCTCCCTGTCTGGTAGTCACTTAGTAGTCGTCTCGGTTATCAGATTGACTGTTGTGATATTGTAGTGCTTATGTTCATGTAACCCTTATTTTACTTAATGTCACATTCACACAACTTTTACTACAGTATATTGTTATAATAGTTCTACTTTATTATTAGTTGTTAATTTCTACTGTGCCTATCATAAATTAAACTTATTCATAGGTATATATGTGTAGGGAAAAAATAGTATATACAGAGTTTGGTACCAACCATACTTTCAGGCATCTAGTGCGGGTTTTGGTACATACCCCCTGCAGACAAGAAGGGACTACTGTAGCTTAAGAATCACATGTCTTCTTATTCTTGAGTGTTTTAAAGAGTCTTATTTAGCTAATGTACCAATTATTCAGTTATACAACATTCATTTAAAAAGCTGTTAGGACCTACCTACTATGTCCCAAGCACTATGCTAAGTCTCAGGGTCACAGTTATTCATGGGAATGTTCTCCCATTATTCTACGTATGTGTGTTATGTAAGTATTAGAGTTGTTGTTTTAGAATATAAGTTTTATGCAGGTAGGGAATTGGGTTTTTTACCTCACATAGTAAAAACTCAATAAATATTTGTTAAATAAATGAGTGAGTGGGGTCAAGACCTGTGAGTAGACAGAGTTTGCCATGAAGGAGGAAATTATTATCATTATCAATCACCCAGGGAAGAAGTGAGTCTTCTTTGAGAAGCCAGAACAGTGAAAATGAGGATGGGGCTCAGCCTCTTTTCTTGGGCTAACATTGGAGGAATTAAACTGTTCGGAAAGAGAGAACGTGGATGTCAACTAGATATAGGACACTCAAGAGTTAGGAAAGTAGAGACTCAAACAAGAACTTTTTTCTCTATGTCCTGACAAGGACGAGGCAGGCATGTAAGCCCAGATGTAGGTAATTTTTTTATAGCTAATTGCTATGTGCCAGGCACTCTTATATATATCAACTCATTTAGTCACAGCAAACCTATCATGTAGGTTCTATTTTTATCTTCATTTTACAATGTGGAAACTGAGGCACAGAGAAGTTAAGTAACTTGTCAAAGGTCACTCAAGCTAGTATGTGGCACAGCTGTGATTCAAACTCAAGCATTCCAGCTTCAAAATACATGTTTTTAACTACTTAATTCTTTTATATACTATATACAAACCATACATTAAAATATAGAAATATAAGTGGCTATCCAACTTATATTTTATTAGAAAATCCTTTCTTCAAATAAACTCTTATATAGAACCCAAATAAAAATTAAAAACTTAAATAAATAAAAGTAGGCCTTTGGAGTTGGTATCAGAAAAGATACCCAGATTTCCCAGCCTCCTTGCCTTCCTTTTACCTTTCCTTGACCTCAGGACACATCCACCAAACTTCTAAGATTCCGTGGCACAGTTGAAAAGCTATTCACTTTTATTTTCCCTTTTTAATTCATTCTGTATCATTTAGTTGGTATTTTTTGTTGTTATTGTTGTTGGTTTGGTTGGTTGGTATTGGGATTTTATTTTCTCAATTCTTGATCCTGATTCTTCCCTTCCAGGTCTGCAGGGTATACCAATATGCTTTCTGGAGCTTAAAAAAAAAAAAGAAAAAAAAAGAAAGAGAAAGAGGGAGGAGAATAAAAAGTGAAGATCACTATTTGATCTTCTTCATGAAGAGTAGTTGATCCTCTTCCTCCTTGTGAGCTTTTCTTTCATAGCTTTACAACCGCCCAACTTCTAATTGTGTAATGGAGGATCAAGAGTTTTAGCATATGTCTTTTAAAACACATTTTGAACTCGGCAGAGGCTTTGCCCAATCTGTAGGTGTGAGAGAGGAATCTAGTATAATGCAAGAGGGTAGACTTTGGAGATAAGCAGACCAGATGGAATTTCAGTTCTGGTGCTTACTGTTTAGACTTGTGCAAGTCACCTGACTTCTCAGTTTCTTCATATGTAAAGTGGGGATAACAATATCTGTCTTACAGTTTACAATTAGATAATGTATAAACATAACTTGCCTATATTATAGGCAGTGAAGAATACCTTTTAAAATCATTTTCTTCCCAAATAAAAGTATTATTTTTAAGGTGATTACATTTCTTGTCATTTAATGCAAAGATGTTTCATTTTAAATAGAATGATCTTGTTTCTCCTCTTGACTATATATAGGAGACTATCTAGTTGCTATGTCACGTGCTACTTGAAGTTAATTCATCATTGCCTATAAGTATCAAAATTTATCAGAAATAAAATTGCCTCAGTTTATAGTATTAGTGCTACTTTATATGGAAATAATAGTAAACAAAAGTAAATACTTTACAACTAATTTAACGACTAAATTGTTACTAGTTCTAATCTTTGAACCATCTGATCAGGTACAAGTTTCATTTAGTGAGCACATATTTTCTTTTGTGTTTAATAATTTTAGATGAATCTGTGAATAAAATGAATATAGGAAATGAGTATAAAATTATTGGAATTCCAACCTGTGTAAAAACTTCACAAACTTCTGTCTGTGTAGAGGCAAATAACATCACTTTTTGCAACCCAAAAGGTGAGGAAAATGTTAGTATCATGCATTAACAAGTATTTAAATCTAAAATCAATTGTTCAGGAAGTAAGTATTGGCTGCCTGAGTGCTGGGCACTCGTCTAAGTAAGCACTAGGGATTCAGTTGCGATCAGAATAGTCAAGGTTCCTATTCTTAAATCATATGGTAGACAATCAGTAAAGGTATAAACTCATCAATAAGACAGTTTCAGATAATAAATGCTATGAAGGAAATAAAATGCGATAATATAGAACCTTGCCCACAGGAAGGACTCCTAAACTCTTTTACCTAAACCTTATTTTTATTATTTTTTATAATTAACAATGAGAAAACAATGATTGAGGGTATCAACAGAGATTAGTCAAAAGTTTTTTCTACCCTAACCTTTATTTTCTAGTTAAGGCAATACTAAGTAACTGTTTCTCTAAGAAAGAGAACCCAATAAAATAGCATCCTTTTCCTTATCTGAGTTCTAAGCCAATCAAGAGATGTACGACAAAAGAGAAAGGCAGATCGTGGCCAAAATATCACCATTATTACTGACAATTTTCTTTAACAACGTCAACATAAATTGAGCTTAAGTAAACCAAAGTGGAGAGCAGACCTGCTCTTTTTACTTGGCACACAAGTGTCTAAATGTAGGAAAGGCTAGTTAAATTTTGAATAGAGTTAGCTTTTTTTTTTTTTAGAATCCCTAAGTAACCTTCTGCAATAATAGAGAGACAAGTTGAATTTAAATGCAAGTGGATTCTAGATACTTCTGCTTATCTTGTAAAGAAAGCTTCAATAAAAATGTTGACAAAACACTAGTGGACAGGAGACATTTTAGTGATCTTTTACATATTTTCTGCTGTGAAGTGTTTCAAGATTTATTGATTTGGTAGTAGAACATGACTTATATGTATTGTGTTTCCCTAAAAATAAGACCTAGCTGGGTCATCAGCTCTAACGCATCTTTTGGAGCAATAATTAATATAAGACCTGGTATTATATTATACCAGGTATTATATTATATTATATTATATTATATTATATTATATTATATTATATTATATTATATTATACCCGGTCTTATATAAAGCCGGTCTTATATTAAAATAATATAATACTATATTATATTAAAATAAGACCGGGTCTTATATTAACTTTTGCTCCAAAAGACGCGTTAGGTCTTATTTTCTGGCTAGGTCTTATTTTCGGGGAACATGGTCGGTGGAAAAATGCTTTTTCATGATGAACTGCAGAATCAGTCAAATTTAACCACTCAGATGTGGCAAGAGCTACACTAAGGTACTAGGCCTCCCTTGGTCCATGGGCATGGATGAGTAGAAGAGGTCATTGCTGTATGATGGCAGCCCAAGAGGAAGGAGAAAGGGCCTGGGTCATACGTGCACAGCTATTCCTCCCTAACCATCCGTTTCAGGAGTTGGACAGAGTGAGGGAGTGGAGATCTAGCATGTTATAGTGCAGTGGAGTGTTTTCAGAGCAGTAGAGTGTAAATCTTCCCTTTCATCAGCAACATTCAAATATTTCCCATTCTTCTTTTTAGTTCTCACTAAAGGCGATCTTATTTCACACAGAGAAATAAAGAAACAAACACTGCAGTACAGGAGCCCCATGATCTGGCTTTGCTCACATAGGTCTTAAAAGGAGGAAAAGGAGAGATTTGCTTGTAACCCACGGCCAGTCTATGTGGACACGTGGGGTGACTGCTTCCTTTTATTACATCCCCTGGGATAGAAATGATAGACTGTGATGACCTCCAATCATAATTTAATAGCATTATAAGAATTTAAATATGGCATTAAAAGAACTGCAATCTGATATTTTAGATAAATGGAATTAGACATCTATAATGTCGTTTTCTTGTTTTAAAACCCTTTTTAACATATGTGTTAATATTTACTTTCAGTTCCTTCAGGGATTAGTGACCATTTCAGGTGTCTCCTGTCTTTGACTTCCAGCTCATGCTGGAAGTTTACAGCAATACTCGCCAATATCTTTGCATCACAAATTGTTCCCCCCGGGACTTACAATTTGCTCAAGCTCTGTTTGCTGATGAGTCTAGTACAGACAAGTGACCGTAACAAGGACCTGGAAGATTGCCTGGATATTTTAATTATAACAAGTGATGCTCTACTTGTAGACAGGTAAAACATGTGAACTTTTTCAAATTATAAGTTGGTCACAGATTTGCACAAATCCTTTCCATGAGCATTATTACAAGACAAATATTTAGAATTTATCTGGGTAGTACAAATATTTAAATAAACTTTTACCAATGAAGTTTAAAATGTGAATTGAGAAATGGGATATTTATTTTCAATACTTTGAGAATTTAACCATTCAGAATTTCAACCTATTTCCCCACTCAGACCTTTACAAATAAATGCATTTTTCGCGTTTCCCCCGTTCCGTAGCTTAGTGTTCTGCTTTTGTACTGTTTTCATTTTAAAATACTCTCTCCTCTAAAAGCTAACAAGCCATTTTCTTATTTTTCTTTAAGATTCCACTCAATAATACTGACTCACTACACCCAAATAAGGCTGTCAAAAGTGCCAAAATTACTGTTTTTGGGGAAATCACCCTAACCTTGGAATAAGCCTCTACGCAGCACTTTGGGGCTCCTCACTAGCAAGTACCTTTTTTTTAGAAATTACTTAAATGTTCAAAAAAAGCTAGGAATATGTTCCTTATATTAATATCTTTTATGTAATTGTAAAGCAAAAACAAATTTATAGAATGAATTTAAAATTAAAAAAATAAAACTCAAATTAACTATGACTTAATTGGACAGATGGTATTTTGCTAAAATTAAATCAAAATTAAATTGCAATGTAAATATGGTGCTAACTGCTACAGATTGCACCAATTTAATCTTCCAATATGAGCATGACAGTATTTGTTTCCTCACAGCCTTACCAACATTGGGTATTACCAAGCTTTAAAAATTCTCCATCTGATTGGTGGAAAATGGTATTTTATTTTAATTTGCATTTCTTTAACTGGAAATAAGTTTTAGCATTATTTATAGC